>NC_058056.1:1709798-2459798 GCF_020085105.1 Siniperca chuatsi | reverse complement strand
AATAAATTCCTAGAATTGAGTTTCAGAGTTCATTCATTACCTTGGAAATAGCAGCTGACGGTCTGTTAAGTAGCTAGTAATGTAAATAGCAAGTAATGGAAATGTAAATCCGCCGAGGCAAACCGAGTCGAGCCTTGCCAGCATGTGTATGGAAAAGGGATATATGTTACTGATGATGGCGTGTACAGGTCTTGAATAATCCTCTTTGGTCTGCCCATGTCCAGGTGAGCAACTGTAACCTCTACCGTCTGGGGAAGAAGAAGGGGCTCCCCAGCAGGATGGTGGTGTCCATCTTCGACCCCCCTGTTAACTGGCTGCCTCCTGGCTACATGGTCAACCAGGACAAGAGCAGCACAGACAAACTGGATTCAGAGGAGGTCAGTGGACTGCTGCTCTCTTACTTTATATTACACTGCTTTATGCACTCTGTTATCAGAGTTTTTATTTCTTTTTGTCTCTCTGCTGTGTGACTGTGTGTGTGTGTGTGTCTGCTGGAATTGTACACTTGCAGAGTGAGGATATTTTTCTTAGCCCTAACCTATTAAAGATATTTGCACATCCAAAAAACTTCGATGCAGGTCTAACACTCTTGACGAAGGTGAAGAGGGACCAAAACATTAGTATCATTAATAAATAGTGATGCTGATCAAGAGCAGTGCGCTGGATTATCTTTTTACTCTTAGCCCTAATCTAAAGGGCTGGATTAGGGTTTGGGATTCAAATAAGAATTAGCAGTAGGTATTTGTAAGGATTAGACATAAGATTCAGAGTATAATTGTGCTTATACAGTACCCTGGTGCAATACAGTATATTTTTTGTAAATTCATTCATGCAGGACGGTGTAGTCCCTCATTCGTCCAGGAATGTTCCATCGTAAAAAAGGTTTCAATCGTAGTCATTTGGACACTGTTTTCAGAATCAAGACGTTTCGGCTCCCATCCGGAAATAATTCATTCATGCATTCATTTCTGTTATAGATGTTGTCAGTGTTATGATGTTGTCAAGCCACTAGAGGGCATGCCTCCACCTTGTATGGCAACATGTTTGTGTTTTGGTTTTAAGTCCCGTAGTCTTTGACTCTAGACTCTACTCCTAAATATAATATAATGGATGTTATAAATGAAAGTTAAAAAAAAATTTACTACACTAAGATGTTGATAATATCTTTATGTAGCACTTGGTGCAAAAAAGCAGCTCAATGTGCATTACAAAGAAAATGGCAAAAATACAAGGGAAGAATTTATGCAAATGACTGTCACCCTGATGAAGTGAAGGAGTGAACGTTTTAACAAGCAAATTAATGTCCTCCAAAGGGTCACATTTACAGAAACACCATCTCTTTAGTGGGGTTCGGTGATATGGTGATAAAAACCATGAGATGATATAAGTTTATCAACTGACATAGATTTTTGTGTACAGTTAATACCATCGTAGCTATTTTATTAATATCTTTGGATCTCTGGGAGCATCAGGCCATTGTGGTTAATAATAAATAAGGACTGATTACTGACAATATTGGATTTGATATTTTAACAATATGAATGAATATAATATGAAATTCCAAATACAGAGATAGGAGATTTTATCTCCATTGCAGACTCTGACAAGTGCAGCCAAAAAAAAAGTTTAAAAAAATCAGTGTAAGGGATATAACTACCAACTGTTATCATTCATGATTAATCTGTCAATTTTGTTTTGATTAATCAATTAATCTTCATCCATAACATGTCAGAAAATTGTGAAAAATGTCAGTTTACAATAATGTAAAAATCAGAAAAGCTGCAAATCCTCAGACTGGAGAAGCTGGAAACAGTGTTTGTTGTTTTTGCTTAAAAAAACAATAAATCAGTTATCAAAATTATTGCAGAATAATTTTATGTCAGTTGACTAATTGATTAATCAACTAATTGTTTCAGCTCTAGTTACTAGATGATGGTTTAAACAATTGCCTAACTCATTAATTATGCATCCTTTGCTGTGCAATGAAGTGCTCATTAGGAAACCCCCAATAAAATTTTCTTTATATAGTGCCAATTTGCCAGAGCAGGTCTAGAACGTACTCTTTTTAATATTATTTACAGAGACCCAACAATTCCAACCAAGAGCATCAGCGGCCATCTGCCTCGGGGAGAGAGAGACAGAGGGAGAGAGAGAGAGGCACACAGTTATAGGAGTTTAGTGTGGGGCGGTCGACTACTGTAACTGGGCAGAGGCCATGAATAATGTATTTCTCATAATTGTAGGTAAGGTGTATTGATGAAAAAACATCTGTAATAATGTTGAGTAGTTTTAGGTAGAATATTTTAGAAAATGTGTGTGTGTGTGTATATATACAGTCGTGTGCAAAAGTGTTTGCCCCCTTCCTGATTTCTTATTTTTTTGCATGTTTGTCAAACTTAAATCTTTCAGATCATCACAAAATTTAAATATTAGTCAAAGATAACACAAGTAAACACAAAATGCAGTTTTTAAATGAAGGTTGTTATTATTAAGGGAAAACAAAATCCAAATCTACATGGCCCTGTGTGAAATAGTGATTGCCCCCTAAACCTAATAACTGGTTGGGCCACCCTTAGCAGTAACAAGCGTTTGCGATAACTTGCAATGAGTCTTTTACAGCGCTGTGGAGGAATTTTGGCCCACTCATCTTTGCAGAATTGTTGTTATTCAGCCAGATTGGAGGGTTTTTGAGCATGAACTGCCTTTTTAAGGTCATGCCACAGCATCTCAATAGGATTCAGGTCAGGACTTTGACTAGGCCACTCCAAAGTCTTCATTTTGTTCTTCTTCTTCATCTGTCAGCCTCACTAGAATGCTGTATCAAATTCACATTTGAATCCATATAAGGTTCGGCTATTATGCAACAGATGTTGAATAAACATTTGCAAACAGTTTGCTCAACTTATCTCCAATAGGCCACTCCAAAGTCTTCATTTTGTTGTTCTTCAGCCATTCAGAGACCCCACAACAACATCCAAAGAACTGCAGGCCTCACTTGCCTCAGTTAAGGTCAGTGTTCATGACTCCACCATAAGAAAGAGACTGGGCAAAAATGGCCTGCATGGCAAAGTTCCAAGACGAAAACCACTGCTGAGTAAAAAGAACATTAAGGCTCACATCTCATTTTTGCCAGAAAACATCTTGATGATCCCCAAGACTTGTGGGAAAATACTCTGTGGACTGACGAGACAAAAGTTGAACTTTTTGGAAGGTGTGTGTCCCATTACATCTGGCGTAAAAGTAACACCGCTTTTCAGAAAAACAACAACAACAATTCTGCAAAGATGAGTGGGCCAAAATTCCTCCACAGCACTGTAAAAGACTCATTGCATGTTATCACAAATGCTTGATTGCAGTTGTTGCTGCTAAGGGTGGCCCAACCAGTTATTAGGTTTAGGGGGCAATCACTATTTCACACAGGGCCATGTAGATTTGGATTTTGTTTTCCCTTAATAATAACAACCTTTATTTAAAAACTGCATTTTGTGTTTACTTGTGTTATCTCTGACTAATATTTAAATTTGTTTGATCTGAAACATTTAAGTTTGACAAACATGCAATAAAAATAAGAAATCAGGAAGGGGGCAAACACTTTTGCACACGACTGTATGTGTGTGTGTGTGTATATATGTATATATATATATATATATATATATATACACACACACACACACACACACATACAGTATATACATATATATACAGTATATACATATATACACATATATATATATATACATATATACACATATATGCATATATGTATATATATATACATATATACACATATATGCATATATGTGTGTATTTATGTGTATATATGTGTATGTATGTATATATATGTATATGTATATATGTATGTATATATATGTATATGTATATATGTATGTATATATATATGTGTATATATGTATGTATATATATATGTTAGCTGAAGCGATAAGCACTCCTGCAGCATTAGTTATTACTTTGGCACGGTCCGAATCTGCAGTGAAGAAGCACTCGCCTTCCAGTCTGTTTTGGTCTCATTCCGCTAATCGACACATTAGGGTGATGCTGTCGTAAATAACATGTTTGAAGTATATCCACAGACCAGACCCGTGGAAAAAAGAGAGTTGCGACACTTCCAAAGACTTCTATTTTAATCGGAGAAGGCAGAAGCAACGTGTGTCGTGGGGCAACCAATAGTTCCAATCATTGAATAGTTCCAGCATTGAACCCCATTCATTTTCAGTGTTTCCCAAGCGCACTCGCTGATAAAATAATATTACTGAATTATTCTTTTGACATTTGACATTAGCTGACTTCTCATGAATCTAGTCAATAGTGGTATTTTATGTAGCCAGCTTTAGTTAGTGTTTATCATAAGATAATAGCTAGTTAGATACTAATTGCAGTTAGCTAATTTAAGCAACACTTCGCTAGCTACCATAACCAGATGTCAGTTGGCCTACATTTACCCCAAATTAGTTGCAGTTATTGGCATACAAAGTTTATCTTCAGTTATTAGATTTATTGTAAGTTAGCAACACTTAGTTGTAGCCGTATTAGTTCATCTGATTACAATGAATGGTTGCTAGCTCCACTACATAACATGGCTAGCTTGTATCTAGCAAGGTTGTTCCTTGGTTAATTCAGTCATTACACACATTGTTTGTTAGGCAGTGCATCAATGACAAGTGATAATCGGCAGCAAAAATGTGGATGAGAACAGTAAAAAGAACTGCAGGTAGCTAATTACGTCACATATTTTTCTGTTAAAGAGCTGTCATGTGAAATAGGGGTGTAACGGTACACAAAAATCACAGTTCGGTATGTACCTCGGTTTTGGGGTCACAGTTTTGGTACGTTTTCGGTACAGCAGGGAAAACAAAAAATCAAGCGCTTTGACCATATGTTTAAATCCTGTATTCTCTAAGTATGAGTATGGTTGCATATCTGCAGCGATAAACACCTCCTATATCCGTTATTGCTTTTGTACCTTCTGAATCTGCAGTGAGAGACTGCCCGAACGCTGTGGGGAGAAACTCGCCTTCCAGTCTGTTTTTGTCTTGTTCCGCGAAACGACACATTCAGGTGATGCCATCGTAAATGTCATGTTTGAAGTGTTTCCACAGTCAGACCGACTTCAGTTGAACAATGTCGGCATACAGTTTGACACTAATCGTTGCCAATTTTTGCTGTAACAAACTGGGAAATGGACACTACATGAACTTGACTAACCTAACTAGCATGCTACAACTGATACACAGCAACTGGTGCACCGCCCAAACTTTCCGGGTAAAACTCGTGTGTGAGTAGAAAACATGAATACTACACAATTTTTATGGGTGGGGGTGGGCCGCAACACGGAAGACAGAACTGCGACTCGAGACCGTGGACGTATCGCGGTTTCAGAACTATAGCTGCGTTTCCATTGCAGGAACTTCCCCAGGGACTAGGAACCTTTGGAGGAACTCAATGTTTTCAGTGCAGGGACCAGGGTCTAAATTAAGTTCCAGGGACATTGTTTTACCCTCCAAAAGGGGGGGTAGTACTTTCCACAAGTACAGGAACTTCTGGGTTGGGGCTTGCTACGCTGAACATTTCTAATTAGTCGAGCTCCGACCAGCAGAGCAGTAAGTGGTTTGACCATCTGGATCGATGCGTTGCTGGGTCACAGGCCAGCCTTCTCTTGCGCAGTGGCTCAGCTACCGCATGCGTTGTTGGAAGCCGTGGTGGAAGACACGGAAATGGATGACCAGTCGCTTGAAGGTAAATCACATACGGCCTACATGATGCTTGTTAAATGCTATAACGCTAACTGTTTTCATGCTATTGCTACCCTAGCCAAAAGCTAATGTTAGCTACATGCTAACACCAACCAGATGAAACGGATGGGTAAAGTGAACTGCAGACTTCAGAGAGAAGTGTGTTTACTCCTGCGACCAACAGCAGCCATTGTATGTTATTATCTGTATTTTGCACAGTGATATTTCTAAAATCTAGATAAATAGATATAGATAAGATAAATAAATAGTTGTGGAACTAGATGTGTGCATAGTGGCTTTTCTTGTGTCTGAAAGCAAGTATATACTGCTACATATGTAAAGCTTACGCTTGTGTTAGCATATTCGCTCTGAGGAAGTAGTGGCTGTCAGTTGCACCATTATACACCGGTGAGCTCAGTATTTAAAACAGGTGAGAGTGCATAGGTTAAAATAAGCAACGGCCCTTATGCTGCATTGCAAGTGATATGTTTAATAAGTTAAAACAATAAAATTGTGCAGCTGTGTGATGGGTGTAACCTAATGGGTATAATTTGACTAGTAGTTCCTGGAAATGGAAGCTGGTGTTTGGATTAAAAAGCAGTGGCCCTTGAGACAATCCACCCAGCCAGATCAACCAGACCAGGCACAACGGCGGGTGCTGTGATCGCCCAGGAGGAGAGGAAAGAGAGACGGGATAGGAGCCATGCTGGCCCGGCTTAGACTTAAGGCTGCTCCTGGCTAATGTCCAGTCTGGACGAAAAGGGAAGTCACATACTGTTGTGCCCACATCTTTACAGAGACCTTCTTCATCACCATCCCGGATCAAGCACTCAATGGGCAGACTGTGTTCTGAGTTGATAGAGTGCAGAGTTTGACAGACAAAAGATGAACGGAGGAGGACTCCGATGATGCTTGGTGCTCAAACGCAGGCAAAGTGGACGGATACTGTTTCCCAAATGTCAAGCTTTTTATGTGAATATGGAAACCATATAATCATCACTATCTCTATCTGTTTACATTCCATCAGATGCAAATTCAGAAAATGCACTGCAGAATTATTTCCTGGGTGTAATACGTGTATGTATATATGCATATAAATAACTGTATATATTTGTAGAGAGTTCCTGCTCACAGGGCAAAAAGATACAAAGTAGCTTTTGTTTGCACAGCAGTTAGTAGCCTCAATTTGCACATATGATCTCTGCACCTAAGCACGTTATGTATTCAGCATCCAGCTGTTCTTTGTCTTCATTTGAAGTGATCTTGCATTTGTAGTTTGTCCCTGTGATCTGTCTAGATTGTTGCATTATGTGATTGTGTTTATGATGAATGTGTTTGTTAAAATTTGACTTGACTGGACTTGATATTGTTTGTTGTTACCTTATTCTAATAAAATTTAATTATCTGTTATGTTCTGTGTGTGTAGCATAAAGAGACTACAAACTCATTTTGTTGTGCAACTTGTGTTGTAAAATGATACATTTCCTTGTACCTTGTAGTGATAACAGTAAATGCACATTATGCGTTAGTATTTACCAAAAATTGCTGCAAATAAAGTCGCTGCTTCTGTCTGTCCTGCTGGAAACCATTCAAACAGGTTGACAGTAGGGATTTGTTTGGAACTGTTGAGAGCAACATAAACCACGTGACTGCGTAGTGGTGAGATCAAAGCGTGTAACAACTCTCTTTTAACAGGTCTGCCACAGACATACCTGACTTCAGTTGAACATGTCAGCATACAGTTTGACACTAATCATCCATTTTCGCTGTAACTAACCGGGAAACCGTAATGCTCCTATACAGTGAATCTAAATGTTGTGGGAGGATCTTCCAGCTTGGGTCTCTCATCTGTGTTTGCCATTCAGATGGCAGCGACACTACACAAGCTTGATTAACCTCAGCTAACTGGACTAGACAGCAACTGGCGAAAACATGGAACAGTGGTGAACCTTCCCAGGAGTGGCCAGCTGACCAAAATTACCCCAAGAGCACAGCAACGACTCATCGAAGAGGTCACAAAAGACCCCACAACAACTTCCAAAGAACTGTAGGCCTCACTTGCCTCAGTTAAAGTCAGTGTTCATGACTTCACCATAAGAAAGAGACTGGGTAAAAATGGCCTTCATGGCAGAGTTCCAAGACGAAAACCACTGCTGAGCAAAAAGAACATTAAGGCTTGTCTCATTTTTGCCAGAAAACATCTTGATGATCCCCAAGACTTTTGGGAAAATACTCTGTGGACTGACGAGACAAAAGTTGAACTTTTTGGTAGGTGTGTGTCCCATTACATCTGGCGTAAAAGTAACACCGCATTTCAGAAAAAGAACATCATACCAACAGTAAAATATGGTGGTGGTAGTGTGATGGTCTGGGGCTGTTTTGGTGCTTCAGGACTGGAAGACTGGCTGTGATAAATGGAACCATGAATTCTGCTGTCTACCAAAAACTCCTGAAGGAGAATGTCTGGCCATCTGTTCGTGTCCTCAGAACTTGGGTTCTGCAGCAGGACAATGATCCAAAACACACCAGCAAGTCCACCTCTGAATGGCTGAAGAAGAACAAAATGAAGACTTTGGAGTGGCCTAGTCAAAGTCCTGACCTGAATCCTATTGAGATGCTGTGGCATGGCCTTAAAAAGGCAGTTCATGCTCGAAAACCCTTCAATGTGGCTGAATTACAACAATTCTGCAAAGATGAGTGGGCCAAAATTCCTCCACAGCGCTGTAAAAGACTCATTGCAAGTTATCACAAATGCTTGATTGCAGTTGTTGCTGCTAAGGGTGGCCCAACCAGTTATTAGGTTTAGGGGACAATCACTATTTCACACAGGGCCATGTAGGTTTGGATAGGTTTAGATTTTGTTTTCCCTTAATAATAATAATAACAACCTTCATTTAAAAACTGCATTTTCTGTTTACTTGTGTTATCTTTGACTAATATTTAAATTTGTTTGATGATCTGAAAGATTTACAAACATGCAATAAAATAAGAAATCAGGAAGGGGGCAAACACTTTTGCACACCACTGTGTGTGTGTATGTATATATGTATGTATGTATGTGTGTTTGTGTGTATATATATATATATATATATATATATATAAAACTTTGTCCTTCACCCTTCACCCTCCAAGCTCGGGTCCTGTACCAGAGGCCTGGGAGCTTGAGGGTTCTGCGCAGTATCTTTGCTGTTCCTAGTACTACACTTTTCTGGACTGAGATGTTCTTCTAGGGATCTGCTGTAGCCACTCCTCCAGTTTGGGGGTCACTGCCCCGAGTGCTCCGATGACCACGGCACCACTGTCGCCTTCACATATATATATATATATATATATATATATATATATATATATATGTATTTGGGAGGTGCTCTTATTTCAGGCAAGGCAGCAGACAAATAAATAAAATAAATAATTAGAATAAAACAACATTTTGTTCTAACAAAGTGCACTTTAAAGACTGCTGTTTTCTTGGTTCAGATTGTAGGTATAGTATGTTTAAGACTATTCTAAAAAGAACAGACCACAGATAGATGTTTCTTTAACTGACTCTTGTAGATTATGAATGACAATTTCTGTGTTTATACAAACGATTTATGTATTCACAACTTTTGTATTTAGCTTTATTATTATGAGGACCATTCCTAACCACAGCCGAAGAGTGACTTGTCTCTGTCATGGGTTTGTTTTGGCAACCTCTCCTCACACACTGCAAAGGCCTGTTGAAACTTTGTAATCTGCTCAAGTTTTACTCACCATTTTTACCACATTAGGCAACTCATGTTGGAAGTCCTACATCAAGAAGGTTCATTGTAATGGAGACACCTAAATACCTAATAATTACTCTTACATCAATACTTAATTACGACTATTCCTCTTTAGTTTCCTTTTTACTTGAACTCTGTTTTCCTTCCTGTTTGTGTCCCATCATCCAGGCCAAAGAGGAGCTTCTGGCCAACGGGCAGTCTGGAAATGACTACGATGAGGACGATGAGGAGGGTGAGGAGGTGGATGAGGACAGTGAGCTAATGTTGAAGGATGAGCCAAAGGATGAAGTCAACATGGAGGACGATCTGGAGTATTACAAGGAGCACATCAAATTCATTGACAACATGTTGTTGGGATCTGGTGCATTTGGTAAGAAGATCTCTCTGAGCGGCTTCCCTCCCTCTCTAACCCCAGCCTCGGGCTCCTCCCCTGCCATGGAGTCTCCGTACGAGTGGAAAGCCCCTAAGAAGACCCTCCATCCCACCACAGCCCACTACCCCTCAGAGCCAGCACCCAGCGGGCCCTCTGCCGAGGAGTTTGACTACAGCTCATGGGACGCCATGTGCTACCTGGATCCCAGCAAGGCTGGAGAGGAGGACGACTTTGTGGTGGGTTTTTGGAATCCGTCAGAAGAGAACTGTGGCGTCGAACTTGGCAAGCAGTCCATCTCCTACGACCTGCATACAGAGCAGTGCATCGCCGACAAGAGCATTGCTGACTGTGTGGAGGCTCTGCTGGGCTGCTACCTGACCAGCTGTGGAGAGAGAGCCGCTCAGATGTTCCTCTGCTCACTGGGCCTCAAGGTGAGCTAGGACCTCCCACACTGTTATGTCTCAATATTGCATGATTCAGCAAAGTTATGTGTGAGAGAGAGAGAGCAGGGATTTTATATGACTGACAAAGAGGGAACTCCCTGTGTCAAGACTGCACACATTACATTCTTTGTCACGGGTCAGTTTCTGCTCTGGGCATGGTATTTGTTCTTACCAAAGAAAACAATGCATGAAATGTATGAAAACAAGAGTGTATAGAATCTAAGATACACAGATACTGCACTACATTTAAAGTAATTTGCAGTCAACTGTCTTAAACTTTTACCAACCTACCTGCTTTTGTTTATGGCGTTTTTACTGTAGTAGATGTTCGTTCATTTGCATAGTCCAACAAAGGTACATCATACAATTCTTTGTTCAGTTTATTAGGTTTGATTAAATCCCAGGCAGTCAATGTGTGAAGTAATTTTACTATATTTTAACACTAATGGTAGTGTTTCAGGAAAGTTTCCTAATTTTCATGAAAATACCATTTACTGTGATATTTTTGGCATGTTGGCAATAATTGTAGCATAAAAAATTAATACTGGCACATCCCTAGTTGTGATCACAAGCGTTTCCACTTTGGGTCCTGCTTCATAGCAGGGCCAACTGGGGCCAACCCCACAGCTTCCTCCTCTCTCAAGACCTTGTCTTGCGCTAACTTATGTAGGGTTATGCTAGCGACTAGAGACAAAGCACCATCTTTAAAGGTCTTGCTATTCAATACTTAAGTAACTTTTAACTGAATCTCGGTAGTTAGGAGTTTAGTGTCACTCCTACTTTCCTATTCGTACTTTGATGTAAAGATATCAGCCTCACTGTTTACTGGTCTTTGTCCTATAACCACGTTGGAGCTGTACAGGCTCAATCTAGTCGGGAACTTTTATTGTCTCTTACTTACTACCCACACACATCTAGGTGCAGTCTGTGAGCTTCAATGTAAGTCCATCAAATTAATATCTTGCCTTTTTTCAGGGTGGTGTTTATGGTTGTTTCCTGTTTCCGTATATACAGTCCATTGATCATTCATGTGACTTATAGATCATTATACATACCAAGTATAAAAAACATTATCAATGAATTTTAAAATACTTTTACAAAATACCATGTTTATTCCTAGTTGATACAGAAATGCAAAAACTTACAATGCTACAACCAACTTTTCCAGAATTTTCTTTAGCAAATGCAATCTTTCATGTTGACCCATCAATATGTAAAAAGGTTAAAGTTAAATTATCTGTGTTATCATTTGATCTGTAGTTAATCTGAAAATATTAATTATAGCAGCTTTAAGGTAAGGAAATTATATCATATCAGTGCAATATTACTTGTGACTAAGCAGCCACCATCATGGCTGAAAGCCAATGTAGGTTTCATTACCCACCCACATTTGCAAACAGTTTCAAAATGTAAGGCTCACACATACTTGTCTGTCCATAAGGAAATGCTATTACATTGTCCTAAAGCTAGAATAATTTAGCCTGGTAACTGGAAGATGGACCAATCAGGGAACAGCTGGCTGACTTATGAACAACTATTAAAGCAAGGATCAGAATGTGTACATCTGCCCAAAGCTTCTTGAGCCTCACCAGAACACAATAATCAGTAAAAGAGGATTAGATGGTAAATACCATATTTCCTCAAATAATGGCCAGGGGCATGGTCACCACAAATAAAGGTTGGTCCCAAATACAGGCGCACATAATACAGTAACTTTAATAAGCAAACTTTAATGGGGCAAACAGGAGCAGATCAGAAAAGGAGGAGGCTTCATACTAAAACATAGCAAATATACTTATCAAACAGAGGAAATTAGAAATGAAGGCCTGTCTCTAATATAAGCCTGCTTCAAATAAAGGCCTGGTACCCTCTGCAATTGAGGTGAATAACGTCCCCAGCCACTATTTGAGAATTTACGGTAGATAAAAATACAAACCAACAAGAAAGCCATAAGATGAGTGTGTTTTGAGGAGGGTTGCAAAAGAGGATGCTGACTACTTTGGGCAGGGTGTTTCACAGCTGAGGCCTGGACAGCAAGGCCCTGTCACTCTTAGTGACAAGGCAAGATTTTAGAACCACTAGTAGGGCCCTGCCAGAAGATCTCAAGTAGCGATCAGGCTCATAGGGTATTACAGATATACATGTGTTCAGGAGTCAAACCATGCAAGGTGCTCCTCCCAAAACAATGTTTGTCCAAACTGTCAGCGGGGATTTACAGAGGTATTAAGAGTTGTTTTTGATGACAACAGGTGTTACCATTGGAGAGAGGGACCCTGAAAGGAACAACGGTGCCAAGCCGTCAGATCATAGCCATCGACCTGTGCTACGGCTGGCTGAAGATCCCGCCCCGCTGCATGCTGGACCATCCAGATGCAGAGCGAACTCTCAACCACCTCATCTCTGGCTTCGAGAACTTTGAAAGAAAGATCAACTACACCTTTCAGAACAAGGCTTACCTCCTGCAAGCCTTCACCCACGCTTCCTACCATTACAACACCATTACAGGTCAGACTTCACCTCATAGCATCAGGACAGTTTTATCATTAGGTGGGTTCCCAGCCACCTATTTTTATGCGCATAAAAAAACCTGAATGGAAACGCTGAGATATCTTGAAATATTGCAAAACAGTTTTTACGCTTGGCTGAGGTGGAAAAGTTGGTGTATCGATAAAAGGAAAATGCAACAAAGTGCAATGGAAACTGTCTCAGCAAATAAATCATCAATGGAGCATATAACTTAAACGTCCACTGAAGCTTCTGCTCCTTTTGAAGAGACGAAAAATAGCATCCGACGAAAACATCAGATCTGTGTGGAGTGATGAGACCATAACCTTCCTCAAATTAACACATGAAACAAACGTAAATGTTATATTTCCATCATGTTTTATATGTCTCACTGTGTGAGGTTTGACTGGTGCTCATTTAATTACGTCATCTTGCTGCGTCCACTTCTTCTGCAATGGTTTAATGGCACCCGAATGGAAAATTTGCACCACCAGCTGTCTATCTTGACGAATTTACTCTGAATATTCACATAATGGTAGAGGACGGAAACACGCTTTAATTCTCCTTTTCTTTTGCTGATTTTCTCAAAATTCAGTTAAAATTTCCGCTATATTTGGGTTGAAACTTAGCCATTGTTTACTGTACAGTTCAGACTATTTTTTGTATTAATGACAGTACAGTTCAGAATAATGTATTTGGGAATTAAAAGTATCATCTAAGAAAAAGTATTAGTTGAATTAGTTCTCACATAGATATTAGATTTACACTGACTAACTGCCATGTGGCAGCTTGCTAATGTATGACACATATAGCCCTAAGAATAAAAGTGGTATTATTGATATGGTTGACACATCTGACCTGACATTTGATCAAAAAGCTGTTTGATAATGATCTAAACTGGGGATATTGTCAATTACACTTAAAATAAACACAATATACCTCAAACTACAAAATGTTATGCCAGTTGTCAGTTAAGTTTAATATATCCTTTGGCCTCCTAACACTGTTGTTTTTGGAAGTTATGTTACAGCTTATGATGCTGCAAATTGTGCAACCCAATTTAGTAAATCACTCGTTTGAAACTAGCTATTAGTTACTGAGAACTTAGAAAGGACTTTACACACAAACCTTATAAGCGATTTATGAAGAGCCGGTGCAACCAAATCCTGATAGATGTAAGTCCAATAATCACTCCCCTTTCAACTCTGATTTGGTCTCCACCAACTCCTGAGAAAAGTATTTGTAGTGTAGAGTGGGTTTATCAGAGCTTTTTCACTGAAAACAGCTGCCTGCTGCTGCTGGAAACCAGGCTGGATGAGAGGGGAATAACCTGGTGAAATAAGATAATACAGGCTAAAACACACTGTAGAGCTGAGGGAAACAGCAGAGTTGGTGATAATTCTCCTAGGGTTCATCACTACAAGTGACACCTTTCATATTACATTTCCTCTGTCTGCAGTCATTTGATCCATTTTTAGTTAGTGCATGAATGTGCTCTGAAAAATTTTATTTCACCTACCCGCATATCAGACTGTAGTTTGTTTTCCTTTCTCTTCAGATTGTTACCAGCGGCTGGAGTTCCTTGGTGATGCAATTCTAGACTACCTCATAACAAAGCACCTTTATGAAGACCCGCGGCAGCACTCTCCAGGCGTGCTGACCGACTTGCGCTCAGCACTCGTCAACAACACCATCTTTGCCTCTCTGGCCGTCAAGTACGACTACCACAAGTACTTCAAGGCCATCTCACCGGAGCTTTTCCACGTCATTGACGACTTTGTGCAGTTTCAGTTGGAGAAGAATGAGATGCAAGGCATGGACTCCGAGGTGAGTTCCGTTTCTACCAAAAACGCAGCTAGCATCAGTACTGAACAACAAAGCCCTGTAGAAAGAAACCCAATCTTTGCTGTTGCAGTTTTTTTCCCCCTAAAATAACAGTCAGTATTCAAAAAGGTCTCCCTGAATAACAAGACTGTCAGCTTCTATGAATCTGTTTCATATTCCAATGATTTCAGTACTGAAGAGAAAATGCAGTTGGATTTAATTTGCCTGGAAATGGCTATCTTGGCACCAGATCTCCTCTCATTGTGCTTGAGAGTTACTCCTATGCCTTAGGGAGAGCAGGTACAAACAAAAGCATACTGAAAAAACAGCTGAAAGAAATAAAAAAAAAAGCTCTAGTAATATGGTACCACTCCTCTCCTCACTAATTATCAAATAAGAGTAACAATAACATGATGAAGCTGCTAATGTAGCATGTTTTAAACTGTTCCATGTAGTGTCAGTACATTAACAGTTGGACTGTGAGTCTGTCAGTGGATGGTGTCAGTTGAGAATATCTATAGGTTCATATTGGATACTTTTTTTAAAAAACTTTAAAGACCAACTTAACATGTTGTTTTTGCTTGAACACACCACCTTCATATATTTAAAAAATGCACTCAAATCCAGACTCTCACTGATTGTCTACTAGGGGTGTAACGGTACACAAAACTCACGGTTTGTTATGTACCTTGGTTTTAGGGTCTCAGTTCGGTACATTTTCAGTACAGCAGGAAAAACAAACATTTATTTTGAAAAATGTAAATTCAACATCTCATTGTTACAGAGCCCCCTAAAAAATACTTTTGTTACCTTGCAATACTTTCCTCTTTCCATTCCTTCAGAGACATGTCTATTTCCGCTCAGCTGCTCCCAGCGCTACGCAACAGTATATCAGCTCATTGAATTTTACTTTGAACTGAGTATTAAGTATGCTGAAATAGTACTGCTAAATAGGTGTGCATGGTTATGTAATTTGTGAAAGTAAACTTAAACGAATTCTTAGATCAAGAAGTCTCTCCAGAGAAAGCAGTACAGTAATCTACAGGATGCTGTCAGTTTCATTCGTGAACAACTACTGTACTCTGTACTGTAGCCCAGAGGGGTTTCACTGAGGAAAAGTAGACGTCTCCAGAGGTGGAATTACAGATGTGCAGTTGAATCTACCTCATAAAGCTAATTTGCTATATTTGTATGAGTCAAAAAAAGCAACAAACAAGAAGGCGACTGAAATGCTGCAAACATGTCTGTGGTTCGGTCACAGAAAGATGAGACAACATTGAACCACTTGCAGAGACACATCAGGAATGCAGACCAACGCAAGTTGAAAAGATTTTTGTGTTCTTGCACAGGGTCCTCTGTTCTTTGCACAAAACAAATTAAAGTAACCTTCAATGCTGAAAGAGGTTTTGGTAGAAGGCCTATTGCTGTAAGTATGGAGCAATAATTGATGTTCCTTATACATACAGCTTCTACCCAGAAGTTTGTTAATGTTCTATCTAATCTGATAACTTCTTTGCAATGGACATCATATACGGTGAGGTGTCCATAAACAGTGCTTAATGCATTAACTTGAGAATCTTCACATCCCCCAAAAAGTTTTTTTTCCTGTATCATGTTTGATTCACCAGGCTTTTATGGCAAATTTTTTATTACAACAATATTTATTTTAGAAACAAAAACAAATATTGTTCATTGCATTTGGAGCATTTCATCAAGGTTTGGTTCTTTTTTTCACAGGAACCTTTTTACAACCTTTTTATTTTGCCGTATGTTGGCAAAAGAAAAACTTTCTGTTCTTTGCCATCTAAAAATACACAAAAAAAACCAAATTAACTATTTGTATACAGGGGTTAATAAATGGTTAACGTCCAGCCAATTCCGTGTGATTTGTTTTAATGCTCCTGTCCGTATTATTGTATACAGATATTTATCTCCTTCCCTCTGTATTTCTGATTTAATGGTACCTAATACAATATTGGACGGTTATAGCGGCTTCTTTAAATGAAAAATGTTTGTGGCTTGCTCCTGAACTGCCCTCCAAAACATTTTCAACACTGGGCAGAAATTTAAAAAAATTGTGCATGGTTAGATTCCTGTTCCGTAAATTCCCTCCAGCATTCGGCACTGCCTGATATTTTGATGTAATCTTTGGTGTTGTGAAAAGCCTCATGTTAAATTTCCAGGCGAATTCTTTCAAATATTTTGATTGTGTTGTCATAAAAATTCTTTTACGTGCTTCTTTCCAATCTTCTTCTGAAATTGTTATTGCCATTTGTTTCCCATTTCCCTTCAGTGTTGTCCACATTTACCTTTGTTTCCTGTAGAATTTTATACAGTTTTGAGATTTTACTATTTTCACTGTTTATGTTTCTCTGACTGAGGTAGCTCCTTATTTGTAAATATTTTAAAGAAATTATTGTTACCTATGTTAAATTTAGTTTCTAATGTTTCAGATTATCATATTATTTGTAATCATCTGTGAATACAAAATGAAGACTTGGGAGTGGCCTAGTCAAAGTCCTGACCTGAATCCTATTGAGATGCTGTGGCATGGCCTTAAAAAGGCAGTTCATGCTCGAAATCCCTCCAATGTGGCTGAATTACAACAATTCTGCAAAGATGAGTGGGCCAAAATTCCTCCACAGTGCTGTAAAAGACTCATTGCAAGTTATCGCAAACACTTGATTGCAGTTGTTGCTGCTAAGGGTGGCCCAACCAGTTATTAGGTTTAGGGGGCAATCACTATTTCACACAGGGCCATGTAGGTTTGGATTTTGTTTTCCCTTAATAATAACAACCTTCATTTAAAAACTGCATTTTGTGTTATCTTTGACTAATATTTAAATTTGTTTGATGATCTGAAACATTTAAGTGTGACAAACATGCAAAAAAACACTTTTGCACACCACTGTATATGTTGTTTCTGGATTAATATTACTGCTGCATTCATGTGTATGTTGCGTTTTTCTGCTATTGATGTTTAAGGTTGAGCCAATAATATTATAAAGAGTACAGTCTAGACCTGCTCTATAGGAAAAGTGCAGTGAGATAACTTCTGTTATGAATTGGCGCTATATAAATAAAACTGAATTAATTTTAACTGCTTTATATACTGTTGGGCAGTTTAATCTACAGCATTGCATCATATTCTACAAGGTCAGCAAATGTTTGCACTATTTGAGAATTTACAGTAACTGTTACAACTGTTTTGTAAATTTAATTAAGAAATGGTTTAAAATAACCATACCGTACTTCATCACATTTGATTATTTTCTTCTTTTATTTGCGACTTCCATATAAACAAAAACAACTCCTCCTGCTCTGTATTTACAATTTCAATTTCCTCCTCCATGTCTTCTTGTCACTCTCTTCTTCTGTGATGGTTGGCAAACCAGCTTAGAGGTACATTCCCACCACCAACTGTCGCACTCACGTCACGTGAGAACATGCTAAGCAGTCCTGCTTCCCAAATCACGTTACCTTGCGAGGCAGCTGGATTTGCAAGATCACGCAAGAATCCAGCCCTGATTTGCTACATAGCCTGCCCTGAATATAGATAAAAGAGACACTAAGGGATAGCTCCCATGGCGGAAACGGTATTGCCAAATCTCTACCAGTGGACACATTTCTACCATTGCACGGTATATACCATCGTATTACCCAACCCTAGCTGACAGCTTTGTGTGTTTTTGCTACCAGCTACGACGCTCTGAAGAAGACGAGGAGAAGGAGGAGGACATTGAGGTCCCTAAAGCCATGGGGGATATCTTTGAGTCACTAGCCGGAGCAATTTACATGGACAGCAGGATGTCATTGGAGACGGTGTGGCAAGTGTATTATCCAATGATGAGGCCACTTATAGGTGAGGAAGAGTGAAAGCACATTTATGTATTTATTTCCCTATTTTTCTGTTTTTCGGTCGTGATTGTTGCAAACATTCAGGATTTTTGCCAGTTTTGAAGAATTTAAGGTCTGAAGATGTTTGTCACTTTTGTTTACTTTATAACCCTCCATCCCCTCACCACTTACAGAGAAATTCTCTGCCAATGTGCCACGCTCTCCTGTGAGAGAGCTGCTCGAGATGGAACCAGAAACTGCCAAGTTCAGGTACGAGATCAACGCTTACACAAAACTATATTTGATGGCTGTCATTACATTTATCATAAGAATAGGCAGTTGTTGATTTTCTCTTTCCTACTGAGACAGTATTCACTGTAGCAATGCACAGATGAAAGGCCAGACCAATCATAATGAACTTAACTAGGGGGTAATTACCATTGGTGTTAAGAAAGAATTGTTAGTGTACAATTCCAATGTGGTGTTACGAATTTCATAGCTGCCCAACCAATATTATGAAGTCCTGTTTTATTGTGTTTATGCAGAAAAGATGCATGTGTTTAATGTCAATTCATGTGTTACGTAATTTTTTTTTTATTTGAGTTAAACGTTACAGTTTAAGTACAGTTTAAATGTAGACGCACTTTTCTGCCAATTCAGTTCAATTACAACAAATGTATTTTGTTCTCAAAGATATCTAAATAATCGTCATAAATAATAATAATAATCTCAATATATCAAAATGTTTGGGATTATCATTGTAGCCATAAACATGCAGCCTTAATAACCAAAATGACACGAATAGCATTTACATAAAAACACATGTAATATTGTAATAGCAGGACAGCATAGTTACACAGCCATAAAAATAATTGTATAAATAGCACAAATAACAAGATGTCACTGCGATGTGTCATTATTGGTCGTAAATCAGCACATTACACAAAATCCAAATATTGTAAATTCTCAAAAAAAATAGATGGTTTTCAGATAGTACCCAAACAAATGAAGTTTGGTTGCTGAAAAAAGATGGTCAAAAAACTTTGAGGGGAATGAAATTACCTGTACTATGATACCACACATGGGCTCTGAGTTTCTCTTTTTTAACAGGAATACCTTCGCTAATTGGCAGTTTTTCCAATCATTGTTAAGCTAATGTTAATGAAACTCAACACTTCCCTGCAAATAAAAGCCTACTAGGAAAGAGAGTGATTTTGCCCTTTGAAGTGCAAATTACACTTTGTCATCATGAATGTCATCATCTGCCCCTGTCCGGAAGGATCTCTGTGGTCCATCCTTGTGCAGCCCAAAATTTATGACCGCATAGACCATTCACGCCGACACGTGTGAACATGTCCACCTCCACCTATGCAGAACAGAATTGTGTGCACATCTGCTGTCAGTGTCCATGACATGTTTTGGAATATATCCAGCCCTTGCTGCTGTTATTAATGTGAAATATCTGTGTTGAGTTTTTTACATTAACTTAACTGCTATTCAAAAACTGCAAAATTTGGGATAAAAGAAAGGAAAAATAAACATACAGCAAAAAATGTCAATTATCACAACATGACTTTGTTGTTGCACTGCTTGAATTAATGATGTGGAAATGTACATTACTGCTATACTGAATGTGTCAAGACAATAGGTTAATATGGAGGAAGTGTTAAATTTGCATTATATGGGGAACAGGGGAAATTAGGAATAAAGGTCTGTCTCTAATATCAGCCTGTTTCAAATAAAGGCCTGGTTCTCTCTGCAGTTGAGGTAAATTAAGGCCACTATTAGAGAATTTACAGTACCTACAATCTGAGACCCTGTTACTTTTCCTCTGTGTGCAGCCCTGCAGAGAGAACGTATGATGGGAAAGTCCGGGTGACGGTGGAGGTCGTCGGTAAGGGCAAGTTTAAAGGAGTTGGCCGCAGCTACCGGATCGCCAAGTCGGCGGCGGCACGAAGAGCTCTGCGCAGCCTCAAAGCCAATCAACCTCAGGTCCAAAACAACTGAGCTCAGCATTAGTACCTAAGCTATAGACGCCTAACGGAGAAAAAGCAACGTCAGCTTCCCACCATAACGCGATGCTAGCCCTGTATCGTCAGCCTGCAATGGCACAACCAAGGCAGCCAGGGAATACTGTGTGGGGACGCAACAAAATAAACAGACTGATCTCACAACAGATTTCACATTGGATCTTTTACCTTTTTTTTTTTTTTTGCAAACACAATCTTTACTTTCCCTCTCTGCTTTGTGTAATCACATGAGTGCTTTATTAACATTTAGCAAAGTGTTTAAAAAAGGTCAGGTCGCAATGTCTATTCCTCACAGTTTTTGATTTTTGTTTTTTTGGTTAACCTCTGTCAGTGAGATGAGGCTTATGCTTATTGTGTAGTATTAGATTGTACATAGTTCAATCAAAGGTGTAAATCAAAGTATGTAGGAAGTAAAAAAAAAAAAAAACGCTAAACTCCTCAGCCTGTGCACTAGTGCCAGTCAGTTTTAAAGCGTTTTTTTAAACGCTAAAGACAGACATGGCTAACAGATACCACTGGAGCAATAGCCTGGTGTGACTTCTGTCTGAAATCTGTCTTGAAATGGTATTCTTAATCATTTTTGCACTTATTCCATTAGGGTCTGTTACTTTGAGAATTGTGTGGTCACGTTGACACCAAAATCATATACGTAGCAAAGTATATAAGTATATATAAAAATAATAAAATACATGAATAATATTCTTGGCCTTAGATGCTAAGGCTCACCCTCATATCCTGCAAAATGGATAGGAATTTCAACATTCCCAGTTACTGTAATTTAAACTAGTTTTTAACCGCACTTGAGGTTGCATGTTCTTGTAACTTATGTATAAACCATGACAACTGGATGGCTTCTATAAATGTTCTAAATCTATGGATATATCTAGAGTGTGTGAGAGTGAGATTAGATGTTTATGGCATTATCTTGATGATTTAGTTTAACATGTTTTGATACCAAGAATGGATGGGATTGAATTAGTCATTCTTGCGCACTAAATGTCTTTCCACGGAGCAAATCATCCAGTTTTGATATAAGAAGAGAAAGACATATCACATGTTCAATATGCTGCAGACTTTTCTACAAATTGGATACTCGTGTAAGACACAGAATCTTTTCAAATACAGTCTTTGTGAAAAAGGCCAATTCATTTCAACACACTAGTGTTCCTCACATCCCGTACCTACCAAAGCTATATCAGATGTGATACTAGGAGGTTGAAGTCAATTCCTAGGGATAAGGATACCAGCCTTTTTTTTGTTTTGTTTTTTGTTTTCTGTTCCAACAAATTTTGCTTCTCGCTAAATGTATTTTTTTTTCTCATCAATAAGCCCTTTTTTCACTTGAATACCTCAGTTAATTGCATGCATTTTCTTGTCTATTTTTTTCTTTTTTGTTTGGTGCTATGTTTTGTATTAAGCTTGAATTTCTCATCTTTTTTGCACTGTAACTATAATACCTCTTTATTTGACCTTTTTAAAAAAACATATTTTTTTTTTTTTTTTTGGAAATCTGTTTGATTTGGTTGTCTTGTTTGTCAGCCATCAAGCTGTAGGGGAGAGCTGCATTTTCGTCTCTTCCCCCTCCCAGACTTGAGGTTGACACTTGATGATTTGTTTGAGGGGTTTGGGACGGGGGCGGGGGGGCAGGAAGTGTATTCTCTGCACATAAGCCTAACTGTTTGTTTCCCCTCATTCATTAGCTATTAATTTCATTAGTTGAGAATCTGTTTTTGAATTCTGGATAAAAACAGAGGATTGATTGATCAGATGGGTAAATGCTTGTAGAGGTAATCAGACTGCACTCTTAAACTAAGGATTTCTCTGACATTTACTCCAAAACATAGGCAGAGTGAAAAATACTTATAGACGTATTTCTTCGAAACTATTTTCGTGTATAGGGTTGGAAGAGACATATACCTGTGTGGTTTCTAAACTGTGTTAGTATAGCTATCTGAAATCAAATTCAGAGTCATGGAATCCCACCCACAGTTGCTTCTACCTCAAGACGGTGCACTCAATGTTCATTTATGGACAAGACTCCAATTCAGTTCAGTAACGCTTTCTGACGGTGACAAGTCTTTTTACTGTTATAACTATACCGTCTACATCACATTAAGTATACAACACACAGATCTCTTTCACTGAGTCAACATTCCCACACAGTAATTTGTGTCTCATGTCTTGAATAGAAGCAGACGAAACTCAGTGCCTTCTCTGTGGGAGATGAGTGACAGCATAGACTGGATTTAAATTCAATTACAAAGGGGAAGTTGTTAAATTCATTAATCCAAATTTTAGTTTGTATATACAACTAAAATTTAATGTGATTTTGTTTTTACTTTTAAGTAAATCACATATTTTCAACGAAAGACTTTAAACAAAGATAGCAGATCTTCTCTGACTCATGCAGTTTGCAGATCTACCCTACAATATATATAAATAATAATCTGCCCATTAAACCCAACCAGCCATTTTAGGACCCATAAAAAAGACTTCAACTGAACTGAATCCACCATCAACTGGGCTCGCAAAATAGGGCCCGGAATCCAAAAAGTAGTTACAGTGAATCTTTCTGATGCTTTGCCCAAGGCTGGATTACCAACCAGGCAAAGCAAGCAGTTACCTGTCCCATTGCCCAGACCCTCTGGGGGTCCAGCGGTTCCGGTTCACTATGTGGCAATGAGTTTGTGGTAATATGATCAATTGCAAATTTATTTTGTAATACTTAATGCAACAATAAAGCACAGTATAAACTAAATTAACAGAGTGATACCTGCATTATTAGTCAGGACCCCGTCTTGGCCAGTTGACTTCATCGTTAGTGCAGGTTAACAGTGTTAATATTTCAGTGGCTGCAATGCTCATTAAGAGCATGAAGATATATTTTTGAAGGCCTATAGTGAAATTTACTGGGACTGGCTAACTCAGAAAAACTCAATAGCCACTTTGGCTGAATACAAAATGCAACACTCATTAACAGGCAAAACAGGCATGATGAAAACAGGGTCAAGTCAGTCATTTACAACAATGTGATTATCTGACAAGAGACTGTTCTCGAGTCCTGTTGGTTCCACAACACAATTTAGCACAGGCCAGAGACCGCTATCAATTCAAGCTGAAACCAATATAGACAGCAAAGTTTAACCCAAGTCCCACTTTGGGTCAGGTTTTCGGGGTTCAGGTCATCCTAAAAACCTCTAGTCAAGAGTGAAATAAGAACAAAGCTTCAGCTAACCACTGAAACTACTACTACTACTTGTAGAAACAGCAGAATGTCATCTTTGGACTTTGTTGAGTAGGTTCAAGAAAAGCATACATTTAAATCCACTCTGCTGGGACTAATCTTTTATTTGTGTCATCTGCCAACAGCTGAGAATTTCTCTGATCTCTTGTTGGGTGGCATACTTAGATATTCATATTTTCCCACAGATAACCATGTGAAAACTAAAATATGACTTTGTGAAATCCTTCCGTTCATGTTTAAAATCTCAGTTACACCATGAAACTAGTGCATTTTTCTATAATCTGTCACTGTTAAAAAGAGTGCAATCTGTCATTATTTCTCAAGCAGGTGTCTGACCCTCTAGTATACCTATGTAAACCCTTAAATCTGGGCTGTGCTTTTTGATTTCCCTGTTAGAGAGATATTGTCAGACTTAAGATTTGGAGTGTATCTGGCCCTCGAGTCACACACCTTCCAACACCTCAGTCTGTAGTGCACGCACACACAGCCATTTAGAGTTTTCCTCTGGCTCAACACACTAATTATCTGTAAGTCTCCGGGTGGGACGGGGGGAGGGATTACTAAAAAAGAATGTGAAATCACGCATATGGTGCCACACCCACTCTATTTTTGTCTGTGACTGATAAAAATAGTGATCACAAATAATCTTGTCAGCCACAAGTGGCATCAATATCCAACAACCATGTATGTTTTTCTTTCTTTTTTTTATTGAGGAGGAAGGTGTGTGTGTGGGAGTGCTGAAGTTGAGGTAGTCCTGTGTTATTCAGAGTGGACTACATTTTCTCATACTGGCAGATTTGTTTTTCTTTTCTTTTTGTACATGTAGCACAATTGAGCATTGCACTTGGGCGCCATACTTTACCTCATGTCAGAGTGTGAAAGGGAGTGAAAGATGGAGGGAAAAAAGAAGTGTATATATGATGCCGTAATGTTAAGAGAACTAACTTGTGGTTCAGGCTTTGCTGCTGTTTCAATTGCTGGTATTATACAAACCTGTTTAAAAAGAGAATAAGGGGCTATGGGAGGGGAGACAAATACACTGTAAAAAGAATCTCTGCAGTTTGGGGCTAAAATATCTGGACGTAATGTACACTGACGTCCTGCCTTAAAGGGTGGGGTATGTGATTTTGGAGAAATCCAATACCATGACAAATACCATGATATAGAGCCAACAACGACACAGCGAGTAATGTAACTAACGTTAGCTAGGTTGTGGGTTAGCAAACTGTCCCTACAGCTGCTGCTGTGAAGCTAACAGCCAGAGAGGACGAGACGGTTTCCCAGAGCCAGCACAGCAGCTCCAGACAGCGACGCTCACAACTCTCCTGCTGCTACAGCTAACATCACAACAACAGCAGATCTGGGCGAACTAGAAAGTCAGCTGAACGTCCGTGGGCAAGTGATTTAACGTCACCTGACACACAAATCATGGCTGGAATAGTGCTGTTTGTTTGTTTATTTCCCATTTCCAGAGCCAGGGCTGTGTACAAACACCAGATTTATTTTTTCAGCACACACTGAATGGACAGCTAGTGGACCGCGAGGAGATATTCACTGAATTTGACAAAAAGACGTTTATTGGATTAGAATCGCATACCCCACCTTTAACAAGCTGTTTGGATTGTGAGTCAAAACTACCACGTCCAATCATGACTTGAATGATGAACTGACTGATAACTCTCTTCTGACTACTTTGATATATACATGTCATCCCAGCGATGCTCCCAGCCTCTTTTCTACTCCTGTAGTGTGTTAGTTTGGAATACAAGACAAACCTCCCCTAGCCCTTTATTGGGAACTTAAAGGAAAAATCCACTCAAACTTGTTCCTGTGCTTTTGGATAAATCATAGACCATAATGCAGTGTTCACACTTGTCTTTAACATGCCCAGTCTACTTATACACCAGTTTGTGAATTCCTGTGAACTGGGACTGCCACTTGTTTTTTTTTTGTTTTTTCAATTAAAGATAGTATTCAAAATCTCAGTGTGTAAGTGCAACAGGCTGTGCCTTGTTCTCCAGCAGGGAGCGTTTGTAAAACAAAAAAAAAGACTTTTTGCTGCCCTTTAAAAATGCAACTGCCTTACAGTAGCTTGTCACTCAAGTGAGCAAGCGCAGTTTAAGATTAGGTTGTGTGGGTTGTGATTGAATAATTTCTAACGAATTACCCATTATTTTAAATTTGCAGAAATTCTTTTCCCCTATTGACAGCCTTAATGTGTGTTTCTTTTTATCAGAATTGGGCATAAAACCAGTTAGACAAAACAGATAATCAAGGCTGTAAAAACTGCAGCTGAGATTTGTAGTTCAACACCCAATCTAACACCCTATCCTTTGTGGTCTTAAGTATCCCCAAGTCCCTTGTGCACTAAGTTTTAGAGTGGACAAGAACTTGCAGGTTCAGCTTACCAGCCTTCAGTCCTTTGAAGGCCACACCTTTGGAGGCTGCATCCTTTGAGATTGGAGGCTTCTGAAATGGAACACAGCTAGAGATGGTAAAGAAATAGCTTTATCT
Organism: Siniperca chuatsi; assembly: GCF_020085105.1. Classification (NCBI taxonomy): domain Eukaryota; kingdom Metazoa; phylum Chordata; class Actinopteri; order Centrarchiformes; family Sinipercidae; genus Siniperca; species Siniperca chuatsi. The sequence continues at coordinate 2,433,514 of NC_058056.1, read as the reverse complement.
GCCTCTTTGACAAGAGTTTTACTTGGTGTTTTTTGATAAAAATGGCGCCTCTAGAAGGAAGCCTTCTGCGCTTTGATTCTGGACTGAAACATTTGCCTTTGATGTTTTATATTGCTTAATTTTGCCTGCCTGTAAAAAGTATTCATGCTGCTTGGACTTAATCATGTTTCATTTTAATTTAACATTGAATCGCTGTGAATGTAATTTGGACTTTTTGACCCTAATCAACAGAAAAAAATGTTTTGTCAAAGTGCAAATTGTTCATCTCCCTCAAGTCAATATTTAGCAGAGGAACCTTTGGCCTCAGTTACAGTCTTGAGTTTATATGGATCAGTCCGTATCAGCTTTGAACATGTAAACACTGCAGTTGTAGTTGTTCGTCTGTAGAAAACTGCTAGTTACTACTCTAGCTCTGTAAAATTGCACGGGGACTTTAGGTGTGTTTGTGGTTATGTAATATGATGGCCAAAAGGTCAATTTTGGTTTCATCACATTATGTGAGCCATGAAGCCCTGTAGCTCCACAGACTTCTTGTTGGCCTCCTGGACTTGTGGTCTTCTCTTACAGACAGTTTTTAACAAGAGCCTGCTTGAGGCAGATTTACAGCTTTATTTTCTTCAGGTCAGTCATAAAAAAAAAAAATCTAACTGTACTGAGGGATTTCTTGTATCTTTCCCCTGGTTGTACTTCTCAATAACCTTTTCACAAATTTGTTTAGAATCTTTTCTTGCAGCGTCTTATCCCTGATCCTAATACGTATCACAGTCCTGCATCACTATCTCCCTGAACACTCACTAAGCAAACTCAAGGGGTCACAAGCCAAAAAGGTTGGGAACCACTGGTTGAATCTTTAACAATGTCTTATAACTTGTCCTAAGTTTGTCATATGTTTTTCATGTAAAATCTTAAAAGATAAAAGTAAAAGTAACTAGTAACTACAACTGTCAGACAAATGTAGTGGAGTAAAAAGTACAATATTTCCTCTGAAGTGAAGTAGAAGTCTAGAGTACCATAAAATGGAAATACCAAGTAAAATAAGAGAACCTCAAAATTTTATTTGTAATTGTACTTGGTTGCTTTCCACCACTGCCCTTCTTATATGATGGAAAAAATGACATCAGGCTGATGCAAAGTAACAAAAAAGGATTCCCCAGACCAAGAAAGGTCTCTTCTGATAATAATTAATACAAATCATATGAAATCAAAGACGGTGAAGGATTTGTTCTTGCTGGTGGCCAGAAACTATATAAAGAAGACCACTGCTTTATGTGGTACTTCAACACTATAATATATCCAGTTTGTATTGACTGCAGTAAGAGACCTTTCTTGTTCCGACACAATCATGTTTTGTTTTTTTACTTTGTACTCGCCTACTTTAGCAAAGACGATTTCCGACCATGTGGTGAGTTTATTTTGAACATTCTTCCTGTCTGAGTTCTAAGAGACCGTGATGCAGGATCGTGACACTTAGTATGACTGTCCTTGATCAGGGCTAGCAACTTCTACAGTGGGCTGCACCTGTGATGCTTTAGCTTTCAACGCAACCGGTTGTCTGTTTTTATATGTTTTTAATTTAAATCAATATGACTCTGTATTTGACTTTTAAAGTTTTTTTCTCAATCATTGTTAATCCTAATCCTGATTACATCCACAGTGATTCAAAAGTCCTTGGAGTGCTTTTACTTTTTATTGAAACTGTATCTGGATGTGATGTCATGTCATCTACATGTGGCCACGTATTCACAGGCATTAGAAAAAGAAATGCACCACCAAACAAGAAAATGAACCCTGATTGCCAGTATGTTTTCCAACAGTATTAGTGTTTGGGGTGGATTTTTCCTTTAAGGTCCTTGGTAAAGCGTGATCAATTTTAACAGAGAACTGAAATGCCTTTTGATAAACAGTGAAAGTGGGGTGGGGGGAGAACTCTTTTGGCAGCAAGATATTGGTCTCATAAAACCAGCATAGAGTACCAATGATGACTGTTTTTAATTTTTTTTGGGGGGGGGGGGCAGAAAACCAGCAGAGTGGAGCTAACGGATCGAGGGATGAACTGTTATCAGTATGGGGAATTATGGGCCATCACAACCTGCAGCAAATGTTTAAGGGACATTGAAATAGAAGATGAACTCCTCACTCATACTGTAATACCGTGCTGCAGTGGTTTGCGGTCTGCACCTTATGGATCACAAATACCTTTAAATTTTCTTTTTTTGATTTTTTTTTTTTTTTTTTTAATATAATTGTAGCCCAGTATATCTACAATAAAAGTAATGGTATGGTCATTCACCTTTGGTCCTGTGGGTTTAATTGAGTGTTTTGCAGATGTGATGACGACATGAGCTGCAGAGGCCTGTGTTTGTGATCTCTGAGACTGAGACATTTTAGAAACAGATAAATTGAATTACTGCGGAATGTCGCAGCTATTGGCAAGACTTCTATGAAATCTGCTGAAATATGGATACTCATGTTCCCCAGATGATGAATGCAAAAGTTGGTGACCCCCTGATCTTTCCTTTAGCACCACCATTAGGCCAACTTTCCACTTAATCGTTTTACACCAAAATTAGCACGTATATGAGGTTTTTTTAAGCACAATTGACTTCTTTCACATTGCCAGTAGACGAGTTTGCCTTTTCAGTTTCTTTTTTCTGTGTCGCATTCGACGTCAAGGATGTTCGCGTTCGACATCAAGGATGCACTGGAAAACGGGGTTAGAAAACGGTAGAAAGCAGCATGGAGGCCAGTGACAATGTTACGGTGGTTGGTGTGTGTAGCCCACAGACTGTATAAAAATATGGTGTAAGTTAGCCACAGTGTTTCTGGTTAACAGCTACCTGCTGGACAGGTGTGTTTACGGTGTTTGTGAGCTCTGAAAGACGTCACAGCGCGGATATAAAGTCACAGCTGATGGACTGTTAGCTAGCATGCTAATACTACATAAACATATGGATGAGACGTTTATAGACATCTGCAGATAGTAACAGTTGCACCGGAAAAGCGGCGAAAATGAACGTGTCCACCCGGGTGTCATGTTTCCATCACTGCCGATCGGAGCCAGAGCCGATAAATACCCATGTCTACTGCAGAGTCATTTGACCTGGGAGTGAATGCCAATTGTATCCTTTCACACTGAAGATAAAAGCCAGATGTTGGCAGGTTTTTGTCCAGTGTAAAAGGGATATTATACTCTAAAAATATCAAAATCTTAAGTTCACCAGCTCATACACATTTATTCACGTTCTGTACAAGTGTGAGACAATAACATCGATATTGATCCCATGTCTGTGTGTTGAGTACAGAACTGGAGGCAGGACATGGTTAGCCTAGCATAGCATGCAGACTGGAAGCAGGGGACACAGCTAACCTGGCTTTGTCCAAAGTTCATAAATACACCTATTAACACCTCTAAAGCGCACTGATTAACATGCTGTATCATTTATTTAATCTGTGCACAAAGAGAAATGCAAAAAAACTTATGTGTTGAGTTATGTGTTGGAACTATTTCTTGTCTGTTGTGTGTCTAGAAATAGTTCCATTATTACTGACTAAAACCACAAATTCAGTGTCATTTTTACATTTCTGTTTGTGTACAGATTAAACAAAAGAGATACGTGTTCCAGCTCACACTTCATTCGCTTCCTTCTCTAACATTTATAGTTCCCATTTAATCATTTTTATAGGTTAGAGACCGCTCTCTTTGTTAATTTAATCATCTTTTATATCATTATTTTACATAAGTTATGATGACATTATGGTTATAATCAAACACTGAAAAAGTGAAAATGTTATTCTGGTGGCACACTGCAGACTCTAAACCCCAGAGAATGAATCTTTTCCTGAAGAGCACTAAATGAAAAGCTTTCTTCTAGTGCCACCATATGGTCAAACTGTCAATTGCTAATTTGTTGTAGATTTATATAGTCGTGAAAATATAACCATGATGATGAAAATTCTAGGTGGTATTTACATTATGCCCCCATCCCCTCTCCCCCATTGCCTTCTCTCTCTCTCTCTCTCAACCCAACACGGCAGTGGCTGATGGCCGCCCACCACTGAGTCTGGTTCTGCTCGAGGTTTCTACCTGTTAAAAGGAAGTTTTTCCTTGCCACTGTCGCCAAGTGCTTGCTCATGGTGGGTTTTGTTGGGTCTCTGTTAATAATGTTATAAAGAGTACGGTCTAGACCTGCTCTATAGGAAAAGTGCAATGAGATAACTTCTGTTATGAATTGGCGCTATATAAATAAAACTGAATTGAATGAATTTTATGAATACCTTCAGATAGCTGTTAGTGTTGTGTGTCCAGAAAGAGGAAGAATTCCTTGCAGCTCAAAGGTGAGATTTATCAGAAGTGTTTTAAAACAGTATGTTTAGGTTTTACAAGGAAAAAGGCTTCAAGTATGAAGACTAACTATGGTAAGTTCGGTAAGTCAATGTTGAAGCAAGTGGGTCTGTAAACTGCTGTTTAACAGACGGATGTTTAAAACAGACAGTTTGGGAAATCATTTTGTTGCCATTTTTATGCCTTTATTTGAGAGTTGAATGAGAGATGGGGAATGACAGATCCCAGGCTAGACATGAACCAGGGATGTTGCCGTTCATGGTTGGCAGCTTAACCCCTAGGCTACCAGGGCGCCCCAGCAGTAATAATTTCACAGTTGTCCTTCATTTTCTCTTCCAAATAAATTTGACTAACCTGGGTTTATTTCCAACCAGTCTGACCTCTTGATGTGGTGTCTCCACACATCTCAGCTATTAACTTGATGAATACAGTGTCAATATTACTGATAGGAATCAGCCAAAGGTATGAAAATAAGTTATTTGACAGAACACTCTCCACTCAAGGTCCACTTACTAGCTTGCTCTGGAGCTTTCAACTATATCACCCAGTCTCAAAGCCTTCCCATTTTTCTGAGCACTTTTAGAACTGCTTTTCGACTATGTGCAGAAATGAAACGACCATACTTCCCAATGAACTTAAATTGTTACTAGATATTGATTAAGGTCTAGCAAATGTCGATTGTCTTACTCATGACACCTCAAATCCATGTCCTCCTGACATGCTGTAGTGCTTAGTAGAGAGACCTGTTTTCACTCCTCCACCTCTGTGAGCACAGCCTGCACATCATCTGCCCAGCTCCTCCAGTCTGCTGGCTCTGAGGCTCGTCAGCAGCACCCACTATATTAGCTCTGTCTGAGGTGCCTGTTGACTACACACCACAGCAATGTAAGTACAACTATTTATTATTATGTACATGTTTGAATGTCCAACTGTTCATTTAACTAACAATGTGTCCATATTTCAAGTAGAGATGTAGTGAAAGTAAACATATTTCAACTCAGTACATCAACCATTTTAAATGCATAAGAATTTCTACAAATTTATAGGACATACATTTTGATGTCAAATGAAAATAGGGGCATTAAAAGGGAAAAGAGTTTAATGTTCTCTGAAAATGCTTGCCTTATGATCTCTGGCTGCAGGTCCTATAGTTGACCCTCCTGCATCACTCGGAGGTCAGCAGCTGTTTCCTAATCTGCTCATACTCTTGGGTAGATATAAGATGAAGCCTGTGGTTGACTTTAAGGACTCTGGCAGAATGAATGCCTGGTTTGATGAGGTGAACAGGGACAGTTTGCAGGTAGAGGAGCAGCTCAGTTCCAGGGGAAGCAGAAAACTATGGAGCTCTAAAGTTTTCAGGGTTCTGCGCGGATCCTTAAAAAGTCTTAAAAGGCATTGAATTCATTCATCTAAAAATGTATTGATATTAAAATGTCTTAAATCAATCTTTCAAAAGTCTTAAAAATGCTAAGACATGGGAAGTAGGGTTTTGTAAATCGTTTTTTTCTGATGTTGCATTGTGTGTATGTCATGCAAGAGAGCCAATAATAACAAATGGAAAGTTGTTATATTGACATTTAAGGTGTGTTGATTGGTTCACGATGTCAACTCATGCATTTAGTAACATGCAAGAAAACATTCCACCTTAAAAGTTGCTGATAGCTGCCGGTAGTCTTTGAGTCTGTAGCTAGCTAACGGCATTCATCATTCACTCTTCTGATGGTTCCTTTATTTGTGATGTATTTGTAAAGAAACATTACAAAGCCAGCCTGTTAAACTCGGTCAGCTTGTGCTGCGTCCACAACGCCTGCAGGGAATGAAAGCTTGCTTAGCGTCCTTTTCATATTCAGCCTATTAGATGAGCTGACCCTGACCTCTGCCTGCACTGCAACTTGTCCGCCGAAAGGCGGTTTCCAATGCGGCTTCATTTGTTCGGCACAAGTAAATGAAAGCTTTCAACACAAACTATTGGTGTTCATTCGCATGTAAGTTGTTGCTTAATGCCACTAATTACAACCTACTACAGCCATAGTATGGCCTAATTCTTAGCTAGGTGTTTGGCTGACTGCCACGTAATACTCTCAACATGATGGAACTATTAATACAGTCAGTCTAACATTTGATCGTGTGATCAGTTATAGTTAACCGTGCACGCACGCCATAGGTGCGCTCCTGTACTTGAACAATAGCACACACACTGCTCATAACTGAATGAACACACACACAATAGAGATGGACAGATGAATTATTAACAGATATCTCTTTTTTTGAAAATAATGTATTTTAAAATATATTGACATTTGAGAAGTTAAGCAGCACTTAACAATTGCAGTATTCAATATAATAAAGTCAAGTGCAATTTAATCCATTAATGCAAATATGTCCAATATTTCCAAATATGATCTACAAAAATACTATTTAACATAACTAGAAAGCAAATGGCAAGAAATCAAGCTCGTTCTAATGAAAAACGTTTCAGTTAAAATTAATAATACATTCATTACGTTCTTGCCAGCTTGACAGGTTAAAATTATTGTGGCTATGTTCAGTTTAATTTTGTTCAAAAACACGATTTTAATGTTGGAAGAAAACATTGGTAGCTGGCCAACAAGAAAAGCTAGAGGTTATTTGATGCTTACAATTCTACTCAGGTTAGCTAATGTTAGCAAGCAGTGAAAAAAGCCAGCATGTTCTAATGAAAAAAGTTTCAGAATCAGCATTTCAATGTTACAAAGCATTTATTATTGTCTCTTCTTCCGCCCTTCAGCTATCAGAATAAAATCAGTGTTCATATTAAATAACAGTGTTTAACTCAGTAAATTCATTTCAAAACGGCGCACCACTCCTTTACAAGGAAAATTTATTTAATTAATAAATAAATTAATAATCAATTTTAAGGTGCTTTTGATAACATTGATAACATTCAGCCATTAGGTGACGCACACCCCTCCCCCCTTCCATTCCATTCCAGTGGCTGCCAGTTCGTTGTACAACATATTCCATGGTCGAGTGCAGTGAGACTCAAGTGATGAGTCTTTCATGATAGAGTAATGAATTCATTTTGCAACATATAACTATACATTAGCTATAGATTTAGGTTACTTTGTGTAGTGCTGTTTTGTGTAACTATCTATGGTAATCTTAGGATATGGCTAGCTAGCTTTATGTATCCCTTTTTTTCCCATCATTTAATAATTATAGGGGCCCTATATTGCAACAGTTACCCTAAAATGACATTTCAATCATCCTGACACTATAAGACATTAGGTAAATATTTACATTTTAATCCAATTCAATTTTTAATTTAATTTATATAGTGCCAATTCATAACAGAAGTTATCTCATTGCACTTTTCCTATAGAGCAGATCCAGACCGTATTCTTTATATTATTTACAGAAACCCAACAAATCCCACCATGAGCAAGCATTTGGCGAAAGTGGCAAGAAAAAAACTTCCTTTTAACAGACAGAAACCTTGGACAGAACCAGACTCAATGGTGGGCGGCCATCTGTCGCTGTCTTGTTGGGTTAAGAGAGAGAGAGGTTTTGGGGGGAAGCACAATGCAAATACCACCTAGAATTTTTCTAATGGTAATAATGTAATGGTAGTGGTAACATTAATATTAATAATAATAGGAATGACAGCTATAGGTATAATATTGACAGTAATAATGACAATAGTAACAGAGCCAATAACAACTGTAGCAACAGTTGTCGAGCAGGAACACGGGTGCAGCAGGTGGCCCACAACCACAGATCCAGTCTCTGCAGCTCCAGAGGCAGAAATACCTGGTGAAAGTGACAGAAGGAGAGGTGAGAAACAAGAAAGCACAGAACTATGGGAGATAGAAGATGTCTAGTTAGTAACATGCATTAATGGGATAAAAATGCATACAGATGGAGAGGGAGAGGAGGAGAGAGGAAAGAGGTGCATCATGGGAAGTCTCCTGGCAGTCTAGGCCTATAGCAGCATAACTAACATAAGGGATGGTTCAGGGCTCAACCAAGCCAGCCCTAACTATACGCTTTATCAAAGAGGAAAGTCTTAAGCCTACTCTTAAATGTGGAGATGGTGTCTGCCTCCTGAACCCAAATTGGGATCTGATTCCACAGGAGAGGAGCTTGATAACTGAAGGCTCTAGTCCCAATCTACTTTTGGAGACTCTAGGAACCACAAGTAACGCTGCTTTCTGGGAGCGTAGTGTTCTAGTTGGGTAATAAGGTATTATGAGCTCTTTAAGATATGATGGTGCCTGGATCAACTGGAGAGTCTTAAGGGACTTAAGGCAGCCTGATAATAAGGAATTGCAATAGTCCAACCTAGAAGTTAAGAAATGCATGCACTAGTTTTCCGGCATCATTTTGAGACAGGATGTGCCTGATTTTTGCAATGTTGCGTAGGTGAAAGAAGGCAGTCCTTGAAGTTTGTTTCATGTGGGAGTTAAAGGATAAATCCTGATCAAAGATAACTCCAAGGTTCCTTTCGGTGGTGCTGGAGGTCAGGGCAATGCCATCTAGAGCACAATAACAATAACAGAGTACAATAACTTCAGTTTTGTCAGAGTTTAACATCAGAAAATTGCAGGTCATCCAGGTTTTTATGTCCTTAAGGCATGCTTGAAGTTTAGCAAACTGGTTAGTTTCATCGGGCTTGATCGATAGATATAAGTGGGTATCATCCGCATAACAATGGAAGTTTGCCGCACTAACCAGCTGACTCTACCCAGCTGATTAAAAGTCACACGACTGATTGCCGACTGCTTTCTCAAGGATCTTAGAGAGACAGGGGAGGTTAGATATAGGTCTATAGTTGGCTAAAACCCCTGGATCAAGAGTGGGATTTTTAAGAAGCGGTTTAATTACAGCTACTTTAAAGGATTGTGGTACATAACCTGTTAATAAAGACAGATTGATCATATCCATTAATGAAGTGCTAACTAAGGGTAAAACATCTTTAAGCAACCTAGTTGGAATGGGGTCAAAGAGACAGGTTGATGGCTTAGATGAATTAATCGTCAAGGTTAGCTGAAGAAGGTCGATAAGTCAAAATATATATCAGGTTTTACAGTTGTTTCTAAGGTTCATGTATTTGAAGATAAATCTGTACCGGTTGATGACAGGACGTGATGAATTTTTTGTATAATAGTTAATAGTTTATTATTAACGAAGCTCATGTAGTCGTTACTACTGAGGGTTATAGGAATACATGTTTCAATAGAGCTATGACTCTCTGTCAGCCTGGCTACAGTGGCTAACCCTGTAGTGCTGCTACAGGATTGTTCTTATTTTCCTCTATTAATGATGAGTAGTAGGCTGCTCTGGCATTACAGAGGGCTTTCCTATATGTTATCATGCCAGACTAAACAAGATTCTTCCAGGTTATTGGAACGCCATTTCCTTTCAAGTTTTCGTGATGTTTGCTTTAATTTACAGATTTTGGGGGTTATACCATGGAGCTAACCTTCTTTGTTTTATCTTCTGCCTTGCCTAATGGCATGTAGTCCAGTAATAGCAGTTCAAAAGTTAATAAATAATGGTCCGATAATGAAGGATTCTGTGGAAAGACTATTAAATGTTCAATTTCAATGCCATATACCAGAACAAGGTCGAGGGTGTGGTTCTAACAGTGAGTGGCTTCAGGTACACTCTGACAAAAGCCAATCAATCTAATAATGACATAAACGCAGTACTAAGGCTATCATTTTCTACGTCCACATGAATATTGAAATCACCTACAGTAATTACTTTAACACTTGGGGGGAGGGGGCTGCCTGCATGGTTCCCCTCTGAAATAAAAAGTCCCCAGTTAGTGCTAAATTGTCTCACTTAGCACAAACAGCTCACCCTTCAACCTCACAATGTCTTGTTAGTCTCTAACTTTTAAAGTCCTGTGGCAATCTGGGAGATTTTCAAATGAGCAGAGACAGTTTGTCCCCAACCCCACCTCACAGACAGTTGAACATGTAGACCAAAATCTATATGACTGTCACTTTTTCATGCCTGCTTGTAAATAGATCAGCCATGTTCTGTCCTACCTTTGTATTTGGAGGGTGACACTTAGTTCTAGTGTGATGAACTGTTAATACTGAAGGTTACTGATGGGCCTGGGCTTCCTCAGTCCTAACCACATCTAAGTGAGTGACTTGATCCTCATCATACTTTTGCAAATGAAACCTGCAAACTGCTGCAAAATTTCTCATATCATTTAGCTTACTCACACTGTGCACATACAAATGAATTTCACCAATCAGTATCCTTAAATGGAATGGGGAAAGGGTGATGGTTTGACTGATTTACGAAGTGTGTTCCAATATCCAATCCAATTAGGGTTAGCAACAGAGAATGACTCTGGTGATTAGATCCGATCAATATGAAGCATCTTCACCAAGCAGCCATTTTCTACTCTGGTTTCATCCAAAATTCTAATATGCTAACTACTTAACACATCCTCATACCTAAATGACAGAAAAGGTAATTTGCCAATGACTCCCAAAACAACATATATGACTGTTGGAGAATACCAACAAGCTTTGTCATCGTGGTATCAATAAACATGTGGTGAACGTTGTGAAACAATCAGTTTGGTTAGGTTTAGGCACTAAAACTACTTGGTTAGGTTTAGGAAAAGATCATGGTTTGAGTTAAAATAAGTAAGTTACGTTAATAAGTCACATGACATAAGTCACTTTAGTAAGTCACAGTCTGAACTACCGAATTACTCAACGTATTTTGTTTGTGTGATTTGCTCCGACCTTATTACTGAAATATTCAATAAAGGAAGAAAAGCCATTAAAATGAATTATGTTTGGTACTGTATTTATTGCTGTACTGATCAGATGAATTCTAATCTTACACTAATACTTGTAGTTGGTATAGAGAGAGTGGAACAAACAAATACCTGTAATATGTAAAACTGTGCAAATGGAACTGCAATAAATAACAGCTACCTTACTTATTAATGTTCAGTTTTTGTTGATACTACTTTAACTGTGACTCAGTTATATGATTAATGCAGTGATGTTGATCAGTTTTAAATGTAGTGAGTCCCCGGGACCCACAAATGGTCATTTGAGTGAGACCCAGGGAAATTGAGTGGGTTCCCAATAAAATTTGTGTTTTTTGACAAATTGTAGTGTTAAACTTGTGTTTGATGTTATATGGTTATAATTATGGTTATTCATGTCTGTTGAAAACAGACAAATCTAAAAAAAAAAAAAAAAGAAAAATCCCAAATCTGTAAATACACTGCAGACACACAGCAGCTGACACAAAGAGGAGGTCATATTATACAGAGAAATATTAGCTTTTTCTGGGTGAATAAATGTTAAAAAGGGAAGTTAAAGGGCAAGGAGAATGCTGAGCTTTCAAGTTTCATCAGGATAACACCTAGGGTGACCAGATATCCTGATTAGGGACAGTCCCGAATTATGAGCAGTTGTCCCGAATCCTGTCCTGTTTGTCCTGAAAATGAAGCGTTATAGTAATAGATAATATTAACTAGCTGAAACGAGAACTGTCTGTGAGACTCGACTTGACTTGGTGACACAGTCATATTGAAAAATGCTGCACAGATAGTATTGTGTATTTTGGAGCGCTGCCAAATTGTCATGAATAAATAATAACATAACTAAAATGCGAGCAAAAAGCTGCTGCTGTCACCAGAATAAAAAGACGCTTTTTCAAAATTATCAATTAGTCTACATTAGCCTAGTAGATCATTTGTTTTTTTTTTACTGTCTGAATCTGTGGAAATATTCTGATCAAACCACTTATGTAGGTTATATTTTCCTGCTTTTATCGTAGAAAAGGTTTCAGTCGTAGTCATCTGGACACTGTTTTCAGAATCAAGACGTTTCGGCTCCCATCCGGAAGTCATTCTCAATTGTGAGAATTGTGTGCTTTTACTTATGAAAAAATGGCCTGTTCTTTTTCGTAAAATATGTAAGAGCAGGCTATTATTGATGTGTTTTCACATGTCTATTGCACTGAGTAGGCCATCATAAACAGCGGATTGGTGATGTCATTCGACCTGTTTTAAACCAGATGACGGAGAGTGCAGCTGCCACAGCGGGAGGAATTTGTGATAGAAATATGTGTTTGTAAGATCCTACAGCTTAATGACATAATCGTAGCTGCTGAAAAGATGTTTATAATGACTGTAACAAACCAGTCACCTGCGTAATGGTTCATGCGTCTTGTAAACACAGCCAGGACACTGTGCATCATGCATCCTCAGAATCTGTAACTGATCTTCATAATATTAATAACAAATTATCAGCGTTAGAGTCTGATGTTACTCTAAATTACTCTATAGGCTACACTGTAATCCTGACATTTAAAATCAAGCCACCCGTTTGAGTCATTGGTTCAGTTGTTTCAACATGAAAATGTGAGTGACTGCCATAAAATTGAACCAAAATAAATATAATGTTAAACATTAAGTCAGCTGAACTAAGGCATAGGCTCCTGTGAGGTATTAGCTTATAGTGACTTTGAGGTAAACATTACTTTTGCTGCTCTAGAAACAATGTGTAGTTATGTAAATATATATTACTTGTCATCCTGTTCTGAATTTATTTTCTGTAGACCTGTATAGTTTTTATTGTATGTAGCGGATGATTTACACACTGTTACGTACAACACAGTCAATCATTGTGTTTCTTTTCACTAATGGCAGAGGGGTGACTTCACAAACAACATAATACATTTTAGCATTGAGTTTTGACTTTCATGTGTTACTGTTCTTTGACACTGAATGTTATGCACTGCACTTGACCACGCTCCTCCCCCCTACTCCCCTGTCCCGAATTTCACCCATTCTCATCTGGTCACCCTAATAACACCGTCAAGCACATCATGTTTAGTTAGGAAAGTAGTTTAAAAACATGCACACAAAGCCAGTCAGTAATCAATACAAACGCACATTTATTAGTAATCAAACCAATAACTAACCACAGTCAACGTCAGAAAATCTTGTCGTATTTAGCAGTTACCTAGTGTTTCTGTAGTGGTGAGAAAACATAAAAAGTATAGGCTACATATAGTGTTAGCAGTTTGAATTAAACTGAAGCTCTATGCGCGCTCCGGGGGAAACTATTACGCCAAAGTCCCTTTTAAGAAATATGACTAACAATTCCTTACGTGTCCGCAAAAAGACATAACTCTAGAAACACAAGATAAAAGGCGTCATATGTCGAAAGTCTTCTTGTCAGTTTGGCATCAATATAATCCATAAAGATAAACTGTATTTCCGTACTTACAGACTTTATGTACTTTATGCCTCCGTTGTTTAGCTGCACTGTTTGTGTGGGAGAAGACGGTGGGAATGAAAGGCGAACGTTTCAAAAGAAAAAGCTCTCTCGCTGAATGAAACACCGACTCATAACACTGTTTATTCACTGTCTATCGTGTGTGTGTGTGAGACGGCATTTAAAGAGTTTTTTCGGTCGTTTCCAAAGTAACTACCCGGTTTGCTGCTTCCCGTTTGGTGCTGGAGAGATGCAGTATCTGCGCAGACTGCGTCCTTTCGGATTTTAGCGCATCAGAGACGCAGGATGCGTACCTAGCAACATCACTGTTAATGGTATGTCTGTTAACTGATATTTCACCCAACTCACAACTTCAAAAAGGTATTAGATAACAAAATATGATTGAATGACACGTCTCCACTTCCTTCCACTGTACTAAATGAAGCCAAAATGTCCCGGATACGGGAGCTGCCATCTTGCATTGGTGACGTCATTTGGAGCCAGAGTCTGTGCAGTAGTGATCGGGGAGAGCCGCGGTATCGAGGTCCTGCCCATACAACAATGTTCAATGCTTTGATGGTCAACACACAGGTTATCATTCATATCATTACTGAATGCACTCACTATTCAGGTGTCAACATATATTGCTAAAATTGAAGTATGAATTATGTTCTTCTTGCTAATAAACCAGATTAAACAAAAACAAATATAATTATCTTTTATAATTAATTATCGTTAATTATCATTTATTTTAATGTGGGCAAAAAGGGGCATAAATTAATGAATTAATCCATATTATACATAGTTTATTGTGGTACAAACTCACATAACATACAGTCTCATTGAAGGGCCTCTTGTCTGCCTTGCATTCCCACCTGAAGCTCACAGTAGACCGTTTGTAGTAGTGGACGTTTTCTGTAGATCACCGTGCAGTCCAACCTTGACAGACTGGAGAGAGAGTGGTTGGCTGGAGTAGCTAAGGGTGTGGACAGAAAGTAACATCTGTCCAATATGTAATGCACTTAATTGCAGTTGTTGTATTTGACTGAATTTTAATGTACAGTACGTGCTTGTGGACAAAATAACAACTTACAGTGTAATACAATCCCATTAAAAATACCAACAACCATGGCCTCAGAAATGACCATAAAGCTCATTCTGACACAGTAACTAGCAGAATAGTGCCTTCCCCCAAGTTTCTCCTGAGTGCAGACAGTAAAGTAGTAGATGACTGAGTATGCAGACTTTGACAAAAAATTGCATTGCTGGCAAACAAGAACATTTCAACAGCTCTCCACAACACAATATTGTGAAACATTTATTTGGTGCAAGTTATGTAGGAAGGTCTCAAAGGAGGTGTCAGCACACAGCTTGAAATACTGTTAACATGAATCCTGAAGAGGAACCCACAGAAAGGTTCCCTTTATCTGAAAGGATGACTTTAAAATGTTTTTGAAGAATTTTGTTTCTCTAAAGGATTTGAAGTCAAACTAACCTGATAAATCTTTAATGATCTTTTAATAAACAATCATCCATTTGCATACCTTAGATTAGTATCCACAGTAAGTATAAAAGTATAAAAATTGATGTTTAAAATCTTAACTAGTTTGAGCACCAGCAAAGGTAACATTTAATAGTGCAACTAACTGCAGTAGGTTTAATTAAAAAAAAAAAAAAAGTTTGCTACTAAGCTAGCACACATCTGTTTTCACCTAATTGATCAGCATTAAATAGGCTATATTTAAGCAGAAGCCTGGTATTTGCTGGGATCAATGAGAGTCAAAATGAGACCCTATTTTAACATCACACATGCTAATGACTAACATTAGCTTAATGCTAGCTGGCATCATTTTTTTAACAGCAAATACGACCACTTTACAGTAGTTAATTTACTAACCATTACAACATAAGACAACCTGTCAAGACAGCAAGAAAATGTCACTGGTTCAAATGTTTGCTATAAAAATTAGCAGGGCATTGAAAATCCTGCTAACATCCATTTGTTTTTTCTTCTGAACAAAATAGCCTATTGTTTGCTTGCTCCCCACCCGATCGCCTTCAAATATTATAACCATTACAATCAATGGACCAGTTTCCTTAGACAATAATGCAGCTATGAATTGACATAGCATTTTCCTTAGTTAAAAGATTCAAACTTACCTCCTTCTCCACAGGCTGGTGAGAAATGATGAAAATGTTGGGCAGTTGGAGCAGTTGAATATAGCATTTTTTCTAGGCTCTTTCCCATTTCCCTCCAAAAACAACATTAAAATGTTTTCCATAACTCAAATGTTGAATTAACAACTATCTGGGATAAATTACCATAGATTTTGATCTGACACAGTACAGATAACAACATATAAAATTACACAATTATCTAAATATATTATTATTATTCAATTAAATTTTATTTATATTGTGTCAAATGATCTCAGGGCACTTTTCATTTAATTCAATTCAATTCAGTTTTATTTATATAGCGCCAATTCATAACAGAAGTTATCTCATTACACTTTTCCTATAGAGCAGGTCTAGACCATACTCTTTATAATATTAATTACAGAGACCCAACAAATCCCACCATGAGCAAGCATTTGGTGACAGTGGCAAGGAAAAACTTCCTTTAAGAGGCAGAAACCTTGGACAGAACCAGACTTGATGGTGGGCGGCCATCCGCCTCTGCCGTGTTGGGTTTTGAGAGAGAGAGAGGTTTATGCAAATGCAATACAATGCAAATACCACCTAGATTTTTTTTTTAAATGTTTTGAGCAGGTCTAGACCGTACCGTATAGTTTTATTAATTATAATTATTATCATTATATAGCACTGCACAGGGGTTTCTATTTCATGTATCATTCTACAAATTATCATAGTTAATTTAATATAATAAATAATAAAATCTCTATTTACTATGCAATTCTTATAAAGTATGACATGGGTTGTAAGGGTGGTGGTGTGTCTCCGTGTGGGTTTTGGTGGGCCAGTCTGAGTCAAAAGTCTCCGGCTGATTTTTGTTTCCAATCTGCGCCTGATTCAAACTGCAACTTCTCACTGTCACCTGATGCTCCTATTGTGTCCTAATGCTGCTTTAATTCATTTTAAAGGTTAGTCAGAGGATTAGATGGGGAAAAGTAAGGTGCACTGAGCTAATTTTGCAATATGTTTTCTTAACTTCTCTGATTATTTCTGAATCCAAAGACTGTTTTTGTTGCCTGCTTTGGTTGCTGTTGTCAGTAGCACTTGATCTCACAGCAGCTTCAGCCTCCATAATGAAAACCAGTGCAAACCAGAAGTAAATTAGAATCAAGCTGTTGACTGAAGCCATAGAGAGTTTTAGCGAATAGGAAAATGAGCTGACTGCACCTGCTTAGGCAGATAATCAACGCAATGTCAACTTTCCGCGATGCTGTGACTGCTGCTGTTTTGTTTATGCAGAGGTTGCTGTGTGGAGACGTTCACCACCCTCTGCCCAAACAGGTCCTCCTTCACCCTTCAAATACTCTTCTCCTTCCCCTCTGTCTGATGAGACGCAAATATTGAAATAAGGTTTGGGCGTCGGAGGCTTGCTTAACAGCATGGGAACGGTGGGAGAGGTGCTACATAATTAAAAATATCATTTCAGCTCCTGCTCGGCCTATTTCCATTCAGAATTACCACGTCTCCACAGGTAAATTGCTGGCTGTACTCCTGCGATGATGGTAATGAGTGGTGGTTAGGTCTGACACCACATCTCTTTGATTTAACCTAAATGAGAAATATGCCATCAACAGGGGGGACTCAATCATAGCGACTTTAAATATGATATGAGCCCAGCTGAACTAGAGGGGGTGAATCACAGTGTAAAAGTATGATATTAGGTTGGCTGATAGAAAGGGATACTCACACCATCAGAGGTGTGTGTGTGTGTGTGTGTTATCACTGGAGTCATGTCAACTCTCCTGGGGGAAAAAAACCTTATTATACAGATAATAATATATCAAAAACATATCAGCTTTGGCGTCAGCTCCATCCTCATTTTCGTAGACCGCAAGCTGTCACTACATCTTGCTCTCATTGCATTTCAACTAATTGTGCACTTCATTCAAACACAATAACAAATAAGATTTTATCTCCTCCCATAAGAAGTGTATTCATCGGAGAAGACATTTTATGGACTCTCTGATGTCAAATCTCCATTAACCAGAAATCCATCAATAATATCAAAGGATTTTATCAAAAGATATAAGTTTTTTTCTTTCAAGAGCACTTTTTACTTTCTGTTAGAGCTCAAAGGTACAAGGTAGATTTATTTATCATTTTACAACACATGGTTGTATAACGAAATTTGAGTTGTATTTCCCTTTATGCTACTCACAAAAACAAATGTTATATACAAAAACGATATAGTAGATGTGTGAATAAATAGCGAAAGTCATAGAAATAAAACTATTTTACATGGTGGAGTGCTGAGGATGGATTAAGTAGTCTCACAGCCTGAGGGAAGAAGCTGCTCTGTAGTCTGATGGTACGACAGCGGATACTTCTGTATCTCTATCCAGATGGCAGCAGGGTGAACAGGCTGTGGCTGGGATGGGTACTGTTCTTTAGTATCCTTTGGGTTCTGCACAGGCACCTCACTCTCACTGGGTGAGAAGCAGGCAGCGATGTAGGTGGATGCCCCCCTCGGGTCCTGGATTGTTGACTACCTGACTGGCAGACCACAGCATGTGCACTGTGTGCAGCACTGTGTGTCGGACAGCGTGGTCAGCAACACTGGGGCCCCTCGGGGGACTGTCCTCTCTCCCTTCCTCTTCACCATCTACACCATGGACCACTGGCGGTGGTGTCAGAGAGGAGGATGCCGGCCAAACTACATGCCATCTTGGACAGTGTCTCCCACCCACTCCATGATGTGCTGCTAAAACAAAGGAGTACCTTCAGCGAAAGACTCATCCCCCCACAATGCACCACAGAGCGCCACAGGAAGTCATTCCTGCCTGTGGCCATCAGACTCTTTAACTCCTCCCTCTAAGTGTTAGTCTATATGACCCTAAGCCTATAAACTGGACATTGGATCATTAACATCACTGCAATACTTGAAATAATTATGCAATATTCTGTGTTTAATACTGCTGTGCAATATACTCTGTTTTCAGTTTAATTTATTGATATTTATTCCTACTTCTATTACTGCTGTGCAATATCCACTGTCTCATAATAATCTTAATCTGCTACACTTAACTTGACAGTACATGCACTACTACTTATTACTTAGTACATACTTATCATCAACCGGTAATCGACTTTGTACTTTACACTTTAATTTTATACTTATACCCACTTGGTACTTAATTTATCTTACCTATATTATAGTGTACCATATTTTGATTGCTTAATACTTCTATTCCTGTGTGCACTGACGTGATAGTGAGCAGCTGTAATAAAAGAGATCAATAAAGTTTTTCTGATTCTGATTCTGACTGATCACTGATGCTCGGTAGATGGGTACCAATGATGTTCTGAGCAGTTTTAATCACCCGCTGCTGCAGAGCCCTCTGGTCCTGGACCATGCACATCCCATGCCAGTTTGTAATGTTTCCAGTCAGGATACTCTCTATTGCTCCTTTGTAAAAGTTAATAAGAACTTGGCACAGTAATCTTAAGTTTCCTGAAGAAATCCAGCCTAGTTTTCCAGCGTGGAGATGTGTGATGTCCATGACAGGTTCTCTGTGATGCTGATTCCCAGGAACCTAAAGCACACCTCCTCCACCTCAGCTCCACTGATGTAGACAGGAGTGTGTGTCTTTGCCTCCTTTTTCCTGAAATCAACGATCAGCTGGTAGGTTTTTCTGACATTGAGCAGTAGGTTGTTCTCTGTGCACCACTCTGCAAGATTGTTGATTTCCACCCGATATGAATTCTCATTGTTGTTTGTAATCCAGCCGATGATGGTGGTGTCATCCGCAAACTTCACAACAGAGTTGTCTCCATGTTGGGGGTTGCAGTCATAGGTTTACAGTGGCACTGTCAAAATTGGCCAAAAATGACATTTAATTATTTGTTCTAAAAAAACACATGGGTTCGAACTATTCGAATATCTATTTTTGCGCATTATGGTGATAAGATGGCAAACCAATGCAACGAGACACATACCTTCTTTATTAGGTATGTGTTTCAACATAAACTAGTAATCCTTCTAGTTTAATCCTTAACACATTGTTAGAATGGTTAGTTTCTTCACAATGACTTACCTTTTGAAGCGGTCATAAAGTTTGAATATGCATCCATTCCTTGATTATTTATATTCCTTTAGTCCATAAGGGTCCACCAATGAAAAGAATCAAAATTCTTTTTCATAAAATTAATCCAAGTTGAAATAACTACGGTAACCTTCGGTATTCATCCAAGATGGTTATACGGTATTTCCAAACGGGGCTTTTTAGATTGCTCGGAGTGCAAATGACTCTCTCTGCAGCCGAGTTGGGTTCTGATCTCTGCCATCATTACCACATGGTTGTTGTTGAATTATTCACTCATTTCAGCTTGCCCTACATTATCAATCAATGAAAGTGACATTGTGTGACGTTGTGCATTCAGTGCAACGTGAGAACTCGCAAGGCAGACAGCTGCGGTAGTGCTGCTTTTTTCCACAACCGAATATTAATTTTCACAATTAAATGTCCGATTTTTTTTTTTTACAATTCGAATATATAATCGAATTTTGAATATTTGTTGACAGCCCTAGTGTACAGCGTGAACAGGAGTGGGCTGAGCACACAGCCCTAAGGGGCTCCGGTGAGCATTAGAGTGGAGGAGGTGTGACTGTCAATCCAAACTGTCTGGGGTCTGTTTGTAAGGATGTTCAATATCCACTTTCAGAGTGTGGTACTCAAGCCCAGAGTGCTAAGTTTGCCAATCAGTTTCATGGGGGAGATTGTGTTGAATACTGAGACGAAATCAACAAACAGCATTCTGATGTAGGTGTTATTTTCAAGGTGTGTGACTGAGTCGAGGGCAGTGGAGATGGCATCCTGTGTGGATCTGTTGGTTCTGAAAGCAAACTGGTAAGGGTCCAGGCTGGCTGGGATGTTGTACTTTATGTGTTGTAGAACCAGTTTCTCAAAGCACTGCATCACAATGGGGGTGAGAGCCAGAGGGTGGTAGTCATTTAAACTATCACTGACAGTGATATGTAAAAAATGTCAGTAATAACATCGACTAGCTGGTTGGCACATGTTATTAGTACATGGCCAGGGATGTTCTCGGGCCCAGCAGCTTTACTAATTTTCACTCTCAGCAGAGGACCACTCCTTTAACAGTAAGTAGCTGCATTTTAAATAAATGACACTTTTGCTTCTAAATATTTAGGTCTGCAGAAGTATATTTCTGAGTGCTCCTGCTTAAAATGAGACCATGTTACCACATGTCTTATAACCAATGGAGATCAACAGGATTAATGGGAGCAACAAACAAATCGGTGGAAGAAGACAACACGATTTTAATTGTTTACTTATTACAATGTATGCATTCCTGCCAATGGTTTCCCACTCTTCCACTGATCTGTAGGTGGCAGTATTGCAGTGAAGAAGAAAACTACTAGCAAGTAAACATGGATTTAAATGATCTTTCAAAATTATCAGAAATGATCAGCTTTCGAAAATGTTTCATGGGGAACAAATTGCCTTCGATGTGTTTGTTAGACCTCAATAATACCAACCATGTGATCAGCGGACAACCTGCTCTACCTCCTGAGCCACAGCCGCTCTGTGAATTTGAATTTTGTAACTTCACAGTGCTTCATGGAAATTAACTTTTTTCTCTCTCTCTCTGAGACCTCAGCCTCTCTCTCATTTTCACCTGCTGCTGCTTTTAAAGGGGATGAGAGAAACTCACGTGATTGGTCATTACTGAAGATCGCCTTGACTCCACCTGCTGATTCTGTGTTCCTCCTACTAATGTATTCAGCCTCTCTTCCAAGTTGTGCCCAGCTGTGCCTGGTTGCACCTGGTATGCGCCAACCCCTGTGGACAACAAAATTGCAAAAACGTGATGGTCACGGCCATTTGTGTTTGTGTGTTTTGGTGAGAAACACAGAATGTAAACAGGACTTTGTTTTCAAGAACACTTCACCTTTAAGTACGGAGCTGCAGTCAGGATGTGGTTAGCCTAGCTTAGCATAAAAACTGGAAGTATGGGGCAACAGCTAGCTTGGCTCTGTACAAAGTTTAAAAATATCTCGACCAACACCTTTTTAAAGCTCTAATTAACATGTTGTATCTATTTTTTTTTATCTGTACACACAACACAAATGTAACAATGACAATTTGTTGTATTAAGTGCTGGAACTATTTCTTTGCAAACAACTGCTGGGTGCAGTGACTGTGCGCATCATCACATAGTCTTGTCATTGCAGCAATGGCGGAAGAAGTATTCAGATCTTTAACTAAAGTAAAAGTAGCAATACCACAGTGTAGAAATACTCTGTTACAAGGTAAAGGCATGTGTTAAAGTACCAAAAGTAAAAGTACTCAATATGCAGAATGGCCCATTTCAGAATAATATTGTATTAGCGTTACTGAGTAAAGCATTACTGTAGTGTTGCACCTGGTAATGGTGGGGGTAATTCTAGCTACATCATATACTGCCAGGTAGTTTAATCTAGTAATAATTTATTAGGTGATTATATTTTAAATTAATAAGTAACTAGTAACTAAAGCTGTCAGATAAATTTATTGGAGTAGGAGTATAAAGTAGCAGAAAATGGAAATACTTAAAAGTACCTCAAAATTGTCTTCTGTGCAATACTTGAGTAAATGTACTTACACTATACTGAGGAAACCTGTGATTACTGACTGTATCTGGCAACCTGCACTGTAGCTGGATATGCTGCACACAAGTGCTGGGCCGATGGATACAACATGCAACCCTTAACATAGCTTGTCTTAGGACAGCAGTGTGTCAGGTTAACCTTTGTAATAAATTCCTATCCTATCATTGAGAAGTAGCACTGCTTGTGATACAGAGTGGAGAGAACAGCAGAAATACTTTCTCAGAAATGTTTAACCTCCCAAACCATATGAATAAATGTGCCAATGGCATTATCTGCACATAAAAGAACAGTAGGGATCTGCTCTAGATTTCATCTGACAGAGCCTTCGGAGAGACAGATGTGTCCTATGGATAAGTTTGTAGTGTACCATTTGGTGGTTTGGATTTCTTGATGACAAAGATATGTTAGTCCATATGATTTTCCAGTACAGAGGACTGGATGTACCGTCGTTCTATATCTATTCTCCACAGTGTATCTAAAGGGAGAGACAGGTGAGCAGCTTTCATCAGGAATTATAAATCACAGAAACTACACCTTTGGATTTAGGATTAACTAAAGAGCTATTTAGAGGATGGACAGTAAGAGTGTGATCTGTAGGTATGCCATGGCCTCTCATTGCTGAATGTAACTATAGATAAAAGAAGTGCCTGGAAGGTAAAATTTGGTCTGGAGGTCTCTAAATAGCCCTGCTTTTCACAATGTGAAAAGTACTGTACACCACTTTGGCTCCATTGTGGAAAATGAATCAATAGATGTCAGGTTAACCTTCAATAACAGGAGGTTGTTGTACTTAAAATGCCTCTATAACTAATTTGCCATTATTATGTCTCTTTGATGCTTTACAGTTCCATTAACTGTTTTGTCCACAAAGAGGCAGAAGAACTCCAAACCAAGCTGAATAACTGAATAATGTCTGACATTTAATCATTGCTTTAAAAAGTTATGGCAAACAGTTTAGCAAACAGTTAAACATTTACACATCCAGCAGACACAGCGCCACATTAGCATTCATTTGGAGTCGTGTTTGTGTCTACCTGATGAATGAAGTCCAATATTCACTCTCCTTTTAACTGATTTGGTCTCCACCATCTCCTGAGAAAAATATCTGGCTCTTTAGCTACTAGCTGCTCCACTATGTTTAACAGCTTGTCTCTAACTTTGCCTGCCTGCTGTTTGGTGCTGAGCAGATAGTGTACTGTGGGTTTATCAGAGCTTTTTCACGGAAAACAGCTGCCTGCTGCTTAGGGTGACCAGACATCCTGATTAGGGACAGTCCCGAATTATGAGCAGTTGTCCCGAATCCTGTCCTGTTTGTCCTGAAAATGAAGCGTTATAGTAATAGATAATATTAACTAGATGAAATGAGAACTGTCTGTGAGACTCGACTCGACAGTCATATTGAAAAATTCTGCACAGATAGTATTGTGTATTTTGGAGCGCTGCCAAATTGTCATGAATAAATAATAACATAACTAAAATGCGAGCAAAAAGCTGCTGCTGTCACCAGAATAAAAAGACGCTTTTTCAAAAACAGCGGATTGTTGATGTCATTCGACCTGTTTTAAACCAGATGATGAAGAGTGCAGTCGTCACAGCGGGAGGAATTTGTGATGGAAATATATATGATATATGTATATATACACACACACATATATATACACATATATACACATATATATGTATATATGTGTGTATATATGTGTATATATGTATATATGTATATATGTGTGTGTGTATATATATATATATACACACACACACACACATATATATATACACACATATATATATACACATATATACGTATATATGTGTGTATATATGTGTGTATATATGTGTGTATATGTATATATGTGTGTGTGTATATATATATACAGTATGTGTATATATATGTATATATGTGTGTGTATATATATATGTATATATGTATATATGTGTGTGTATATATGTATATATGTGTATGTATATATATATATATATATTTATATATATATAATGTTCTGAGGTGATAAAAACATGATTGGACAAGCTTAGTGATATGTTGATCAAAACATAAATTGCTATCAAACAGATTTCAGTACAAGATTTATGTACTGCACTTGACCACGCCCCTCTCCCCTCTCCCCTCCCCTCTCCTCCCCCTCCCCTGTCCCGAATTTCACCCATTCTCATCTGGTCACCCTAATAACACCGTCAAGCACATCATGTTTAGTTAGGAAAGAAGTTTAAAAACATGCACACAAAGAGCAGCCATTTTCTGCATACTGCCGTTAGAAACCGAGTACAATTTAAATTATTAGCCTGATTAGCTACTTTTGTTGCTGCTGCAAAACCAAAATAATGAGCTGAAAGAGGCTAAAAACCTCTGCAGAGCTGAGGGGAACAGTAGACTTCAGTATAATTCTCTGTGGGTTTTTCACTTTAGTGAGACATTTCATAGTCATTTGATGCATTATTAATATAAAAATATAAATGTGTGCCGCTTTAATTAATGCTTGTTAAGATAGATTATTGTATTGAATCTTAAATTAATTAAATTTGAAGCTGGATACTGACTTCACTCCATTCTTTTTTTATCCCCTAGATATATAAAGGTTAAAAGGAGTTTATGGAGCTGTTGGTATTCCTTATGATACCAGAACTGGCTTGACTTGAGCTAGCAGTTGTATTTTGTTTGATGTGCTCCATGGCTGACAGTTTCTAGTCTCCCAAACACTAAAAGGCACGTTCTGCACTTTGTTACATTAACTATCTCATGCCAAAATGGCATCCTGCCTCTGTAGAGGAGCCCAGCCCAGCCCAGCTAAGTGGAGCTGAGCTTAATATTTCCACTATGTTAGCCTATGATTATTAGTCATTAGTAACTCTAGACGAAAATATTAGCTTGATTGTGCCTGGTACTCTAAAGGCATAGGACGCTAGCAGCCGACATGCATTATTAGAAGAGAATGATTGTTGTGTACTTTGAGCGTTGGACCACAGAAATTGGTGTGTCGGTTTAAATTAGACACTGATCACATCAAGCTCCTCTGAGTATCATGTTTACAGTGCAAATCATGAATCAGCACAGGAGGGAGGGATTGGCAGTGACATTTGGAGGATTTGATTCTGTGTGTGTGCGTCTGACTGCCTTTAAACAGTGAGTGCATCTTGCTTAACACAGTGTCAGACTTTGAGGAAATAAGTACTAATTGCAGAAGGGAGATTATGTGTTAACACTTACAAGCGGAACTCAGGGAATTTTTATATGACAAAAACATGAACTGGGCACATAATTGTTTAATGTCTTAGTCTTCTTATAATGGATAGATGTAATTCGAAAAACCATGTTATTTGCATTTGAAGATGTCATTTTACAAAAGCTCACAGATAAGGCTGGACCGACGTGTTGCTCTGTAGACGGGGTGGTGTAGTGTTCTGCAGCTGCAGAGTTTTGATCAGGCAACTCAAGCTTTGGCCCAGAAACATATTAATATTTTTTAAGTCTTATCTTATATACTATGAATTTGTACCTTTTTAACATTTTTAAAACTTTTTTTTCATAATAACAAAATATGGTAAATCCAAGTTCAGGTACTTTCAGTGGCTGCCGGCCGTGCTGTGATTGGTCAAGCAATGTCGTCACATCACAACAAGGACGACTAACAAACACAACAACAGTAACCACCATTTTACTACGCCATCTGTATGGAGCACAACATCCAATCCTTTGAAAAAGAAGAACAGGGAAGAGGATGAACAATTTCCTTTCTTCCAGCACAACCCTCACACCGTGTCCACACTGAATCCGTTAAATATGCACTTCTGTTCCGTCAAGTAAACGATCCACGTACCTCTCAGCTGGGTGCTCAAAATCAGACTGGAGACGTAACCACAGTAAAAGATGGGTGAGTGCCTGCTATATTCCAACGTTTGTACTTTTTAAACAGAAAGCATGTTTTATATTGTGATGTTCAGACGTTTCTGTAACACTTTGCAGTAGCCCATAGCCCTAGGACATTGTTTATTTTGTGCAACAATTTCCTACTGTGGAATGTAATGAAGCTTAGCATAAGTTCAATAAGAAGATCAACTATCTTCACGCTTATCTGTTTATTCCAATCATCTCGTTGCTGTCAGAGTTTAAAACAGTTCCTGTCTCTGCTGCTGTCAGCTGTCATTTCAGTATCAGGTCGATGCGAGCCTCCACCACGTTCCCCTCCAGTTCTCACCACAGCCAGGTGAGCTCATCAGAAGTCCCGCTCCGTCTCATCCATCCAGATCTTCAGCATTGCTCTTCAGCCCTTCACCACCACCACCTGTGTGTGGACTCCATTGTGATATTCCTGTACCTCTGTATCATGGCATCACACCCCCTCAAAATATGATGTCACAATGGGGTCTAATCGCCAAAGACTCTTTCCTGTTGTGCACTATGTTAATACATTTTAATATGCTTTAAATTAAGTCTCTCCTGATTGAAATGAACCAGGGGACAGCATGGCTCTAAAACTGGCAAATCACGGAAGCACAGAAATCGGATTTCTGACCTTTTCTGGGCCATCCACACTTTGGCTGAGCTCCCATGATCACATAACAGGACTCCCAGTGACTTGTTGATCAAGTGTGACATGTTGCTTAAAGTGTGAGTGGGTCATGAAATGGGCCGTGAAGGGAAAGGGATGGAGGGAGGTGATGAACAAGACTCACTTAATTTTTAGGTAAACCCCTGGAATTTGGGTCTTGCCTGTGGTGACTGCTGAGGATGATGAAGATGAGATGGAGTTATCAGTCCAGATGGTTCTGCTGAGCGTCTCGGTGACATCAATACCACCATAGATAAGCCACAGCATCTCCTTGTGCAGAAAAAATGCAGCAGTCTACGTCGAGCTGTTGTGATTGGTAATACAGTGCAGCTGTGACCATGAAATCAGGACTTAGCGTAATTAGCCACTTTGAAGCAGAGATTTAATACCAAAATCTTTGACAAAATACCAGGGGATCTGGTGATACTTAATGATAATCTGATCTCCAAACCTCTCGTCTCATGTATTTTCCTTCTTAACAACCGTGCCATTTTGGGGCAGCGAGATGGGACCTGGGTTCCATTTGGACCGTCTGTTCATGAGCCAGACAGAAATGCCACGGTGCAATACCCTCAATTCCTATTTGTAGGAGGGAGCCCAATATGACACATGCACTTTTTGAAAGAAAAATAAGGAGCATAAGTATAATATTACAGTGTTATTAGGGCGGCTTTTCCCCCTGCTGTAAATACCTCTGTATTGGCCCCATACAGCTTTGACATGGAGTTGATTTACAGTGGTAGATTTGCATGAGGCCTTTGACAGATGGCATGCAGGTTCTAAAAGAGATCAGAATGGTAACATATTTCTTTAAGTCTTTGCTGAATATATTTATAAATTCTTTGATTATGTCAGCGTACCAGCAAATGTGATATGGAAATTTGTAAATGTTATATGTTAAAGCTGTGCTAACGAATATTTTTTACTATGTCTAATGTGACGGTGGTCACTCATAGTGATGATCGCACAGAGAATTATCACCAACTCCACAGTTCCCCTCAGCTCTTTAGGAAGCCTGGTTCCAGACCTCTGAATCGCCCCTCGCATCTCCATTTGTACAGCGATTCAAACAGGCATCCTGCCTGGCTATTTCTGTCGGCTGGATCAATCAATCAATCAGAGTTTAAGACTGGGGACGTCATTGTAATTAAAACAAAGCTACACTAAACAATGTAGAAGAAAATCATCCTAGCCTGTAATTTGACTGAATTGCCATTTTATTTAATACTTCAGGTATTTCTGAAACAATAAACATTCAGTAAGATAATCAACATAAATAAAAAAAGACACTAAGGTGCACAATAGAGTAAGTAATATTAGCATCTATTTTATGGCCAACAACAAATTGCTCCATCCGGTTTTCAACAATTTTTCCAGCCACTCAGTATTTAAAATAAGAGCTAATAAATGAATGGTTATTATGGGCTCTGTCATCCGGCGGCACTTGTCGTCATTTGGGATCTGGGGAGGGAGCGAGTCAGGGGGTCTGCAGGTTGGACTCTGTTTTGTGTTCCACCAGCACTTCACTCCCACCATTACATTCATAAAACATTGGTTCCCATGCAGCTGTGATCTGGGTTTGGTACAACAAATGCCATGCATGATGGACAGTAAAGATTCAGGGCTTTGCTGAAAACAGTGGGGGTCCAGAAGTCCAGCCCTGACGCCGGCGCAGGGACGGATACATCTTTTACTACTGATTGGTTAAGGCAAAACAAAGTAACTCCTCTTCAACAAAACACAACCAGCTAACATGAACACAATATCAGGCTAAATGACTGAAGTAAAAAGAAAATGGCAATTCAGGCCGATTATCAGGCTATTTAGCCTCTTTTAGCTCACTGTTTTGGTTTTCTGACCTGCAAACTCTGCTCTCATTAACCGTGTTTCCAGCAGCAGCAGCTGTTCTGAGTGAAAAGCTTCGATAAAACCGCCGTAAGCAATTCACTTTTTTAACACTAATTTGTCAGCACCAAACGGCAGAGAGTCTAAATTAGTGACTAGCTAGTATAGAAAATATTTTGCAGCTAAAGAGCCAGGTATTTCTCTCAGAAGTTGAGCAGAGCTAAGAGGAGAGTGAATATTGGACTTATATTCATCAGGTGACACAAACAGGCCTCCAGGTGAATGATAATGTTGCTCTGTGTCCGCTGGATGTTTAAATAAGCAAGTGCTTGCTTACACATTTGGAGGCTTTCAAGCTGAATTGCTCTAAACTTGCAACTGGTTGTTTGTGCAACATCCCTAAACTGCATCAAAGCTAATGTGGCGACTGGTGAATCGTCACAAGTGATGCAAGCTGAGACCCGCCGGCCGATGATGAGGCATAAATGGACCAAATCAAGGCTCCACTTTGGACTGAATTGGCTCAGGCCTCTCAGCTTTCGTCCTCAGCTGTTTAATGCCTTCCTGGAGCAGCCGGGCCAAAGCTGCTGTGCGGGGAGGCCCCTAATGAGGGACTTTCAGATGGAAAGGCTTTTCAGGCCTTGCAAGACTCCTATTGACCCCCCTTCAAGTCCAGAATAAGAGAATTAGCTAAGCTTTGTCCAGACCCCCACCCTCACCACCCCATCTAAACACCAAACTTACAGGCCCCCACGCCATCCTTCTCAAATCCCCCGTCCCATTCATTTTCCCCCTCCAGTGCTGTCCATGTTTAATGAAGCTGTGATATATTTATGGCCAGCCAAAACCCGCTCTAATCCTACCCCTGATAATAACAGCTTGGTAACTGTTTTCCTTAAACATGCTTCATGAGCACTGGCTGGAGACCTACAGGCCCGGCTCTGTGGATATTACTCAGTAACCTAATTTGCACTTGCTGTATGTAATGCACACCGATGTGCAGAGGGAGGGGAGGTAGCTGCACAGGTCAGTGGCAGGCTCCTGATTTTTTGGGGTCGGGGGGGTAGCTCTCAAAAAAGGGGGTCCTGTTTGCGTCACAAAATGGCCACCTCGAGAGGTTGAGGGGGCAAAGGCAACAGCAGGGCTACCTCAGCGAGTAATGAGGTGTTGCTGGACCTGTTTTTTAGAGTCGAATTACATCAGCGCTCATGAGAGCCATTGTAAACACGTATAAACCGTGCTGGTCTCCAAAACGATATTTGAGAGAAAACAATAATACGACTGTACAAAAATGACGTAAAGGCATTAATACTTTGTTTTAAAAAACATTCTGAAATTTCTGCTGGCAGTGATGGAGGTGATTTAACATTTTATTCTCCACTATAAGCAAAAATGTTATGGACATAAACATGTCGCTACTCAGCCTGTGCTCACACCACCGATATGATGCAGAGGAGATTTTGATCAACTTTTAGAGTAAGAGGTCTTAGTTGAGTTTACGGCTTCAACTGGTATTAAAGGCATAACAGTGAGTTAAAGTAAAAGGGCTCATTTCTTCTGCCGATTTCCTCGAAATTTGGTTAAAGTTTCAGCCACATTTGGATGGGAATCTAAGCTGGTGCTATTGAACGTTATTGTAACCCAAAGCTGGTCAGGTTTAAAAAGAAGAAAAACCATGGATTTTTCTTTAAGGTAGATCCTTGATTAAAGTCCAAGTCTGGCCTGGTTTAGAATAACAGGTCTGATCTGATGTAAGCCTGATTTGAGGTAAGGGAAGGCAGGAGGGTGAGGGGGGCAAGCTCTTTGATTCTCTGAAGGTGAAACTTTCACACCTGAGCTGTCAGTGAAGTGAGAGAGAGCGGGCGAGAGAGCATTGGCTTTGACGCAACGTCAGCACTGGTAGTCGGACGCCTGAGAAATCGCAGATTGCCTCTCTGTGGACTTTTTCAGGCACACTGTTTATTTTCACCGTTTCACACAAGAATTTTAATTCATTTCATCGTCCTTTCATTTTTCTCTGCGACGTTGACCGTTGTTTAAGGTACCTCGGCTCCTTGGGCAATTACTGTGTCAGGAAGAGTGAGCTTAAACATCTGCAGCCGCTGGGGGAGATTTAGCTGCATCTTGAAAGCTCCTCCATCTGAACCAGTGTTATATATAGAGCTCTATGCAAACCACTCATCTCTGTCATCACATTAGGAGAGATGTGACCTGATGGACTGACGGTGATTTAACCTGCTGAAACACATAAAATAATGTAAGAGAAGAAAATACAAAAAATACTAAAAAGAAAAATCGTCTTATCTCTGAACAGTGCCATTTGGCTTTTATCTGCAGAACAACACCTCTAGGGAAAATTTTCCGCAGGTCTTTTATTTGCCAAGCCACGGCCGGAGACTGAGTGTGGATTAGCATTCTTAGCTGAGAAATACCTCCCTATTACCCTTTTACACTTTGACAATTTCTGGGGCGATGCCTTCGGAGTATTTCTTTGTTTAAGCTCTGTGCCTTTCCTATAAGAGCGAGTGAGCCGAACGCACATGGGCAGTGTCAGCCGTAATTAGCTTTGACAGGGGCATTTAGTGGTTGTAATTCAAATCTAATTCAGAACATCTTAACCCTGAAGTCTGTCAAGATGCTTGAAATGCACTGGAACACTCATGGTCCCTATCAGCTCTGCGTTTGTGTGGCAGCATGCTGATGTGTCAACAAGGCCAGTTAGAAAAACAGGCACAGAAAACTAATTTACAGTACAGATCCGGATGGGTTCAGTGCAGCAGAATGTGGACTGTTTAAATCCTCCCCCACAGAAAAAAGGAACATAAATACTGATCAATCTGCTTCAGATTTTGGCCCTGCCACAGTGATTACCTTTAATGCAGGAACCTCTTTTAGCTTCATACTTCATGCCACCTTTTGAACTCGTCTACAATACAACAAAACATCATCTTCGGTTGTGGAAAAGAAAACACTGAGGTCTGGTTGAAAGAAAGGGGGGGGGGGACACTGCTGACCTTCAGCTGAGGAGACTCCTGGACCTTGAACAGCAGGAGCTTTGTAATCCGTTTGAACTGCACATACAGCACTTAGCCCTCTGCAAGAACACTTTGCTGTTTGCTCATGTCAGATCAGTACATAAAAATGCTTTTCGCTCACACAAATATCACTGAGCACTGTGGCTCTCTCCTTTCTCAAAGCGCGGCCTTTTCATTTCTAATAAAGCCAAGAACATTTACGTAACAAACCCCTCTGAATGACAAAAAGCTACCACTGGAACAAATGGATAAAGTCAAGCACTGATCCGTATTTTTACTTTTAAAGGTCTTGATCATGACTTAATTTGCTCATGTTGAGTTTTTAGCTCAATATCAGAAGGGACTGGTTTAATTCTAACTAATTTTAAGTCTTATTTTTACATGTTCATAAATAAGAAGGTGGGGAGTTTAAGATGCTGACCGTGTCATCGCTGCGTCCCTGGTTCGAGTCCAGCCAGGCCTCTTCCCCTTCATTTCCTGTCAAGATCTCGACCTAATAAATGTCTCGCCACCAGCCTATGGTATGGTATGAATGAATTTAATGAAAATAAGTTTTTAATAAAATAAATAAGAGGGCCATAAAAGCACATGATGTTTTTTCCAGAAAGTTGTGAAAACAACAAGAATTACTTTTGTCTTGATACATTAAAGTATCCACTGTACTGTGTTGTGATGTGTGATACCATTTGGGGAAAAATATTCAATATTCAAACTGTATCAAATTTATTAGACCAAATCCACAATATCAATTTTATCCCCGTCTTCATGCCATTTTATAGCATCCATAAATCTCCACATTATCACATATCTGATTTCCAGAGCACGACACATTCACTTCAAAGTGTCTTTCCTTTTTAATTACACCCTGCCTGAAAGCAGCGTTGTGCCTGCTGCCAATCCCATCCTTCATTCAGCAGGGACAAATCCTCTGCCAGACGACTGCTTGTAATTTTCTTTACAGTGAAAACAGTAAGCAGAGATTCAAAGAGCCGGGGAAAGCCAGCTGTCGGACAGCATGCATTTAAGCCGGCATATTTGCATTTCTCCCATAATATAACACTTCTGTTAAGTGACACATGATTGATGATGGGGAGCTAGGTGGCTTTTCTAACCCCTGTAAGTGCTCTATAAACAAATTAAAGCTTTCATCATTGTAACATGTCTATTACAAGATGTGGTAATAGCCCCTCGTTGTGTCAAATTATTTGTGTGTCTAAATAATTTTGAAAAATTAAACTATTAATCATCCCTGAGAGCGTCTGACAAAAGATCACGGCGAGGGCCCAGTGGAACGTGCTGAGCCTATTCACAATACACTTAGAGGTGTTTATGGCTTACTTTGTCAAATGGGTGTAATTGCTTAATTGCTCATCTGTTGGTGGCTCCGGTGTTTTCGGGGTAAAAGTTACCGTCTGACTTGAGTTT
This sequence comes from Siniperca chuatsi, assembly GCF_020085105.1. Taxonomy (NCBI): domain Eukaryota; kingdom Metazoa; phylum Chordata; class Actinopteri; order Centrarchiformes; family Sinipercidae; genus Siniperca; species Siniperca chuatsi. Next base: position 2,400,245 of record NC_058056.1, on the reverse strand, counting down.
CAGCAGAATTATCCAAAGTAAAACCAAATGTTCACTTTGAGGTTTTCATTGCTAATTTGAAAATGTGAATGTGTTTGTAGGATTTTTTTTTCTTTTTTTACAGCGCACATAGGGTACCGTTCAAGCTAGAAGTGGCCATCATCAAATAAATTGTCAAACCAAAAAGAAAGATGCATCAAAGAAAAGAAAGTCACAATAAAATGTCCTGCTTTGTAGCAACAGGGCTGTAATTTGTTTCTTGTTCAGTAACTTAACTCGCAAGATCGATTTCCTGAACATGCCTTATCCCAGCAACAGTCTGTTATGGTACAGTAAGTCAGAGCTCCAATCCAGCTTGGCTTGGAGAAAAGAGAAAAAAAAGGAGAGAAAGTTCATGCATGGAGGTAAGTGGAGGTGTCGGCTCTTCACGGCCAGAGCCGGCCGTCCTATACTCTTTGTTATTAAGCAGGTCCAAGCAAAACACAAAGGGATACTGTGTTTTTTATATGAGTAATGCATTAACCTGCTCAGGAAAAGTTCATGTTAAACGTATGGGCTCGGACAGCACAAGATTTATGGCGATGGCTGCAGAAATTATGCTTTTCTTTCCCCCAAAGGCACTTTAATTATGTAATTATTTCCAGCTGCTTTTCATTTGTGGTTGCCGTTAATTAGGGCCCGGGGTCCGCAGTTCAAGTGCTGGGTCTCTCTCTCTCTCTCCCTCTCTCTGTTAAGTCCACTTGTCCCGGGGCGGCGGCGGCCTGAGATGATTAGCCAAATCCTCAGCAAAACTCATTTGTTATTCAAGCTAGTTTACCCAGCAACCTCCCGCCATGCCCCACAGAAAGAACCCCGGAGCCCAATTTCCTCCACGTCCTCCGCTCCTCATCCCTCCAACTCATCAGCAACAATTGTCCTCAAATAAGAAGCAGTGATATCTGTGTTTGCTTTCCTTATTAGGCCCCCAAATGAAGGGAAAACATATCAGGAGCGGGGAGCCGATGGGCCCCTTCACTTGATAATCGGAATTAATCTCTTCCATCACATTTTATAGTGGATTCCTTCAAGCAAACAGCAGGGGGAGATGGGTAGAGGTGGAGGTGGATGGATGGATGGACAGGGGGTGGAGGGAGGGAAGGGGGATCTAGCAGAGGCCCAGAAAGCAGATTTGTTCTTTTCCCTATGCTAATTGCTGGATTGATATTCAAGTCAAACTCATCTGAAGCAGCCAAATGAAGCATAAGCCTCGAGATCTGACCATTGTCCTGCAGCCGCTTTTGTCTCTCCATCACAACAATGGAGGATTTGGGAAAAAGAGTTAAAGCCTCAGGATCAGTCACAGTGTGTTCTGTGACAAAAACCTTGTTGAAACAGCCAAACATGTAATGATGTGGAACAGAAGGGTGCCAAAACCTTTTTAAAATGAAGGTGCTTGGTAATTATTACATGGGATAAATAATGGGCAAACATGTAGGGGTCTGATTACAATCACACATCACAAAAGTAATGACATTATTGGATTTTTTTATGATTCTGCTATATACACAGTATTTTGCTAATAGGCTTATATTTTTATATATATATATATGTAAAAATACATGCATACATACATACTTCAGAAAAAAAACAAAAACTTTTCTTCTTTAGTGTCATACATTAAATCAGAGTAAACCTTTTCTGTTTTAGATCAATAAATATGAACATATTTTGCATTTGTTAAATGTCAGAATCGAGCGAGGGAGATTTTTTATGTATTTTTTTTATCACTTTCACCCAAGTCAGAAGTATACATACACTTCCTGAGTATTTGGTAGAATTGCCCCGAAACGGTTTGACTTGGGCCAAACGTTTTGGGTATCCTTCCACAAGCTTTCTACAACAGTTTGCTGGCATTTTGGCCCAGTCCTCTTGACAGAACTGGTGTAACTGGGTCAGGTTTGTAGGCCTTCTTGCTCGCACTCGCCTTTTCAGTGCCGCCCACACATTTTCTATGGGATTGAGATCAGGGCTTTGTGATGGCCACGAGGTATGCTTGGGGTCATTGTCCATTTGGAAGACCCATTTGCGCCCAAGCTTTACCTTCCTGGCTGATGTCTTCAGATGTTGCTTCAATATATCCACATCATTTTCTTTTCTCATGATGCCATCTATTTTGTGACGTGCACCGGTCCCTTCTGCAGCAAAGCAGCCCCACAACATTATACTACCACCCCCATACTTCACAGTTGGGATGGTGTTCTGAGGCTTCAAAGCTTCGCCCTTTTTCCTCCAAATATACCGTTTATCATTATGCCCCAACAGTTCAATTTTTGTTTCGTCAGATCACAGGACATGTCTCCAGAAATTAAGATTTTTGTCCCCATGTGCAGTTGCAAACTGTAGTCTGGCTTTTTTTATGGTGGTTTTGAAGTAATGGCTTTCTCCTCCCAGAGTAACCTTTCAGCTCATGGTGGTACAGGACTCGTTAATGACAGTCTTACCAGATTCAGCCAGCATCTTCACAAGGTCTTTTGCTGTTGTCCTGGGGTTGATTCGCACATTTCGCACCAAAAAACGTTCCTCTCTGGGAATCCGTCTCCTTCCTGAGCGGTATGATGGCTGTACATTCCCATGTTTTTTATACTTGCGTATTATTGTCTGAACGGATGAACGTGGGACCTTCAGGCATCTGGAAATTGCACCTAAGGATGAGCCACACTTGTGGCTTGGTTGATTTCTCTTGATTTTCCCATGATGTCAAAGAAAAAGGCTCTGTGTTTGAGGTGTGCCTTTATATGCATCCACAGGTGTGCCACCAATTAACTCAAATGGAATCAATTAACCAAAATCAGAAGCTTCTTAAGCTCAGAATGGAATCATCTGGAGTTTTCTTTTTGTTTAAAGACACAATAAACTTAGTGTATGTATACTTCTGACTTTGATGAAAGTGATAAGAAAAATACATAGAAATTCTCCCTCGCTTGATTCTGACATTTAACAAATGCAAAAAATATGTTAATATTTATTGATCTAAAACAGAAAAAGTTTACTCTGATTTAATGTATGACAGTAAAGAAAAAAAAGTTTTTGTTTTTTTTCTTTAGTGTATGTAAATATCTGGTTTCAACTGTATTTATACAATATACATCCATATGTATGGATATGTATGATTACGTACCTATGTATGTGTACGTAAGTATGTATAGAGTATCAGATATTTCTTTAATATAATATAAATAGATATAGTAATATGTCATACATCATGACATATTGTTTTCCAAATTACAGGCATATGATATTCCTAAATATGATACTTCATAAATGGTTAAGTAGTTTTGCTGGTAGTAAATCTGAATGTATAAAGTTTAAATGTGGAGTCCTACTAGGGTCCGTATTGGGCAATAAAGTTTTTCATTTGATTTATTAATGATAACTGATCATAGACCATAAGCTCTCTTGGAAAGCTCACACAGATTACTGTATATAAAGACTAAAGTGTCCAAAAAGTAACTCAGTACATGATGATTGTATATGTGTGTTTTGATGTGTGCAAAAGGCTGTTAATATTGAGGTCATATTAAAATGTCAATTTTCCCTGCTCCTTTTCAATCATGGAATGTTTATGACTTTGTTATAGATGTTTGCTTATATGAAATGTGTTGGAAGTGTATACGGATGTTATTGAATAACTAAATAATGAAAAGCTTTTTTTCACCCCTTCACTGCCCTTGCTTTATTTTATTACTAACTAACTAACTGTTCTCTTTTTATTAGTAGATTCATGTGGTAAATGGAGGAAAATCTTAGATTTTAATTGATTTCCCAATGAGACATGAGATTAGGTATTCATTAGCAGCAAAACAAAAAACAACAAAAGTGGTTCTGAACATAATAAAGATAAAAACAGCATCCTAGTTACACTCTAATACACGGTCAGGGGATTATAGCAACCTGGGTTGCAGTTTAAAAAAAACAGATTTTGTCAGGCTGGTTTCTAGTATTTTAAACAATATATTTAAACTGGACTAATTTCAGTCTAAATGAAATGAATGAATGAATGAATGAATGACTAAATAAATAAAGGATTTAGATTTAGACTTCATATTATGGACACACATTTCCTAATAATTTTGTAGAAAGTTTCCTGGAAAGAACTTTAGTACATTATGTAATATAGTTCAAAGTACAGATGAAACAGAGGCAACACTCTGAGACAGAGAAATTTTGGGATATGTGGAAATGCCCGATAACTAAATTAATAAAATATGAAAAATCCAACTAAATAAATCCATCCAAAATGTGGTGGGACTAGAGGGGACTCAAGACCTTAGTATATCTGAAGTCCTGGCTATGGACCTGCACACAATGCACAAATTGGTTAAAAATATATCTAATATCTTGAAATATAAAATATATGTAAAAGGTGTATGTATAGCGTGTAAGTATATGACCCCCAGTCTGTACACTAACAGAATGCATTATAATTCATTCACATTTCCTGGCAGCTGTTGCAGTATGAAGTGGACTGTGAGGGTCATTATGATACATATAAATTATGAGACCTGTTCTGCACCTCAAGTCAAGCCTGTTCTGCTTCAAATCTGAATGCCATATGTCCATGAAAAAATAAACAACAACAAAAAACAGTCTGCAAGTCAACAAGAAAGAAGGAAAACAAAACGTGACAAATGACTTTTCTTCCACAAACCTCTTCAGCCCACAGAGTGTCTTTAAACGGTGCCAACTGAAAACAAAATGACTGGCGCTGGGGCTAAGTGTGTGTCTGTGTCTGCTCTGGGCCCTGGCCAGCCAAACAGTAAACCACCTGACACTGAGCGAAAAGGAGTGTAACGCTGGCCCCTCAAGTGTCACACATGTGAATACGAATGCTTTCTTTCTCCTCATGAGCCATTGCATCCATTTGACACTCAAAAAACTTCAGAAAAAAAAAACATATCTAGAGACATGGGCGTTGCACAGGCTTCCCAGCATGTTTTGAGTTTGTGTGTGTGTTTGTGTGATGGTGTGTGGAAGAGTTGACAGGTCTGACAGGGCTTGATATTTTACTCATGGAAATGATGCCCTCACCCAACCATCAGTGTCACACAGTCTCCCTGGGTGTCCATCACAGGCTTTGGAGGAATAAAAAAAACAGTTTGTAAAAAGGATGTTTTTTATGTTTGGAGTGGCCGGCCGATTGGCCTGTCAAGGGGGGAAGTGGTGAGAACTGACACACATGTGATTACCTATGCATTAGGGGAGATGATAAGGGCCTTACAGCTCAGGAAAGCTTCAAAAGAGCTGTGAAACATTAAGGCAATCTGGCATGGAATACATTACAGTATAGGACTGTTTATTTGAAGTTTATGTATTCTAGCTTTCATAATGCTGGATGAGATGTGTGTGGTTGCAATTGTTGAATTATGCACCAACACAAGTGGTGCATTGTGAGCCTTTCTGCTCAGCCTGCTCTCCTGAAATATGAGGAACGATTTCTTAACCTTTGGCAAAGTTTGTTGTGGTTACTGCAACTCAGCAGCTTTGGTGCAAGATTAAAATTTTATTTCAATTTAAAGCTGTAGTAATTAAGATTTTTACATGAACAATGGATCAAAGAACGGTGCCCCAGTAGCTCACCTGGTAGGGCATGCGCCCCATGTACCAATGCTGAGTCCTTACTGCAGTGGCCAGGGTTTGAATCTAGCCCACGGATCTTTGCTGCATGTCATCCTCCCCTATAGTCTCTTTAAGCTCATTGTTTTGGTTTTATGTCCCATATATCGCCAATATTACAGCTCTCAACAACCTTGTTACCTGTAGCAGATAATATATGCCATCAGTCCAGCACGAAACAGCAGACAAACAAAATTAGCGACTAGCTGGTGAACCTGATATTTTTTTCAGTAGTTGGAGGAGACCAAAAACAGTGCTATCAGGAGAGTGAATATTAGACTTACATTCATCAGGTGGACATACCTGCTGATTGAGATTATGGTCTAGACCTGTTCTATAGGAAAAGTGCAATGAGATAACTTCTGTTATGAATTGGCGCTATATAAATAAAATTGAATTGAATTGAACTGAATTGAGAAGAGGAGCGTCTTCAGCCAAAGACTCATACCCCCAAAGTGTTCGACCTTGCACAGCGGCACAGGAGATCATTCCTGCCGGTGACCATCAAACTGTTCAACTCATCCCCACTCTGTTGCAGTGTGGACATCAGTGGACTGGGAGGCTGCTGAGGTACTGGACTCTAACTGGATTTAGGATTACATCCTTTGTTTCTGGCAAAGTGCAATACATCTTTTTAACTTATAACTTAAAACTTAAGGGAGGCACAATGCAAATACCTCCTAGAATTTTTAAAATAGTAATAATGTAATTGTAGTGGTAACATTAATAATAATAAATTAATAATAATAGGAATGACAGCTATAGGAAAAATAATGACAGTATTAGTAACAGAGCCAATAACAACAACTGTAGTAGCAGTTGTCGAGCAGGAACACGGGGGCAGCAGGTGGCCCACAACCACAGATCCAGACTCTGCAGCTCTGGAGGCAGAAATACCTGCTGAAAGCTACAGAAGGAGAGAGGAGAGAAACGAGAAAGCACAAAACTACGGGAGAGAGAAGATGTCGAGTTAGTGACATGCAGTAATGGGATAAAAATGCATAATGATGGAGAGGGAGAGAAGGAGAGAGGAAAGAGGTGCATCATGGGAAATCCCCATGTAAAAATGTACAAATAATACAGTAACTATACAACTGTGTATATACAGAACTTGCCAAGCACAGTCACTCATGTGAGCTAAAATAATAGTTTTAATATTTGTTTTTACATTGTTTAACAAGACCAGTTCCAATGTCTCTTGGAATTTATTACATATATACATATTTACATGTAGGCTCCTAGATATACAGGTAAGCTATCTGACAAGTATAGGAGACAAAGAGTTACTGGTGTTACATTTAGCTGTCTGGAGATGCACATCTATATACGTACCAAAAAAGTCAAGGTCCACCTTTTCTTTCATCTGTTATCATTTCATCATCCCTCCAGACTATTTCAACTGTTATGTCCTCCTCAACGTTTTACCTGGCCTTTCACACATTTGACTTGCCCTGCCTCAGAAATGTTACGGATGTCTGGACATAAATTCTGCACACCCAAAACTAGGAGCTACATTAGGGTCATAAACCTTTGCACTGGGTTGGCACCAAAGTGAGAAGCATTGGAATGTATGTCAAAGCCACAGGGTGAAACATTTACATGGAACAGTTTTGAGTATTGTTCAAGTACCTGAGGTTCACGCTCAAGGCCCCTTTTCATTGCGCTAGTTTGTTGTACTCCCTCGCACATGGCAAATCTCATAGAACCTACTGGCTGTTACTCTGGGCTGGCGCATTTCTTTCCATAATGGACACTGAGACTGCTCTTGTGTGCCCTCTATCATAGCTGCAATCTTCTGTGTGATATTTAGGTTCTCCAAATGGAAGAACTGGTGGAAGTCTGGGACAAAGTGTACGGCAGTGGAAAATTTGGCACCATCCACAGGGAGTTTGGGGAATGCTGGGGCATCTGGGTGTTTGACATGGCCAGTGGTGAACCTCACGCCACAGGTCAAAACCTGGAGTCAGTAGCTACATGCAACGCTATGCAGGCTAATAGGCAGCCTGGGCACGTAACGGTAGTGACTAGCTTATTGAACTAATCTAGCAGCAAACTTACAGGCTGACAAAATATATTTTTTCAACCCATTACAATATCACAGATCATTAAACAAAATCAACCTACGTGCACCAGTTCAAACATAACATTCTTGCTATTACTAAGATGGAAGTTATGTGTAAACATACCTGTGCACTGATTTTATGTATTCTCCGCTCACGCCACGTCTACCATTTGCTAACAGTGGATGTTGCCAAGCTGTCACTCCGATTAAGGCTGGCCAATAGGAATCAGTCTTACGTCTTTCAGCGTAGGTCCCGCCCACGAGAGTCAGCTCAACAGCAAGCAAAACCTTTGGTTTTAAAAACAAAACTTTCAGATTTGAAAGAAAAGGTTTGGATTTGCATTAATACATTTTAATCACAAATTCATTTTACTTGCAATATACATTTACATACAGTGTGGAAAGTTTTGCTCTCAAACCTATTCTGTTTGATTGAATAATAAAGACACAAAAGTCCCCTCGTACAAATAAACTTCTTTCCGGACTCTGGTGTTTGCGTATTTTTGCTGCTTTAGCTCATCCCAGTTAATTTTGTTCAATTCTTCATTACAGCGGCTAATTATCTGCTATACATTTAAACATACACTAGTTCTGCTCAAGTACTCATAGCTCTCTCCTTCTTTTAGCGACTTTTTCACTAATCCCAAGGATTACATGCTATTCAGTTTTGCTAGCTAACGTTCTTTAGCTTAGCAGCTTGCGATGGCTTCTTTCTCTCTATCTCCTGCTTTCTCTTGCTTGGTGTGTCAAATGTTTATTCCTCTGCCTCCTTTAGTGATAATGGTACATGTAATAAATGTAGTTTATTTGTAGTGTTGGAGGCGAGGCTTAGTGAATTTTTCATTACAGCGGCTAATTATCTGCTATACATTTAAACATACACTAGTTCTGCTCAAGAACTCATAGCTTTCTCCTTTTAGCGACTTTCTCGCTAATCCCGCAGTTTACATGGCATTCAGTTTTGCTAGCTACCGTTCTTTAGCTTATGTCAGCGCGTTCGTTTATTTGTGGAAGAACAGTCCAAAGAAAGTCCATTTCTCAATTTGTCGTTTATTAAAACAATGGAGGATCAAAACATATCTTGTACGTGGATCTTTTCTATTCAGTAAACCACAGTCAGCAAGATGTTAGTCTGTACCCAACATCCTAGGAAAGAGCGCTCTTCTTAACATTACACAGAGTTTTAAATGAGAATGTGCAACTATCTGATAGGTTTCTACAGAGTTGGGGAGTCGCTCTGGTTTAGACTTAGCTCTCCCTTCGTTGGTGCACAGGCTGGTCCCAGCCTCTTGGCACACGATTCCACCATTCGTGTGGAGACAGCGCCCTAGGGGAGGAATCCTACACTTCCTCTGTTTGTAAGTTGCTAAAATCTCTGCTTCGTTCCCCACAACTGCTACTTCTCCTCTCATGGCCATTATAATACATACTGTCCTCAGTACATGATGTTCTTTATGATATCCCTGTTTCTTTATATAAATGTAAGCCTGTTTGCAACAGCTAATCAACTTTTCCCTGCAGTCAGCAAATCTGCAGGACAACACTTTGAATTTTTAAGCCTCATGCCCTGTGTGTGTATGTGTGTACAAAAGTTTCAACTTGGTAATGATACAATAGGCGTGCAATCTTTGCTTACGTTTTTAATTCTCACACTTAGCAGCTAGCGATGGCTTCTCTCTCTCCCTCTCCTGCTCTCTCTTACACCGTGTTTCAAATGTTTAGCTATTCCTCTGCCTCCTTTAGTGATAATGGTACATGCAGTAGCCCTGCGACGAGTTGGCCACTGTCCAGGGTGTACCCTGCCTAAGGCCCAAAGTCACTGGGATAGGCTCCAGTCACCCGCGACCCCTAACGGGACCAAGCGGTAGAAAATGGATGGATGGATGGTACATGCAGTAAATGTAGTTTATTTGTAGTGTTGGAGGCGAGGCTTAGTGAATTGGAAATGTGGTTCCGCACAATGGGAACTCAATTGTTAGCTGCTGTAGTTAGCCAGCCCCCAATAGCCGGTGCGGATTGACCAGAGGTAGCTCCTGTTAGCTGTCACCTCGGTTGCTCTGAACCAGGGAGGCTGGGACACCTGAGTACAACCAGTAACGATTTATCTTCAAACACAGGAACCTTAGAAACCATAAACCTCTTCTTAAAAAGCCCATTCTTGATCCAGAGGTTTTAGCCAACTATAGACCTATAGCTAACCTCCCCTGTCTCTCTAAGATCCTTGAAAAAACAGTCGACAATCAGTTGTGTGACTTTCTACATAACAACAGTTTATTTGAGGATTTTCAGTCAGGATTTAGAGTGCATCATAGCACAGGGAGAGCACTGGTGAAAATTACAAATGACCTTCTAATTGCATCGGACAATGGACTTGTCTGTGTACACTTGTCTTTGTACTTGTCGTGTTAGATCTTAGTGCTGTATTCGACACCATTGACCATCACATCCTATTACAGAGACTGGAACATTTAATTGGCATTAGAGGAACTGCACTAAGCTGGTTTAAGTCCTATTTATTGGATTGATCTTATTTTGTACATGTTAACGATGAATCCTCCAAAGCACACCTTATATACAGTATGCTTCCTTTAGGCAATAATATTAGGAAACACTCCATAAACTTTTGTTATGCAGATGATACTCAATTATATCTATCGATCAAGCCAGATGAAGCTAATCACCTAGCTAAACTTCAAGCATGCCTTAAGGACATAAAAACTTGGATGACCTGCAACGTTAAACTCTGACAAAACTGAAGTTACTGTATTATACTTGGCCACAAAGAGCTCTGAGACACATTATCTGAAGCACTCTGCTGGATCTTGCAACTACAACCTCCCGTATGTCATCCATCTCCTAGATGACTTTCTCACCTTCAAACCACTATCTTGGGGCATTTCTCGAACTTAGAGGTGGCAGGGGGACCATGTCCCGCCTTGTCTCACTCACATCCTCATGTTAATCAAAGTTCTCTGTAAGACTGAATCACTTCAGACCTCCTTGCCCGCTACATTAGAACTCTTCACACAGGCTGTCATCGTACACGGAGAAAATCTTAGAATCCATGTTCCTACTGGCATTGTTCGACTTTCTGTGCTGCTCAGCGTTCACTGCTTCTACCCTCAACTGCATCCATCTCGACACGCAACTATGTCTGACATTTCCATCCATTCACAATCTAATCTATCACCTGTAATGCAGCAAGACCGACCAGTCTGGTCTACCTCAACCCATCTTCCTCTTTTGACTTGTAGTCCACACGAAGCTAAACATACATAAATTCAAGACTAGCTAGTCAAGCTAGTCTTGACCACACGTTAGTCTTGGCCACACGCTTCTGGTTTCGCATGCATTTTCGCCAAATCCTATCCAGATCTGGAATATTCCCGGAGCTACACTCAAGACATTCCGTCTGCATTGGAGCTGCCTCCGCTGCTTCCATGACACATAATACACAAAAAAATATTCTAAATCCATATCTTTATTGGTGTGGTCTTTGTTAGTGAAATTAAGTTTTATAACTAGGTTCAGGACCAAAGACCACTTTTTCACATCCCTCCCTCCCAAACCCTTCTTTTCCCTTCTCCCCCTCTTGTTTGAACGCAGGAACCACCGGGGGCTCTATCTGAATCAGAGCACATGATGAAACGGCTACCCCACTCAGTCTCAACTCCCCTGGTTCCCTCCTGTCTTCCCACTACCAGCTGTTTCCGGTCCATCATCGTACTCCTCCATCCATCCATCCATGAACCTGATTTCGCCCCTCATCCGTTCATCCCTCACCCTTCCTCCCTTCATCCCTCAACCCTCACCCCCCATCATTTCATCCCTCATCCGGACCCTTAATCCATCCCTCCTACATCATCTTCGCTCACCTCCATCCATAATAAACAATAAACTATTCTAAATCCATATCTTTATTGGCATGGTCTTTGTTAGTGAAAACGCATTGGAAAACAGGTCTGAAAAGCCAACAGGTTTTTCCCCATATGTTTCACTTGAACGATAGGACAATATATAATAAAGCTTTGTCCGACCAAAAAGTAACAGTACATGTCCCCGGACAAGTTATAACATTAATTGTCAAACCCTGCATGTTTCACTTACATGCTTTGAAGCTAGCAAACTGACGTTAGCTAATACATTAACCCAGCCAATGTTAGCTTGGAAGCTAGGCTCATTCATTAATTTGCTACAGCATAATGAAAGCCAGGCTAAGCCAACGTGGCTTGCAAATTTGCCACAAACTGACTTAGCTAATTTACTGTGACATAAATAGCCTTCAAGTGTCTCTTCAGGTTGATTGTATTCTTCCCACCTAATTTGTAGCCACAGGGCGTCTCTCCGTCTCTCGTTACTACAGTGCATTGTCACTACTGATTTGTCAAGGTGTCAAGTTTGTCACAGTTGTTGTTGTTACAAATGTATGAAAATGGTGTTTGCAATCTGTGTGCCTTCCACACAGCCATTTGAAAGGAGAGAATGGAGGAATGTAATGCTCACATTATTTTCAGGATTTGGGAGTATGAATTGTTTACACAAAGGTTGTGTGTTGTTTCTGGCATTTATATGGGCTAAATCAATGCTAAATGTGAAAATAAGCCCAGTAAAAATATAAAAATACACCATTAAACAATAAGCTATTTTCTTAAATCCCCTTATGCACTTTAATATCTTTAGTCACAAATCACAGACATTCTTATGATAACATATTGCTGAAGAATTTTGAAAAAAGTTATGCATTAGCTTCATAATGGAAAAAAGGATGTATGTTGTATGAAAAAACCAAGGTCTGGTTTCCAACAGATATATAGCTCTCACTGGGATTTTTCTATCCACTTAACCAAAGCTTTTCAACAAGCAGAGGTAGGCTATCAGCAATAGTCCACATATCACACTCATACACAGTTGGATTGTGAACATGGTGGGAGAGGGTCATTTAAAGGGAGCATTAATCAAATGAACCTGATGGCCATTTCCAAATACCTCATTAAGATTCCTCAGTCTTCACGTTGACATATGTTTTAGGAATCAGCTTCCATGTGACTTGTGAGGTTCACTTTCCCTTCTAATGGCAATTTTTAAAAGCTGTTTCAAAATGAGGTATGAAGTATAACAGGCAACGAGTGTTAATGCACTTGCAAAAAGCAAACAACGCTTTCAGACTTAGTGCCCTGATGTAGCAGCTAGGGACTCAGTAAGCCAAGTCAGGGATATTTTTTGACACTTACATAACTGAGTCAGGAGAGAAAGCGCCTCGGGCTGTAGCATTATGGGCTAAGATATTTCCCTACCAATGAATGTCCATTAGACAGGTCATCTTTGGATCCTGCTCAGAAAAAATACTTAAGTTTGAGTCGCTCTCAATGCTACGGCCCTTCACTCTTCACCATATGCTGAGAGAGTCTTGCCTTGCTCTGCTCTCACTCAGATGAAAAGTACCATAGTTGGGAATTAATGTTAAAAAATGACAGGGGAGTGGGAAAAAACTATATACAGAGAAGAGGGAGGGGGTTCTTGATTTTTACAAAATGCAGGCCTCCAGAGCAAGCAGAAAAAAGTTTGGAGAAATACCCTTGATAGTTCATTTTATGAGGGGTTTGAAGTCCTTGTCTTGTAATAATATATAATGCCTGCCTGGGTCATCTGCAGTGAAGCCGCGGCCGTGACCTGGGGCAATTACAGACAGGCATCAGCGAAGCTTCCCTTTAGGTCCCGCCGTGTCTGATTTCTACTGACAGTGCATATTACTCTGCTGTCAGGCACTACATGCATTTCTTGGGGTGAAAACGCCTGCATCTTGCTAATGTTTGGCTCTCGTGGAAACTATAGAACATTATAAATCTAATAGGAAGAAACACATTGGCTTAAAAAAAAAAAGGCCGGGGGGAACACAACTTTGTCACAAACCGCCCTCGCAATGCTTGACTTTTAGAGTCAGGAAGATGGAAGGGGTGGCGGGGTCTGCTGGAAATTTGACAAACATTTTGGGTTTTTTCTTGCAGGCATGTTTCTCGTTTGCGTTGCAATTTGTTAATTCAGCTAACACTCTCATAAAGCATGGCTCTTTCACTGTGAAGGTGTTTGCCAAGTAGCTGGTGGGTATTTGGATTGGAACACTCAAATAAGTGCTGGTTAGGTTTTCCTTTTCTTTCTTCCCATTACACATTTTCTGGTGGGAGCACTTTTAGCCTGTGATAAAGGTTAAAAGCGATTTTCTGAAAAGCTGTCTATATCTGTGTGGCCAGCCTGTACAATTTACACCATCCCTGTCAAGCCACCCAGCAAGTATGACAGAAGACACAGTTGACTCATTCTGACAGTAAACATATGATCCCTGTTTTCAATCCTAATCCTCACAGATTTATTGGTGCCTTCCCCTGTGTTCATCCTGTTTTTTTACTCCCCGTTCTCCTGTTCACCCTCACGGAGGAACTTATAAAGGTTTTACAGGGTTCAGCAGCCCATTTATTAGCTCCAGCTGCCTGACTCCATATACTTTTATGGGATAGTAAGGATCTTCATCCTCAATTCACCATGTTACAGCAGCAATGGTGAGCCATCAGGCTAGGTTATGTGACAAATAATACTGTACAATCATGAGGTAGAGTCCAATTGAGGGAGGTTAAATAAAACTGGACAACCTGCTAATTCCAATTATAGAGACAATGAAGTTTTGGAGCATTATTATGGCTTTGTGACAGAAATCCAAATTTGGATTCGAAAATTTGAAAGGGTGAGTCAGGGCCAGACTGGGATAATAATTCAGGCCAGGAATCTGACGTCAGTCTATCATACGTCAATCTCCACACATCACAACAGACCACGTGTACTGTTATCCTTTTGTTCAGATATTTACTGTTTGTCAGTAACATATCTTTTAGTTTTATCACTACAAACAAGAACTGCTTCAAAAATATCCAAAATAGTTGAAAAACAGCCAAATGTCTTCAGTCTCAAGAGTTTTTAAGGTGATAGGAATAAATATATATATGTACACTACCATTCAAAAGTTTGGAGTCACCTGTTATTTTGATGTTTTTCTTCTTTCCTTGGCTATTGTAACACAGATAAAAACAGTAGAATTACACACCAAATGTATTATTTACATTTGAAAGAGTTTTAGAATAATAAATGATTAAAACTTCAGTTTAGTCGATGTCCCCACAGTGTTGCATGACAGGGGAGAATACTGTTGCAACCATTTCCCCCCAAAACACTCTTCGATTTTTAATTTGTTTTCCAGTCCAGAAAAGCCTTAGCAACCCTAGATCATTTTTGAACCACAACTGTGCTTGCAAATGGTTAGAATGAATAGGTTTGAAACTGTGATTTGTCAGTCCATAGTATGTTCAGACAGATTTTAATGCTAAGCTTCCAATTTCTTTTCCCAATGACTGCTGCTGTCTCATATTCATATTTAACTGTTGCTCAGAGGGATCTGTGTCTCTTTCTGCCCTTTCAGTTGTCAGTCTGGTTGAACCATTGTACAGCGTTTTGTTCTCCATGTACAACATTTTTTTTGCAAACCCTTCATACAAAGTATCATTCAAAAATAAAGAGTAGTCCGCTCAGCCATCTTTTCCAAACTTTTGAACAGTAGTGTATTGGTTTTGCACCTGACATTTCCTCAGAGCTCTGGAAGGACTTCTGTTGATCAGCTGAAGCTCTGTTAGCTCTGCGTGACTGGAGGTACTTCCAGCTGACAGAGAAGAGTACAGGTATTTATTTTCAATATTACTTCTATGCATAGGCATCCCTTACTTTGGTTCATAGCGTGATTAAATGTTGATGCCATTTATTAGTCTTTTAAAACATAGAATCAACATGGGAAGGGTAGTTGTGCAGGCATGACACTAACCATGTGCCTTGCTCATGAACATTTTGCAGCATTTTGCTGCACTTTCCTTTTCTCTTTCTCTCGTTCTCTCTTTCTCCCGTGCTGTCCATTTCTCATCCATAACTGCTCAGTCATGAGCAGTTTTAACACTGGTCCGACACTCCGGGCCAATCAGCTGGCCAGGCCACTGGGAATTGTCCTGGTGCTCCTGATGGCCAGTCTGGGCCTGGAGTTAGTTCACCAAAGCTACAAAAAAAGTATTTTCTCCAGCCCAGTATCCTTGGGAATTACATCCATGTTGGACGATTCCACACCGCATCATTTGTGTACAATGGCAATACAGAGCCAACACAGGAAGTAGTGTCCCCTTTATGTAGCAAGATTTAAACTATGGGTGTAGAGGTCGGAGTGATGGATGGGTGTGTAGGGCAACTGACTTTCATGCATGAGACCAGAGTTCACGTTTTCACAGAGCTGCAATTATTGGTTGCCTTTATATTGGATATTACGATGATTTTTCCCTAACATTAACCAAATGTTTTATTTGCTAAACCTTAAAGGAGCTCTGTGGATATTTATTATAAACAAAAGTTATGTTTCCATTCAGTGTTACTCACCAACATGCACTGTGTGTATACTGTAATGTTGTCAGTGAACATTTCACAGATATGTTCATTAAGACCATTTCCTTATTATGCTGATGAAAAACATAATCCAGGCGGCTTTGCATTCCTTTCAAATTGCTTTTGCTGTGGTAGTTTAATTTGTATGTATGTAATTTTTAGAAGACAGGGCAACATGATCTCATAAGTGTCATCACACTGGCATTCACAACTACAGTAATGGGAGTGTGACTGCCCTATAAAGTAAGGCTACTCGATTATGGCAAAAATCATAATCACGGTTATTTTTGTCAATACTGAGATCATATCTGGCTCAGAATGAGTTTGGGCTTTTAGGGAGGGGCGAAAGCACACCGCTGTAAAGGAAAGGGGTGCGCTGCATTTATAACACAAGATAAAACAAGAGCATCATTATGAAACGGAATGAGGCACAATAATTGTTTTATCTCAATTATCTTGTTTTCATAATCGTTGAAAGCCAAAATCAGAATTGAAAATAAAATTCAGTTAATCGCCCAGCCCTACTTTAAAGGCCTCAGTAATCTTCAAACAAAGTGTTTGCCACATCATCGTACAGTGTCTGAAACTCCCTTTCCCAGGACAGAATTGGATGGGAAGCCAGTGAGGGATCAAACAACACAACCATTCTGCCACTTTAAACAGTGATTGGCCAGGTTTTTTGGAGGTGTAAAAGTAAGGCAGGGTTTAAACTTCTCTCTCAAGCTCTCATTTTTCAAGGGGAGACTGTGTACACTGTTATCCCCATTTGTACAATTTATCATGTCAAAACTACAAAGACACACAAAATACACAGAATTCTTGGAGAGAGATCAGGTAGGCAGTGGGATGCAGCCAGGAGGAGGCTATGATTGCAGGCTTTTAACGCAACTTCAAGTGTGCCAGTTATAAACACTTTTGCTGGTAGACATGGTTGGATGACATGTATAAACCAGTTTATGTGAAGCATGCTGAACCCTTAAGAGCTGCTATAGTCGAAAATAAAATTTTAAGGGGTGCACAAACATTCAGAATATGCAGCTATTACGCTATTCATATAGCAGATATGTGTGGCTACAAACATCCTCTGAACTCTGATATTGGTGATATATTTATGAATATTTGTAAATCTAACAATGGCTTGTACAGGAAGCAAGTCATGGAAGAAACAAATATTTCAGCTGTAAACAGTGGTCATAGTGGTTCATGGTGGTCACGCATGTGAAATGGAGATATTCTTAAACTGAGATTTGTTTGATCAGCAACAATATTAACCTTTTTATGAAACCGGTTGCCCACAGGTTCACCATGTTCATGATTATGTGTTTATCGGTTTGTCCTGGTCCTTGTTCTGTGATGATTGTATATTTATGTGTGTACTTGACTGTAATCTGGCGGTGGATTACATCACACCCCTGTGGTTTTTCAATTACCCCAGTGACAGGCCAGGCAGTGGTAATGACCTGTGAGAGCTCGGTTCTGCTTTCTGGCTACGTCGGCCCTCCTTAAACCAGTTTGACTTTCGTTGTCTGTCAGAGCCGGCCTGTATTTACACATAACTCAAACAAGTGGGGGTCTGCTCCCTGTGTGGGGTATTTTGGCTCTTGCTGACAAGACCAAGGTTGCCTATTCACTCTCTCAGCCTAGACATGCTAATACCAGGAGGCTACGCTGATGGAAAAGGATAATAAAGCAATTTCTTTGTCAACAGCCAGACGCGGATGATGTTGAGCTGTTGCATTTGGAAAGGAATGCAGATTTCTTAAGAGCTATCGTTGTTTTTCCTCAGGCCTCATCAATGCTAACGCCCCAACCCCGGTGCCCTAGAAAATAATTCAGATGAAGTGGTTCCATTTTGAGCCTATCCATCCCCTCCCATCCTCATCCTACTGATTTGTAGGTAAATCATGGCTGTCAGTATAGTAGCAACCCTGATTAAAGTTCAGGGGTTTAATAGATCATTTTAAATAACCCCCAAATTACTCCCCTCTCCCCAGCCGATCCACCTGGACCCCTGCCCTGGGTGCATGGCAGTTTTCAGCCGTCGCGGGGCGAGCCAAGTCCAGCCTCGTGGTTCCTGCCTATTCCCCCAGGATGGTGCGCTGCAGGCCTAGACCAACATTCTCAGCTGTGTTCAATCTGCTCTGAGACAATCTGGCTATGAGAAAATGCAAAGGGAAAAGGCACTTGTGCACACATGCACGCACGCACACCCACACAACACACACATACAGGAGGAGAGACATGGAAAATCCTGGACAGTTAGTGCGCTTTGTTCACTTGGTTCAGCTGGAATCTGTCCAGAAACACCCTGACGCACACAGACACACAAACACACATATACAGCCCACCTCCACCTCCACCTCCACCTCCCTGCTCCCCGGGCGACTGGAGTCTGATACAATTAATTGTGTTTAACCATTCTAATCACACTTCAGCACATTAATCCTATTTTCAATCCAAAACACATCTGAGGCGACCGGCATGTCGCCGGTTGATTTAAAGAGTTTTTTTTTTATTGCCATTGCAAATCAGATGAAACCCAGAGCCGGCTGCAGGCCCCTGCTTCAGCCTGCACTCTCACTGAACTTCAATCTCTTTTTTTCCCCCTCCTCAACTCATAGGTAGAATTTATAGCATGATGCTGATGCCTTCACTCAAAATATGTCCCTGCAGAATTTAACAATTACCTCGGGTGAGGTAATAAGTATAAGGCTCGGTATGAGGAAGTGCAGTTTTTTTCCTTGATTATGTTGTATTATTGTGCACCGTGTGGATACAGTCACAGTATCTTATCAGTTTGACATCCTAAGTCACCAAGACAGCCAGATAATTTGAACCCAATCCATCTGCTATTGGAGCACCCCTGGAGGCAGGTCATGATACTGTATCTACACTCTCAATTAATGCTCTTGGAATACATCTGAGCTGTATAATTTCACCATGGATCATCTGGAGGCTAACAGTTATCAAGAAGAGGGAGGTTGTTGTTCTGTAAAATTACGTCTTCAGGGCCCTAAAAGAAAAAAAAGGGTTTTCTGCCTCGTTTTGTGTGTTTGGAGGCTTTCACATTGGCAGCAGTGAAGGTGTTTAGCGACCCCCAAGGTTCCTCCTGGAAAGCCCTAGAAAAATCACAGATCTAACCTCTCCTGGAGCTCTTAAAACCTTACAGCCAGGGGTCCTGTAAAAGGTGCTGGTGCATTGATAATTGAGCACTGCAAAGCAAACAAAGCGTCAGAAATTGCGTTTTAATGGGCAGTTTTTGGGGGCTCGCAGCAGCGCTGCTAGAATGCAAGAAACATTAAGCTAATTGAGTTTTAGAGTCGATGTAAAACTGGCAAAGAGTGATATTCAAAATTATGAAAATAAACAAAAGGGCTACTCATAGGAAAACAAATGGCTTGGAAGCTGAGTAAACTGAGTGACATCACTGAGTCCCAACTCAGCATGTGGGTAAAATGATGTAATGGGAGCTCGAGCTGCTCGCCTGCCATGGACTTCTCTAACCTTGAAGCCAATTCTAACCTCCCCTCCCTCCTGGTAACCCAGCCATGTACTCAGCCACAGCAGTGCTCGGGGAGACATGTTTTAATTAATCATAGGTTCATTAGTGCAGAGAGGCAAGCCTTTAACTGCGACTATTAGACACAGGAAAAAACACTTCTGATGGCATGACAAGTTCTCCTCTTAATGTGGCTGCTTAACATAATGGTGAGACAAGGGACATTAATCCGCGAGGAAGTGGGAGGGCAGAGAGCTGCGAGCATTCTGCATCATCTCGTCTGCAAACACACGGGAGTTAAACTCAGAGTCAACGGCTTCTGTCCTCTGTCCGTCTGAGGTCAAACTGAGCGCTTGACAGAAACAGTCGAACTGAAAGTAGTCAAAGTAATGAAATTATTGTTAGGCTTTAGTGGAGGCTGTTCTCATTGACTTTTTGTAGTTATACCTACGGAAAGTAATGCACTATAATTCGTATATAACGCATGTGATAGGGCGCCACGAGGCGGTTACATTTATCGTTAGGATGCGACCTCTAGTGGCCTCAGTAATTAAGAGGGGATCAAAGGAGGAAGTCAGATGAGGAAGTATAAAGAGTGTCCAAGTAGAAAGGTGGACGGGGTGGATAGATGGTTCCAACACACAGGACTTTCAGCCGGGAGACGAAAGTTAAGTCAACCGACGTAAGTCACGTGATTTACTTGATGTGACTTAAGTGTTTAAGTCATGTGACTTACTGTGAGTTAATTCACTTCAGTTCAATTTTATTAATATAGCGCTAATTCATAACAGAAGCCTAATCTCATTGCACTTTTCCTATAGAGCGGGTCTAGACAGTACTCTTTATAATATTATTTTATACTAACAAAACGTAAAACACTTTTTATGCAAGCAAGAATATGAGTGCATAATTTGCATCTATCAGTTTAAATAATAAAGACAATGTCCAGAGATATTTTGTAATAAACACAATAAATCGGTTCTCTTCAAAAATGCATTTACTGAACTTAATCATCAAGTGTAGAAAGTCACTTTTCTTTTAATACAAAAACAGACAATAAAAAAAACATTTCACATGATTCATTTTTGTTTTATTCATTTTCAAAGTTTAGTTTAATTGCATTTTTTAGTCATATCTAAGGTACAACAATGTTTTTAATTCTTTGTTTATTTCTTGTTAAGTTGTACTTGTTGTACTCTGAAAGCCTCTGTACAGTGGACCTGCTCCATATTAGCACAAAAGAGCCAAATCTCCCCTACCAATTACACTATTGTCTACTCCAGCAGGAAGTGTTTTTCCATTTCTTTCAACATATTTACACCAAACAAAACTTTCTGATTCATTTGAATGTTCCTTTGCTTCTGTCCAGGAACTGCAAATGAGAATTAATTACTTTTCCAAATCTGGGAGAGGTGATGAAGCTGCCAAACCTCCACGGTAAATGATTCAACACACAAATACAATGGCAAGACGCATCAGTCAGCAGAGTTTTGCTGAATTCTGACTAGTGCTTTGCGACAGCACACCCAGTGTGCGAACTGCACCATGGCTTTCGGGGGAGCTCCCCTTTTTTTTTTTACAGGTGTGTGTGTGTGTGTGTGTGTGTGTGTGTGTGTGCTTTTGTGCACTGACTGTCTGAGTCTTGTTGCAAAGAAACATTCGGTTAAAGGTGCTCATCACATACAGATGAGCACAATCATTTCTCGGTACAAGTAAGACATCAAATGTGAGGGTCACATATCAACAAACCTAAGCCCATAACGACACACACATGCATGAGCATTGTAAATAAACAGAAATACTCCAGGCTGCCTACAAGAGATCCAGTCCTCATCAACACCCATCACATACAATAGGCTACAGTGCTAACAGTGAAAAATACAGTCACTTACTTTAAAACAGAAGCGACCACAGAGGCCTGTTTTCCCCTGATCTTTGAGTTAAAGTGAGTCACGCTGCAATGGTGATGACAAGAATAGCATGCATGCCGGTATGTTTATGTATATTATTAGTGATGAATCACCCTCATGCATGAATCATATATCAATAATTTAATTTTGCGCATGATCCATGATTATGAAGATACAGAAAAATAGAAATGCATGGCAACAACAACATATTGTCAATATTTTAGAGACCTCCCAAAATTTCACAGATCTTATTTTCAGGGGAGCTCATGTCTTATTTGGCTCCCCAGCAGTTTGCACCCTGATCACACCTCCCCACAGAGACACTGATGTACCCCGTACTCACTGCTTGTTAGGGACTGTTGTAGCTGTCGACTGGACATTTTCTCATGCTGTCTGTTCCTTGGTCTTTGTTTTGGGAAGATCCCAGGCAGTTTGTTCAGAGACTGCTGGTCTCCCTTTTCTCCACTTGAGCTTGGACTCATGACATAATGTCCACTGGTGCTGGTGGACGTGCTCAAACACTAGGGGTGAATTGTATTGGTCCTGAATCGTTCGGTGCAAGACGTTCGGTTCGGTACGCACTGTGACCCAAACAATTACTGTCAAAATAGTCTATTTATGATGACTACTTGCACGTGCTGAACAGAAATTCTAAAGCACAAGTTTTACCCATAACGTTTGTTCCCACTGTATGGGAGCATTACAGTTTCCTGGTTAGTTACAGCGAAAATGGACAAAGATTAGTGTCAAACTGTATGCCAACATTGTTCAACTGAAGTCGGGTATGTCTGATACACTTCAAACATGTAATTTACGACGGCATCACCCAAATGTCTCCACAGCGTTAGAGCAGCCTCTCACTGCAGATTCGGACCGTGCCAAAGTCATAACTAATGCTGCAGGAGTGTTTATCGCTGCAGCTAAGCGACCGTATTTGGTTGTAGAGAATACAGAATTTAAGCATATGGTCAAAGTGCTTGAGCAAAGCTACAATGTGTCTTCATGTGTGCACTTTAGGCTACGCCCACACTAATACAGTTTCTTGTAAAACGGCGTTTTAAAATGAAACTGATCTCTGTACACACAAGCGTTTTAGCACTATTTCGTAAATAATCTCTGTCCATACTAACACGCCTAAAAACGGCACAACAGCTGCTAGCATAGACAACAAGGTCAGCAACGCCTGAAATTCATTATCCATGTTGAATTAACCGCTGCTGGTCAAGGCTGATGTCGTTTGTTTTCTTCCAGAAAAGGGGTGTGACGAATCAGGGAAGGACATGTCGTGACTGATAAGACCCAATCAGAGAGCGAACATTTTAGCCAGGAAACTGTCCAGACTAAAACACAATCCTGGAGTTGTCAAACTAAAACGCAGTTAGCCACATTTTCAAAAGTCTCCATTTTAGGGGTTTGAAAATGCCGGCGTAGCGTGGACGCCAGGTATGAATGTAGCAAAGGTTACGCGTTTTAAAACGAAAACGTATTAGTGTGGACGGAGCCTTAGTCAGGCCGTTGTGCCTGCCCTGTATAAACTGCGGAAACTGCAGTTGTTCAGGAATTATCAACAGGTCAGGGTCTTACGATGGAGCATTACTGACATTTGTCTTATTTATTTTCATTATTCATTTTTTCTTTTTGACAATATGCCAGTATTTGAGTGCCTTAACTGTTACAGTAAGATTTATGGCCAGTGAGCCCCTGTTGAATGTTTACATTTTTCAAAATAAATTACAAAAATATTATTTTTGTTTTACCTGCTGTACCGGAAATGTACCGAACCATGACCCTGAAAACCGAGGTACATAACGAACCGAGAATTTTGTGTACCGTTACACCCCTATCAAACCGGAGCTCTGTGATACCTTTATTCTAAATTGTACGCTGCACTGATGCTCAATTAGAATCCGTTCTGGTTACCTTTGTTTGGTCACTGAACGCTCAGCAAGAGTCACAGTGGGAAAGAAAAGCAAGTACGCACTACTTGTGGTTTACTTAACCGAGACCATAGAAACAACCAGGCTTTTTGGGGGCCTCAAGCAGTCAGCCCCAACCGTTCATCCCTGCCACATCTAAAAGTTCAGTGTTCTTTGAGATGATCATAAGTCATACTGAAAGATATCACAATGTTGCAACAGTAGTTTATTGTACAATACACATGGCATTTAAGATAGGCAACCATTGCTATGAGATCCTCGTCATTTACATCCTCTTACAAATGAAAAGTTGAATTTATATGCAATAAAACACACCCTTGCTCAATTCAATAAACTCAGGGGTTTTGCTGCTACAGCTTATGGTGGCTAATGTTGGAAAACTTTCTGTGTAACTGACATCAACCAATCACTTTGCAGACTGACTCACGACTCTCAACTTGTTACACTACATTTCAGCAGGTCACAGATAAACATTTGACATTTGTTGTTATCTGCTTGTGGTGTCATTCAGGCCACCTAATATGAATGTCTTTTCAGCAACTGACTCAAGAGAATCTTGGCAAATAAATGTATATAAATACATTGAAATTGCCAGTTGTCGCCACAGAGACCACTGTTCAGAAAAAGTTCTCTGTTGTTTTCTTTTTTTTTTCCTGAAAACAGTTTTAAAAAAAGACTGCAATGTTAAAATATGCAGACCAACTACCAGGTACAATTACACCCATAGAAAGAAATAAAATAAAATACTAACATAATACAATAAATACATTTACTCATTTGGGGCCCCCTGGTGGCCATAACATGGACATTTAATGAAATCCATCTTTAAAGTTTAATCTATTTTTTTTCTACCCATATAGATTTTAGGTGTACACATGTGGTAATAGTATCCAAACACATTCATAACTTTGACTTAGTCCCTATAATAAATGATTTGTAACTATCACTTTATAAGTAATAACACGTTTTAACACTTTTGAATTTTTCAATTTAAAAGAATAGTTATTCATGTTGAAGAGTTTGTTCACCTCTGTACTCTTCTACTTTTTACTGCATGCCAAATCTCTAATAGTAGAGTGACAGTGCTTCAATAGAGAACCCCAAACCCAGTCTCACGGCAGCTCGTGAAATATTCACGAAATTTAATCTATAGATTCGTGTACATGCACACGAATTTTCCATTTTTTTTGTGACACTCAGCACAACTTTCAAACTAAGTATAAAGAGCGTATAAAGTCTGCATATGGCGGAGGTCGGGGTGGATGGATGGGTCAAACACAGGACTTTCACCAGTCATCCAACACTGATTGTTTTAAGGAAGTATTTATTCTAACCCAAACCAAGATCTTTCCCTAAACCTGACCAAGTAGTTTTGGTGCCTAAACCTAACCAAACTGCGACCGTCACCTGAAATGTTTCTCAGCAAGCTTTATTTTTAAAATCTAACTGGACGTTGCATATTTATTTTTGCTAACTTGACTGGAAAAAATAACGTGGTGCAGGCACAAAAGATACTTCCAATTGAAATACAGTAGTTTGAAAGTCGTGCTGAGTGTCACCAAAAAAAAAAAGAAAATTTGTGTCCGTGTACACGAATCCTGTAGATTAAATTTCGGGACTATTTCACGAACTGCCATGAGACTGTGTTGGAACAACATGCTACAGTCACTGATTGGATCCTAGTGGAAATGTAGATCAATCTCACTGAGTCTTATAGCCTCAGAGAGATTCATCCAAAACATTACTGACAGCTCACTTGGTCATTTAAATGGATAATGTAAAATGCTCTGCAGTTTCTCAACCCTGACTGTGAAATATGTGCAGGCTGAAAAAAGCTTAAAGTGGACTAGATTCTCCCACTCAGCAGCGGAACAGCGTGAAAAAAGTTCTATATTAACTTTACACATGGTCTGAGAATGACTCTTTGTTTCCTCCCTTTTCCACAGCCACCACTTAAAGCTGTGCAGAATAAAGCTGGCAACACAAGGAAACACTAGAGAGACAGAATATGTTCTCTGGAGTCGTGCCACAGCTTGGTTGTCAATGTGAATGTAAGTAGGCCGCAAGTGTGAGCAATCACTGGAAATTATACGCTTTTAGAGGGATTTGATATAAAGGTATTAAGCTGGTCTGAGATGTTTGGCAGCCCAAATCGATGAGAATTATATTCATGAACATGATATGCACCACAACTATGGCTTTTTGTCAATTCCATCGTATTGCGTATTTTCCGACTGTGAGTGTATGAAGTGGATCCCAGCAGATTGGTGTAATAGGATAAATGCGCTGTGGAGTGGGCTCGGGCCGGTGAGGGCACCACATGGTAGGTGGGATGGAAACTTTACTCTTCAGCCCGTCTCCCTTTCCCAGTGCCTCTGCTCAGCTTGTAGCGTCATTGGAAACTTAAGAAAGCCTCTAACAGGCTGCTGAAGGGAGGATGGTTAGGATGAGCCAGGCCTGTATTCATTAAGACTTCACTTTTCTTCCTTGTTTTCACCAACCTTTCTTTAGACTTCAAATGCAAAAGCGCTTCGATGGGGGTGGACG
The DNA here is from genome assembly GCF_020085105.1 of Siniperca chuatsi. Taxonomy (NCBI): domain Eukaryota; kingdom Metazoa; phylum Chordata; class Actinopteri; order Centrarchiformes; family Sinipercidae; genus Siniperca; species Siniperca chuatsi. The sequence goes on along the minus strand of NC_058056.1, from coordinate 2,374,196 downwards.
ACGAGTTAAAATGATGTCTACTGCATTTACCATGTGGGACGCTATGGTTCAGTCTACCATCAACTTCCAGTGTGGCCAATTGCAGTCGGCACGCGGCCATGCAATCAGGTCCAAATTTCAAGCTCGGTTTAGTTCAGCGTTCTAAAGTGGTTTCTCTGAGCACGCAATTCCTGTTATGACAGTACACTCCTGGTTATCAGGTCGCGATATGGCTGAGATGCATGGTGATGATGAGATCAACCAGGGTGTCCGTGTGTGTGAGATTACTGCACAGCTGTAACAATTGGAACTGGTCGAACCTGACTGACTGAAATTCAGGCCTTCACACCCCGGTGTCTCCTCCAACTGCTGACCAACACGCTCTCTGCGGTCTGGCCAGCTCAAATTTAACTCCTTTTGTATGCTTGTATATTTTCATTATTTACTTACATTTTTAAAAATTAAGACTACAAATAAGCTGGACCATAAAAGCATGGCCATTAACTCGCACACACTTGTATCATATCCTAAGAAAGGTATGAGCTCTATTTTTTCTTCTGATGAACTTCTATGTTCATCAATTTACAATGAAAGCACAAATATGTACATTAAAGTTGGTAACACTTTTCTGGTTAAGGTTTGATGAAATTATTATTATTACGTGCTACAACAAAATCCCTGAAATATTTTGGTAGAATTTTTTAAAAGATTTTAGTTCATAGTTTTCTTACTTTAATGCACAATCCCAACCCGATCGAGGTCACAATGTTTTCCTAAATATAATGGGGAACCTTTTACTACTCACAGGATGCTAGCACTATGTAGACATCTCATAGATGCATAACGCATTGGTTGTTGGGGCAAATAAACACAAACTGCCCCAAAGGTCCAGCAGTCAAATCTGAGGCAAAAGTGTGCTTAACATTCAGGCAGAACACACCTTTAAATGTCTGCAGACCCAGCAGTGTATCAAGGGTAAAATGAGTATTTCTTTGTATATAAATCTAAGCCAAAGAAGCCCACTGTCTTCACTTTAAATTACAGGGAGTCTGCTTACTCAAATAATATTATACTTGTATCATCATTTGTGCAGAATGCTACTTCATAAGATGACAATCAAGTACTGAATGCCACAATATCTACAAGTGCCATGATCACATTTCCTCCTGCTTAAAATGAAAGATGAAATGAAAGAAAAACCAAAAAAATATCTGCCGCGAGGTCAAAGGGAGTAACTCGGACCACATGTAATGAATATGAAACAAATTAAGCGTTATGGCAAGAGGTGTGCCCCCCTAATTCTCTATCTCCAATACATCTCCTCTAGCAATACAATCTAATCCAGCAGAGGCTAAGGCCAAGAGCAATATTCACTAAATGCAGAGGTGCATGTTTGTGATGATGGTGTATTCATAAGATACAGTGGACAAATGAATAGATTTTTTTTTATTCATTACTGATATGCTGTTATCATATTCGTGATTTGTGGAATTACAGCGGATGGGCAGAGCCATTACTTTGTGTAACAGATAGCCCGTGCCTGATATGCACCTCCAACTTTCATTTCTCGCTGAGAGGCTTGAGATTTCCCAAGCCTCATGCAAGGATAAGAAACTTTTATATTGCTTGTTTTGACATATGAGTGTGTTAGAATTGCCTGCCAATGCAAAGCCATTTGCCTTGTCAGAGGTTTGTAGCTGCAGGAAAATGTATTTACTGTCGAGGATCCGGTATGACTTTTCATCTCCAAGGGATATCATGGAGAAGGAGAACAGAACTATTCCAGGTGCTTTGGTAGTCTTTTAAATTCAAAAATGTGCAGTTATATTGTGTGTGTGTGCATAGGAGAGGAGCCATTCTTGATTATGACCCTTTAATGGTCTCACTATTGCATTTCTTAGTTTCTCTGGGCAGTCCGGACAACAATACTGCAGACCACACGGTTAAGATGCAGCAACAATTCCCATTTTACTAACGGAACAATGCAGCATTTTTAAACATAAATAAAAAAAACAAACAACAACTATCATTTCTCAGCATATGGAATTAGCTCAGTTGTCATGGAGATAGTTCAGATAATATAAAATTAAAAGTAATAAAAAATAACCAGAAAGGCATAATTTGCACTACAATCGTTGTAGAACTAAATCAAACTTGCGTTTAGTGTCAGACTATCTGTTTTAGTGCAAATTGCACAACAGTTGTTTGAGCAACGTCCTCTTCTTCTTCTTCTTCTACTAAGTATTGTTTGCATGCAAACAAAATAAAATTGACCTATACAAACTATGTGGTCAATGTCCACAACCATATTACACATGAACTTAACTCTGTTGAATCGTTACTATTTTTTACTATTAGCAGAATCACCTGTTCAGAGACTGTTTTTTCATTAAAAACATTAACAAGAAATCCTATAAAAAATATTCAATTTTCAACAAATATGCACTGAAATAATATTAAATAATAATGACAAAAGTTGTATCAAGGGCAATATTTAGCTTTGGTAAAAAAAAAAAAAAAAATGAAACAAAAAAGGTTAACAGTACTACCTTTACCAGTGTTAACATTTCAACTGATAATTTTAGAACATTATGACGTGCAGTGCTCAGCCTTTTTGGAGGTATGCAGTTCCATCGTTCTGTTCAGTAAATACTATTAGTCTGACAAAAAAAATCCTCAAGGTTCACTTACTAGCCTTTTTTTGGAACCTTCAACTGCATCTCACGCTCTTCCTCAGTGGATGGAGTTTGCTAGGTTGCCATTGCAGATGGCCATGTTAGTCCCTAGGACAATAAAGATTGTAAGGCCTTGAGGCAAATTTGTGATATTGGGCTAAATAAGTGAAAATGACTTGACCTGACTTAAGCAAACTATCTGCTGAGTGAAAATGGTAGATGCAGTTGAAAGTTCTGGAAAAAGCTAGTAAGTGAACCTGGAGTTAAGTTTTTTTTTTTTTTTTAAATCAAACTACTGTTTCCAAGGTCAAGGATTAACTTTCACCCTCCATCTCGTAAACTAAACTACAGTACATCAACAAAATGCAATTTCCTTTCAAAACTTCACCCAAAACATGTCACACGCCAAGAGGGAAGGAAGCCCCCTGAAAGGTCGCCTGGAAGGTCCGGCCACAGCGGGGATCTGTTTGGGCCTAACATGGTTCAGCTGAATGCAAGAGAAGGCCTAATCAGGCACATCGCGTTTTTCAACATGATATCGCAAATCTACAGGGGCCCTGAAGTCCCAAAATACTCTTCTTATCTTGTGCACATAAGATCTATATCTGAAGCCCACAAGCTAGCGAGCATCAGTGTAGTAAAGGAGGCGTACTGCAGTCGAAACATAATACAATGAAACCTCACAGACTACAAGATTCATTTTTTCTCAGTGAAAATTGAGGATTCCATAAAATGTTTTGATTAGCAGTGAGGAACAAGAACAAACTCGATCTATGAATGTTAATATTTGTATTGATTATGTATTAGCTCTCCTCAGCCTTCTCCCTCCTCATCAAAGCCAGTCATCTCACGCTCTATAATCATTTTCATATGGAAGAGGCTCTGAAAAAGCCGGTTTGATCAGCCACTCTCATCTGTCTTCTAAAGCAAGACAAATGGGGGAGTTGTTCATGCGCATGTACATTTCTGCACAGACTACACAAAGACCATACATTAAGCCAGCTGGGTTCACTGCAAAGGCTAGAGCTGGTTTCCTGCAGTCTGAAATCAGATTCACCTCTTTGATTTTTTCACGTGTAACGCAGCCGCCAGCTGCTGAAGCCAGTGTCAGAATGGCTTAATTCTCCTGCAGGGCAGCAATGATGAATTTAGTGGAACACTCTAAGTTACAGCTCAGTTAATGTGAACGCTTTACAGGACATGATGAAATGCCATATGTTTTTATTTAGATGGAAATTATACCGACACTATTCATGATATAGATTTGACCTGGGACATACAGGTAGATATGGATATTGACATAGATATTAGACATAATAGCTGAGATGAATGAATAAGATTAGACATAGATACAGAAAGGTTGGGAGACATACAAATTGAAATAGACATGCACGCTTAAATAAAGACAGACAGCAGATGGCATCTTTAATTTGACACAACAGAGACAGTGTAAGACGGTAGATAGACATTATTATCTTAACATAATAAACAGCAAATATCTATAATGAAGATGTACACATGATCTTGTACATTTATCATTCTCTCAATTCAGTTCAATGCAATTCAGATGAGATGAACAAAATACAATAATGCTACAGCAGTAGACATACTGCTCTTAATAATGTAATAATGTGTTTTCAGGGCCGTAGCCATGATTTCATTTTATTATTATCGTTTATTTATTTAGACAAATAAGTAACTAGAAATAAAATAGTAATACAACAACAGGTTTGTAGCGGCAGTAACAATAATAAGCTGCACAGCAATGACTCTAACAGTGATGGGCTCCCAGCACTACCACTACAACACCAGTGACGACCACACAACCCCGCCGGTGCTGACAGAGCATCCTCATCCCCTTAACACACAGATAGTATATGCAGCTATATATATTTTCAAAAGAACAATAATAAAACATTAAAAAAAAGGAAAAATTAGAGTAGCATGTGGTGGAGGGTCATCTTCATTTATTATATATCTAGTTTAGTATATTTAGTTTAGCAGTGTGGGTGGAGTTATTGGCTTCGCCAGCAAAGGGGGGAGGTTGTGTCTGGGGCTGTGAGTGAGTGAGTGATTACACCGCGTATGTTTGACAATTAAACCGGTCAACTGGTGTTTTGTCATTGCTTCGAGTGTTTCCGTCGCGATGTGTTCAGACAGTAGGGGAAGCCACTGGGGTGGAGACAGGCTGTGTCTATTTTTCCACTTCAGTAGAATTGTTTTCTTGGGGATTGTTAAGGCGGTCCACGCTGGCTGTTGGTGGCTGAGTGGCGGTTACACTGAAGAGAGTTCTCCTGAGAGGCACACAGATGGAACGCCGCAGCCCAGAACGGAGGATCATTTCTGAGTAACAGTTGGCTGGGCAGAGCCAGGTGGCCTGACAGCAGTCGTCCGTGGTGCTCAGTGTGCCAGAGTGTGTGTGTGCAAATGCTGTTGTCTGTGAATTCCATTTGAAACCTCTTCTGTTGAGTGTGTGCAGCAGGAATTTATACTGAATGAATTGTATTTTAGTGTTTTGAGCACACTGAAAAAGGGTTATTGCAGATTTGTTTCCAGTAGTTGCAGTCATGATTTTAGAAATACTGGGGTCATAAATTTAAATGGCCCTTGCACCCCTCATCCCCAGATCAAAAATCTGTAACACTGTAATATGTTCTATTATTTTGTGTGTGTAAATTTTGAAGTACCTTTTAATATACTATTGCTATTTTAAGGTGCCTAATAACGGTCAGATTTAGGAACTCTGAGTGTATTGAATTTTGGCCTATGTGTAACTTAAAGGACATGAGCTCAGTGTCCTCAGTGGCAGGCCTGGGGGCCCTGGGGGCCACGATGAGATCGTAAAAGCAGTAAAAGGAGCCAGTGACAGAAATGTAAGTACTTTTTTGTATGATTTTGAATGCCACTGTCAATGTCATTCAAGATAAGAGCATTGCTGACAGAGACTCTTCCCGGTGATCTCTCGTATCAGACCGAGAGAAAGCAAGAGATTAATATGAACAGATTACAGCGGTGAATGGAAAAGGGACAGTCTTGGTCAAACAGTAAAGGCTCTTTTTTTTGCGGCTTGTCAAAATGTTCTCGGGGTGTGCGTGTGTGTGTGTGGGGGGGGGGTCACACACAGCCCTGACTGTAAAGTGTTTTGAACAGCAAGGTCCTGGAGCTTGAAACACATCGAGTTTTAGATGTGTTGAAACGTAAAATCGTGAAAATCAATTTAAACTCATCCCCTCTTCTCCAAAAGTCTGGGTATTAATCGCTAAAGATTTAAGAACCAGGTTTCATAGTTCAAAGTTTGTGAAAATATATAAAGGTACATTTATGTGGGTTTTCATACTTCCACCATGCCTGGATAAAATGATTGAAATAGAATTTGTATCATAGACATGTGCGACTCTGACTTTTTTCAGGTCCATGTAGATTTTTCTTCCTTATTTTGGAGATGGGAGACATTTTGCTTCACCAGTAGTCCATTCACTTTCATGGCGATGCTTTGGCTGAACCCGACCCGAACATTGGCTGCATACCTGGTTAACATCAGTTGCCTGACGTTTTATGTTGTGTTATCTGTAGAAAAATACATTCATCTCCAAATCAAGCAAATAGAAAACAGCAGCATTTAAAAAAGGCATTTAAGCCCCAGTCCACGACCACATATATTCCATCCCCTTCCCTCCCTCGATCATTCCGATCGTTCCTGCAGGCTTGGTCGAAATCCACACGGGGAGAGCGTCGGAGCACAGAAGACATCTAGATCTGCAAGGTTTAGACTCTAACATGGCGGCACTGGTCGGACCACCCGTAAGGATCAGATAAGTGTATGTGGCAAGCCTGGCCCGGATCAGCATGGCACTTGGAATTACACTGATTTTGAAGTGCTCCCCCCTCTACCCTCCACGGCCATATAACCACACTGTTCCCTTGTAATAGATTTCAGCAGGTTTTTTGCTCTCCTCAGCGCTTGTTTATTATTGTTCCAAATGACAGAGTGCAGAGTTTAGGGTGGAGGAGTAGGGCTGATGGTGGTGGTGTTGTGTTTGAGTGTGTGCCTGTTCTAGGTTTTCTATACTTATGAGAACCAAATGTCATGTTGGGGATCTGAAGAAGAGGAAAATCATCCAAGCAGAGGATATGCTTGCTGAGGCCTTCCCAAGTACAGTAATACAAATGTGTGTGTGTGTGTGTTCCACTGAAAAGTAATCATCAGCAAACTAGAAGACGCCAACTGTCAGTCCAGACTCCGAGAGCTGAGCTTCAGCTCCACAGCTCAGGAGGTTTATGGGGTTTTAAAAGCCACATATCGTGAAGGTGCCACGCGCCCGCTCATCTAACCGTTCTGTCTGACGGGCAATTTGCTACTGACAACAGCTGACTATCCCGCCCCCCTTCCACACACACACACACACACACACACACACGCTTGAGTGATGAGAGTGGGTGAAAAGGGGGTCAACAGTGACTCTTCTGGTGTATGCTCTGAGGGGACATGGTGCTCCCCGTCCCCTCAGCAGCTAACCAGAGCGACACAACATCCAGGAACAGTTCGGAAACTCTGCTGCAGAAGCATCATGTTACTCATGAATTCTTGTTTTTGCTTCTCTCTGTTTTCTTTATATGCTATGCAGTCACGGCCATTTACTTTCCACATGGCAATGTGGGACATTGCCACAGTTTGTCACGTTTATTCAGTTTCATCCAACAGAAAAATAAGTTAGGGACTGTTAGAAGAAACGTGAAAGCACAGTGAGTACATGGGTGCAATTTTAAGGTTATTGTGCTTGAGTATTTCCATTTGATGCTACTTTATACTTCAATTCTTCCAATATTGATATGAAATCATGAATGAAACAGAAATTTAATTTTCCATGTCAATAAATCCAATATTCCTTTTAAAGTTTGAATATGCATAATTGCTGCCAAAATGAGAGTAAAATGAAAATTCCATGGACATTATTGGAAAGCCTGTGGCACAAAGCGGGGGTGTGGAGTTGTTTAGCAGGCAGGGAGGGTCTAAGAAAAATGTGCTAATGAGTTGCATTATGGGAAATATAGGAGTTTTTTGAGTCAATACTAGGGACTGATTATGAGGATATGTCGGCCTCTGCTGCATCTCTTATAGTCCCTCGACTTTATTGAAGTGCAACACTGAATCTAAGCCGTTAAGTGGATGTTTGCTCCACTTTTACCAGCTGCCACACTACAATGCTGCTTACATGCTAATCAGTGATAATAATCCAATAATCCAATATATATTATAACATCTATCTATGACTGTGGAAGAGGCCATTCTTAATGAGTACTTTCAGCTCTTGCTAGCTAGTTGCCGACTTTCTCTGTGTGCTGTTTGGTGCCGGGCTGCCAGCAGACGTTGGGTTTTAGAAAACAGCTGCTGCAGCTGGAAATGAGGTTGAGACTCAACCAAAACAGTAAAGCTGCCTGACTTAAAATGAAAACAAAGAGCTGAAAGACACTAAAAAGCTCAGCAGAGCTGAGGGGAACTGTAGAGCGGTTGTTGATTCTCGGTGAGTTTGTCACCACGAGTGATCTCTCTCACATTACACATAATCACTGGATCCACTGTTAATAGAAATACTCATCGGTGTAGCTTTAAACTTTCCTTATACTGAGTATATCTTCCAAGCATCCCCTAGGACTGGTGCTCCCAACACCCCCGAACACACACACACACACACACACACACACACACACACACACTCACAGCTGCAGGTCTAACGGCTTTAGCGCTTTAAGATGTTTGTTCCCCAGCCTCCTCTATTGTCAGATTAAACACAGGGCTACTTATTAGTCCATTCTAATTGTGATGGGATTTGGCAACTCCATGGGCTCCAATTGCCTCGTCTCAGTGTTTTTCAATGGACTCCGCTGAGGAGGCTGCTGTTTGCATATGTATCGACACTACGCCTACTCAGTGCAGATTCATTTATGACAACTGCTGCAACTACTGAGTGGATACACAAACTGAAATTTAAAGGATGCTGTAGTTAGTGAAATGGCTGCTATTGTTTGTTGACCCAACAGGGACAATTATGAAAAGTTGTATTTTTCTGCAACTGCCAGTCACAGTAAAAAAAAAAAAAAAAATGGCTGGTTCGTGGAATGTGTCTTATTTATCCCAAGCATTGTATGAACCCCAGCATAATTAAATAACTTTGAGTCTGAGGGGGAATCAAAGCGCAACCTGATATTCAGACTTCAGCAACAATTGAATTTTCAAAATATCATCGCTCACCACCAGAAAGCGGCCTGAGTCTCTTTAGCAACATGGGGAAACTTTATCCCAGAGTCCCCCCTCCTTTGCCTGGGCAGGGTGCTTGAATTTCACTGCTGATTTAATAGAAATGAAACAGGATGGATTTGAGGATATTTCATTAATCTTCCTTCTCTTTCATTGCAGAGGAAATTAAGGCAAATAGAGTTCAAAACAGACTTTTTTCCCTCTTCCCTCGTTACTCGACTCGGGACAAAGCCTACCAGGGACTATTCTCTCTCTCTCTCTCTCTCTCTCTCTCTCTCTCTCTCTCTCTCTGAAAAGTTAAGACCCAATTAGCCGGCCAAATTCCTGGCTGATCCCTGCGACTGAGTGGATGTGTATTCTGCTGCAGGTGTAAACATAAGCAGAGGGGTTAGAGATTTTACATCCAGTCCTTCCCTTTATAATACTGAAAACAAGGCATCTAAAAGAGTCAGATTTTCAGCATGTGCTATATGTTATACCCAGGCGTGCTAGATGAGAACGGCAGATAGGTCAAAGGTTGTTTTTCTGAAGTAAAAGAACAGATGTTTTATCAGCAAAATGTATTTACTTTCAGCAAAAGTAAAAGTACTCATCATGCAGAATGCCACCTTGTTATATTAGATTGTTTTATTAGCACTGATTGCCCAATGTGTATGCGTTTGCCAAGGTAAAGGTAATTTAAAGTGCTTTATATACTTGGAGGAAATGAACACTGCTTCATATTTTCTAAGCTGTTCAAGTCACGCAGGACTCTGCTGCAGTTTGTATTCAGATATTGCCGCCCTGGGAAGTGTGTGTACATCTTTCATTTTTTCATGCGGTGCTAATGCTGCTCTGAACACGGCCTTGCTGTGAGCGTACAGAAACAACTGAAGGTGACCTAGATGACCTCAGGAACATTTTTGTTAACCCTCAGACCTTGTCTTATCTGTATTTTGAAAGCTGTACAGTCAGAGGACGCTGGCTATAGAGACCTCAGTGAGTAAATCAAACAGAAACTGCAGAGACATCATTTTGATTTAGAGTAGGATTGTTTTCGTGACGGCCCCGTGGACAGTACACCCTTACGGAGCCCCGGAGTCCTTAAAGATGATATTTTTTATCTTATGGGAACAAGATAATAAAAACAAAAATAAAACTTTTATTTCAGAGGACTTTGGGCGCTCTGTACATCCTTATGGTGGAGTAAAATATTTGCTTGAGAAATGGAATGAAGTAAAAGTATAAAACTGCATGAAATGGACATGCTCAACCTTAGGTACAGTACTTGAGCAGATGTTACAGTCCACCACTGGTTAACAACGGTAGAGTTTATTTTTCTCAGTTTCACAAACAGAGTTAACTGCTTCTTTGCTTTGTGTAGGTTTACATGTATTTCAGACATAAATGTTTATTGTCTCCCAGTTTGCATGGAACTTTGTATTTGCATTTGCGTATGCTGTTCTGCATTAAAGCATCTGATTGTGAGGGATGAGAAAATCACTTTCTATGAAGTCTGTGGTTTATAGACGCTGCACATCTCTGTTGTTTCCTTTGTGTGCTCACAGAAAGAAAAAAAACCAGCTTGTGTTTGGAACTTTTGCTGTTTATTATCTGCATATCTCCCAGATTTTGCCCATAAATGCATATTAAAACAGTATAACATTAACCATAACACAACCCAGTGAATTGGTTCGAGGCTATTGCTAGAATGCCCTCACGCTTATTGAATTACCCAACCTGTGATAGAAATCTGCAGCAGTTACGTGCCAATAACAACATACTGAGAGGGGTCTAATTTGAGAGGGTGCAGTTTAAGGTTGAGTAAAAGGTTTTAAAGCATTACCAGGCATTGTTTATTGCAACAGATATACTCGCTGTAATGAAATGTTCTGTCGATTTCAGGCATGAAGTGTTTTAAACGGGGGAGACGTAGCAAAAATTCCACCCATCAGGCACGGACAGTACGGCTAATAGGATCTGCTAAATGCCCATATCCCAAAACCAGTAAATAAATATCTGCACAGCACTGTATTTGCTGTGGGGTTTCTCTTCTTTAAACAACATTTGTCTGTGTGATTAAAATACATTGTAGTGATTATTTGAATTACCCCAAAACCAACTCAGTAATTGAATTTTGCAGATTCTTGCAGTAAAAGCCTCTCTCTTCCTCTCTGAGAGTGTGCTTGGAAAGGAAGGGGGAAATATGGAAGTTGACCTTGTAAACTCCTGGGAGAGAGCACAGAACCAGAGCGCTGCAGGGCAAAGCTCTGACAGTTCTCAGCTGCAGGGGAATGTTAATATGTATTTCCAGGATTATTGAATTATGTATCAAGGAACGCGCAGCATTAGCTTCAGCTGGTCATCTCCATGCTCCAGTTACCCCTAATGATGGTAATTATAACATGGCTTAACTGTAATACTGGATTGATTGTCAGGCTCCTGAATACCCCCCCCCCACACACACACACACACACCCTCCGTAGCTGCCCAACAAAGGCCACGTTGAGGCTGACGAACAAACGCACCTCGCCTCGCAAAGGGGTCCCTGGTCCCTGGTCCCTGGCTGGCAACCTGTGTGAGTGTTTTTGATGGGGGTTAATACTCAAGCCATATAAAGATGGGATTAGGGCCCGGGCTTACAAAATGAGGACGAAAATTGAAAGTTTGAAGAGAAATATGTGGCTAATTCCATTCTGTCATCAGTGGATATTAAAGATTTTTAGCCGCTCTGTCAAATTATTTGTAAATCACAATGGCGGCACTGTTAAATTCAGCTTTAATTTCCAGGGCAAGAAGTGACCAGGGGGTTTCAGTGGGGTATTGGCTCATATCAGTCCCTCATAAGGCCTCAAGGTTTTTAGAGACTTCCCATCATTCTGTTGAAAAGAATCTAAGCATTTCCTCTTGCCTGATTTCCCTTATTTTGGGAGTGATTACTCTATTTTCTTCACTTATTATCTTTTGTATCTTGTACATTTAGGCAGCGTATGCAAACTATAAGAACTAGTTATAGAAAGAAATATATAATATCTCTGCAAATGCACCCAAACAGGTAATGAAGCATCTTTACCCCCCGCAGTGGATAGACTGGGCTGTTTGGCACCTGTACTGTATTAATGGGGGACCTCTGCCAGTAGCTCGACATAGTTAAGCTTTCAGATTGAGTTACACAGAGGGGTGGGGCTCATGCAGGCCAGGTGCTGGCTAGTTAATACCTCCCAGATCTCAACAATCTGGTTCTGTTTCAGGGCTGCACTGTGCTCCCCTTCCCCTGCTGCCCCGGGTCTTGATGCTGTGCCATCACACTTGGTTTTTATCGGGCCTCTCAAGATACAGTAGATGAGGCAGGCTGCGAATCACTGGGGCCCCATGCTTTATAATGGAGGGAACAGTTAACAGTGTAAAGTAAGGACACCAGACTCCAGCAGCCTGTAGATAAACTTCAACTGTAGCTTAGTTTAAAAATAGTGTGGGAGTCACACTATAACTTAGTAAAACTGGGTTGTACCACACAAGTTAGTTACAATGCAGGCTTCAGATAGACCCCCATGGACAAGGCTGAGTCCTTACCGCAGCGGCCGGGGTTCGAATCCCACTCATGGCCCTGTGCTGCATGCCCCCCCCCCTCACTCCCACATTTCCTGTCTCTCTTCAGGTGTTCTATCAAATAAAGGCAAAAAGAATCTTTAGGTGGTCCTCAGAGGCAGTAAAATGAGATAATATGAGAAACAATTTGCGTTGAAATTACATTAACTGCAAAGTTAACGTTAGTTTATCACCACTTAATGTCACTAATGCTCAATTGTGAAGCCTCGAATGGCTATGAGACCACACACACCATGCATTTTTAACCTCTACAAGAAGTAGGCTACTTACTTTTGTTGATGTTGGGGGATTAGTCAAAGGAAACCTGTTAAAAGTTACATTGCAGCGTTATTTGGAACATTTGGAACACAACAACAACAACACAGGGAAGAACATTTTTGACGCATTCACTTGCAATGGGAATTGGCGCTTGCACCGCTAGATTGACTGTAACTGTAGTAGGCTGTAACAGAAACATCTAGCTGTTATGGTGTTGACTTTGGCAGTATTTTTACATCAAGATAGAAGGGGTGTTAATGTAGTGATGAGGCATCACCGTAGCTCTGCGTGTTAGCCCATCTTCACCTTTTAAAAAAACATCGAAGCATAACAAAGTACAGCCAAAGCCATCAGTTAAACCATATTTGAAGGTCACGTGTGTTAACATAAAACAGTTGGTTTTTTAACAGCCTGTACAGGTAGTCTTTTACTTTTCGTCACTAGTCAGTAGTATCTTTCTCTCCCACATTGTCCGAATGCTGCAGTAGGTGAAGCGTCAGTCTCTTAAACAATGTTTTGACTATGGTCAATTTAGTTCCCCCAAGGATCAATACTGTGCCTCCGCCCTGTGCTATTAACTATGTACATAAATAATATTAATTTTCCAACTCAGCACTGTAATTCCCTTTTCCCCGGTGCCCCAAACGTATCCATGTTCTAAATGGAGATGTAATTGATACAGTACGGCATTATAAACACTTGCATTTGGTTAGACACTGTTTTAACCTTCAAAACTCATGTTGAACATCTTGCTTAAAAATTTAAAATTCAAATGGGATTCTTCTATCGAAACAGAGCTTAATTCTGCTTTGAAAACAGAAAATGACATTAAACAATCCAGCATAGTGTCTGCACTAGAGCTATCCTGCATGCCCCAGTCCCTGCCACTACCCTTAAGCCACAGGAAACCATAGTGCCATTCGATTCATTACAAGATAGCTGTTGCACTCACTGTGAGTCACATGAAAAGGTTGATGATCAACACTGGCATCTACAAGGCACCGGCATACCTGTGTCGTCATTTCTAAGGCCTTGCTATCTAAGTTACCAAGATATTCAACATCTTTAGTTGAGTTCAGAGCTAATAAACATGACACCGGATCACAGGACAGGTTGGCTTTAAAAGTTCCTCACACCAACTCCGAACTGGGGAAGACTGGTTTCCGGTACTGTGCATCTCACTTGAATGGTCTGCAACACAGATTGAAGTTAGAGACTGTAAAGTTTTACTAGTTTATATTTTTTATTACAATTTGTCATTGACTTAATTAGCATGGTATTGTTTTGTGTGAATGAATTGTCTTGTTGTGATCTTGTGTGTAAGAAATTTGTTCTCAGGCCTCTCTTGCAAAAGAGATCTTGATTAGATTCCCTCAGTAAAAAAGCTTAACCAGCTAACTAATTAACCAACTGAGTAACTAGTTACATTGTAGCATAAGTACAGTACTGATCAAAGTGGGGAGTTTAGTGACACTAACTAGATACAACGTAGCAGTTAGTGTTGACGTTACACTCACGATCAGCTGCTGGAACAGGTTGCAGCTATAGGAGGCAGCTGATGGGAAGTCAGTATTAACACCAACTTGTCCTAAAGGGGGCAAAAGAACTTGCAGTGGACACATTCGCTGGTATTACCAAATCTGAGACCCAAAGCTACAGTTTGTTTTTGTCTTATTTCATCCGTTAGTGACTTTCACTCTTTTCTGTGGCACTGCATATCTACATGCAAGCGTGTAATCGACATGGGGGACAGAGGTTCAAGTCCCCCCAATGCGTGATAAATGGAAATTTGTCCCCCCCAATATTTGTAATGAAAACTTCTCCAAGACTGAAAGAAAGCTAATGTTCTCCCCTCAATGTTCAGTGTTAAACTGACTCTAAAACACACTGGATGTTTGCTGAACACCTCCTGCTTCATGCTGGCGCACGATCCCTACCACTCTGTGTCCTGTGTTACTGAACAGCCAACATGTAGCTGCTGGTTAAGGGGTTAACACTGAATATACAGAGAAATACGTGCTCACACACACACTGTGTGTCAGGTGTGTGCACATTTGGATACAAATTGGAGCTACTACACACAGCCTCATTTCCCAGATATGAGGCGGTCCCATTGACCGCTAGTGCTTTATTTTAATGTGCTGATGGCTGTTTGTTACTTTAACCTTAAAGGAATGTAAATCATTTAAATGCATCACTAATATATATATATATATATATATATATATATATATATATATATATATATATATATATATATATATATATACACACAGTATATATCACAAATCAAATAGAAGCAGACAATTATCACTATCAACTTACTAGTATTGACTTTTTGATACACAAATGTTTATACACTCATCTGGATGGCCTTCAGTTATTACCATCACAGCAATTGTCAGCTTTGTGACCATGATTGGACTTTTTGTGCCCCAGATTTCGCCTTTCAGGCTACATAGAGACTATCCTAATGTTCTGATTGGTGGAGGTTGTTGAGGAAGATCTGCAGACACTACTCTGGGCTGAAAAACTACATGCCTGAAAAAAAAATCATGAAATATGTATTTTGATGTGCAGGTGACAATGTTTAATAGCATTCATACAATTAGTTTTTCATCACTTCGTTCCCCCCAATGCTGATACCAAACCTAGGCCCCTGAGGCCTCTTACAGCCGTATTTACCAAGTCAAGTCTGCTGATCCGTGTAAGTGATGCTTTAACTTTTCCCTCTCTTACGAGTGTTGTCTGTGGTGCTGCTCGCCTTGTTGATTTGATTTTTTGTCCACTGCCACTTTGTCCTTTGTTCCTTATTTATTATCTTGTCATCTTTATTTCAGTTCCTCCACCGATTCCTTGTTGTTATTTATTTTTTTTAAACACCACAGAGGAAGAGTGAGGTCAGAAAACAATAGAGTTTTTATGTGGGGAATGCGGTTACTCATTTGCCATATCTTGCACTCAGGTCAGGCTGGCCTCGGCTTCCAAAGCTCGAAACAAGCATAGTTAATATTGACCATCTCTGTTTTGGCACTGCAATGACAACAGATCCTAGATCAGTATTGTGTGATACAACTGTTTACCACCAGCCCTGGACACTGTCCACATCTGGCCCATATACAGCGCCAGAGCTACTGGAAGCAGAAACACATGGGGAAATGCAGCTGCCCAAAAGCTGCTTTATGTCATCATGTCACCTCTCTCCTTCGTGTGTTCATGTTTTATTTTTCTACATTATTGTAAATCACTTGCAAAAATGGAGCCTATTTGAAACAAGAATGGAGTCTATTTTAAGTTAAATAAAGCAAATGCACTCTCAAATTATGGCTGTTATACACTTACACAGCTACACTTTGATATCTCAGGCGTAGATGGAACTACGGAACTAAAAAGGAACACACATGCAGATGCTCAGAAGGTTTTATGAGCCACACTAGTGGCGTGCTGTCTGAATGGCAATGTCGGCCTCTCGGCCGGTTGGACGACTTTGGCCGAGACCGAAACTTCTCAAAAACAATCGGATGAAATTTGATACAGGCTTTTATGGTGGATGAATGAATCCTAATAACTTTGGTGACCCTCTCACTTTTCCTTTAGCGCCACCATGAGGTTGACATTTGTGGTTTTGAATGAAATGTTATGAATAAACAACTATTGTATGGATTGCCATGAAATATGGTTCGGTTATTCATGTCCCCCTCAGGATGAAGATGATGAATGTTTTGTCTACAGTACAAAAAGAAGACACAGGAACCACGACATCAAGGTCAAATCCATGTTCCATCAGCCTTTATTGCATCTTTTCCACCTAAGCCAGGTGTAAAAAAATGTCAGGCTTTTCCACTTTAATGTGAAAATTGAATTGAAAATAATGTGCATAAAAACAGGCACATAAATGTAACTAGTAATCATAATCACACAAATAGAAGCCATAACTTGATGCTTTTCACCAGACATCAACCTATACTCACATCATTTTCATGGGTTTGATGCCATTTATCATGATGTACACTAGTCCTTCATTTGTAGCAGCCTTAAGGTATTTCCAAAACACTATATCATAGAGATGTATGACTGAGATGATGAGCTTTTCATTTTTTCTATGGAGAGTCACATTGCTGTGGGCACCCTCCAATGGTATTGCAGGTATAGATAATTTTGACTTTGCATGACATTGGGCACTTTTGTAATAAGCAAAAAATATAGAATTTGGGCAATATTTTTACCCTGAAACATCTCATATAGGATCATATCATGACTGCAACAGACTTATGGTAAAGCAAGGAAAAGTGTAACAAAGTGAAAATGTACATTGAGGTGTTAGAAGTGATGGGAGTTGGATGTAAATACGTACTGAATGCCCTTTTCACACACTGCCATGACAATCCTATGTGGATATGTAAAAGACAGGGCTGAGGTTTAAATTCTAATGTGTTCAATCCAGCCTGGCTGTGTCTGTGCTGGCTTGTTTTGATAGAATAATTCTAGGTTCCATTATGTTCCTGCCACAGACTGTAGAGCTGATTTGAATTTCTTATAATTCCAAAGTGTGTTAAGTAGCACCTCTGAGAAAAGAGGGGGGAGTAAGAGAGCATGTTTCAGACCTTCTAATGTGTAAATGTGTTTCTGATTCCTGACATGACACAGCAGTGTGCATATGTGTGTATATATGTGTGTGTGTGTGTGTGTCTGTTTCCTTGATCCTGCCACATGACTGGCTGCCTGTGATCAGTAATTACCAGGATTGGCTGATGGATTCTGGTTATAATGAATGATTGATGACCCCTGAAAGAAAGCGGCTGGGCCTTTTCTATCTTCTGACAGCATGACGTTAGCACTGAATTGAAACCATTTAAGTAGAAAATGACTGGACACAGGCAAGGGCTCAATAGCAGGTATCACACTGCCATTTTGAAAATGGACATGTTTGCATTCACCCTCTCTTTGAATAGTCTGTATATTCATGTGACTGCTGAAATCTGAGCTCTTGCTGCTGCCAACAGCTCAGGGCTGTTCTTAGGAAAATCAACCAAAATGCTAGTCAGACTTAAATGCTTCTAAAGTGCATTTCATTGACAAAACCACAGGAAATAAGAACACACTGATTTGTTTGTGCTGTTTTCTTCTGTGCAACCCACTCTAAGAAAGTTATGTAAAAAAAATTTAAACTTTGAAATCCATATTATGTGGCAACATGTATATGAACACTTTGTTTCTATACTGTGAATATTTTTTACACCCTAGGTCCCGTTTTTGTAGTTTTGGTTATTTTTAATTACCCTGACAACATTTTACTCAACAGTGTCATAACTGAGAGAGCCTTTCCTCCCAAGAAGAATGACAGTATCAGTTGTTTCAGCAAATGGCACAAAACAACATACATAAACATAAACATGGACAACATAAATACATGTTTACATTCAAGAGAAAAAGCCCTGTAACAGCCATAGTAATTATAGATGGAGCAAAGGAGGAGGCTGGGTGTTGTTCTTATAGGCAAAATCCAGGGAGGAGGTCAGGGTGGATGGATGGGTCAACAAGAAGTCGGAATTTAAAACAGGAGGCTGCTGTTAGTTTCCCGTTTCCTGCTGACAGTCAATGTGGGTTTCTTTTAACCATGACCATGATCAATTGTAACCATGATGACAAAGGTTCAAAGTACTTATTTTAACCTTAACCATCACCTTTCCCTAAACCTAACCAAACCTTTCAATGCCTAAAATGTACTTCTACACATATTGTATGTTATTCATATATTTTTTAAGGTGGGGAATTAAATGTGTCATAGTTTCTGTGCAGGGAACACATATTTGCATATTCAATTACAATACCATTTTTTATATATATAGCACCAAATCATAACAAAAGTTATCTCAAATAGAGCAGATGTAGACCATACTCTTTATAATATTTACAGAGACCCAACAATTCCCACCATCAACAAGCACTTGGCGACAGTGACAAGGAAAAACTCCCTTTTAACAGGCAGAAACCTCAAGCAGAACCTAGGCTCTGGATGGGCCTGCCTTGACTGGTTGGGTTGAGAGAGAAAGAGAGAGAGAGAGAGAGAACATATACTAGCACAATGCATGTTCCACAGATATGTAGATTAATAGTAATGGTATTGGTAGTGGTAATAATATTAATGTTAATAATAATAATAGTAACAACAATGATAGCAATAGGAGAGAGATGAGAGAGCACAAAACACTTGGAGACTCTAGGAACCACAAGTAACCCTGCATACTGAAAACGCAGTCTTCTAGTAGGGTAATAAGGTACTATGAGCTCTTTAAATATGATGGTGCCTGACCATTAAGGGCTTTGTAGGTGAGGAGAAGGATTTTAAATTCTATTCTGGATTTTACAGGGAGCCGGTGCAGAGAAACTAATATGGGAGAAATATTTTCCTAGTTCT
This sequence comes from Siniperca chuatsi, assembly GCF_020085105.1. Lineage (NCBI taxonomy): Eukaryota > Metazoa > Chordata > Actinopteri > Centrarchiformes > Sinipercidae > Siniperca > Siniperca chuatsi. The sequence continues at coordinate 2,355,022 of NC_058056.1, read as the reverse complement.
TGTCAATACACATGCCGCTGCATTCTGGATCATCTGGAGAGTCTTAAGGGACTTATTCGGGCAGCCTGATAATAAGGAATAGCAATAATCCAGCCTAGAAGTAACAAATGCATGGACTAGTTTTTCTGCATAATTTTGAGACCGGATGTGCCTGATTTTTGCATTGTTACGTAGATAAAAAAAAGGCAGTCCTTGAAGTTGTCCTTTAACTATGTGGGAGTTAAAGGACATATCCTGATCAAAGATAACTCTGAGATTCCTTACGGTGGTGCTGGAGGTCAGGGCAATGCCATCAAGAGAGACTATATCTTTAGATAATGTGTCTCAGAGGTGTTTGGGGCCAAGTACAACAACTTCAGTTTTGTCTGAGTTTAACATCAGAAAATTGCAGGTCAAACAGGTTTTTATGTCCTTAAGGCATGCTTGAAGTTTAGCTAAGTGATTAGTTTCATCTGGCTTGATCGATAGATATAATTAGGTATCATCTGCATAACAATGAAAGATTATGGAGTGTTTCCTAATAATACTGCCAAAAGGAAGCATATATAAGGTGAATAGAATTAGTCCAAGCACAGAACCTTGTGGAACTCTGTGATAAACTTTGGCATGCACGGAGGACTCACTGTTAACACGTACAAACTGAGATCAATCTGACAGATTTAAACCAGCTTAGTGCAGTCCCTTTAATGCCAATGAAATGTTCCAATCTCTGTAATAGGTTGTGATGGTCAGTGGTGTTGAATGCAGCACTGAGATCTAAGACAAGTAAAGAGACAAGCTTTTGCCTGATGCAATTAGAAGGTCATTTTGTAATTTTCACCAGTGCTGTCTCTGTGCTATGATGGACTCTAAATCCTGACTGAAAATCCTCAAATAAACTATTGTTAAGTGTTGAGTCACACAATTGATTGGCAACTGCTTTCTCAAGGATCATAGAGAGAAATGGAAGGTTAGATATAGGTCTATAGTTAACTAAAACCCTGGCTCAAGAGTGGGCTTTTTAAGAAGAGGTTTAATTACTACTTATTAGCTACTTTAAAGGACTGTGGTACATAGCCTAATAATAAAGAAAGATTGATCATATTTAGTAAGGAAGTGCTAACTAAGGGCACACACACAATGCTACGTTGTTGTGGTTGCTGACCCTCTCATCTGTAGAGTTACAACAATAACTGAGTTTGTTATTGTACTCACCATCTGAACATCCTCCTGTGACCCTTGTGCACTGCGATGTCCTCCTCAATCTGATCTAGATTCAACTTCTCTGCTTGTTCATTCTCAATGCATAATATAATCGGTCCACTCAGCCTATCTGTCCCACTATATCACAGTCCCACCATGCTCGGGAGAGACTAAACGCGCGCACCTACCCAGTATGCCTTGCGGGAAGACCTACCCCTACTCTGCCTCTGATTTGCTATACTGTTCCAGGCATCTGCTAAATGCTAATGATAGCTTAGCTATGATGCTAACCGGTACTACAAACTTGACAGGCCCAGGAGGAGAGCGACTCAGCCACGGCAGCTCACGTTCTTGTTCCCGTAGCACCAAAGCAGCAGAGAGAAGTCCCAAGGCCGAGTACCTATTCTTGGGTATTCTCCGGTTCTGGTGCCCATTGCAGCGCTGCTCCCTGCTGAGTCCCCCTCGTCCTGGGCCTGAAAACCTCCTCCCGGTGGTCCAAACCTCCTGTGCTAGAGGTGTAAACACCAACACTCCCCCGGTGCTCCGAGCTCTCAGTCCGGGCAGAGACAGCTAATAGGACCACTAGTAGCTGCTCGGCTAAGGGAGGTCCCAAGGCAGAGTGCCTATTCTCAGCTGTCCTCCCGTGTCCACACATCCCTGGGTGTGGAGTTGTGGACTTACGAACCAAAAAAACCCACTTGAGTACAGCTGAGAACAGACACTCGGCCGTGGGCACGGGCCCCACTGACCTCCCTCCCGCCTTCCCTCCCTCTGGTTGTCCAGCGGAAGGCATGTTATTGGTCTTCAAGGGTGGCATTTGAGAAGGAAGATAAGACTTTGACTTTCTCTAATGTTAGTCATCCTGTGTGTACCTGACTGGCAGCTGCATGAGTTTATTATAATAAAGGTTTATATGTCTTCATTTTTGCTGTTTAGTTACAGAAACATTTGAGATTATACTTACATTGAAAAGTAGGCTTATTACAGTATCACATAACCTTAATTAACGTTTCTTAGTAAAAAGCAGGTGACAGCCAAACTAAGCTTGTGGAAAGATGATCAAATACATTTCTAGTTGCAGCATTAGGTAGTGTTAAGCACAAACGTAACTTAACTTCGATGTCCAACGTCAGCTAGCTTACTTTATATACAGGTAACTTAAGCCACATTTCTAAAAGTTTGTACAGAATCTAATAAACATTCATAATATTGATAAAACTTAATTGTATTATATGTTGGTGGTGTAATCTCAACAACAGACTACTGACTATCTTAGCTTTAGGTCACCTCACTAAAGGTAAAAGTTCCTAAGTGAACACAGAAATCACTGCTGGAGGATCCACAATGAGCATTTTGGCATTTAGCCAGACCCAGCATGCACCTGTTGGTCACGCAACATCGTGAGTGTGTTTGATTTGGGTCACTTAGTATGCTTTTCTGGTGGTGCATTAAATCAGTGATTAAAGGTGCAATGTGTAAGAATATAAATTTAGAACATTCAAAAATTAACTAAAATTATCAACAGAATATGAAGAAATGACAGTTTTATATAGGGGGCTGTCAAGTCCAAAGGGGGGAGGTGGGTACTGTGTGGAAATGTGTGTGTTCCTGTGGGGGTGAGGGTGGGTTGTGGTTCAGACCTTCATATGTAGATCTAATTTAGTATGAGGTAGAAGAAGGGATACTTCATATCTTAGCTGACTGCTGAAATAACAGAAGCTATGTCAAAGACGTCTATGTATTGTGTTACAGAGATATCTACTGAAGTTAGCATGCTAACCAGCTAGCCCCGGACCGATCGTATAGCTCAGTATAGCTGAAAAATATTCTGGCTCCCTGCTGCCTTTCTTATGCCTGTCCTCTCTCTTGCTCTTCTCCCGCTTGATGCCTCTCCTGTCCACTCCTGGAGTCCTGTCACCTCTCGTCAAACTGGCCTCCGTTGGTCTCTGAGGCTGTGTTCGGTCCTGGTCCGGCCATGTTCACTGGGATTAGCGGTTAGAGGGTATCAGGAGGAGCTGTTGGCAGAAATGGAATATAATATTTACAAGTATGTTTTAATTAGTGTATAATCACCCGAAAATGAGAATCAATGTGTTTTCATTACCTTAGAATAAGCCGTTTTTATCTACAGAGGGAGCGGGTCCCCTTCCATGGAGGTCGCCATGTTACACTGGCATGTTTCTACAGTAGCCCGGAACGGACAAACCAACCACAGGCTCTAGATAGGGCCGCTGCATTTTTCGCGAGTTTCTCGGCCACCGTAGTTTCTCCCACACGCTTGGAAGGGGAGGGTGATGCGAGTGGTATTCCAGTGGTTGCAAACTGCAATTTCACCAATTTCAATAGATGCCACTAAATCCTACACACTGGACCTTTAAGTGTTACGGCCATGGCTGTACCCATGTAGTTTCCCTTGTGTTCTCTTGTGTTTTTCTCTTTCCTTGTGTTTCAGTATTCCCCTGTGTGTGTATGTTTGTAGGTGTTGGCATGGTTTTCCTCCCTGACTCCTGGCTCTGGTCTGCTCACACACCTGCTGGCAATCAGCTCATCACTCCTCCCGGTCTGCACACCTGCCTGCCATCAACTCATCCTCCTGCAGTATATCTTCTCCAGCTCTCCAGTCATTCTTTGCCAGATTATTGTTCAACCTCTGTGGTAGATACACCTCAGGCTGTATAAACCGAGTATTGCGAATTTAACTTCCTTGTGTATTTTCCTGTGTACTGACTCCACTCTCTGTGTGCTCCAGGATCGCCACCCACCAGCTCATCAGTCTGCTTGCTGACCCCTCCTCCACACTTTCTCGGCTCACACCGACCACATTCCTCCACTACCACCTTTTCACCTGCTGCTACTGGACTCCCTCTACTTGCCATCAACCACTTCCAAAACTCCCTTTGCAATAAAACGCTTTTCTTACCACTTAACACTTCTCTGGTCCATGTTCTGTGTTTGGGTCCTCAGTCAAGTTTGTAACATTACATAAAAGTAAAATGACCTATGATACCTATTTTTAAAAATACTCAAAAGTACAAGTACACAAACAACTTTGTTCCTGTAATGAGAGCAAATGTAATTTGTTACTGCCACACCCAAGTATAGGTTTTCATTTGCAGACAAATGAAAATGTCAAAGTTGCTGCAGTGTGTGTTGCTTTCTGTTATTGTTTGAGAGTTTGGTTTAGGCATTTCCTATTTTATTTTGTAAGTTTTCTGCCTTATGTGTCTTGTTTAGCTTCACTTCCTGTCTTTGTGTGGTTTTCCCTTCAGTTTTGATAATCTGCCCTGCCCTGATTAGTTGCACATGTGTCTAGTTATTCTGCCCTCACCTGTGTATATATTCTGTGTGCTTCCCTTGTTTCTTTGTCAGTTCGTCATTGTCTTCTTGTCAAGCGACCTGGCCTTTGTTTCCCCAGTGTGTTGAATTTATTCTGTTTCTCTTGGACCTTGCTTTTGGATTATTGCTTACTCCCTTAGGACTTGTTTGCTTCTGTTGGACTGCCTTCCTAATTTTGACCACTGCCTGCCTGACTATCTGTGTAAGCCTTCTATTCATTAATTAAATCATTGAACTTTACTAGCCTGCCTCCATTGTCTGCTTTTGGGTTCAATCCCTTGTTTCCCCTGTTACCCTGCTTGACACAACAGCTTTCAGTGTCCTCTTTGATACTCCACTAGGAGACTTTTAATATTCTATGCAGAGGGTCTTTAAAAGCTTTGCATTCTGCTTTGTGTTTTTTTTTTTTTTTTTTTTTTTTTTTGGTAAACCACATTCCTAATTCCGCTATTGTTATCTAATTTCAATTTTATTTATTTATATAGCGCCAATTCATAACAGTTCTCATTGCACTTTTCCTATAGAGAAGGTCTAGACCATACTCTTCCGTTAGTATTATTTGCAATAATTGACCCCATTATTACATTTGTAATAATGGGGTCAAGAAATTGACCTTGACTAACCCATCACTGATTGTGGTACTTTATACTAAAAAGAATTAAGGGAGACAAATGATCCTGTATTTTAATATGGCAGGGCGCTTGCATTTGCTGTAAACACTCAATCTGAAGAGTTGGTGAGATCCATATAACTGTTTCAGTTTACTTTTGTGATTTTAGATTGATAAGATGCTAAATTTAATAATAAATTTATTATTTTTTGCCTCATGCAGCTTTAAAGGAAGACCAAGGAAAAAGTGAATTATACTTTGTCTTAAGAATCTGTGTCTCATAGAAGAAGCCTGAATTGTAAGGAAGCATCGTTCATCACTGCCAGGCAGAGGCCTTTTTGTGCAAGGATTATTACGTTTACAACTTACTTGAACCTCATGTGTGAAGTACATGACTGCTGAACAAAAACTACGTTTTGTGATTCGTGCCCTTTGATGTGTGAGGCAGATATTCAATTTGTGGTCAGGCAACAGGCACTTTGTGGTTTTGTTTGAGAACCAGACGGTTTTCATGGGGTAGTGGTGGAAATGATGGGGGGTGGGGGCAGCCTCCTGGAACTGCAGCGTGGACATTGAACTCAGCGATCCAGCAAAAGGAACCAGTGTAGGACGCTGCAGCCTCTGCATGACAGATCTGACATGTACAGTAAATACGGATATCTGTAGTGTGTGTGTGGGCTTGTACTGCTATCTTTGTGAGGACCAATTTCAGTTTTAAACATCATAATGAGGACATTTAAGGGTAGAATTAGATTTAGGTTGAGAGAGGTGCATGGGCACAAGTAAAAATCAATATAAAACTCCTTTTAAAGATAAAACAGATTATTAAAAGAAAATTAGGTTAAGCATTGGGGTTAGGCATTTAATTGTGAGGGTTAAAGTTGGGGCTAGGGAATGCAATATGTTAATGAGGGTCCTCACAAGTATAGAAAGACAAAGTGGTGTGTGTGAGATGATAGATGGGATTGAAAGAGGTCTGTTAATTGAGTTCTCTGTGTCTCCTTACACACACAGACACACACAAGAGGCCTGTCTGGCACCGCACCAGCCTGCATATCTAACTGTGTGTGTCTCTCACTCACATTCACACACACATTCACAAACTTCTATAAGACCTGAAATGCACACGTGCATTCTTCACATCTAGTCCAGTTCGTGGTATGGCCACTATGACCTGCACTTTATCAACAACTTGTGTTTCATTTTTATAGCTTCATGCTTTCCAGCTTTTAACATCCCTCTCATTTTAATTGACAGTTTTAATGCTTCTGTGTATTCAGTGAATTTCTGTTTAATCATCTGTTTAATGCTGTTTATTGTGATGTACACTAAAATGTTCCTTCTTAAAATGATTTGCAAGTGATGGTGAAAGTAATAGTAAAAATAATGATGCTAATAGTGGTAGGTATAGTGACAGTAATAGAGAAATAATACTAATAGCAACAGTAAGAGTGATAGTAATATTGAAAGAAATAGTCATACTGCCAGTGATGGTAATAGTAATAACAATAGTAAGATTTATATAGATGATAGTAAAAGTGATACTGATCGTGATAATGATAGTGACAGTAATAGCTATAGTAAAAATAATAATATTAGTAATAGTAATATTGACAGTAAAAATAATAGTGAAAGTGGTTGTAACAACGAAAGTAATAATTAAACAGCAGTTTCCCAAAGACAAAAAAGGCACCATATTTATTATGCTAAACCATCCTCCACTTTTAACATAATTATCTTTGGTGCTTTGTGATGTTTATATATGCATCATTTCAGGGTATTCTGTGCTTTTTAAATTAATATGTTAATCATATCATTAAAACATATTAATTAATTATAAATCAAATACTACTTTTTATCAATTTTAAGGCAGTTCACAAAAGGCAAAGCATTGAACTAATTTATTTCAAATGCTTAAAATAAAGAGAAACACGCAACAGCCAGAGTTCCTGGAGTTAAATCAGATCTACATGTGAAGGTCTGACACACCCTCACCCCCACAGGAACACACACATTTCCACACAGTACCCCCCCCCCCCCGGACTTGACAGTCCCCATCGTGCAGCAGTGATGAGGAGATTAGCTGGTTATCAGGCGCAGCAGTGTGCCGGGGCTGACTGCTGCCTCTGTTTGTTTAGCTGGGAAACTGGACTGGGTCAGGTGAGAGGAAACGTGCCGCTGCGTCTGAATTGGATTGTTGATCACAAATAGTGTGTATACTGCCACCAAGATCCCTTTTTCAATATTTACTTGTTAGAGTAAGGGCAGCTCAGGGACAGCTCTAAAGCTTATAAGCTTTGTGTAGATATAATACGTATAATATGGATCATATTTAGCTGCTGAATAATACTTAATGGTTTGGTCAAAATATATGCAACAGTTTAAACAGATAAAAGTTTATTAACGATTGTTTTTATTGGTTTATCGTGCAGAAGCACCCGGAAAACAGCCGACATTACATTTATATTTGATTTTTTTACTACTGCAAATATTTAACAGTCTACAACATTAGAGTTTTACTTGACTGACACAGAAAATTCAGTTGCCATGCCTAAGCAGGTTTTAACATGCATTTCAAAGAGGGCCACATTAACCTGCTAAGGGGCCCCTGGCCAAAAATGGCCAATATGGCCAAATTAGGTCAAATTGCAGGATCCATTTCAAGTTCAGTTTCAGTTTTTGTTGCACTTTAGTGGTGCATATTGCCAAAAAAAATGCAGTTAATCAAATGACCACAAAGTAATTGCCATACTGAAAACTTTGGGCCTTTAGGGCCCATGAGGGTGTGGAGTCCTAGGGCAGTTGCCCATTTTGCCTGATTGGTAATCCAGCCCTGGATGATCCCACAGCCATCTGAACGGTTCATCGAGTTGAGACTACAAATACACGCAAAGGTTCTTGGACAGAGATCTGGAGGCACTGGGATGCAGCCAGGAGGAGGCCATGATGGAATTCTAATTTCAGAACAGACACACACACTTGTTCCATGGTTAGATGGTACGTTGTATGACCGGAGGCCTTAAAGCGTTAAAAAGTGTGGAGTTCGTTTGAAGCAAAGTGACACCTTAATGCAGCATTAAGCGGCTGAGTGACACCTCTCAGACTTCTGCTGGGAGGACGCTGAAGTGTTACAACTGAAGCCACGCTCCCGTCTCTCAGACATGGCTCCAGTCACCGGCACTGTGATGGGTTAAAAAAATATAACAATACTTTCAATGCCTTTTATAGGATTGATCTGTCTGCACATGCTACTTTCTCCCGAAGTCAAATGTAAAAGGACATGAGTGTGGCAGGCCGGCCAGCCTTCACCGTGTATTTCTCCCTTCTTGGAAGGATGCATTACCACGTCTCCCTGTTTTATTTGCCATATTTAACCAGGTTTTACAGATCAGGGCTCTGATATATAAAGATGCATCTGCTTTGTGAGTCTTCAGCCTCCATCTGCAGACTGATTGGCGCTTCTATTCACCTATAAGTGCTGCCTTCACTGTGCTTTTCCTCGGCTTTTATTTTCAAATGGACGTTTCGTTTTATAGCAATCCCTTTTGCCTGTCCTTTCACTGCCACTTGGAAGTAGAAATATAGAAATAAATTGTGAAAATAATAACAGCATATGGCCCTGTTTTTCTCTCTCTCCACTTTCCACTGGGCTGGAATCACGGTGTGACTGTATTACAGAAAAGGCTTTTCAGCAAGAGGAACATGTTTCCATATCAAAAGACACCAACGAGCGGGGCTTCTATCACATTCATGCATGCAGGAGGGGAGAAAAACTCATCCTTGTGTGCTATTACGCACAAAATAAAATTTGTCACATTCAAATTTGATCCACCTGTAAATGATTTGAGCTGGAATGTAGATAGGGAATACAATTTAAATCTACATTTAAAGCTAAAAATCCCGTGTTGCTTTTCATGTTGTAGAATCGTGTCTAGAATAAGGGCTAAAGCGGCTGCGTTCACAGTTTGCTTTAATAAACTATAAGGGCAACTCGTGTGCAGTGTTACTCTGGAATCTGCCCTACGTAAGTGATTAAGAGGTGAGAGACTGTAGTCTTTAAGCTCATGAAGAAGAAGCCAAAATGAAGCTGAGGCACTGAACTGGACAATAGAAGGAAGCTTTAACTCTGCTGAAAATCTTTGGCTTGAGCTAACAGAAAGTCTTTTTGACCTTCACACCCTGCATTTCTAAATATTTGTACACATTGTAATATTTAACGACAATGTGTAAAAGGATCTGGAATGGGTGTGATGTTGCATTTTGGATTGGGAATAACGTTTCAGGAAGTTGAGCCACATGTGGATTTGACAATCAGCCTTTATATCAAGACAGCGTTTTAGAAAAACTACAAGCATGTGCGTGATTCTCTGCAGAAGTGTGCTCGATGTTTTAAAGACAGTTTGTATTTATAGGAATTTCTAATTTGTTATTTTCCATTCGTTGCCTCGAGGCAGAGTTGTGCAGTTAGGACAAACCACGCGGAGATGTGTATATGACGTAAAAGGATGACGCTGGTCGCTGTTTTGGCCATACCGCTCCCAGCAGTGATGGACACAGGTACACTGGGTCTGAAGGGCTTAAAGAAACCAGGTCAAGTGGCTCGGGCCCTTTTTCCTGCTGATAGTGAGGGAGAACGGATCTGACGATCAGCCTTTCAGCTCTCTGGAGCCAACACACAGAAAACACACATGCTTGGTCCTTGTAGAATGAGATCTTTCTGAAAGCAAGAATGAGCCATGTAGCGTAGCATAAACAGCATTTAGCACATGTAGCCATACACATATTGATATTTAATGTGCAGAGACAGAGTGCAGTGCAGAAAATGTGATGCCCCTTTGTGTTTAATGACCAACAGCAACAGCTGACTGAGGTCACACACAGAGGAAACCCGCGGCTCCTGAAGTGAATCCATTAGTGTTGATAATAAAGAAACAAGGGATCATATGTATGTTCTAATTCAACTTCATCTTTTCACTTACAAATGTACAGAAATTAGATTGTTTTTTAATACCCAGTAACACCCGATAATATGCGCATTATTATTATTATTATTACACCAAGGCATCACAAAATTATCTGTGTGTGTGTGTGTGTGTGTGTGTGTGTGTGTAGGCTGACATCTATGCTGTACAAATATTATTTTTTTATCCACAACGTAAAACTGATAACATTCAGAAGCCTGAAGCCAGGTACCAACACGCTCGACCTGTAATCGTTCCCCGTTATCTAAACGGCACGTTTTCAAATCACAAACTCCTCCGCAGCCCGACACGAGCACGTGTTAAATGCAATCAGTGGGCCCCATTAAGGTCCGAACTGGGAATCCACGTTCCTGCACAGCAGCCGGCCCCCGGCCGCTCGGCCCGCGTTGATTAGCGGCGTAAACATGCACTAAGTTCTCCTCTTCCCGGCTGAATGGAGGCGATAATGGCCCGTTATCTTACCCCGGGCAGGGGGGGAATGTTCGGCGTCGCGGAGGAAACGCGCTGATCTGCTCCCCGCTGGGGGGGGGGGGTGATGATGATGAGATGAAGCCCAGATAGAGCTAATGCTCAGCGGCTTCTGTCTGACATGAAACATGGGGCGTTTATGTACTCTTGTAGGAGAGAGAGAAATAAATCAGACGCTTGATTACAGTTTAACCGCAGCTTTACTCCCATCAGTAGCGTGTTTTATTAACTTCCGCTGCTGTTTCTATAATGCTAATGAAGAATCATCTCATAACAATAATAATAATAATAATACCATTTTTGTTCCCAGGCAGACCCGAGCCTGACTCCACACACACACACACACACCGCCTTACAACATAACATGTTTCGTCACTGTAGCACTACGTTAGCTAGAATTCAGCATTTTTTGTATTGAGTTTTGTGCAGGCCCATCGACAGGCCTTGAACTGTCTGAGTACTTAAATGGGTAATTAATGCTAACATGTATCACAGAGCTGCACGCGGCCTGGGCCTGCTGTGATTAAAAGCAACAGAACCGATTCCCCTCCTGGACCCGCGGCAGCAGCTAGAACCAGCTCCTGCGGATTCCGATTCACATTATTACCTGGCTGATAAAGTCCGCATTGTTGTGACTGATTCCTGCCCCCCCCCCCACTGTGAACACTGATGGAAATGTGTTTTCATAGATTGTGATGCCTTCGCTGACAAGGAAATAATCGGATTACTGTGCAGGAAGAAGCTGTGTGACCCAGCGACAGAGTTTCCAAAAGTCTGCAAACAGTGCGGATTATCTTAATTGAATTAATTCTCAATACACAGATCTGCGGCCGTTCACGCCGCGAGCTGCAGCAGCTGATCGAGCGGCCGTGACGTCAGCGGGGTATAAAGCCGGCCCTGCTCTCAACCAGTACCATTAACGCCACCGGTCCGCATCCCAGGGACGAGCTCGCGGAGCCGCGCATGCAGGAAGAAAAGTACCCTCCAGAGTCATCATGACGCAGTCTTAGGAAACTTTTCCCAAGGAGCACAGGCATCTTCCAGTCCGGGACGTTTTCTTTTACCCAGCAACTTTCACTTCCCCGAGTGTTTCCCTTTTCCAGTTTCCGAGCCGGTGTGATGCCCGCCGGGATGTTCAGCATAGACAGCATCCTGTCCGGCCGGCCGAGCTGCAAGGAGCCGCTGCTGCTGCACCGGGGCGGCCCGGTGGTGCTGTCCGCCGGCCTCACGGACTCTATCTACACCGACTACAACGGACTGTATTCGGCCGCGTGTGGGCCTTCTCCCCCCGGGATTCAGTCTGTGAACGGGACCCGGATAGGCTATAACGGCTACTACTACGGACAGCTGCACGTCCAGGGCGCCGGCGGAGGTCCGCCGTGCTGCGGCTCCGTGCCGTGCCTCAGCCCGCAGCAGTGCCCCTGCATCCCGGCAGGTAGGACAACCACACTCTGGTTCTCTCGATCATTTCACCAACTGCAGTTTAGGCGTGGAGCTCAGACACGAAGCCAGCACAGATGCGTCTTCTCTGCGTGTGTTTGAACTAAAGCTCGTGTTCTCGTCTTGCTCTCGGAAGGCCAACACCTTCACACGGTAGCAGACGGTTTATTCGTTGCGCCGGGCCTCGCCGTGACCCCGGAGATCATGCTTGTTTTAAATTGTGATTCCTCAGAGGTGGATTTGTGACCCGGGTCGGTGCTGGCGTCCTGAAACCCGCGAGTCCCAAACGAAGTTCCCCATTAGCACTGTTATTTCCAATCTTCTGCGTAACACGGCGACATGTAACGGCATGCAGAGCTACATGTAAACACAGAAACATATTCCAAACATGTGGGCGACGTCTGGATCTGGATCTGGATCTGGTGCTGTCGCGGGGTTAGTGTCCACGGTAAATGTCACGGTTTACTTTACGCACGAGCTCGTACACACGCGGGGCCGGCGGTGGGAGTTATTGAGAGTTGCACATTCAGGGAACACAGAGCTCGTGTCGCAGTGTAAGAGTTGTGTGTGTCTGCTGTGGCATTTTGATTGTTCCAACCCTTTCCACTCACCGTGTGATGTTTGTCCGACCCCCCGCCGTGCAGGCTACGACAGCCCGGGCTCGGTGCTGATCTCCCCGGTCCCGCACCAGATGATGTCCTACATGAACATGGGAAGCCTGTCGCGCACCGAGCTGCAGCTCCTCAACCAGCTGCACTGCCGCAGGAAGCGGAGGCACCGCACCATCTTCACCGACGAGCAGCTGGAGGCTCTGGAGGGCCTCTTCCAAGAGACCAAGTACCCGGACGTCGGCACCCGGGAGCAGCTAGCCCGCAAGGTCCACCTCCGGGAGGAGAAGGTCGAGGTCAGAGGCGCTTTGGCTTTTCACACAGTCCAGCTTCCTGCTGCGTTTTCAGACCTTTCACTCCACTGATTCAGTGTGACTGTGGCTCAGCCACAGCTTCAGGCTCTTCAGACGGCGAGCCAGCCATTAGTGTTGTTAGCATTGTTAGTAGTGTTAGTAGTATTGTTAGTATTGTTAGTATTATTAGTAGTATTATTAGTATTGTTAGTATTGTTAGTATTATTATTATTGTTAGTATTATTAGTAGTATTATTGTTAGTATTGTTAGTATTATTAGTAGTATTATTGTTAGTATTGTTAGTATTATTATTCGGTTACTGAGGAGTATTAATTATAGTAAACTAGGATTTATGTCTCGCCCCTCTCCACAATTAAAAACACAGTCAGCTGATGAGGACAGCCGCACATCAGTCTGGAAGGATTGTGTGAGCGAACCGGCACACATTCTCTGTGGGGAAACCACCAGGCACGAACCGGCGAAATCATAAAAATCACCATCATAATCATCATCATCATAATCATAATACGCATAATAATAATCGTAATAATAACAATAACTATAATAATCATAATCATAAACATAATATGCATAATAATAATCGTAATAATAACAATAACTATGATAATAATAATAATCATAAACATAATACGCATAATAATAATCGTAATAATAGTAATAATAACAATAGCAATACCAATAATAATAACAACAATAAGCATAATAACAATAACAATAACAATGATAATGATGATAATAATAATAATAACAATAATAATAATAATAACAATAATAATAATAATCTTAATAATGCGAAGTCCCCGTGGAGTTTGTCGGGATTTTAGCTGAGGACAGACCGAATTGAAGCTGATGTTTTATTGGTTAGTGAATAAAGCACTAATGGGACAGTGATGGTTCCGGGACTCGCTGCTCCTCTCGGTGTCTCACTGTCTGTCCGACACACACCTGCACTGGAGCACGAGCCGTGTTCGGGCTCAGGCCCAGACCAGCAGTCCGAGATCTCATCAGTGTCAATGTGCTGCTGTTAAATGTGGGCTCCTCCTGTGGAACCCGGACCGCCGGCCTCGGCTCGGTCTGGCTCCACTTAGACATTAAAACTGTGCTTTTTTTTTATCACGTAGGTTTGGTTCAAAAACAGGCGCGCGAAGTGGAGGAGGCAGAAACGCTCTTCATCAGAAGAATCAGAGAACTCTCAGAAATGGAACAAATCGACCAAAGCGTCCGCAGAGAAACCCGAAGAGAGCAAAAGCGAGGTGGACTCGGACAGCTGATACTAAAGCGACTGACACGGCCACGTGTGTGTGTGTGTGTGTGTGTGTGTACATATGCTGGTGGTGTGATGAAACGTGTTGCCATGTTGCACAGTTGTACATATCTACATTTTATTATTGACTCTGTGTCCGCTATTTATATTTAATTTAAGTCTGTCTGTAACGTTACGCACGCCCGGGCACGTGACTGCTCTGTCTGAATATACGTCATGTTATAGGTGACATTTTTATGAGTATTAAATGTTGTAATTCTGGTATTTTTGCCCCTGTAACATTGGAAGAGCTGTTCTGAAGAAGCGCGATGTGTTTGTTATTTTGGTTTGCGAACTATAAGAAAGCCAGTTGAAAGGACAGCGAGTACATTAAATGCAAATGAAACTTCACCCACGCCTCGTCTCATTTTCTTCTTCGAGGTGCAGAGACGCCGGTGTTGTTTGGTTATGTTTTAAAAAAGTCACTTTTAAATTGGGGAGGACGAAGTCGAAACCGAGCCCCCGGTCTGGACCCGGGCCTGGTGGGGCTCTGTGCTGGGCCTGTGAGGGTTAGGCTTTGTGCATGTTGCCGTCAGTACGGGACTAATAAATGGCATCAAGGCTTCGTCATGCTCTTCAGGAGCGCCGGAGAGGCGTCTGCACGCGCAGAGCTGCCCGAGCTGCAGGATCAGTGACGAACAAACGCACTTGCGTCGCAGCGGGGCCCCCGGCCCCCGGCCCCTGCCTGGCAGCCTGTGTGGGAGTGTTTTTGATGGGGGTTAATACTCAAGCCGTGCGCAGATGGATCAGGAAGAAAACAGGAAGCTTGAGGAAACCAGGTGCAAAGCAAACGTTACTGACGAACTCTGCACACGTGCGAGAGTAAAGGCTGCTCTCCGGTGTCACGCGCAGGAGCGGACTGCAGCGGCTTGTGCAGGTGGACAGGAGCAGGTTTGACCCACAGCCTGCGCTGATGGCAGATTCCTTAATGAACATGCCCCTTTTAAAATGCATTGCAGAGTCCCAGAGTGTTGCGTTTACGTTCTGACTGAAATAAAGACAACTCTGCATTTAAGCACATACAGGGAATCAAAAAGGCTTTAGTTTTCCGAATAAAATCCACTTATTCAGCATCTGGGCTGAAATCGTGTCCTTTGTTCTTCAGCAGTTTGTTAACTTGAGGGTGGTTACATTCTGCAGTCTGAAAAACAAGCAGATATATATCTGTGTCTGGGCAATAAAAAGAAGAAAAAAATAATCAAATCCAAATAAAATAAAATAAAACAGTTTTTGTCTGAGCTGGCAGTGAAACAGCATTTTCAACCTTCATACTGAGAAATACAATCTGCAAAAAATAAAACTGAATAGTTAACTGGAAACTCCGAATCAGAATCCGAAATACCTTATTGATCCCCGAGGGGAGACTCTTTTGCTAAATAAAAATCCAGATAATAATAATAAAAAAATAAAAAAATAATGATAATAATAATAATAATAATAATAATGATAATAAAAAAAATAATAATAATAATGATAATGATAATGATAATAATAATAATAATAATAAAAATAATAATGATAATAATAATAATAATAATAATAATAATAATAATAATAATAAAGAGATGTTCTTTTTGGTGTCTGCTCAGTGATTCTCTTTGGACGGACCAGCAGATGAATTGGCCTGTGGTGGTTGCAGCTCTTCGGACTGTCCAGCCTGAATGCGCCGCTCCCGCTGCAGCTTCCATTACATACACTGTATTCACATTTCCAAACGCAAAAGCCCTTCATGGACTCTCGCTAGAAGATACAATGGGAATAATAACTAAATGAATAAATGCTGGTTTAGCTCCAGTATTATTGTGGTTAATATAAAGCAGGTAAATGATGCTTAAATAAATAAATAAATAAATAAAATAGCAAATCACCATGAATAAAAATAAATGATTGTGTTGTGTTATTCAGTTCTGCTGTCTGTTCCTCACTCAGCCTCTGTCAGTTAAAAAGCCAAAGCTATAGCTAGATATTTATTTATTATATGAAAACAATTCCTGCAGCCTGTCCTCTCTGTCGGGGGCCCCGTGAAGCCACACGGAGCCACACTGTTGGAATTCTTTAGTTTAGGTATCTGTTTTCGGGGAATGCCAATCAAAGTAAAGCTTGTATTTTGGGCAGTGGTGTTGGCTGTGAGTAGCCTTCCTTCTCCTCCAGTGTCTGCCTTTGTCCCTGTGCTGGAAAGCGGCCTGATGCTCCACGCTCACCACCTTCCACAGTTCTCTCAGTGGAGCTTCAGCTCCCGTGGAGGTCCCAATAACCTCCGCTATTACTGGCACGGGACAGCATAAACTATACAAAGGAAGAAGAAAACACATATTTCACAAAATCCCCACATGAAAGTGCGTTTTCCTTTGCTGAAACCAAGAAACGTTTGATCACAATGCCTCTCCACGGAGGCAGGCCTGGAGCGGCTCATTGAACGCGGCCCTTTAGGCTCCCGCTCAGTACTGCCGTGGAAAGAAAGTAGCCTGGGATTCTGTTATCAAAGGCATCATAGTGTTAGTGGTGCTGGAAACACACTAACATCATTACAGACGTTGCTAACTTGTGCTGTGCAGGGCCGGCTGTGGGCTGGAGACCGGGAGCAGCTCCTTCCGTGCGCCGGTCCTGGACTGCGACGGGCGTTTCGGTGTCACAGCGGCGCAGACGTGCAGCCTGACGGCTTCGCTGTGCTCTCTGCTGCGCAGCCCACTCCGCAGCCCGCACCGCGCCCCGCAGATGCTCTTCACACAGTGTCCCATTAAACACAGCAGCGCGACGCCCACTGCTGCAGCCACTTCCAGAATCCAGCCGACTTTGGCATTGGGAGATTGGGATCGACATCTTTTCATTAAAGCATGTTTTATTCCCCGGGGACTCGTTGCTGTTGCCTGTCCTGCTTTATTTAAAGCGATCCAAAGACACGTTTCCTTATTAAGTGGGTTGAAATAGAAGTTAAGCGTGTTTGATATGGAATCTACTGCAGCTTAAGTGGTTACATTTCATTTTTAAAATAGCATATTTTTTCAGCCAAAGCAATGCAGCTGGATTACCAACAGGTTCACTGTCGGGTCATCACTGCGTGGTTATTAGATTAACTGGACATTTGCCTGAGAACCCTTTCTGCAGACAGAAAGACACAAACTGCAATGTAAGGGCACTGCTTGTTGAGCGGGTATCAGTTTATATTACTCACAAGGTCAGGCTTCCGAAACAGATTGACTGACTCGGGAAGAGGGATGGGGGGGGGCATGTTGTACTTTCGGCTCCACATTTATGGATTTTTGAAGGTAACACCTAAACATTTATACCAATATTCAAATAAAATCAAACAAATCCAAAATCAACCAAAAAAACTAAAAAAATAAAAAAATAAATAAAAATAGCTGCAGGTTTTACAGACTGCTACAGTGGAGCTTTTGAGGGAATAATAAACCTGATAAACCGTTTCCATTTCTTTATTTGCACACATTGGAATATTGCTGCAACCCTCTGCTGCAAACCTCAATCCAGCCAGAACTGCCAAACAAGGCAGACCAACACTCCACATGGTGTGTGTGGACCGAGGAGACAACATGAAAGGCACACTACAGTCGGTGGGAAGCGGCAGTGAAAAGCCGTTATTCAGGCGGCGGCCCGGTAGCTCACCCGGTGGAGCGCGCCGCATGTACCGGGCTGAGTCCGCACCGCGGCCCGGGCCCTGTGCTGCATGCCCCCCGCCTTCCTGGCTCGCTCCAGCTTTCACCATCATAATAAAGCAGAAATGGCAAAAAATCCAATCAAAGTGATCATGTTACAGCTTTTTACCATGTCATGTTTATTACAGTCTGTTTAAAGTATTTGTGTCACACCACAAACTCATTTTCTTCAACAACAAATTTGTTTTGAAAAATATGTATTTGCTAGATTACGTTTTCTCTCAACGTGATGAGGACACATTTTTAACATCTGCCTCATATGTCGCTGCTGCATCTGAAGCAGGATTCATGTTTTTCTGGTTGTGTTTAGGCAACTCTTGGTTGAGATTAGGGAAAGATCATTATCTTGGTTAAATACTGAAGTCAGCACTGATTTAAAGCAGAGACAGAACATATTTACATTTTCAATATTCAACCAAAACCACACTCTTTCATGGAGCTTAACCAAGTGTTTTTAGTAACCTGAATGTAACAGCGCACAGGACAGTGTGGTACCATAACTTTAATAATAAATAATAATAAAACACGGCCACTTTATAATTATGGTTCCTCCAAAAGGTATTTGGCAAAACTCAGAAGTAGCATAGAAACAAAGATTTTAGGACACAGGATTGATGAAATCATACATAGTTTTATATTATGTATATTTAGAACATAGTTTAGTCATTTAAATGTAAACAAAATGAGCATAAAATATGCTGGACATGGAGATTCCCCAAACGTTCTCCTGGGGAATGAACATGGATTTTGTGAGTCCCAAAGATTAACGTCCACTTTTTGTCTTTGTAAACACTGTAGCAAAATAGACCACATTTACAGAAAGGTAAAAAAAAACTAAATGCACATATTTTCCATCTGTAAATTGATCCATGCAGGACAGGCTCAAATTTTATGAGCAGATATTGATCAGTGTATCAATCTATCTCCACATGTTAACAGGCTATAACGAGAGGAGGAATTATCACCTTGCTTTCTCCCAGTTATGCTTGGATCAGGAGGAGAGCAAGGTAATAGCAGGCTTCTAAGGTGACTTTTGAAAAACAGATTAGAGTCTGGGCCAGATCAGGCTCTCTGAGATTTGGCACCAACACAAACCATGAAAACACACCATCCTTATTAATTCCTTGTATGTACAGCAGTGATTTATTAAGTGCCTCGCTGCACAGCACCAGTGAGATCCACAAAGCCCACAGCCAGAGTCATTCATCTTTTTTTCAGCAGCTGTAATTTTCTATTTCACAAATTTAATTCAACTCATTTTTGTTTTTTTTAAACCGTTATTTCTTTGACCTTTTTATGCACAGTTCCCAGCACTTGGAAAAACAAAGGTGGAGTCCAAGAAAAATTAGGTATTGGGTTAACTTTCAGAGTAGATAAGTCTCTGCTCCTTTTGCATTTTGAAAAGAAAAAGTTGTCTTTCATTTTTTCTTCGTCTGTGCAACATTCAGGTGGCGAGCTGCTCTTACGTAAACCCAGCTGATGCAGATGCCTGATTTATTTACTCTTTTCTACCAAATACCTCCACGTCTTACAGTATCATTGCCTGTGTGTGTGCGTGGTGGGCGGGTGGATGGCTCTGAATGATGCTGTTAGTGTTTCGGGGTCTGGAGAGTTTTAGCAGTCATGGATTTGGCGGCTGGACTGACAGCTCTTGGGTGGATTCCCTCCTCTAAAGATAGACAGGGGTGTTGGCTGCTCTGTGGTCCACATCCAGAAACATTTCAGAAAATGGCCTCCCTCATCACGGCCGGCTCAGCCAGTCATAAATGAAAGCTAAGACAAATAATGCATATTTTTACAAAATGTAAACTTCCTCCTATATTATTACCATATTTCACTGGGATGACGCGCGGTTTGGAGTTTGTTTTTGTTTTTGTCGCTGACTATCTTTTTGGCCTCCGGATCTTTCCAGAGAGCCCGAGCCTTGAGGCCGCATTAGGGCTGGATGGATACACTGATATACACGAAGGCATGTACAAATACGCGCTGCAGAGTACTACCACAGCCATTTAAATAGACAGCTTGTGGCTGCAGTATATGGAGCTGCCTCTTAACTGCCTCACCACCTCTGGCAGCATTTCCAAAGAGATTTATTGGTTTAAAAGTGCTTTTTGATTTATGTGACTGTTTTACACAAGACTTTACAACTTTATCTAAAACTTTATCTAAACTTATTACCCTTATTTTGAACCGTGATCTTCATCTACACATCATTATTTCATCATTATACCCCCAAACCTAATTACAAAATATAATACAAATCGTTTCTCACTTGACTGGACAACAAAGGCTACCTGACAGTCAATCCGAACGTCTCCTGTTTGTCACCAAAGGTTCTTTGCAAGATCAAGATCACTGTGCACTTTAGATGAAGTGAGACTATGTCACTTTTGAAAAAGAACATTTTACAATCTGTGTCTTACAAATGAAAAGTTGAAGGCATGAGCAATACACTCAGGGGTTTTGCTGCAATAGTCTTACTTGGTCTGGTATCACCAGTAGCTTATGTTGGCTAATGTTGACCTCTGACCTGACCTCTCTTGTAACACAGATATCTCCATAGATTTCCTGGTCAAAGGAAGGATAAAGAAACACACGCTATATTCGGCAGCATGGCAGCACTGCCCACGCTTTACAATTCCCAAAGTGTAAGGATCCTTTTTTTGGCCGAGTTAGCGCCTACGAAAGCTCTTAACTACTGTAATGTTCTTTCTGACCAGCCGTGTAATTACACTGCCTGTCAGCACACAAATCACAACACACCCGTCATCTGCTGACTTCAATTAGCCGACTCCCCGGCTGGCTTAAAACCACAGAGGAGCCTTAAATCTGAGGCGCTAGTGCAGGTCAAAGCCGACCGCTGCCAGTGTTCACTGATCTCCAAGGTGGAGGAGGTGATCATAAAGCCCCTGACAACCCTGAGCTGAGCCGCCTTCCAGGGGAAAAGACCTGCACTGTAAAAAAATATCAGGGTACTGCTAGATCAATACACAACACTCTGAAGGAAAGGTTCTTTTTAAATTTGCATGCTGTAGCCTACTGTATTCACTACAAATTATGTATACTTTCCATCAATACTTACTTGCTTTACTATCATTTCTGTGTAACATGAAAATCAACTTGCAGAGGCTTAAAGCTTGTTTGAATTGGGTAATCCAATCACAAAATGCATATTGATTTGAAAAGTCTGCACTAAATTACCACACAGTGGGAACATAACCTTGACGAGGGGGGTCACCAAAATCTATTATGGCCCACACTATGAAACTGAATCCCCTATCTTTTTACCTTAAAATTCCATTAATTTACACATTAATGTAAGTAAATAAGGTCACTTTAAGGGGTATAACTAATGGATAAACTAATGTAACATATTAATAATATATTAAGGTATTTTGAATGGATTATCTGTACATCTTAAAGGTCCAGTGTGTAGGATTTAGTAGCTAATCTAGCGGTGAAATTGCAGTTTGTGACCATTTGAATACCGCTCGCCTCGCCCTCCCCTTCCAAGCGTGTGGGAGAAACTACAGTAACTGCAAAGCTCACGAAAAATGCCAAAGGCCCTATCTAGAGCCAGTGTTTGGTTTGTCCGTTCTGGGCTACTGTAGAAACACGGTGGAGCAACATGGCGACCTCTGAGGAAGGGGACCCCTTCCTATGTAGATAAAATGGCTTATTCTAAGGTAATGAAAATACAATGATTTTTATTTTCAGGTGATTATACACTAATTAAAACATACTTAATACATAATACATACATAAATATTTTATTCCATTTCTGCCAATATAAATCAGGGTGGCTTTCATGTTATTTAGTAAGCTCTGAGGGTTTTTTTTTAACCTATTTTTTAACCTTTTTAAATACCACTTAAACCATTGAGAAAATGTATTTTACAAAAAATTTATGATTTGTCATCCATAAGAATCCCTTAATATATTATAATGCATGCAAATAATATAGGCTAATAATAGATATTAAATGAATTTGCACCTGAATTGAAAAAAACAAGGTTCTTTTAAACTGTTATGTTATTTTGTAAAAAGAAAAAAAAAAAAAAGGGTTTAACCATTCACACCTATTCGGCCATAACACATGCAGGAACCCAATTAAAAAACCCTTAATATATCCCATTCTATTAAATAATCCATAAATTTACATTGATACCTGAATATTAAATATCAGTTCCTTAAATATCATTATCTTATTAAAATATTTCAAAACCTTAATGTAAACTAAAATCACAACTTTTAAGGCATATGTGGCCACCACAGCAAGCACTTTGATTAAAATCAAGGTGTCAGCTGATTCTAGATAATTTAACAATACTATAGGTTTAATGTTATGGCCATACTTAGTTTGTGAGAAATCCTGTATTTTCTGTCTATTTGGTATGGCTGATGGTTTTAAATACCCATTAGCCACAGACAGTCAGAGGCGTGAATCACAGCTGTAGCAAATCAGAACATTCAGTTTAAAATTTGGGAACAAAACATTGCACTGTGGTTGCTGAATTCATCCAAAATGATCTAAACTGCTGAATGTTTTGTCAGGTTCCTACAAAGTCTAAACTTTCTGCTCACTATTAGCAATGCACATAAGAGTGCACATCCTAGGGAATTATGGATTACACATTATGTATATTTACTTCTCTCCTTACATTTTTATGCATAGGCTTTGACTTTTTATCAAAGAACTTTTTGATGTTTGATGTTTTTGAATGCAGTTGCTCATCTTTTGTACTGATGCTGGAGAATTTTAAACCATGCAAAACTCGTAGTGCTCCAACTGTCAGTCATATAAAATAGTCTACGGTATGTAGACAATGTTCAGGATTTTTACTCCTGAGACCTGAAAACACTCCTCCCACTTTACAACTCTATTCTCTGGGGGATAGTTAAAGGCATTCTGGGAATTGTAGGAAAGTGTCAACAGAACAGAAGCAGATGGAAAATAGTTTATTTCACTGTGTTACTGTAAAATTCCTAGACTGCAGTTAACATAACAAACTGATGGTATGTGACAGCAGCATGTGAATAAGAAGGTGACTTGGTTCCAATATGCTGCTCTGTGCTTTTATAGTACGACTTCTCTTCTGGAGGTCTTTAAGCCTTGTCTTACTCTGCTAGAGGGGTATAATGTGTTTGCTGTGGTGGGCTCATGCCAAGGCAAACACACATGAATAACCCAGATGAAGTATACCTATCGAAACACGTGTCCGCCTTGCCCGCCCTGCACGGTGTGCACTGCAGACTGGGGTAATTGTGGTTTTTCAATTGGTTGGTGATGGAGAGTGGGGCGAGCATATACTGGGATGAAGGTCTGACCACTTATTACTGCCTCAGGGTGAAGCTGAGGCTGCGGGCCCAGGGGACAGGGTGTGGTTTGGGGGCTGCGGGGTTAGAGGGACAGTGAGGCATAAGGAGAGAGAAAGGCAGTGAAGGGAAAGTACTTGGTGATTAACAAGAAGTGGGAGGTGTACTGAATGCGGAAAAATGAGCCGTAGAGGATTGTTGCTAAACACTGGATAAGCTACTTATTAGCAGCACTGAAAGAAAAATGACAAAAGAAGCTGCAATTTTATTTACAGCTCAAAATACGAAAGTGTTTGTCAATGCATAATCATCAGCATATTGTTTGTTCCCTCAAACATCATGGAACCATGTGACAATGCTAGCGGCTGCCAAACACTGCTGAACATGAGACACAGCCATTGGGTTTCTGAAGGTGACATCATTTGGCTGACGCAGTAAGCCGACCTAAAAGATCAAAATGCTTTGGGAATGCTGATGGGCATTTGGTCATAAACCACAGTATTGACCTCATCGATATTTTGAGCCGATGATGGTGCCAGATGAAAAGTCAGGGGATCTTTAAAGTCATTGGGATTCAAAATGTACAAAATGTAAGGGCAATCCATTCAACGGCTGTGGAGACATTTCAAACATGAATGTCAACCAGCTGATAGCTGTACAGGAAAAATATCACCAAAGCCATGTAGAGATATTTCACTGGAGTGAAAACTTTGACCTGCTGCTAGTGTTGGATGAAAAGTCAGAGTGTCAGTGGAATTCATCCTCTGGGTACCAAATATCTGTTCCAAATCTCATGGCAATCCATCCAATTATTTGTTTGGACTGAAGTGGTAGACTGACCAACCAACCAACTTATGGACCAACCTTGCCCTCCCTTGAGCCATGCCGACGGCCTGTGGCTATAAAAGAAAACAACAAATAAAAGACCCAACACTGAATAAAGACAAACATAAAAACTTCACACCACACCACGGTTTAACAGCAAACAAAGGTGGACAATCCATGTATGGTTTGTTCTTTGAATTTTCCGTTTCAAAACAGAATTGGAAAAACAGAAAAACAAAAAAACGATGCAGTTTTTTTGTTTTAAAACCAAAACGGAAAAATCAAGTTTTTTGTTTTGTTTGTGTGATATTTACATGCTGCACTTTGCCGCAGTAATCTCCACACTGCATTCGAGCTGGGCATAAATATATACCTCACGACACAAATATAAGACAGACAACATGAACATTTGGACAATTTATTGACATTTGCAGTGTTTTGAACAGGCATCGACACAGTAATCTACATTGTCATTCCCTATAGTCCTCGCTTTAAACTAATTTGCTGGTTGGAGACCCCTGAATCTCTGTGTAGAAAAATTATGTAGAAACTATATTCAGGATATATATAAATATACATTACAGTACAGTTTTTGTGAGGGATTTTTTACTTATGCATAAAAAAAAAAACGATTCCTAGGATTACCATCGTAACCACAGCCTCATGCAGGTATTATCAGGTAATTCAAACTCCAGTTAATATGTTAATATTTTTTACACCAGAGCTGGCGTGTTGCCTATGTTTTGAAATAGGATTTGAAATGCAGCCAGTAGCCAGAATATATTGTAAAGCTTATTATAATATAATAATATATAATACCACAATTCACTCACAATTTATATGCAATCAGGTTTTATTCTTGTGAAGTGTTTAGCAATGTGACTGTGTCCTCTTCTTCCCCATTGTCTCCGTGGCATACTCATTCACATTCTTCTTTCTTTAAACATCCATGGGCATACTTGGGAAGGCATCAGCAGAAACCATACAGTTGTAGTGATCAGCGGTCGACTCTAGCATGGGTTGTTTTGTTGTTTTTATGTGACCAGACAGCGAATGATGATTTCTTAGTGAAGAGGTCTAATATTTTTGTCAACACCAAAATGAATGTTCCAGCAACCTGTTTCTATTATAATGTCTCAAAAGACACAGACAAATGAATGTGATAGAGAAGCGAAGTAATCGGAATGTTTATTTCCTGGTTAGTCCACAATGTGTCTTCAAAAGCCACGCCTACGACACATCTACCTCACACACGGGAACACCACCAGTTAAACTGGAACGCCATAAATATCCCACAAACTTACTGTTATCATAACTGATGGCCTGAGCTACAGAAATAAAACCAAGTTTTTTTGGTTCATTTTACACCCATATTAAGCTGGAATTCTTCTTTGGCTGCACGTAAATGAATGTATATGGGTGTTGTTCCGGCATGTCCGTCTGTGTGTTTCTTTTAAACTTGTATGGATTTGGGGTATACCATATGTCCACTAGGAAGCAGTGTCACATTGAGGAAACCACATTTTAAAGAAAAAGTAGTAGAAATCAGGAAATGGAAATCAGTGTCACCCCGGGGACAGTGTAAACTAACCTCTACATCTGTGAAACAAATGTGAAAGAAATAGAATTTTCAATGTAAATGGATGGGACAATGACAAGCTGGAGAACGGAATTAAGTGCCTTGAAGAGGAATGTATTTTCCTATGCTTTGCTAGAAGATCACTTATGGCAGTACTGTGAGGAAATGTACGCCCAAACTACAAACAAATAGAGACGACTTCCCAACAGGATGTAGGATCAACCAGTCAGCTTGTTTGACGCACAGGTCTGCACTACGTTTTGTTGAGATTTGTGAGGTGTGCATGTCAGCTCGTCTGCAAGACTCTACAACCAACGGTTACCCAAAACACCCATCTCTGCGTAGATTTACAAAGATGTATACGCCTATCTCAGCAAAGGCATAATTCCAGCTTTGTAGAGCTAAGAGTAGAAAGATGACAGGAAATGATGGGGGAGAGATGGGGAATGACACGCAACAAAGTTTTAGACCACAAGGGCACCCCAATGATAATCTGCAGTTTTCCTTTAACGTGCCTCAACTAAATATCATTGAATATAGAGAATCAGTTAGTACCACTGTCTATATAACACTATCAAAATAAAACAAATTAATTAAAAAAAGGCTTTACAAAATGAGGAAAAGCCTATGATCACTTGATTTGTAGGCCAAGCTGATTAATGTGGTTATGGTGAGTAGGGGAATCTGGTTACATGGCTGGGCTCTCAGGTTTATGTTTGGATGTTGGGGGTGGGGGGTGTGGGGGGGGAGTTATAGGTGTATATGCCCTGCTGACCTGCAGTGGAATGTTTGCCACAAGTTCAATCCCACCCTTAGGGATTTCTGGGCTTTTAGCTGCTGCTCACCTTTGTCGCCGACATTATCCAGAAAACCTTCACCACAGCACCACATGAAACTTCCAGCAGGCAGCATATTTATATCACCCTGCAATGTCAACCCATCCTCCCCCACTCGCCTACACCCAATAGGCATGGCCTCACAGTAGATCGCTTGTTTTTGACCCCAGACTGTCCCCCCTTGTCCTCCTCCACTCTGTCTCCTAGTTGCTGAGAGCGAGGGGTAAATAAAACAATGTGTGGATTAATGATCAAGTGATTTGAAGGCTGTGTTCTTCCAAGTGCCAGAGCAAACCGCTCTTTATTTACCCAAAGGATAAATCAAAATTATGGGCTGTATCAACAATAGAACTGCGCTCCCAGAGGAAAAAAATAAATGATAGATCATCAGTGGAAAACAGTATGCTATGAATTACACAAAATCCCTTCTGTCTAGTTATCTGATAATTGCTGCTCCTTCACACGCAAGAATATGACAAACGGATTAATCCAGGTTCTCTGTTAAATACTCAGAAACAAGAAAATCCACTGTGGGTTATGTCACATGGTAAGAAAGGTGGGGAAAAAAATCACACATATCCTGGTTTCCCCAATCTGATTATATGTTTTTGGCCGGTAAACAGCGAATCTATTTTGATCAAGTTTGACAGAGAAAATCTTTACTCAAGGTCGATTTACTATTTTATTGCTGAGCTTTCAGCCACATCTAATGGTCTTCATCAGTAAAAATCCTGACCCATCAAACTCCATCCACTAATGACAACGTAAGATTTTCTTGAAAGCTCTATTTTATGTTTTTCATATTCTGTTGTTAAATTAATTCTCTCCTTCCTGCCTCCTGCTTTTCCTCCCAGTTTTGATTGTTTGCCCTGCACTTCACCTGTTTCTCGTTTTCTGCCCTCACCTGAGTGTATTTAAGTCAGTGTGCTTCCTTTGTTCTTTGCCAGTTCATCTTTGTCAGCCAGTGTTAAGCTTTCAAGTGTTTTTGGACTTACTACCTTGCTTGACTTTTGATTTCTGCTTGCTGTTCTCTTGGATTTGATCTCTACCTGCCTCAGTAAGCCTGTGAGCTTTTATTCTCCAATAAATCACTGAATTGCACCTGCTCTGCCTACGTATCTGCATTTGGGTCCAACTCCCTGTGTAACCTGCTTGACTCACTGTGACATGTTGAAGTCGAGGTCTTTTTTTGTTTTGTCAAGACTAATGTCACCAGATTCCTTACTCGAGTCTGACTTGAGTCCCAGTCAAGTGACTTGAGTCTGCAACTTTTATGCACTTATATAATTTGTGTATTCAGATTTTTGTACTTTCCGTAAAAAAAAATATAATTAAACTGATATTATTTACATTTAACCATGTTTGTCTCTTTTGTCTCTGGTAGTGTTTTTAACTGTTGTTCAATTACTTAATCAGTGTACTTCATTTTGAGTCTTTAAGGGGAAATGACCCGTATAGGGGGTAGGGTAGCTAGCTAGGCTAACTCTTTATTTATACTTGAGGGGAAATTTCAGTCTCAAAACAGCAGAGATATGTAAGGAATAGAAAATGAAAATGAAAATGAGTACAATAAAAAGAATAAAAATATGTATTTGTAAACATGTATAAAACAGTGCAAATAGTGTCCACATGTATAGTTGGTACAGTATAGTACAGTCCATGAGGGGTGACCATCATGCAAGGCCTCAGAAACCACAGAGTTAGATGCGACTGAAGTCATTACAGCAGGTGTCATTGTGTCATTGTGTGGTTGAATGGCTGTTGGTCCCACATCGAACAGCTCGGTAGGATGAGACGGTTACTGAAGGTGCTTTTTAGGCCGTTCATCTCCTCATGAAGGGGATGAGATAGGTTCACCAGTATGTTCATTATTTTGGGCCTCCTCACCTCAGCCACCTCCTTCAGGCTCCAGGCACTCCTACAATAAAGCCCGCCTTCCTGACCAGTTTATTGAGTCTGTTTGCATCACCAGCCATAATGGCGCCTGTCCAACACACAACAGCAAAGAAGAGTGCACTGGTCACCACTGTTTCATGGAAAATGCGAAGCAGCCTGTTGCACACATTGAATGACCTGAGCATCCTCAGGAAGTACAGTCTGCTTTGCCCGATCCTATAGTGGGCCCCACAATTGTTTGACCAGTCTAGTTTATTGTTGAGTTGCACCCCCTGGTACAATGCAAAGACCACGTAGAATTTTTTTTTTAAATAGTAGAATGGTAATTGTAGTGTTGATATTAATAAATTAGTAATAATAGGAATGACAGCTTTAGGAAAAATAATGTCAGCATCAGTAACAGAGCCAATAACAACAACTGTAGTAGCAGTCAAGCAGGAACACGGGGGCAGCAGGTGGCCCACAACCACAGATACAGTCTCTGCAGCTCCGGAGGCAGAAATACCTGCTGAAAGCGAGAGATGGAGAGAGGAGAGAAACAAGAAAGGACAAAATTACGGGAGAGAGAAGATGTCGAGTTAGTAACATGCAGTAATGGGATAAAAATGCATACAGATGGAGAGGGAGAGGAGGAGAGAGGAAAGAGGCGCGTCATGGGAAGTCTCGCGGCAGTCTAGGCCAATAGCAGCATAACTAAGGGATGGTTCAGGACTCACCCAGGCCAGCCCTAACTATAAGCTTTATCAAAGAGGAAAGTCTTAAGCCTACTCTTAAATATGGAGATGGTGTCTGCCTCCAGAACCCAAACTGGGATCTGATTCCACAGGAGAGGAGCTTGATAACTGAAGGCTCTGGCACCCATTCTACTTTTGGAGACTCTAGGAACCACAAGTAACTCTGCATCTTGGGAGCACAATGTTCTAGTCCGGTAATAAGGTATTAAGAGATCTTTAAGATACGATGGTGCCAGACCATTAAGAGCTTTGTAGGTGAGGAGAAGGATTTTTAATTCTATTCTGGATTTTACAGGGAGCCATTGCAGAGAAGCTAATATTGGAGAGATATGATCTCTTTTCCTAGTTTTTGTCAGTTCACGTGCCGCAGCATTCTGGATCAACTGGAGAGTCTTAAGGGACTTATTCGGGCAGCCACATAATAAGGAATTGCAGTAGTCCAGCCTAGAAGTAACAAATGCATGCACTAATTTTTCGGCATCATTTTGAGGCAGGATGTACCTGATTTATGCAATGTTAGTCCTTGAAGTTTGTTTCATGTGGGAGTTAAAGGATCAATCCTGATCAAAGGTAACTCCGAGGTTCCTTACGGTGCTGCTGGAGGCCAGGGCAATGCCATCTAGAGTAACTATATCTTTAGATAATGTGTCTGACTGAGGGTTACAGGAATACATGGTTCTATAGAGCTATGATTCTCTGTCAGTCTGGCTACAGTGCTGAAAAGAAACCTGGGGTTGTTTTTATTTTCCTCTATTAATGATGAGCAGTAAGCTGCTCTGGCATTACGCAGGGCCTTCCTATATATTTTAAGACTATCTTGCCAGACTAAACGGGATTCTTCCAGGTTGTTAGAACGCCATTTCCTTTCAAGTTTTCGTGATGTTTGCTTTAATTTGCGGGTTTACCATGGAGCTACCATGGAGCTAACCTTCTTTGTTTTATTATCTTGTTTTTTAGAGGATAGGAGTCCTCTGTTATATTGAGACCTAACATTGAATTAAATGCAGATGGGATCACTTCCTTGAATCTAGCCACAGCAATATCAGATAGACATCTAGAGTAGGAGTTTTTGCCTAATGGCGTGTAGTCCAGCAATAGCATTTCAAAAGTTATTAAATATTGGTCTGATAAAGAAGGATTCTGTGGAAAGACTATTAAATGTTCGATTTCAATGCCATATACCAGAACAAGGTCAAGGGTGTGGTTAAAACAGTGAGTGGCTTCATGTACATTCTGACAAAAGCCAATTAAATCTAATAATGAGATAACCGCAGTACTAAGACTAATCATTTTCAACGTCCATATGAATATTGAAATCACCTACAATAACCACTTTATCTGTTTTAAGGACTAAACTTGATAAAAACTCTGAGAATTCAGATAAAAACTCAGAATAAGGACGAGGAGCGCGGTACACTATAACAAATAGAATTGGTCGTGTTTTCCAGGATGGGTGTGAAAGACTAAGAACAAGGCTTTCGAATGAGTTATAATTTTTGTATGACTCCATCACATCCACCTCCTCACCCTGAATGGTGATAGGTATAGGTGGCTTCCTGTTCCTTCGGAAGTCCACTACCAGCAATTTTTTCTTGCTGATGTTTAGCCGCAGATGGTTGATGTTACACCAGCCGACAAATCGCTCCACCAGACTCCTATACTCATCCATGTTGTCCCCAGTGATGCAGCCAACAATGGATGAGTCGTTGGAGAACTTCTGAAGATGAGTAGATCCAGAATTAAATCTGAAGTCAGATGTGTATAGGGTGAACAGGAAGGGAGACAGAACAGTACCCTGAGGTGCGCCGGTGTTACTATCCAGTATGTCTGACTGGCAGCTCTGGAGCCGGACAAATTCAATTCAGTTTTCTTTATATAGTGCCTATTCATAACAGAAGTTATCTCATTGCATTGGATTTCTACTGGACGAGCCGCCAAACAGTGCGGGAAATCCTGGCGCCCTGGCTATGACGTCATCACATCCATAAAAGCAGAGCGCAGAGACCGTTGGCTGTCTTTCTACTGTAACTCTGTTTACTACAGGAGACACTCAATGTTTAACTTTTAGGAAGGTCTTAACTCGCTGGATGAGTGACTGTTTTCTGTTTGCTGGATCCCGATTGTTATACTCCACATAACAACCTTTGCCTACAGGAGGAAGACATGGATTTACCATTTTCTTCACAGAGTAAAAGACAGCCACTGAGCCCCACTAAAGTCGACTGCTGCTTCCCTCTGCTGCCCGCCCGAAGGAACAGTTTCGCTGTTGAAGCCGCCAACAGCGCGGACCTGGCCATGACAGTATCCGAGCCTGAGAGGACTCTGCCGGATAATCCAAAAAGACCACCGTTTCCTGTTTATGCTGTGTGTTTTCAGGCTTAGCATGTTCCATTGGATATTGATACCACGTTAACTGTGTTTGTTTTTAGCCACTGTGGAAACAAATTGCTGTGCTTTATCAGACCAAAGTCCAGTAACACAGCTGTTGAATGAAAGTTTGCTGCCAGGTTCCTGTGTGATAAAGGGACAGATATTGGACTTTAACATGGCATTTGAGATCCCTTGTGCTTTACTCGGTGTGCTTTTTCTTTCTCTCTCCTTTTCATTAACACACCTTTACATGTACATATACACGCCTGCACACACATCTCAAATGACTCGATAGTGTGGTAGCATAGCTAGCTACGCTCCAGGCTATCTTGAGGACAAACAGAGCATGTCCTCCATTTTGGCTCTCCCCTTTGTTTGGCTCTCCCCCACACACGCACCCACACCTCTACACACACACACACACACACACACACACACACACACACACACACACACACACACACACACACACCTTACATGCTTGCTGATTGTTGTATGCTTATTGTGTTTAGAATAGACAATAGTGGTTGTTGGCTGAAGTTATTGATTGTTAATCAGTGCTAAGGTTAAATAAACACTATTGTACCTTTTAAAGAGCGGTTGCCTGTGGTTATTGGTTGTGACGGTCAGTGCTTGGATTCACTCTTCACTGTTAATTAACTATACACTATAATTAATGTAAGATAGTACTTTAAATATCGACATTTTTAAGTGGACAGCTACCTTTGAGACTGTTTTGTACTTTTGGTTATTGGTCCCTGATCCCAGGTGGTGCCAAATAATTATTAATAATTACCTAAATCCAAGTACAGAGACAAGTCCTTTGTCTGATGCAGTTAGAAGGTCATTTGTAATTTTTCAGTGTGTTGATAGTCTCTGCATCGTTCTCAAACCTATTTCCCGCATCCTGTTGGGCAGCTGAATTTGCTTGGGCTCCTGACACCCCAACTTGTTTTAACTTTAATTCTAACATTTTTTAGACTTGAAAGTTTTTAATCCAATGTGATACTTGACTTCTTGTGACAAGCTAAGAGGACAAACAGCCAAAAGTTGTGGATGGGTTTTTCAATTTCTGATATTTGGCGGATCCACTCTACCTCTGCCTATTCCCTCTGCTGTGCTATAGTCAGCCTACGCAAGTGACAAGAATACTCTGGATCAACACGGCCCCAGGGGATCTCTTCAGTGCTGAAAATCCATCCATTGCATTTTCAACAGCAGGTAAACATGTCCCGCAGCAGTAATAAAAAAATACATCACTAATGATGATGAGTATGTCTCTATGGAGACCATGAGAAATATGATGGAACAGCCGAAGTTATTCAATGTGGAAATGCTTAACAGACAAGAGGCGAACTTCATGTCCTTCACCAAGATGATCCCGGAATCTGCAACTATCAGAATTGATGGAATCATGAAAGAGGTCAAATCCAGCCTTCAATTCTCTCAAGCCCAAATTGATGACATGAGAGAGATGGAGAAGAAAGTTGTTCATTTGAATCACAGCTACAGGTTCTGTCATCTCAGTTTATGAACTCTGAAAGCAAAGACACCATATCCAAAATTGATCATTTAGAAAATCAGAGTTGTCGAAACAATGTAATTTTTGTGAATTTTTGATTTTGTCTGATACAGAACAATGCCTATGAGGTCCGAGAGCTTTTGAACAACAAACTGAGAATTGATCCAAAGTCTATTGAAACTGAAAGAGCCCACCACACTGAAAATGTGAAACTGAACTCTGGAAAAGCAGGACCAATTGTAGTGAAATTCTTAAGGTACAAAGACAAAGAACTCATTCTTGCCAAGGTGAGAGCTCACCTCAAGAACACTACAATTTATGTAAATGAGGACGTCTCTGAATTGCTAAGTAAGAAGAGAGCAGACCTCATTCCAGCAATGAAACAGCCCAGGGAAGGAGGTTGTCATTAACTACGACAGTCTGGTAGTTAAACTACGAATGCTTTAGCAGGTGACAGAAACCACACAGCATAAGTGAATCAGTGCCAGCAGGACCGAAATACATATGGTGACTACCTTTTAACATGTTTTTTCTCCCTACCAAAATACCATGACATCATCTTCACCCAAGCAATCTGACACCTTTTACCAAAACTTTCCTACTTTAGCCTCTGGCTTACTGCATGCAAACGCTGACCTGTATGATCAAGCAAATGGACCTTTAATGGACTACTTTTCCTATACATTTCAACAATCAGATCAATTTCAGGACTCCTCAACATCACACATTTTATATAATAATGACCCTGACACGAAGCGTTTTGCTCAACTGAAGCTCTTTTCTGTCTTATGAAAACTCTCAGCCATATCACATGAGTGTATGCTTTTAGTCTGTTAATGATAATGTTTGTGTAAACTTGAATGTATTGTGAATGAGTGTTCTTGATGTGTGTGTGTGTCTTATGACTATAATTGATTCATTATACTTGTGTAACAGATGTGTGTTTATGGGATGCATTGTTGTCAAATACTTTGCTAAATTATGTCTGTTTTTTAATGTCAAAAATGAATGATAGATACATACAAACTGTGTATAGGATACTATATTACTTTCCTGTAATATGCTGTCTGGAGAATGCCACTTTACAAGCCCCTGGAGGGTTTTTAGACAATTCTCCTTCACATTCCCTTGCAATTTTTATATTGTATTTTTCGTTAGCTACTGTAGTTAGCCAGCCAGATAAAAAAGGATTCTGTGGAAAGAATAATAAATGTTCAGTTTCAATGCCATTTGCCAGAACAAGGTCGAAGGTGTGGTGAAAACACTGAGTGGGTTTATGTACATGCTACACCCATAGAGTGCAAGCGGACTCAAGGGGTGACATAAGCTACGTTTCCACCGCAGGGACATTCCTCAGGGACTAGGAACCTTTGGGAGGAACTCAGGGACAAGGGTCTAAACTAAGTTCCGCAGACATTATTTTACCCCCCAAAAGATCCCTGCTCGGGTCCCTGTGAGCAGAATCCACTAAGTGCTTAGATATAAAATGGCTGTAACAGCATCATCTGTACCTCTATTACACCTGTAAGCAAACTGAAAAGGATCTAGTGATCAGTTGACTTCTATTTTCAATAGGTTGATATGATTTTCTCAAAACATGTCATAACTACAGAAGTCAAAGCAACTGGTCAATAGTCGTTATTTTCTTTACAGCATGCTTTTTTTTAGGAACAGGAATAATAAAAGAATTTTTCCAGCTGGAAGGAACAGTATGTCAGTCCAAAGACTTCTGGTAGATGGGGCACCAGGCCTCTGCCATCTGTTCACTGCATGATTTCTACAGGAACCCAGAGATGCCGACTGGTCCAGAGGCCGTCCTGGGGCAGGTGCGTGAGAACAGTCTCTGCTCTACATGTTGGTCGATGGTGATATATCCAGAGCCACTTTTTGCTCTTTAAAAAAAAACATGGGGGGGGGGGGCCTTTTGTCTATTTTTGATAGTGCAGTTTGAGGATAGCCAAGAAATGGGGAGAGAGAGAGAGAGAGAGAGAGAGAGAGAGAGAGAGAGAGAGAGAGAGAGAGAGAGAGAGAGAGAGAGAGAGAGGATGGCATGCAGCAAAGGGCCGTGGGCTGGATTCGAGCCAGCGTTGGAACATGGGGTACCAGCTGAGCTACTGGGGCAGCCCCACTTTTTGCTCTTGCAAGAAATCAGCTGTTTCAAACCTTGCATAAAAGTCATTTAGTCTGTTGGCCTTCTCAAACTTCATTTAAAACACTTTTTAGCTGGGACCATGTTCTGCATGGATTTCATAGAATCGAGTGAGTTTCCAATTTCTTCTCCTCTTTCCTCCTGGCCTTCTTTAAATTATGACTGAGTTTTTCTGAACCATGCACTTTTTAATTTCTTTGGAAATATAGGGTTTGATGTTTGGATACAAAGTTATTTTCTTCTGAGTTAGGACGTTGTCTCTTTCAATCACCTTTTCACTTGTGAGTCGCTCGGAGTGTTTCTTTGTTTTCATGGTGGTCTGCCACGAACCCGACTCACCACAAATTGGACCTACCAGATACAGGTGTATTTATACTACAATCAACCGAAACCACTCGACGACACACAGGTTTTTAATATGTGGAATTAATTTAGATCATTTTGTAAAGCTGTGTTTTCACTTTGACAGAACTTCTGTTGATCAGTGTCACAATACACTTACTTTAAATCCATGTTGTAAAACAATAAAACGTGAAAACCTCCAAGTGGGTGAATACTTCTGACAGGCACTGTATATTGTCTCTTGGTATACTGTCATATTGCGATACCCTACAGCTGATGTAGACTTTTGCATGACTGTACAATGCACAGTTTACGTGTTAACACATTGGGTTATTTGGGGGTCCCAGAAAGGCTTGGGCAAGCCCTGCTGTGGTGTCTTTGTCTTCATCTTTGGTGCCATGTGATTGTGGCTTTGGTGTTCTTTTTTGCTGGTAACCAATTACTGCATTTCTTCAGTTCTTGCTTTGCTGTTAAGGGAGTGATTTTCTGTAAGCGGTGCTCCTTTCTGCAATAAAGAGAAAAAACATTTCTCCCGCAGAGAATTTATCACATTCTCTGTCTTTCTGTATCTGGGACATTATAAAAACTTCCATATATATAGATACCCCATATTTAGTGCTGAGGGCAGTGCTCAGTGTTTCCTATCTTTCAGCATGTATGTCCTATACAGCTTCCCCTGGAGCTGCTGCTTCACCCAGGAACAGCTGTATCTGCTTATGCCTGACATGCAGGGAGTAGATCCTAATTGACTGTTGCATTAGATTTGCTTGTCAGGCTGCCAACCCCTGCTTTAAACAGCTAGTGGGCTGTTGCTCATTGCTGAGGAGAGGACGGTGTGCACGCAGACTGAGATATGCAGCAAACTCGTGGGTTTAAGGGTGTAAACTTTTGCAGAAATGTCTGTCTACACAGGCTGCTTCTGCCCTCTTGTGGAATAAAGCTGGAATACAGCTCTGAGTTGTGTAAGAGGCAGTTGTCTCATTTCTGTTTTACAATGTTAATTTTTGCACATTTGTGATTCTAACAAGGTACGTGGAGGGACAGTAAGTAATGTTTGTAGTATACCACTGAACCAGATAAGTGTAATAGACAGGAGAGTATAGTGGTGCCGGTAATGGTGCGATCTGAAGACAAACATTTTTAGTGTCTTTGGTTCATAATGACACACATCAGACCAACTTTGAAGGGTTGGTTCAGCAAAAATACAAAGAAACAAGATTAATATATTTTATTTTTATTTAGTTTGTGGTAATTTGATTAAACACAAATTTATTTAGGAATATGCAACTTGTGAGCACAATATAAACTAAAATAGTGAAGGTCTTAAATCTAGATTTGAACTCAGGTTATAATGCAGGACCTTAGCTGACTTTAGTAATGGAAAGTCCTTGACAAAATTTGAATTGACAGTGAACCTGGGGCCCCTGGGGGGCCAAGGGCCTAGGGGCTGTTGCCTGCTTTGCCCGGCTGGTAAACCAGCCTTGCCTATAATGGTATCTTGCCATGCAGAGAGTTTTAGTGGTACTCATTGAAAAATGACATTTAAAAGAACTAAAAGCAACACCTCTTTCCAGAAACAGCGCACATTTCAATTTTTGCAAAAGTCTGTTCACCTTCACTGTACGGGGGTGGAAGCAGAATGTTCTTCTCTCCGTTTTTTTATTTGGATGACCTGCCCCTTTAAGTGCCTTTTCATTGTTCTTTTGCTGGAAAGAACACAAATGATGCTTTTATATTATTTTAGTTATTTTAAACATCTAATTAATATACTACATTTAATTCGAATTACAGTTTCTTAAAATACATTTACAAATAAATATTCTTTTAAATTGTTTGTTTGAAGTGACATTTTCCCTCTAAACTACACGTTTGTGTGAATCTCTGCTGTACTTTATTCTGACAAGTTGTGCCACAGCCCTGTTCATTATATCGCAATCCCTGAATCTAGAGATAAATAAAAGTCCGTTTCCCTAATGCCCCTTTTGGCCTAAAGCCCAACTAACTAACTACACACAGTACAAGTGTTGGATAGAACAAATTGATAATTTTGCTATTCTAAGAGACTCCATCAGTGTGGTTCAAACAAGGATTGTTGAACAGCATCTGGAACCCCTTCCTCCCCACAGGTTGGAATGGGTGGGCTGGTTCCAACAACGGTTTCTGAAACAACAACCTCGCTCTCTCTTTTCATTCTTTGGCAAGCAATTTTCATCACTTGTCTTGTGTACAAATGACCGCAACACCACAGTGTGTGCTGTTATTCCCATTTAAATGATTATTGCATCTCTGCCCTCTCTTTGACTGAAGGCTTTTCATCCTACCCTCAAGTGTAGCCGTTTGGATCAGATATAAAAATGTTCGCCTTCAGAAGTAGTCAGACGAGACTTCGTACAATCTAGTTTCTTTCAGGCACACCCCAACCTTAGTGGGGCTAGAAATCTAAAGTTTGTTCCTTTTGAACCAGACGCTGCCATCCTTGGTGACGGACCCTTCGGCTGTCGCCGCTGTCAACTGAACTATGACCAGGACGCACACTTTGAATTTCTCTGACTGCGTCGAAATCTGATGTTTTCACATTAAAGATGATGAACATTCCAACGTGATATTTTGATATGACGATGGCGCTAGATCAAAGGCCAGTGTCACCAAAACTAGTGCTAATTTTAGGCCTCATAGCCAGTGAGGCAAAAAACACACAACAAATGTTGTGTAGTCTTTCACTTATCAGATGTTGCAGACTGATTACTGTTTCTGAAGCCCCTATGATGATCCCAGTCTTTTCTAAATGCTGAGGTAACTATGTGCATGACCTGCGTCTCAGGTTGCTTTGTTGGTTTTCCAGGCATGAGATATGAAATTGTAGCTACAAAGTCTGGTGTTGCTTCACCCGTTTTCCCCACCATCGGCCTATATGTATACAGACTGTGAGCTGCAATCAGAGTCGTGACTCTCTGAGGCTCCACATCCTCTCCTTCACCTCTCTGAAAAAACAGCAAAGTCAGTCTTAACCGACCGTGAGTTTGCAGGGCTCATCAGGTATTAACAGATTTGATCCTTACTGGAAGAGGAAGGGCGTTTGGGAGGGAGGTTTGGGGGATATCAGCATCGCCGTGGAGGTCCCGAGGCAAGAATCCTCACTAACTTGGCGGACATTGTGCTTTTATATGTGTCAGAACTAAATATCTTTACATGAAAATATGAGGAAAATTATACCAGGGACAGCTGAACTAAAAATTCATGTGTTGAATATGATAAATGTCAACATTGCTATTATTTCCTTTACATTTACAATAGTTACAGTCAACAGGGCAGGATGGGAAAATGTCACATTGATTATAAAAAGTTATTATTCGCACTGCAGAGATTTCAGGCTCAAGATGTTTTGATAGATAAAATTAAAAAGCACCCTCTCTCGAAATATTATATTGACTTGACAGTTAAAGCTGCACTATTTGGTATATTTTACATTAACAATAGATCAAATCACTTTGTGTAGTGTGAAAGGTGTTGCTCATAGTGATAACCCCACAGTAAATTATCACCAACTCAGCCGTTCCCAGCAGCAGGCAGCTGCTTTCCTTGAAAAAGCTCTGAAAGGCCGCTGTGCACGAGCCGCTCAGCAGCAGACAGCAGACAGCAGACAGACAGTCGGAGAGCAGCTGGCAGCTGAAGAGCCAGATATTCTTCTCCTAAGCTAACTTACATTTATCAGGTGGACACAAACAAGATTCCAAATGATTGCCAGTGCTGCTACTGCCTGATGTGTAAATAGGTAACAGTCTGCTAACAATTTCACCATAACTTTATAAGGAGATAACATGTCAGACATTGTGTTTTCAGCTTGAGCTAGTTCCCCCAAATGACTAAAAAAGTCCATTCCAGTCCAGTTCATTTGCTGCTGTCCCTTTTCTTGAATTTTCTTTCACGTGAAAACGTGTAACGCACTGCATTACATGCCTGTCCTGTTTCCTCCAAGTGGCCAAAAAATCGATTACTGCAGCTAAAACGGTATTAATTGATTTTTGGACACTTGGGGGAAGTGCAACAAGCTGCAAATACAACATTGATATTTTATCACCTTATATGGAGAACATGCTAGCAAGCAATTTATCCATCCAGCAGACTCAGATCAACATTAGCATTATTCACTTGGATCAATCTAAGTCCAGTATCCACTCTGCTGTGTGGTGCTGACCCGGTAGTGCACAGAGGCTTTTTCAGAGCTTGTTCACTGGAATCAGCTGCCTGCTGCCGCTGGAAACCAGGCTGATCAAAACAACGAGGTCAAAGAGGCTGAAAATCTCCGCAGAGCTGAGGGCAACTGCAGCGTTGGTGATCATTCTCTGTGGGTTCATCACTAAACATGTTAATTGATCCATTGTTAATATAAAAACAGTGATTAGTGCAGCTATTATTTGTCCAGGGACTTTGGTATCGCAAGTTATCCATTTGATGTGATTTGTTATTAATCAAACAACTTTAACTTTGATATTTTAAGATTTTTTTAATAGGTCCAAACCCATCAATGTGGACATTTTCAAATCCACTTGACACTCCTCAGATCTCACTTTCAGCTGTTTTCACTCTTTCTTCTGTAGAAAGGATTTCCAGTGAAACTGTCTGCGATAAGCTCTGTGGATTGTCCACAGTAACGGGGACTTTTTGTCTGGAAATCCACATTGCTGTTGATGTTTTCAAATGTCATTTTTCAATGCTGGGAGACCCACAAACAAAGTTCCATTCACCTCCATTGTATCGGGGTGGAGGCAGCAATCTCAGAGAGAGAAATCTCAAAACCTGAACAAATCAAACCAAAACTATCTGGATGGATAGAAACCACCAGAGGAAAGTGAGAAAAACATGCTTTTGATTTGGGTGAACCAACCCTTTAACAATCAAACTCTCCTCCTCAAAGTTCATATTTAGCTCCAGCGTTCATGAATATGGACTTCGAAATGAACAGGCACAAGACAGACATCAGTTATTTTATTATGTTTTCCTTGACATGTTAAGTGATTCGATTTTGGAAACCGGTCACCCAGGGTGTGCCATATTGTCTCCAGTGAACTGAGGCTGCAAAAGGCAACATTCATCCAAACACCTCTGTGATGTTTCATGAACTAAGAAATTCACTTAAAAGGCAGCTAACGCACGAGTGTAAATATCTGACTTTGCTTTTCAGGTGAGCTGAGTAAAAGGGCAGTGGACTGTGTTTAAAGATGGATGACAGGATAAGAGGGTGGCTGGGTGAGTTGGGGGAGGTTCATAGAAACTGATATAACTTGTGATTACAGTCATCTCCACTGACCCCAGAAAGACTGCAGTGTTGGCAGCCGCTCCCCTGTCTAATCTCCAGCTGCTAAGTGAGTAATTGGAAGTGAGAGCTTATGTATTTTTGTAATGAGCTGACAGCATATTTCCACTCCTTGCCCAAAAGGTTCGCCTAATCAACATGGTCACGCTGTTTCTCTGTTAGTGTCAGCTCTCGCCACAACGGCCGTGACAAAACAAAACGTCAAGCGGTGGACGGATGTGTGTGTGTGTGTGTGTGTGTGTGTGTGTGTGTGCTTTGGGTGGGCTTCAGCTGCTCCCCCAGTGCTGCATCAACATCACTCCTTCAGTCCGCAGGACGAGAAACTCAGAAACCCTCTCGTCCCACGTCATTCTAATATTAAACCCAAAAATCCAACAATGAAACGTATGTTTCTGATACTGCTCCAAACCAACACTCTATTCACAATCTGAGAAAACATTTGCGATTCTTTAAATAAATAAAACTTACTGAACTAATAAAAAGTCACCCTGTAACATCAAGAAAATCTGCTCCTCTTTAAAAGTGTCCTTTTTAAAATATTGGGAGTCATCAATTTAATCTAACCTCAAAAAATGTCAATTTTTTTATGTTCAACTTGTTTTAAAATGAAAAAGGTATTTTAATGTCAGTCTCGAATCTTAAAACTTTTTTAAATATGTGAAAAGAGGCCAAAGAGTGAGTTCATTTTTCTTTTTTCCAATTCAATTATTAATATTCAGTTATTGAATTGATTGATTTATTTTAGTAGAAGTGAAACAATGTCCTAATTGTTCAAGATGAAACATGTTGATTCAAACTACATAAATACTTCTAATAGGAATAAAACCGAATACAAGAATGAGTTGTTTTCACAGCTGTTGCTTTTGACTCGAGTGTGTGTGAGTTGTGTGTCAACTCCACTGAGCATCATTACACGTGAGTTGCCTTTTTTTTTTTTTACAGAAAGCCTGTGTTACACAGTGGGGACATGGAATCTGAAAGACGTGGACATTTACCAGGCCGGAAGGGTCTAATGAAAGAGACCATTGAGTTGCATTATGGGAAATGTAGGATGAAGTGTTTTGGAGTTTGACCCCTACTAGGGACTCAAAGTCAGGATGTCTCGGCCCGTGCTGCACAGATTTTGAACCTTCTTTTTTATCTGTCCCTTGAAAGTCGCCCAACGTTATGGAAGTACAATACTAAATCGCTGTGCCCCTTAAACCAATCCAATATGAACAACTTGAATTTTTGACTTGACTTGAAATTCTACATCTAAATTGGACTTTGAGCAACTTGAAGTCACTCAAATTCAAATTTACACCTTTTAATCTGAATTTGTGAACCCTTAAAAGAATAAGAAAAATTATAATTAAAAAAAGAATATAAAAAAAAGAATAATTTTCTTTCATTCTATTTCTTCAGAAGTACATAGTTCCAATGAAAACTGTTCACATTGAGGTCTATCAATTATCTATCAATTATCAGTGACTGGGACCATTAAAGTGACAACTTACAGTTCTCAGAAAAATGGAAATTTGACCATCTACAACTGTGATGTGGCCGGAAGCTCCAGAAGAGCTACTGCATTGTGGTCAGATTGTTTCCAAGGTCAAGCATGAACCTTCAAACAGAGACACCGTGTCTGAAAAGAGATTCAGTGTAATGTCAATGCTTAGAGTAAAATTAAATTAAAGTAAATTCCATTCACCTCTATTGTTTTGGAGTGAAGGAAGAAGTCTCAAAACCTGGAGAAATAAAACCAAAACTATAATGTTGGATAAATGCCACTAGAGGGAAGTGAGAAAATATGATTTATTTTGAATTGTGTGAACCGTACTTTAAATCATGTATAACAAACAACAAATTTGCTGCAGTGTTTCACACCAAAACAACAAATCACCCGCAAGACAACTTTTGAAAGTCCCACCAGTGTTTGTGCTCGGTCTACATGTGCTGTAAGTCGAGATGTCTGTGAATTCTTGTTGGATTGAGAATACTAAAACCGGGAAATAACAGAGCTGAAAGAGGTGAAAAGGCAAGTGATAAAAGAAGGGTCTGTCTTTTAAATCTGTAACTCAAGCTGATGGGGCTACGTGGGAAATCAGCTTTGGCCGAGGGCTTCACGGATTAGACCCTATCTGCTGCGCTCCCTCTGGGCCGACGCCCCCCGGCCGCAAACCCCGAGCCCTCTGTCCCCACCGAGGGGATCGGCAGGCACATGAGAGGTCAGTGTGGATTGCTTATGGAGGTGTTCCATTTAAAATGCCAAAACAATTTCCCTCTGACCTGCTGAAAGTCTGTTTTGGAAATCCTCCTGTGCCACTTCACCCACAATGCAATTCCTGACATGTGACACCGGTGAACCCGCAGTAACCTGTGAGGGGGGTTATGTTTGGTCAAGACCTGCTCTGGGTCTCACATGCTGCAAACCATGAGCAAGAAGGGACAAAATACACTTGTTTCATGAACACCGGAGACCATCGCGGTGCGTGTTACATATTTCCTGGAGTCATTACAATCACAGCCGCTCACTCTTTTTCCCTCCGTGTGTCCTTGCAGTTAGCTGGAGTTCTGGAGACCGCTCCAGGACTGCTGAGGCTCTGGTATCTGCAGCACGGGGCACCAATCCATGCGTGACCATATGTAATATAATCAAATAGTCAGTGCTGTGTTTTATACAACCAATCAGAGCCAATCAGTGTGAGCCCAGTGTGTGATGGGAAGGTGGAAAAGGGGGACTCAGGGGTTGCTGGGGCCCCGGCTGAGTGTGTTACTCATCAGTCTCTCAGGCCCGGCACTCTGTTTGGATTGCTGTGTTTGGATAAAGCAGATTGGTTTGCACTTAACCCTGTAATATATGCAAAACTATTCTCCTGATAATACTCTTTAAGCCTGGCCAGTCACCACTGTGGCAGATGTCGTAAATGTGGCACGGCTTGAAGAAA
The DNA here is from genome assembly GCF_020085105.1 of Siniperca chuatsi. Classification (NCBI taxonomy): domain Eukaryota; kingdom Metazoa; phylum Chordata; class Actinopteri; order Centrarchiformes; family Sinipercidae; genus Siniperca; species Siniperca chuatsi. The sequence goes on along the minus strand of NC_058056.1, from coordinate 2,311,294 downwards.
AATGGCACGTAATAAATTGTGACATGGTCGCCGAGGGCGGCACATGTGTCCTTGTAGCCCCCCCCCCCAAACCCTACACACACATACACACACCCCTCACCCCTCTGACGTTAACAAGCAGGATATGAAATATGGCATTGAGATTTACGGATGCAGGTCAAGGGGTCAATTTTTTGAAGTGTGAGTGTATGTGTGTACAGGTGAAACAGTGACAACTGGCCTCCAGTCCGTTAGTCATGGAGCAAACAAAGGAACTTTTACTATGGGTGGGTTTTCATGATGGGCAAATTTAGTATCTATCTAAAGTCTAAGTAACACATTTGAAGTGTGTTAAAAGGACCAACGTGGTGTACTTTTACACTCCTCTTAAAACTCTTTAAAGGCAGCATGAGAAGGATTTGTCGGCTGCTGTTTGTAAAAACACGATTCAAAGTTGGCCCTCAACGAGTGAGAGAGAGAGAGTGTGAGAGTGAGAGAGAGAGAGAGAGAGAGAGAGCTAGAGAGAGTGAGAGAGTGAGAGAGAGAGAGAGAGAGAGAGAGAGAGAGAGAGAGAGAGAGAGAGAGAGAGAGAGAGAGAGAGAGAGAGAGAGAGAGAGAGAGAGAGAGAGAGAGAGAGAGAGAGAGAGAGAGAGAGAGAGAGAGAGAGAGAGAGAGAGAGAGAGAGAGAGAGAGAGAGAGAGAGAGAGAGAGAGAGAGAGAGAGAGAGAGAGAGAGAGAGAGAGAGAGAGAGAGAGAGAGAGAGAGAGAGAGAGAGAGAGAGAGAGAGAGAGAGAGAGAGAGAGAGAGAGAGAGAGAGAGAGAGAGAGAGAGAGAGAGAGAGAGAGAGAGAGAGAGAGAGAGAGAGAGAGAGAGAGAGAGAGAGAGAGAGAGAGAGAGAGAGAGAGAGAGAGAGAGAGAGAGAGAGAGAGAGAGAGAGAGAGAGAGAGAGAGAGAGAGAGAGAGAGAGAGAGAGAGAGAGAGAGAGAGAGAGAGAGAGAGAGAGAGAGAGAGAGAGAGAGAGAGAGAGAGAGAGAGAGAGAGAGAGAGAGAGAGAGAGAGAGAGAGAGAGAGAGAGAGAGAGAGAGAGAGAGAGAGAGAGAGAGAGAGAGAGAGAGAGAGAGAGAGAGAGAGAGAGAGAGAGAGAGAGAGAGAGAGAGAGAGAGAGAGAGAGAGAGAGAGAGAGAGAGAGAGAGAGAGAGAGAGAGAGAGAGAGAGAGAGAGAGAGAGAGAGAGAGAGAGAGAGAGAGAGAGAGAGAGAGAGAGAGAGAGAGAGAGAGAGAGAGAGAGAGAGAGAGAGAGAGAGAGAGAGAGAGAGAGAGAGAGAGAGAGAGAGAGAGAGAGAGAGAGAGAGAGAGAGAGAGAGAGAGAGAGAGAGAGAGAGAGAGAGAGAGAGAGAGAGAGAAGAGAGAGAGAGAGAGAGAGAGAGAGAGAGAGAGAGAGAGAGAGAGAGAGAGAGAGAGAGAGAGAGAGAGAGAGAGAGTGGAGAGAGAGAGAGAGAGAGAGAGAGAGAGAGAGAGAGAGAGAGAGAGAGAGAGAGAGAGAGAGAGAGAGAGAGAGAGAGAGAGAGAGAGAGAGAGAGAGAGAGAGAGAGAGCTAGAGAGAGAGAGAGAGAGAGAGAGAGAGAGAGAGAGAGAGAGAGCTAGAGAGAGAGAGAGAGAGAGAGAGAGAGAGAGAGAGAGAGAGAGAGAGAGAGAGAGAGAGAGAGAGAGAGAGAGAGAGAGAGAGAGAGAGAGAGAGAGAGAGAGAGAGAGAGAGAGAGAGAGCGAGAGAGAGAGCTAGAGAGTGAGTTAACTGTGTATGTAAGTGATTGTCTCATGGCAGTTACGTTCTAAAGCTGACACCTACACACACCTCCGCAGTTGCCGGATTTTGTGTGAATGCAGCCAAAGCGAGGCTTGATCCTGTCCTCTGCAGCCTCTCTGTTCTGCGTGAGTGTGCCCCCCCCCTCGGTCAAACCGACACACAGCCCTGCACACACAGAAAGCAGAGGAGAGACGGAGACAGCGACATCACCAGGTGTTAGTCCCAACCTCACAGCCTGTTGTTGGCTGGGGGCTACACACTGCCCGAAGGTTTAAGCCCAGAAACGTCCCGAACACAGCAAACTAATAAGAAACAGGGAATATACAGGCAGCGGGCAGCGGCTCTGCAGATTAGAAGTGATAACTGAGAGGGAAAATCCTACTTCTTCTGCCTTTAACTTTAAGAATTAGTTCAAGAAGATGGATATCAATTTCATGTCTGTGTATTAAGTACGGAGCTAGAGCCTTGAAACAATTAGGCTAGCTTAGCATAAAGACTGGAAGCAGGGGGAAACAGGTAGACTGGCTCTGTTACAAAAACCGTCTCCCAACACCTCTGAAGCTCACCGATTAACATGTTATAGCTCATTTGTGCAAACCGTACGCTAACTGAAATATAAAAACTTGCAGCCGGCTACTTCTTGTCCAGAGTCTCGGGCTGTGGGTTGCCAGATACACCCGGTGAGCATTGGTTTTGGTCTTTGTACAGGAACAATGCTACTGGTACCAAGTTTGGACCTGGCAGCCTCACTGGGACAACAAGACTCTGGGAAGCTGCACAGTCACTGCACTGTCAAGAAATGGTTTCAGCACGTAACTCCCCCTAAAACTGCAGGCTGTCTTTTTTCCATTCCCGTTTGTGTACAGATTACATAAACAAGATACAACATGTTAATTAGTGAAATTTAGAGATGTTTTGAACTTTGGAACGAGCCAGGCTCGCTGTTTCCCCCTGCATGTGATCAAATAAAAATATTGTCATGGTAATCCATGCATACAGATTGAGAGCAACAACAGATTAATAAAGTGTGCTGATGCACTGCTAATCTGAGCCCATGGTGTAGAAATTAGAAAAAGGAAGGCTTTGTGACTATGCATCTGGCCTTCGGAATAAAAGTGGTTAATTATTATAAAAAACTGGATGTTGATACATTTTCTTCAGCTCAACTCAAATAAAACTGAAATCCTTGTTATTGGGCCCCAACACATCACTAAACACATACTGCCATCTACTGGTGACCTGTCGCAACATATCAAGCCTGTTGCAAGAAATCTTGGTGTCCTGTTTGATAGCAGTTTATGTTTCGAGCAACTAAGATCACTAAGCTTGTCCAATCATGTTTCTATCACCTCAGAAACATCGCAACAATCCGATCTATTTTAAATCTTAGTGATGCAGAAACTGTTGTGCATGCTTTTATCTCCTCACGCCTCGATTACTGTAACGGCCTGTTCACTGGTCTTAATCTAAAAACTTTTAAATGACAAAAGTACAAAACTCAGCTGCTCGGCTGTAAACCAGGACCGAGAGGTGCGACCACATCGCACCTGGTTCAGCCTCTTTACATCGGCTCCCTGTTGGTTTTAAGATCTTGTTGATTACTTTTAAGGCTCTTCATGGCCCCAGATTATATTTTAGACCTTGTAATCCCTTATGAACCTTCAGGTAGTCTGAGATCTTCGGGCAGGGGTCTCCTGTCTGTTCCTGAGTCCAGGATGAAAACTAAGGGGGACAGCGCTTTGGCCATCAGGGCCCCGAGGCTCTGGATCAACCTGCCCGAAGACATCAGGCTGTCTGAGTCAGAGTCTTCGTTTAAGTCTCGTCTCAAAACACATTTTTATCGGAAAGCAGATCCTGATTTGACCTGAACTGTTTATTTTCTGTTTTTATGTGTTTTATCTTTCACTGTGGTGTTTTATTTCTCTCTCTGTGAAGCACTTTGTTTTGATAAGTTCTATGTAAATGTAATGTATTATTATATTATTATTATAATTAAGTCAAAAATGTATTGCCAATTAATTAATTGTCATACCAGCTACATGAAAGCACAGATTAATAACTGGTGTTGGAGAAATAGTAAAAAACAACTATAATATAATATATATAGTATGCTTATATTATTATATATAGTATATATGCTTAATAGACTGGAAACTATGGAACCCCAAAGTGTTCAAAATGAAAAGAATGAAGAGACATTATGAAATAAATAATGATATGAATAAATTGTGTAAAATATATAATGAAACAATTATTTGTTAGATAATTTAAGAAATTATTAAGACTCAACTCATTATTATCAAATGTTATTTCATTATTGTTGATCTTTTTACGTATTTATTGAATATCGTTGTTATTTTTCATTACGTTACCTTTATTTAGCTGATGCTTTTATCCAAAGCGACTTACAATAAGTACATTCAGTGATGTGGATACGACCCAAGAATTGCAAGAATCATGCAAGAACATCAGCTTCATCAAATATGCTGAACTGCTTCATGTCAGCATATTTGCTGCGTCATCATAGACATTTTTATCTCCAAATGCCCTTTTCCAAAAGTCTGTTTTTATTTCATTATGCCAATTTTACCAATGACACTTACATTTCATGTCAAGTTTTATTTCATAATCTTGATTTTCATAATGACACATTATTTCGGCTTAAGATAGCAAGCTGAACAACTGCTTCCAAATTTAGCCAGGTAGCTCCTGTTTGCTAGAGCAACAACAATCCTCAAGTTACTCTGAATCAACCAAGTAGAAGCTGCTGCTGTAAATATACACCATGCATAGACACAGTAACTGCACAAAGTCTAATTTATACTCTTCTCTGAGTGGCCTCTATATTAATAGTGGTTTATGATAAAACATGCTCAATGCTACATAATGCATAACAGATAGAAAGGAATGTTAAAGTTAGCAAATCTACTCCTCCACTGATTAACAATCTGTGTCTAAACAACAGAGTAATGGGAAATAACTGCTGTTTAGATACTTAATAAATAGTTACAGAGACTGTGTGGGCTACAGGGATGTTTGAGTGATGCAGAAAACGATTGACAGCCATATCTGTATTTGTTTGATTTACAGTATCATTACACTATCTGCCAAATGAAAGGCCCTGCTGTGGACTGCTGCCAGGAAGCTCTGCAGAGCCTCATGTTTTATCATGACCCAGCATCAGATGGGATCTCCCCCCATGTAATAAGTAGCCTTGTGGTTTTCATAGTCCACTGCTCTGCTGAAATGTTGGCCTAACCCAGCGCTCCACTGCTAGATTTCTTCATGAAACCTAATAAGAGCCTGGTGCTCCAGACCCGGGGGGTGGGGTGGGGGTGGGGTGCAATGCAAATGATGACATAATCAAATATGATGTACGTTTTCCCAGAGTTCAACTTCAAGTACAACTGAAGGTAACTCCATCGCCACGCTTTGAGTAACAAGCACACTCAACGCAACTGGCTACAGTTAAGATCTCCACTGTTTTCCAATAACTGATATTAACTTCATTCTGTTACCTTCAATCTACATATATTTACATGTATACCTTTCATTTTATTTCACCATCCTATGGAACTATGCCACAACAACAAAGGGCAACGGCTCTTTTTACAGACACAGGGACCTGTATAGCACGTCTGCTAACTTGTGTATCACAAGGTCCAGTCAGTGGTCACCAGTTTTGGCTTGGCTTTTTTTGCCACCAAATCTAAGCAGAATACAGTCATTTTATATTCCTGTCATATTCCTATCATATATAATGTATTCTATTTTTTCTTATACTTTATGCAGATATGGTACGTGTTCTCTCATAGTGCATATTATGTAGTAGAATTTTATTAGGGATGTGATTATGTTGTCGTTTAGAGGCAGTCCAAAATGTAAGTATGTAATGTAATCAACAGCTGAACCAACAGTAGTGAGATGTATTTTGTTTTACAGTCACCATGGACACATGTCAGATCTTACAGACATGACTATTTTTATACAAAGAGGTTGGGTCCCTGCATCTCAACAGCAGAGGTTGCTGAAGGCCACATGGTAAGATATTTGCTCCAGTGTCACAGCTGGTTCTCTCTGATATTCCTCTCTCAGACCAGAGGCTTGTCGTGTTGTACATAAGGAATACTACCAGCAGAGGGTAGCACATGACAGAAAATGAAGCTCTGTGACACACCATCACAGGCTTCAGTCTAGACAGTTTTAACATCCACTTATTGTCATCTGTTTGTCACCATCCAATTGAAATGTCACCATGCAATTGAAATGATTTATTTTTAAGGCAATCATCCCCTTATTCAAACAGTCCAAACCCACTGTAACATTCTGTAGATACAGTGCATATATTCTTCTTTACAACTTTTGTCCTTGGAACATTTGATAATCCTAATGCAATAATCAATGTTTTTCATTTTCTTATTTTTAACCATTTTAGTCCGTTTAAAAATAAATAATTCTTTGGGCATAAAAGGTGAAATAATAAAGTCTAATACTAGCTAATATCACAGTAAATTGTGATACTAAATCTGTTAAATTCAACATATACTTATATTAATATACACATTAAATTAGATTAAAAGTGTTTAGCCTACTTCAGTGATATTTCACTCTAATAACAATATAAGCAGGGTAGCAGTATTTTTACATTATTTAATGTGTGGTGTGACAGTAATGGGGGGATCATAGTGTTTTTTTTTATTTCAAAGCTATCTATGGTCTCTATGATTTTACAAATTTACAGAAATTATATTAACAAGAACCAGAGGGCTAGGCATGTTATCACTGCAATGCTTAACACATTACTTTCTCGGTTTTTATCGCTATTTTTTATCATTATTTGAATAACTAACTAGCAACGTACTAGTGAAATACCACAATCACAGCTGACTGACAGGCAAGGATCAACCAGAGGCAGCCTTCAAAAAATCTAGCAACAGAAAACACAGTCTGATGTTTGGCAAAAAAAAAAAAAAAAGTGAGGATGATCTGTTACACAGGCTCCAGTACCAGGTGGACATGGCGTGCTGATTGCAATGGAAACCGAGTGCGCATTGATTCACTTCATTGTCCTCAGTGAAATGAACACTCTCAGATTGACTCTAAAAACTGTGAACGCTGCTGTCTGTGAAATAACATTATCTTACAGTCTACACTGCAGCAGATATAAGTCAGAATGGTCTCCCCAAACAATTTGTACATGATATGTTTCATTGCAGATAGTTAATGGGGAAAATGTTGTTATGCTACATATTTAGTGGGCCTGCACATAAGCACATTATTATGTTTAAGAAATGACATTAGCTACCTAAATGTCTGACCTTACTCACTCATATTGTTAGCTGTTAGCTGTTCAGCTCATCCAGTGTTGCTGACAGCATCCTTGATAGGTGCACATCTTTACTGGGAAATTAATCTGGATATATTTTGACACTATAGTGGTTGATTCCATTAAAACCATTCCTATAAAATGTGCCTAAAATGCCTAAGGTATACCCAAAGTAAACTGAAACCCATTATTGAACCATTTGGACCACATACAGTATGTTGGTCTCTTGTGAAAAGTAACACTGTTTTCCCCCCAACAGTCAGAATCACTGTAAGTGCTAATGGCATTGAGTAATATAAGTTTGGACACACAGAAAAAGAACGTTTTTACTTCCACCTGAATATTTTTTTGCAAACAGATAACTGCAGATGACGGGACTTATTATCTGAAAAACACAATGGGACCACAGCATGAAGCCTTACCTAGTCCAAGCTCAATTTTGATAACAATACCACAAAAAATGTATATTTTACACGTTTTCCTAAGAGAATGTCTAGGGGCTAAACTCCAAAAATGCTCTAAAACCACAGTTACTGCAGACACAGACAAAAAAGGCAGCAGGCATTTCACTTTACGCAAGAATTTCCTACATGTGGCTTTAGACCAACCCACTGAATCAGCATATCCTCGTTTTCAGATTTTCATGGCTATACGAAGTGCCAGTCAACAGGACAATTGGTTGCAATTGGCTCGGTTTCTACACGAAAGAAGAGGGGCAGGCACTTCTTTTCAGTGCGGACTATCATTGGCTATTGTAGGCTGTGGACAGGACATGTAAGCTCCGATTGGGTTGAGTGAGTCAATCAAAAGGTCAGAGTGCAGCCACCATTTTGTTGCCAAGATATTGGAAATATTTACATCCAAACTGGAGTTATGATGGATGCTAATGTAACAAAACCCTTTTTGTTGGAATATTATCTATCAGTGTACTATGAGGCCTATGAGGATTACTGCTGTTGTGATTGGAAAGCTAAAATTCTTGTGCTTCGATTGATGCAAACCATTTCGAGATACAAAGATCGCATGTGTACCCACTTAAACGTAGCAGTGTACAGTGTACATAGCATAGTTGTGTACTCAACAGTCCGACCGTTGGCATGCTAACAGGTTTTAAAGCTGTCAGACTTGATATCCATGGGGGAAATGAAATGATCCATCCATCCATCCATCCAATCTTCATTACTGCTGACGCCACACCAACTCGCCTGTCCATCTCACCCTCCATTTTACCCTCACTCGTGAACAAGATCCCGAGATAATTGAACTCCTTTGCTTGGGGCAGTAACTCGCACGACGCGGAGGGAGCAATGCACTGTTTTCTGGCAGAGAACCATGGCCTCAGACTTGAAGGTGCTGATTCTCATCCCGACCGTGTCACACTTGCCTGCAAACCAAAGAGCAGAGATACAATTCTGAAGTCCCCATATCGGCTGCCTTGAGATCCTGTCCATGAAGATCACAAACAGAATCGGTGTCAAGGGACAGCCCTGGCGGTGTCGAACAGCCACTGAAAACGTGTTTGACTTTGTGCCGAGAATACGGACACAGACAGTTCAGAACTCACTAGCAAGTGCTGCAAAAGAGGACAAATGATTTTTATGTGTTACTGTATGAACTTCAGTACTTGGTAGTGCGAGTTGCCTGCCTGGAAAGAGGGCATCCTATGACAGTGCTACATTGAAACTCACTGAGCTCTTTAGTATGACCCATTCTGCTGCAAACGTTTGTCAATAGAGAATGCATACCTAGGATTTATGTTCCATTTTACGCACCTGTTAATAATGAGTGTGACTGACGCAGCTGAACCTATTAATTGGAAGAAGTGTTCAGTTTTGGAGATACAGTGTAGTAGCTCTCATTCCCATTCATACAAACACACTGAGCAAATACTGAGCTGTGTTATTCTGTGTTTTTGCTAACATACACTTTGATAACACTGCAACATGAGTGCAGTGAAGAAGTAAGTGTAGGTAGTTGAGTTGGATATTTTATTTTTTTCCCCCCACTCTTGATTATTACATTTCCCAAACCAGAGTGCAGTTACATCACGCCCTCTTCAGGCTACTCACAGCAGAGAGTGAGTGATACATCTCACACAATTTACATTTAATATGAAAAATAGGGATTTCCAGTTGTCACAGAGAAGTGTTTGATGTCAAATGAAGAGCGAAAGTGAATCGCATTGAACTATCTAACTTATATCCAAATCATTTTGGAGGGATTTAGAACTTTCTCACTCACACACACAAAAAAGCAGCCTGGATATACACACGGGAAGGAGAGATTAGTTAAAGTTACATCTTGCCCACCTCAAGCAGAGAAGAAACTGGAGACAAAGAGATATACAGGTTGTCTATGAGAAGGAGCTTGAAGTACCCTGTGAGCAAAGTGCTGAGGCCAGCACTAACATGGTCCAACTTAGTCATGATAGGATACTAAGAACAGCTTTGATTCCAGGTCCCTTGAGGAGGACTCATCAGACCCAGAGTGTAATGAGGGTGTCCTTATATTGGATGGTCCTTCACTAAGTCTAAAGCAATATCAGAAGCTCCAGTTTTCATCACACCCCACAATGACAGTGTGAGATGGAACAAACAATTGCTTTTCATTCTTATATTAATTATTTATTAATTTTATGCTGGGACAATAGAAACTGAACCAACAGGAACAGCTTACACAGATCCGTCAGTCCATAAACGATAAAGATGTCTGGTTTTGTTTAATAGCTAATGAAACAGAACATGTGAATATTCAACAAACAAACAAATGAATAGATCACAGCTTGCAATAAGACAAAATGTCAGTTGGAATGCCAAATCTCACATCCCCTCAGAGTGCAGGCGTGTCTCTGTGTAGGCCTGTTTGGGTGCTGCCTGCCCCCCTCCCCTTCTCATCCCTCTCAGGGGGGAGACATTTCATTTGCTGTGCTTATATATATATATATATATATATAAAAACAAAAAACTTCATCCTTCACTCTCCGCGTGTGGTCTCATCCTTCGAGCTCGGGTCCTCTACCAGAGCTTGAGGGTTCTGCGCAGTATCTTTGCTGTTCCTAGTACTGCACTTTTCTGGACTGAGATGTCTGGTGTTCTTCCAGGGATCTGCTGTAGCCACTCCTCCAGTTTGGGGGTCACTGCACCGACCTGCTCCGATGACCACAGGCACCACTGTCGCCTTCACCTTCCAAGCCTTCTCCAGCTCTTCTCTGAGCCCTTGGTATTTCTCTAGTTTCTCATGTTCCTTTTTCCTGATGTTGCCATCACTTGGTATTGGCACGTCAACCACAACGGCTTTCCTCTGCTGTTTGTCCACCACCACGATGTCTGGTATTTAGCAGTTGCTGTTTTTCTTGTTACTTCTTTGAGGTTGCCATTTGCCTGTGGTATTCCAAGGTTCTTGTAACCATCCTCAATGTCTGCTATTGTTCCTTCTGGGAGTGAGACCCCTTCTGTGTGGACTACCTTCCCTCTCTTCGTCACCATTTGACTACACTTCTCAAGCCCGAATGACATCCCAATGTCAGAGCTGTAGATCCCGGTTGGTGTGGATCAGTGAGTCAATGTCCCGCTCGCTCTTAGCATATAGCTTGATGTCATCCATGTAGAGGAGGTGACTGATGGTGGCCCCATTCCTGAGTCAGTATCCATAGCCTAGTCTATGCTGCTTCAGATTTGAGGTTGAGACTGGAGGTAGGGTTCTGGCCCGGATCTTTATTAAGTTGTTATTATTGCTGTGTAGGCTGTGTCTGTTTCGCACTAAGGACCTATCCGAAATTACCACAGAAATGTTAAAAGTGACACTAGAGGGATCCGGGCTCCAGATAGCAGCACTATGATCAGTCCACAAGGGGGAGGTAGTGACAGCAGATGGTGCGCGGCTGTTTTTGGTGGGCAGAGAAGAGAAAGAAGAAGAGCGAGGGGAAACAGATGATGTAAATAGTCAACTATGTGAGGAGGACAGCACAGCGTGCTGCAGGTTAGCCACCAGCATGCGACTACCTGACTTGTTTGGGTGAAGATCATCTCGTGCAAACAAGGAAGAACGATCCCAGAATAAGTTAAAGTGAATAAAACTAATGTCATGGGTGCTGCAGACAGACAATAGAGCTGTGATTCTCTGTCAGTCTGGCTACAGTGCTGAAACTGGGGTTGTTTTTATTTTCCTCTATTAATGATGAGTAATAGGCTGCTCTGGCACCATGGAGGGCTTTCCTATATGTTTTAAGACTATCTTGCTAGAGTAAACAAGATTCTTCCAGGTTGTTGGAATGCTATTTCCTTTCAAGTTTTTGCGATGTTTGCTTAAATTTGTGTATTTGGGGGTTATACCGTGGAGCTAACCTTCTTTGTTTTATTATCTTCTTATTTAGAGGGGCGATAGAATCGAATGTCATTCCCAGAGAGTCTTGCAGCACTATCAACAAGATGGTCAATTTGGGAGCTGCTCTGCTACAGAGCGCAAGGCACTGGAGTGGGTGGTGAGAACTGCCCAGCGCATCACAGGGCCATTGAGGACATCCAGAGGAAACGCTGTCTGCGTTGAGCCCGCAGCATTCTTAAGGACTCCTCTCATCCCGCCCAGAGACTATTCTCTCCCCTGCCTTCTTGCAGGCGCCTCAGGTGCCTCCGGACAAGGACCAGCAAACTGAGAAACAGCTTTTTTCCCAGAGCTGTCTTCCTACTGAACTCTGCCCCCCGCTGATTACATTGTCCTCTCATATACCTTAACTTTAAATGTTGCTATATTGTTTTTGCTGCTGCTAAATTGTTTTTGCTACATGTACCACATGTTCATTACCAAAGTATTTATTTATACATATACTGCATCATTTGCACTCCAGTACGATGTACTAAATACTGCAAAAACTCATCTACTGCACTGTTATTTTTGCCCATAATTTGCACTACTTAATATTCATTGCACTACTGTTCCGCCCAGTCCAATTCATTATTGTACATATCCATCAGTATACCTCTGTTTATAATGTCCATAGTACCACTTGTAAAATATTTTCATAATATTGTTCTATCCTGCACATACTTTATATCCTGCACTTGCTTATTACACTTCTGGTTAGACCTAAACTGCATTTCGTTGCCTTGTACTTGTACATGCGTAATGACAATAAAGTTGAATCTAATCTAATCTAGTCTAATCTAATTTAAATGCAGATGGGATCGCTTCCTTAGATTTATCTACAGCACTATCAGATAGACATCTAGAGTAGGAGTTTTTGCCTAATGGCATGTAGTCGAGTATTAGGAGTTCAAAAGTTATTAAATAATGGTCCGATAATGAAGGATTCTGTGGAAAGACTATTAAATGTTCAATTTAAATGCCATATACCAGAACAAGGTCGAGGGTGTGGTTAAAACAGTGAGTGGGTTCATGTACACTCTGACAAAAGCCAATCGAATCTAATAATGAGATAAATGCAGTACTAAGGCTGCAACTCTGCCTCCTGGTCTCAACTCTGGGTTGTCATGGTTTTGGACCACTAATAAACTCGTCCAGATTTCTGGATATGAGAGCTGCTCCATCCAAAGTGGGATGAATGCCGTCTCTCCTAATCAGACCAGGTCTTTCCCAAAAAGTCTGCCAATTATCTACAAAGCCCACAACGTTTGCGGGACACCACCTCAACAGCCAGCGGCCGAATGAAGAAATGCAGCTAAATATGTCATCACTGGTCAGGTTTGGTAGGGGCTCAGAGAAAACTACGTCATAGGACTACGAGAGTCTGACGTTGTCTTTGCATATGTACATACCGACTCAACATTAACTTTAGTGACCTCCGATTGGCATAATTGGGTGTCTTTACCACCGACGTGAAAAACGTACTGTATTAACGTTTATCCTTAGCCAGCAGTTTTAAATAGGAGTCAACGTTGCCCGCTCTGGCCCCAGGAATACATTTGACTATGGTTGCTGGTGTCGTTAACTTCACGTTTCTAAAAATGGAGCTGTAAATAATCAGAACTGGTTTCTCAGTGGGTGTGTCGCTGACTGGGGAGAACTTGTTAGAAACGTGAACAGGTTGGTGGTGAACCGTGGGCTTCTGCTTAGGGCTATGCTTCCTTTGGACAGTCACTCAACCTCCCTGGTTCCCGGCTAAAAGGATTCAATTTTTCATTTCAATTTATTTATATAGTGCCAATTCATAACAGAAGTTATCTCATTGCACTTTTCCTATAGAGCAGTTCTAGACCATACTTTTTATAATATTAATTACAGAGACCCAACAAATCCCACCATGAGCAAGCATTTGGCGACAGTGGCAAGGAAAGGGGGTGGAGAGAGGGAGGCACAATGCAAAGACCACGTAGAATAATTTTTTTTTAAATAGTATAGTAATTGTAGTGTTAATATTAATAAATTAGTAATAATAGGAATGACAGCTATAGAAAGAATAATGTCAGGATCAGTAACAGAGCCAATAACAACAACTGTAGTAGCAGTTGTTGAGCAGGAACACGGGGGCAGCAGGTGGCCCACAACCACAGATCCAGTCTCTGCAGCTCCGGAGGCAGAAATACCTGCTGAAAGCGACAGAAGTAGAGAGGAGAGAAACGAGAAAGCACAAAACTACTAAATGTGGAGATGGTGTCTGCCTCCCGAACCCAAACTGGGATTTGATTCCACAGGAGAGGAGCTTGATAAGTGAAGGCTCTGGCTTCGATTCTACTTTTGGAGACTCTAGGAACCACAAGTAACCCTGCATCCTGGGAGCCCAGTGTACTAGTCAGATAATATGGTATTATGAGTTCTTTAAGATACGATGGTGCCAGACCATTAAGAGCTTTGTAGGTGAGAAGAAGGATTTTAAATTCTATTCTGGATTTTACAGGGAGCCAGTGCAGAGAAGCTAATATTGGAGAGATATGATCTCTTTTCCTAGTTCTTGTAAGTACACGTGCTGCAGCATTCTGGATCAACTGGAGAGCCTTAAGGGACTTATTCGGACAGCCTGATAATAAGGAATTGCAGTAGTCCAGCCTAGAAGTAACAAATGCATGCACCAATTTTTCGGCATCATTTTGAGACAGGATGTGCCTGATTTATGCAATGTTACGTAGGTGAAAAAAGGCAGTCCTTGAAGTTTGTTTCATGTGGGAATTAAATAAATCCTGAACAAAGGTAACTCAGAGGATCCTTACGGTGCTGCTGGAGGCCAGGGCAATGCCATCTAGAGTAACTATATCTTTAGATAATGTGTCTCTGAGGTGTTTCAGACCAAGTACAATAACTTCAGTTTTTTCAGAGTTTAACATCAGAAAGTTGCAGGTCATCCAGGTCTTTATGTCCTTAAGGCATGCTTGAAGTTTAGTTAACTGGTTAGTTTCATCTGACTTGATCAATAGATATAATTGGGTATCATCTGCATAGCAATGAAAGTTTAAGGAGTGTTTCATAATAATATTGCCTAGAGGAAGCATATATAAGGTGAATAGAATCGGTCCAAGCACAGAACCTTGTGGAACTCTGTGACTAACTTTGGCGTGCACGGAGGACTCACCATTAACATGTACAAACTGAGATCGATCTGATAGATAGGATTTAAACCAGCTTAGTGCGGCTCCTTTAATGCCAATTACATGTGGCAGTCAATGTAATAGGATGTGATGGTCAATGGTGTCGAACGCAGCACTAAGCTCTAACAAGAGTACAAGTACAGAGACAAGTCCATTGTCTGATGCAATTAAAAGGTCATTTGGTCCTGAAAAATCCTGAAATAAACTATTGTTATTTAGAAAGTCACACAACTGATTGGCGACTGCTTTCTCAAGGATCTTAGAAGGAAAGGGAAGGTTAGATATAGGTCTATAGTTGGCTAAAACCCCTGGATCAAGAGTGGGACCAGGAGCTACATCACGTCAATGTTATTATTTATGATTATCTTTGATAATCTTGATAGCCAGATTTAATTGATTGCACCTACACAGTTTGGTGCCCCTTTAACCATTGTGAATCCCAACACCAGGTAGTTGTGGTCTCCCGTTTGAGAGACATTTGGGTTCTGGCAATAAGGCCCTAGGCAGGAAAGATCCTAAAGCCGATATTTAAGAAGCAGTAAATATTGTAAAAAATATATGAAAGAGGTGTAAGAGTAACACTATAGCTTACCTTACTGAGAACTCTAGCTGTAAAGGATTAATTCTAGAACAGTGGAGCCACCAGTAAAGGAGAAGTGTGAAAGCTCCATTGAACAGACACTGCAGATCTCTAGTCAAGCACTATTGAATACGCTAAAAACAAATAGCGCTAGTATTAGTAGTGCTTGTGATAAAATCAGACAGCAGTTGATAATTGTATTTTGAGTAGATCTACATATCTGTGTTGGTGTGTGTGTACAGCGCAGTGTATGTCTGTGTAGGTGCGTGTATGTGTGTAAATGTGCTTACCCCCGCCTGCATAGCAACGGTTGCTGAGCCGTGTGTGTATGCGTGTGTAAGCTGTTTTTGTGTCTCGGGGAAAAGAGAGGCAGAGAGAGAAAAGGAGCAACTGACATTGTGCAGCATTCTGATAGTGTTATAATTTCTTACTTAGCGCAGACAAAATACCAATATTATTATATGAGAAATTTGTTGTTAATGGGAATAACTTCTCACACTATTCGCAGGGATATTGTGGTGATAGTTACAAATAAAATTATAACAACCAAAGTAAATGACAAATACCCTACACCAGTAGAAAATTTAAATCAAGACAAAATTTAGCACTAGCTATAAAAGGGATTTTCATTAAATCTTTGGAAGCTCCAGACGGGAGCACAGCAACCCTGATGAGGAATTTGAGGGGAAGCTAATGATTTAAAATATACCTAGTAGTAGATTGTAACTAAAGTAGACTTACTGAAGTACTGCACCTAAGTACAGATTTGGGGCGCTTGTACTTTACTTGAATATTTTCTTTTTATGCTGTTTTCTGCTTCTACTCCACTAAGTTTTAGAGGGAGATATTGTACATTTTGCTCTGCTGCATTTATCTGACAGCTTCAGTTACTAATTTCTTTGACAAATAAGATTTTTACATGCAGAATACATGAATAGTTTTTAATATGTGATGTTTTACCTCACTGTTTATATGTGCACAAGCTGAAACGATTAGTCAGTTGATAGAAAATTAATTGCCGATTATTGATCGTTTAAGTCATTTTCTCATGTAAGATGCTTCATGGTTCCAGCTTCATAGATGTAGGGATTTGCTGTTTTTCCTTTGACTCATTTCAATAGTTTAATGTACTGTGAAGGTTTGGACTGTTGTCTGGCCAGGATAAGCATTGAGAGGAAGTAACTTTGCGCCCTGGGTGATCGTGACGGTATTTGTAACTATTTTCAGATTTCATACAAATTAAATAATCAATTGATGAATAGACATGATATTCAACAGATTGATCCGCAGTGAGGGCAGTTGTTAGTTGCAGTCCGATACACAATAATTCAAAATAGGCTTCACCTCAACCACCCATGTAAAATCCTGCTTTTACATTAATGCATGAGTAATAATAATCCAATGAAATAATATGTAACAGTATAGCAGTTACTGGGGATATTTTTCTTTCTGCGTTAAATATTAAAGGTGAAAAATACTCAAGTACATTTTCCTGATTATACTTATATAAGGGGGAGAATACTGAAGAGCTGTGTGCAGCCATTGAAAGATCCCTCAAAAGGAGCTGAAATTTAGACAGAAATTGACGGCTTGTAAATACAGGACTATAAATAAAACTTTTACGTGAGTCTTAAGTGAGTGATACCTATAATTTGACTAAATTTGGGAAGAAGAGCAGTGTTGAGATACTGGGTGCCTGCTGGTTTTGATAAAAGCAATCAAATAAGAATAAAACATAAATAAAATGAATTACAGTTCTAATAACAAATTGATAATATACTGTTATTAATTATGAGAAGACTCTTTAATACAAGAAACAATGTCAACGTCAAAAACAGCAGAGGAGGTGCTGTGTGCCAGATATCTGCTCCTTTAAGCATAATTAAATGAAATAAATAAGAGGTGGCAGAAAAGAACTAAAGACATGATTACACAGTGACCAGAGGGAGACACTTTTGACATCGCAAAGGGTGAGGAAATGGAAATCCTCATAAAAATCACAAATCCAAAGGAAAATCAACAAAATAAATGAAAAAGAGAGAAGAAGAATTACAAGTGTTAAAGCTGTATCAAGAAGAAGGAAAGAAATTGTGTGCCTCAATAGAAAGTGCAGAGAAATTTTAAAGGAAAAAGCAAGTGAACAAGGAAAACTCGGCAGAAAAAACTGTGCAGCTCCTCCTCTATATCACTACAGGTGCCAAACCTTGGGGGTGAGAACAAGTGGATACACGCCTGCAAGCCATACTGTCCAAGATGCCTGGGGTGTGGCGGATGGAAGAACTGATTGGATAAACCACTATGTGTGTGATAGTGGGGACACAGGCAACATATGGGAATTTGTTTAATCAGTACAGATCCAGCCTCTGGGCCCACATGAGATGGGGATGATGAAAATCCTACCACCTACATACATAAGAATCAGAAGAAATGGGCCAGAATCCAGAGGATGACCCACTGCAGCAGGCTCTGTTCAGAGACAGTGTGGTGAAGGGACTCCATGCCCTTTGCTCAGTTTTGTGACTGTATCGCTCAGTAAGTCAGCAAACACAACAACCAAGAACAAAAGGCACTGGAGCAGAACAAGAATGAAGAACGAAAGCTAGTCCAGCAACAACTAATGGCTGGGAAGAAGAAAATGCACCTGTACCTGCTCCACCAACACCCACTCCTGTTGCAATAGCCACCCTTTGTGAGACAGGGATACCGGAGAGGGATGGGTTGAGGTGTAGGAGGAGCAAGAGGAAGGAGACCTGGCCCACCCTCAGGTCCCACAGGACAGCCCCTCTGCTGGGGGTGTGGGAGACCTAGACACTTGAAGAAGAAACTGCCGTAAGCGACACTGGGGCCAAAGGGGCCATCAAATGAGACCCAAGGATACCAACAACGCCCCCAACAATCATGAGGAAGAGGGCCATCTAATATATTTAGGGGCCCCGATCAGGGTTACTAGGCGTGTCCAGAGGGTCAACTGCCTATGATTTCCAAGAGGGCTGATAAAGAGCCGATGCTGCTGGTTCAATGATGCAACATACACCTGTGTTAACCTACAAGATGCCGCTCATCTCCCCCGGTCTGGACAATTAGTCAAGACAGTCGGTTTTTCAGGAAAAACGCAGCTGATTCCCACCACAGAACCAGTAATTCTCAAAATAGACAACCAACAGACAAAATACCAATATTAATCTCAGAGACACTCCCATTAACCTATTGGGTAGAGATATTGTTTTGTCACTTTGTAATTGAATGTTTCATTACCAATGGGAAGGTTTCAAGTTCTGAATTTAGAGGTCTTGTAAGAAGCCTTTCGGTGGTACCGGACTCATACCATGGAGTTATAGTAAGAGTTATAGTAATGAGGGAGACTTCCAAACTTTCAAGGGGGGGGGGGGATTATGTTGTGGTTTTATGTATGCATCCATATTATGTTTTCATAACCATATTCTCTAAAATCTATACTTTTCATTTAATTGTCCTTATTTTGAACTGTGCTCTTTTTGAGAATAACAAGTTATATAAGAGAACAATGACTTGTTTGTCAAAAAGGACACTGAAATCCTCTGATATGGTCCCAGACTGTCAAAACAAGAAAAGTAATGCTATTGCCAAAATCCTGTTGAAAGCAGTTGATTCTATTGCACTGAAACTGTGTGATATGAAAAACACACCAGTGTTTTAAGGATATCTGACATTTGAGATCATGGATCCTCTCTTGAGGTCAAGTTGACCTCTTAAGAGGAAAACACTGTTTGATAGGACCATATACTGTATATGGGTAATGTTGTTTAATGGATTCCCAGAAAGTAGGAATACGTTCTGAGAATTGCACATGAACATTTTGGAACAGCATTCAAGTTATGTAAAAAGAGGAAGTTGATGTCCACATACAGAAAGAGAGAGGTTTCTCAATATAAAATGCTGTGTATTTTTGGTTTTTCAGTTGCTATGGCTTTTGTTACTTTCTTAATTAAAAGTCTATTATTGAAGAATTTGTGTCTCGCTGCTAATTCCTCTCCACCACACAACCTCCAGAACTGAGTCTGAAATAATTAATTGGCTATCATTTTCCCATTTCTAAGGGTGGTGCGCTGAGGTGAATTTGTGTTAAATTCTGTTATTATGATAGCAGAAGTAGAGATAGCAGAAGTAGAGTGTTATCCCTCTACTTAATTTTGTCCCAATTTGTATTTAGGCCTATGCTCGCAAAAGTTATAGCAACATCCTTTTTAAACAATCAGTTGAAGACCTGGAAACAACATTCAGATCACATGATGCTGTGATTTAACCAACATATTCTTTACACCCTATCTTCTCTGTGACTGAAGTGAGTGAACAAAACATCATGGAAATAATAACTAACTTAAAGAGCACAAGAGCTCCTGATGTCTATGGGATTGATACTTGTTTGATTAAAAGAAATTCAGCAACTTTATGCACTCCCATTACCAAGCTGGTTAACCAGTCAATAAGGGAATCAGTTTTCCCTCATTGTCTAAAAGCTACTGTGATTCAGTTGAACAACTATAGACCTCTCAGCATCCTGCCTATTTTATCTAAAGTCTTGGAGAAGGTGGTCGCTTATCAACTAGTAGAGCTGAGTTCTTGTCATCATCCAATTGATCTAATGCAGTTTGGTTTTAGAGCCAATCATTCTACAAAAACTGAAAATTATTTTATAAAAATTAAAGTATACTGGATAGTGGGGGGGAGTAGTTGGTGCTATATTTATTGATTTAAAAAGGCATATGATACAGTGAATCATGAGGTTCTCTTATCAAAACTATCACAACATAACATAACTGACAGCACAATGACCTGGATGTCATCGTATTTAGATAACAGACAACATTGCACTAGAATAAACTGTTATCAGTCTACCTTTCTAGACTGTACCTTGGGGTACCTGAAGGGTCCATTTTAGGACCCTTGTTGTTCAGTTTCTATATTAATGATTTGTCATTCATCTGTGCAGATGTCCAGGTGCAAATGTATGCAGATGACACAGTCATATATGTCCATTGTGAATCAAAACAGCTAGCGGCTTCAAAACTCACAAGAGCTAAGGGAAAATCAATGTGATGTGCATGCACAGGTGGAAATTAGCATTGTGCTTGTGGTCATTAATAGTTAATACTTATGTTTTATGTTCATAATAATATCAATATAATATTACCTTTGTTCATGCGCAATGATATTCTTGGTTTTGTGTGATACAGCATATGATGACAGTGCACCTTGAAACAGCGCACTGTGTCCTAGAGGCTTACTTGGTGAAGTGAATAAGCAAGCCGTGAGGCTGACATTTCGACATTCCGAAGTTTGGACTCATCAAGCAGGCCTTGGGGATGACGTTGCGAAGTCTAGACAAAAAGCCAGTGTTTGTGCTTAGTTTGAATGTGACACACAGAACAACGCTGGCCACGCCGTGACATCAAAAAAGATAATCAGAAGATCAAGAGGTGTGCGTTCAGGATCTGCTGTAATTGGTGCGTGAGGTTACAACCCTCTATGACAACATGCACAAATACTGAACTGTATGCTTGTGTGATTTCAGTCACTTTGCAAACTGATTCAGGCCTTTATGCTTTTCAATAAAGGTCTTTAAAAACTCTGCTGACTTTGCCTCCGAACTTTTGATTTTAACAACATGCTAGATCTGGTGCAATAAATTTATTGTACACTGTCCCTGTTTTAAATAAACCAATAAATGAAATGAACAGAGACGCAAAACGACAACAGAGAGGCTACACGTCCACAAAGAGACGCTAAAGGACTATAAAGAAATGAAAAAGAGAAAAGAGAAGCTTAACAAACACAAAGAGAGACAAAACGACTACAAACGATGCGGTTATAGCCTGGGTGTCTTGCTCCCATTTAGGAGGGTTGGGGGGGCTTTTTACATATCAGTGCCCATGGGTCCATTGTCTCATAATCCATCCATGCTTGGAGAGGTAGATAGTTGCTCC
This sequence comes from Siniperca chuatsi, assembly GCF_020085105.1. Classification (NCBI taxonomy): domain Eukaryota; kingdom Metazoa; phylum Chordata; class Actinopteri; order Centrarchiformes; family Sinipercidae; genus Siniperca; species Siniperca chuatsi. The sequence continues at coordinate 2,290,108 of NC_058056.1, read as the reverse complement.
CTAAGTGACTTTGAGCTTTCAGGTAGACAATAATAATTAGATTCCTCACATCTAATTGTTCCCTTTGCTGATGACCACAGACAGCTGTAATATCACTGTTTCACCCTCTCTGGAAATGTACACTGGTGTTCCTCTAGGTGGCACTAAGATGTCACACTTTTGATCCCTCCAAGCACACACGACAGTCCATTTCATGCTTTGTCACCCCATTATTATTCCTCACCAGCAGGGACCCTCAAGCAGAAGAATACGTACATTTTCCAATGGCCGAGCCACATTTAAGTGTTTCACAAACAGGGATAATTATTTGTGAATGGCAGATTGTGAGCAGTCCCTGCTGATCCCTTTAGTCAGGGAGTCGCCATCAGACTAGTTAGACCTGTGACAGCTGCTGAGAGAGTGTGAACACACTCACTCTCACAGATAAACAAGTGTCTACACCATCTACATCACCACAATGGTGGAGACAGGCCTCAAACCCAACTTGTTTTGCTAAAATCACCTCTAACAAGTGGGAAATGGTCATGGTTCTACCATGCTGCAGTGGTGCAACTGAAAACTGATCACTATGCTGCATATTGACTAGATAGATAAAAGTGGCATAGTGGTTAAAGAAGTATTTAGATATTTTACATAAGTAAAAGTAGAAATAGCACAATGTAAAAATACTCCTTACAAAATACAAAATGTTACTTAAGTAAAAGTGCAGGAGTATAAATTGTCACAGTTCATAGCAGTTATTTTCCTTTTTGAAAAGGAGACCAAGTAATTTTGTCTCTCTGTGAAAAACCATTGACGTTGCTTTGTGCTCTATGCTCCAGAAGTACAGTAAAGTAACATTCACTCTGATCTTGGCAATGCGCCCCTGTCAAGACATATAAAAGCAGAAATCAGTTGTCGGCGGTGTGGAGTTCTGTTTATTGTCTGAGCTGGAATGGAAAAATTGACCTTTTCTATGTGGATTATGCATTGCTTTTGCAACAATATGACTATACAAAAGGTACTTAGTTTTGTTGTGCTTTCCCACCTCACATCACTACATCAGTGTTGTAAACAATGGTTTCAGAGCACTTTCTACTGGATAATGTAATTTAAACTACTTTAAACGAATTTTCTGTACTGCAAATTCTTTTTACATATAGGCCAACATATATGCCAATAATATCAATATCCCTCCTCTCCCTCTCTTTCTTTTTCTTACGCCTTTCCTTTCTGGGCATTTCACTACAATCAGCAGATGATCAAAATTAATAACTGACATGTTTATCATTAGGTCTCTCAAATACAAATGAAAAACCTAGACATGGACAAAAATACCAGCAATGAGATTATGTTATCCATATCCATCTGTGTAACTTTATACTGCACAAATATGTGGCCAGTATGTTCCTTTCTGGGTGGAATTCATGTTTCTGGAAATGGTGAAAGTGGGGTCACCGTATTTTCCATGCATAATGATGCTGATGTCATACTTTGGAGGACAATCAGTCATACACATTAGGCACGTGCATCTCCATCACTGAGGCCGATGCGATACACATCTTGATGCATTACCAATGATACGATTCACCCCTAGTGTGATGCAGTGTGATTCGACACGATTTGATTCAACACAATGCGATTTAATGCAATACGATGCTATTCAACACTATGCAATTCAATATGGTACAGAGAGTTTGATTTTATTTCTTTGGTTCCTTTTGTGCAAACAGCAAATAATAAATTAACTAAAAATGTGGCATTTTTACTTCACATACCGGTTTCTCTATCAACTCAGTAAGCATCTCATTTATGCTGTTTCTTTTTGACCTCTAAAAAACACAGAAAAGGTATCTGATAGGATAAAATAAAACTGGGCCCGGACCTGGTCTTAAACCAGTCCTTCTTTCCTGTTCTCTGTCTCCAGTTACACTTATAACATCTCACACATTTAACATTTAAACAATTTAAGGAAGTTGCAATACTTTGTTCACCAGTCTTGCTAGCAGTACCACTGGGGCTAGCTAGAGCTGAATCTGTGGGGGAGGGGGAGGCAGACGTCGCCACACTCGCACCATGTCGCCACTTCAGGTGAGTTTTTAAGTTAGTCATGCTGCCTGTGTACGGCTGTGTAAGTGGTACGACATATAAAGATGTCTGTCTCTCGTGAAAAATCTGAAATGTCGCCAAACATTTGATTTGTAGGCCACTGACAGCAGTGGAAATGAGAGGGCGCACTTGAGAAACTGTTTAGAGAGGAGGAATCAATCTAAATGTAAAATTATTGGTAACACATTCTTGGTCACATTTCTAAAAAGGGCCTCTACTAATAATTGTATATAAATAAATCGGATTTTACCGATGCAAAGATGTTAGAAACAACACATCTCGAGTTCATCCCAAATTGTAACCGGTGCACACTTTTTCAATCGCATCTTGAACTTTTATGCCGGTGAATCTTACCATCATATATATACAATAACAGTGAAGTTGCAACAAACTTTGTAGCATTGTAGATCTTTCCATCGTTTTGTTGGTTGCGTGTAATTTATTTTCCTTAAACAATTTTCATTAAATTAAATAAATAATTGAATTAATTAAATTTTTAATTAAATTGCATTTAGTTGTAGTACATTTAAATGCTTGCAATGAAGCAACATTTAAAAAATGTGAGTAAAACAATAGTCTTTTAAGCTGTTTGGCTACATGATGGTTTAAACTGAATTCTGAATTCTGACTTAAGGATGTGGAAAACTGAGGTAAAAAAAACAAAACAAAAAACGCACACTTGTTCCCTGTCCACTATAATCAGATTTAGCCAAAACAATTACAGCAGTGTTTCTGCTCTACCACACTGTATTTTTTACAGCCACGGGCCTTTCTCTGTTGGAAATGAAAACATCACGCTTAAGGAGCTACTTTTAGGAGACCTGTTAGAAGGAGAGGATGCAGGCAGTTGCTCCCTGGCATTTTTGGATGAAGATGTAGAGTGACGACTGATGATGTTTTCCACTGTATACAGTATATGTGTACTTCTGCAAGAGCCTGGTGCCAATGGAATATGATTGAATTTAAGTATTTACTCAGGATAACGCATGCGTAATTGCACATCGCTTTAAAAATGTGCACCACTTCCTCAAATGAGATAGAATGACATACCGGTCCTGCTTCCTTCAGATGGCTGTAGAAATGTAATTCCAAATATGATCACATAGACTATTAACCACGTAATGCATATTTATTTGTTTCAGTTGCCTGATAATGGAACTACTAGCCTACTGGAGTTCACTCGTTTTCATTGACAATGCTATTTTACGCCAGACTAGCTTGCTTGTTGTTGCTTGCTTGACAACTGCTACTGCAGTTGTTATCATTGGCTCTGTTACTATTATTGTCATTACTATTCCTATGACTGTCATTCCGATTATTATTAATTTATTAATATTAATATTACCACTACCATTACATTATTACTATTTTAAAATTATGGTGGTATTTGCACCCCCCAAACCTTTCTCTTTCTCACAACCTCTCTCTCCCTCTCAAAACCTAACATGGCATTGGTAGATGGCTGCCCACTATTGAGTCTGGTTCTGTCCAAGGTTTCTGCCTGTTAAAAGGAAGTTTTTTCTTGCCACTGTCACCAAGTGCTTGCTCATGGTGGGATTTGTTGGATCTCTGTAAATAATATTATAAAGAGTACGGTCTAGACCTGCTCTATAGGAAAAGTGCAATGAGATAACTTCGGTTATGAATTGCCGCTATATAAATAAATTTTATTGAATTAAAAATGAATACAGAGAGGGAGAGGAGGAGAGAGGAAAGATGTGCATCATGGGAAGCCTCCCAGCAGTCTAGGCCTATAGCAGCATAACTAAGGGATGGTTCAGGACTCATCCAAGCCAGCCCTAACTATAAGCTTTATCAAAGAGGAAAGTCTTAACCCTACTCTTAAATATGGAGATGGTGTCTGCCTCCTGAACCCAAACTGGGACCTGATAACTGAAGGCTTTGGCTCCCATTCTACTTTTGTAGACTCTAGGAACCACAAGTAACCCTGCATTCTGGGATTGCAGTGTTCTAGTGGGGTAATAGGGAATTATGAGCTCTTTAAGATATGATGGTGCCTGACCAAGAGCTTTGTAAGTGAGATGAAGGATTTTAAATTCTATTCTGGATTTTACAGGGAGCCAGTGCAGAGAAGCTAACATTGGAGAAATATGATCTCTTTTCCTAGTTCTTGTCAGTACACGTGCCGCAGCATTCTAGATCAACTGGAGAGTCTTAAGGGACTTAAGGCAGCCTGATAATAAGGAATTGCAATAGTCCAACCTAGAAGTTAAGAAGTGCATGCACTAGTTTTCCGGCATCATTTTGAGACAGGATGTGCCACAAAACCTTGTGGAACTCTGTGACTAACTTTGGCATGCATGGAGGACTCACCGTTAACATGTACACTGAGATCGATCGGATAGATAGGATTTGAACCAGCTCAGTGCGAATCCTTTAATGCCCATTTATTCTTCCAGTCTCTAATAGGATGTGATGGTCAATGGTGTCAAACGCAGCACTAAGATCTAACAAGAAAAGTACAGAGACAAGTTCATTGTCTGATTAAAAGGTCATTTGTAATTTTCACCAGTGCTGTCTCTGTGCTATGATGCACTCTAAATCCTGACTGACAAATAAACTATTGTTATTTAGAAAGTCACACCACTGATTGGCGACTGCTTTCTCAAAGGAAGGTTAGATATAGGTCTATAGTTGTCTGAAACCTCTGGATCAAGAGTGGGCTTTTTAAGAAGAGGTTTATTTACAGCTACTTTAAAGGACTGTGGTGCATAGCCTGTTAATAAAGACAGATTGATCATATCCAGTAAAGAAGTGCTAATTTAGGGTAAAACGTCTTTAAGCAGTCTTGTTGGAATGGGGTCTAAGAGACAGGTTGATGGCTTAGATGAATTAATCTTTGAAGTTAGTTGAAGAAGGTTGATAGGAGCAAAGCAGTGTAAATATATATCAGGTTTTACAGTTGTTTCCAAGGTTTCTGTGTTTGAAGATAAATCGGTACCAGTTGAGGGCAGGACGTGATGAATTTTTTCTCTAATAGTGAAAATTTTATCATTAAAGAAGCTCATGAAGTCGTTACTACTGAGGGCTATAGGAATACAAGGGTTAATAGAGCTTTGATTCTCTGTCAGTCTGGCTACAGTGCTGAAAAGAAATCTGGGGTTGTTTTTGTTTTCCTCTATTAATGATGAGTTGTAGGCTGCTCTGGCATTACAGAGAGCTTTCCTATATGTTTTAAGACTATCTTGCCATTCATACTTCTAACACAGTTGAGCCTTTTGACCTAAATGAAGAACTGAATGTCATGATTTCTCTAATTGATTACACTTGATGGATGCAGTATTTGTACTTTTTGCACTTTATCTTTGTAACTGTACGATATGTGTTCTTTTGTTTCTGATGTGATATTAGTGGTAACTCCCACCCTTGGATCCATTATCTAGCAAGAAAGTTACTAACTTAGCAACACTGTGAGGGATAAGGAAGAGGAGGACAATGACATAAGTGATAAGTTCTTTGTTCTCTTTTGGCCATATATTGACTTTTTTTCAGCTGATTATGTTTTGCTTGTATTCTATGTTGGCATTTTTTATGAAAAGCAAACTAAACAGATTATTAGAATTATTTATTTTTAAATTCTGTTTCTACGGCCCTAAAAGGGCTTGGCCTGGTGCTGTCTGAGCTTAGAGGATTTTGACTGAAGAACAAAACCAACCCTGCAGGATCTGAACACAACCCTGGAACAGATGGCGACACAATGCCTGCAATACAAGTATGTCAACTGGGTTGCAATATCTGCAGACCTGTGAGGAGAGATTACATATGCTGTTGTTGACAAAAAGGGACTTTAGTTAATCTATTCGGATGTGAGGCTTTTGGTTTTGTTGGGGAGATGGTTGGCAAACACAAGAACACCATATGAATGTCTTTTTACACACCGGGGCCTGTCTGCTTCCAACACAGACATCTTGTGTCTCTCATTAACGTAATTATTGACTTTGTCGTTAATGCTATTTGAATTTCATTAAGATGTAATAATACAGAATTATACATTAGGGAGGGCCTCAGGGTGTGCATATACCTTAAGCATTATTTGTGAGAGATTTGTCGTCAATCACGGTTTAACCTTTCAAGGCAGTCAGTGACACTCAAAGGACCCACTGCTGTGTAGGCGTGCACTCTATTACCACCTTTGATGAAAATAACTAATGGTTATGGTAATAATGGTTGGACAGAGACAGAGCACGACACCTCAGGTGGACAGCCTGGGAGCTGGACAGCGGTGGAGCTGGAGACCTCAGGCAGATGGCCTGGGGGCAGGGTAAATGGGCGGAGCCGCAGGGGGCAGACCAGGATGCAGGCTGGAGGCTAGCAGGCCGGGATAGCAGGCCGAGGTGCAGGCTAGCAGGCCGGGGTGCAGGCTGGAAGCTAACAGCGCTATCAGACAGGGAGGCTCGAGTGTTAATATAATCCTGTGCCAATTCAGGTAGCAATTGCACCAACCAAGGCTTAGAAGACACTGCCCAGTGTTCCAGTGACAAGGCTGCCTCCTTGTGCTTAATACTGGGGGTTTTTTGGCAGTAGTGTTATTTTTTTAAAACATTTTTTATTTATCGAGACCGAAATTTCTTTTCCAGGAGGGCCCTACGGCAATACAAAGTTAACATTTAAACAATACAAACATTTCAAAACAGTTACAAATGGTTACACATGTTTTTCTTCTCTAATATTTCAACCACTAGCTTTTTAAAAAGCTTATAAGACACCAGAGAAGATAGCTCAGCTGTATCTTGCAGTTCATTTCATATAAGGGTAGCTGACACACTGGAAGCAGCTTTGGCCCATTCAGTTCTATATCTGGGTGTTTTTAAAATGATACAATCCTGAGATCTAGTGGTGTAATTTGAGAAGGTAATTGAAAGAAGACTGGTTATATACAGAGGGAGTTAAGCAGTTAAAGCTTTGTAAATAAATAATATAATGCTGCAAGTTGCTCAAAAAATCTAATTGGGGAGTGTGGGAGAAAATTTGGGGGTGACTAAGGGGTTTATGGGTGTAATAGAGTTTATGACACTTTGACTAAAGTATGGTTTCACAAAGGCCTTAGGCCCTGTGATTATGTTGTTTTGGGTTAGGGGGCACTAGATGTTCCTAACATAAGAAGTCTCTGTTCTTTTTATACTGATAACTTAGGATGGAGACAGTCTCTTTCTTTGTCTCATCTATAGATGATAAACCTGTAAACCACCACCCACTGTTCTGGGATAAGAAGTGCACCTTTTGGAAGTGTACCTTTTGGAAGTATAAGTTAAGTATTGTGTAGGCTGTGCCCCTGTGTACACGCTGCCACACTGCTTCTCTGTCAACAGATTTGTTTGTAATTAATCCATATATTCATGTAACGCCAACTGGGGCTCATCAAGTTATTTTTTTATTCAATTGAGGACATATCTTCAGTACGTGTTTTTCCTCAACAGGAAGATTTCCTTGCGTAAATTGTCTTGTGGGCTCACAGTGGGCCTCACTCAGCTTAGTGTGGGCGCCCACGCGTGCCCCACATTTCATGCCCACAGTGGGCTGCCCATAAGGGGCTCAATTTTCTGTCCACAGCGGCCCCACACGGGCCCCAAAAGGTCATGTTTACTGGGAGAGGACCAGAGCAGACTGGCCCAACCACGCTGTGGGTACAGCCATAAAGGTGAGTGGTAATAAAATCCCCAACACCTAACAACACAACATTTTACCAGTACGATCTGTGCCATGACAATTGCACCTATAGCACCTTCATATTTAGTGACCAATTGGGGAATGGTAGGAAAGGACAATATGCTAATGCAACAAGTAGCTGCCTGGACAGAAAAAATATGGCCAGAGATACTGTATTACTGCAAAGTCCACATCCTTCTTTGTAGTTTTTGGGTTTACCCAGGCAAGTCATTGGCATCACTAACACAACTACTTGCTGTGTGTCAATTTTGAATGTCCCTGTCTAGCCTTGTCAGCTTGACTGTCAGTTGACGTAGGTCATAGCCTCACGGTACATATCTCAATTCATACAACCTGACGAGAGGGATGTATCAAGATTTTTCTCTTTCCTTGTTGCATAACTGTACAATATAATAAACTCAAGACAAACTTGCAGTGTATGTTAGCAAATGGAATGTTTCTTCAAGCATACTGGATTCCCAACCCGTTCTCATTCCCAGGTCGTCAAATACAGATGTTTTGTCACGCCCCTTGGCATCTCATACAGACGCACAAGGTACCATTTAGCGTCTGTATGACGCACCAGGCTTTCAATTAACTCCAATGTAAAACCATCCGTGGCAATATTAGACACTCAGAGCAACTGCTCAGGCCGTCCATTCACAATATTAACCTGGCCGCGGTGCTATAAGATGCTGTAAGCATCATTCCCATTGGAGAGCCGAGGACCCGCCACCCGGAAGAATTTTCCTCACTGTTAATTCCCATATTAAGGTTTTCTCAAAACTAAAACATGAAAGTGTCCTTGATAATTCAACAATACGATAGGTCAATGTTATGGCCATCAGTTTGAATGATTTCTCTTTCAATTCTGAGAAATAAAGTTTTTTTGTCCTATTCTTTTCTATTGGCCTGCGTCCACATCACGTGACTGCCAAGTTTCTTTTGTGAAAAACCAAAATGGTGGACATTTATTTTATTCTCAGTGGAAGATGCAATATTTTAAGATAGTTTCTGCATTAAAATGCGGTTTGATAAGATTTCTAGCAAGAAATGTGCATTTTATTTTCATAATCTTCGTTCAATGATTGTATGTGATCCTTAGTTTTGTTTATTATTATGAAGATTCTCGCAGGTCTCAGATCATTGCTATGGTGGTTGTTATGGACGTTGCGACGCGTACATACTGTATGTTGTAGGGGGACTTGGCGCATTCGACTCCTGTTTTGGGTTGTCTGCTGTCAGTGGGCTTCATTCCATTTCAAATTGCTGCCAGTCGGCCGTAACCTGAATCTCAATGCCACCAAAAGAAAAAAAATTGCATGCTAACTAACTCCTTTTAACTTGGCACCACTATCCTAAACAGATCATACACATACACGGCTATCTGGCCCATAAAGACAACCACACACGGCAGACAGTAACTTTAAAGCTCCTGCTCCACATGTTACTTTATTTCTGACCACGTGGGCTTGTGCATGTGAGACATATGGAGGAAGAACAAACTTGTAACTTGTTGACTATTTTGCTTAGAGATGATAGATAGCGCAGACCAGTGCCCAGTTGGTTAATGAACTGCCCAGAAGTTACAAACCTTTATGAACTGACAATGAACTCTTACCAACTATGTACTACTAATGAACAATTGTGCTCTCAGGATCACACATCGAGTGCAATTCTGAGACCAAAAGGGGGAATGTTGGGACTCCACGAATGAATTCATTCATTTGGGTGATTGTTAACTGCATTCTCTTTTGTACCACAATCCTGAGAGCCATTCAATGCAGCATTGGCCAGTCTGACCTGTGACCTGGATGTCACTAGCTCAATAAAAAGGTCAGCAATGCTTTGTTCTCTCTCTTGGATGGGAAATGGAGTCAGAGAAGGAATCGGAGTGCGAAATTGGAAACGAGGACTCGAGAGGATTTGAAAATAAAAAGAAAAGGAAGAAGAGCAATTCAAGTGAATCCAGTCAGACAATGAAGAAATAGGAGAAGTATCTTGTTGGGATGGTAACTGTGACACAGACAGACGGCATTTTCAAGGATCCACATGAACCACATAACAAGAAGTGGGATGGCTATCATTGACTGTGTTTCAATGCGTCAGAGAGATAGAGCCCTGAAGATTTGTGCATTTAGAGATCATAGCAGTGTGAACTGCTTCCCACTTAGATCAGAAGTGAAGAAGAAGGGAGTAGTAAGCGGCGTGCCACTGATGGTAGAGGCCGAGTCATTTCGGGAGGTTGAAGATGTGTATGAGGCAAGAAGGCTGACAAGATTCTGAAAAGGGGAGAAGGATGACAGATGACACACAACTCGGTGTGTTTGGCTTTTGAGGGGGAATTGCCGGAAAGAGTGTATCTAGATTATATGTGTTACAGGGTGAGGCCATATGAGAGAGCTCCTCTCAGATGTTTCTGCTGTCAGGAATATGGACATGTTTGCTTTTATTGTATTCTTAATAAACGATTGTGGATAATTATGCTGGTTTCTTTAATGCTGCACAAGAGTGAATTCTGCCAACCTCTTCTATGTTGAACTCTAAATCCTTCAACCTACTAGCTATTAATGGCCATTTTGGTTATAGTTATTAGTATAGTATAATTGATTGGCTATCATTTCTCTTCTTTAAGACTGGTGCCCTGTGGAACTTTATTAATTAAAGTTATTATTTATTATTATCTTTGATAAACCTGATTGCCCTAATTAATTGATTGCACTTACACTATTTGTTGCCCCTTTTTACCACTGTAATTCCCTACAATGGTTAAGGTTAGGGAAAGACCATGGTCATGGCATATAAACTATTATTAAGGTATCATTAGGGTTAGGCAACTAAAACATTTGGTTAAGATTGGGGAAAAATTATGGTTACAGTTAAAAACAAGACTGATGCTGCGTTCACATTGACTGTATATAAGGATGGATGACATGACAACTTCCCAAAAGTGAAGCCAAAACATCTCGATCGCCCCCTGGTGGCTAGCTGCAATATAGGTCATAAACCTCGCCCCCTCCATGTTAGTGGTGTGTTCATCCCCCCCTCTGTCTCTCTCTCTCAAAACCTAACACGGCAGTGGCGGATGGCCACCCACCATTGAGTCTGGTTCTGTCCAAGGTTTCTGCCCTGTTAAAGGAAGTTTTCCTTGCCACTGTCGCCAAATGCTTGCTCATGGTGGGATTTGTTGGGTCTCTGTAATTAATATTATAAAGAATACAGTCTAGACCTGCTCTATAGGAAGAGTGCAATGAGATAACTTCTGTTATGAATTGGCGCTATATAAATAAAATTGAATTGAATTGAATTTATTTTTCTGATAAGTTTGGTTCTAATTAGTTATTTGATACTATAAAAAACGTGTTTCATGTCATGTTTGACAGCTGAGGCTAGCTAGCGTCAATGCCCAGTGTATAGTTATATATAACTCCCATCACTACTGCGCAGGCTGTAAATGACGCCACATAGCAGCTTAATTGTGGCTTCATTTTTGTGCAGTGTGGGGAAGTGGAGACACGTTGTCGATCTTTATGTACAGTCTATGGTTCACACATACAAATGCAACATAGTAGGAAGTTGGGTGGAGTGAGTATTCGGCTGAAACGAGTATCCGGTACAGATAATGTACTTTTTATGAGCATGAGTATCATCAGAGTAAACTGTGTCAATATTTGTACTTGTAAATATAGCAACTTCTATACAAAAAAAACTTGATCTGTAAATAGTTCTCTTACTCTTGTGATCAAAAACATTGCTCTGAAGCTCAATTTTGAGGCTGTTCTGTAAATAGTTTTCTAATAAATATAGCAACTTCTGATCAACCCATATCAATTTCAGGCTTAAATTAACAACTTGGTACTTAGTCCCACCCAAATCCAGTTTAAGCCCCGCCCATTCTGAGTACAGATACGAATACAGATAATTTAGTTGGTTGAACATATACAGATACAGATAATGATGTACTCGCTCATCCCTAGTAGGAAGCCTCTGGCCTCTCATAAATCTGTAGCTCTGTTGGTATGTTGCGCTGAACATAATTTACATACTCTGCTTCGACTGAACAGTTGTTTTCTACGCAAGTAGTTAATTTTCTTTTGCACAGTCTGTTTCCTGAATAAAGAATAGTTTGCCGTTTTTTTAAACATGGTACATGTTGTTGAAACTGTTTTAATACAACAATGACCCTCAAGTGGACTGATGTGGCATTGCAATCCTGTATCTACGCTGGAAACGTCTCTGTGGTTCAGTTTCTGTGGGCATCAAAATGAGATTTGCTCTCGCCTGGTTGTTGCTTGCATTGTCATTTGCATAGAGTTTAGCCTTTCTCAACTTTACCCTATAGTGTCGCTGGGCACCAATTAAATCTCTGTAGCTTTTTTTGTCATGTTGCTAGCATAGCAAGGTAACTCACTTATTGGACAGTTTTGGCGTCATCCTACATCATCAGAACCCACCTGGGGAAATCAAATTCTGGGTGCACGGCAGACCATGCTGCCCTTAAATGTCTATATTTATTTTCTCTGATATCAAAAAGACGTCACACACTTTTCAGTGGACTTCGTGAACTGCCAAAGTGCACGAGTAGGACATAAACACAACACAGCACAGTTTTAATTGCTTATGACTGTGATTAATCAGGAAAAAAACCTGCACTCCTCTGCTGATGCCAGCATGTTACCATGGTTATCAAATGATTTGCATAATTATATACATAGCTTATACAGATCGCTGAAGATTGCTCCCATAACAGGTCACGATAAGCACATGGAATTATTAGTCATTTAGCCTTTGAAATCATGCTAAAATCACATATCTATTATCATAATATACTATGGTTGGTCTGTTTGGTTTCACACCACAAACAGACTGCCCCAAGGTTTGCTTGGTAACGGGCCAAGTCCCTTCTTTTCATGCAGTCTCGGTTGGGTTGTTTGGTCTGCACCAGTTTGATTGACAGCTTTCACACCAGCCCAATGGAACCAAACTAATTGGGCAAACACACCAGAGTTCGATTAAACTGAACCAAACAGGTTAGGTATGAAAGCACCTTAAATTAGAAAACATGGCAACAAAGAATAAGCACATTCCATCCCTACAGACTGAGATGCTATACACTCATAATATACATCCATTATAAATTATAATGTTGGGTATGGGCTTGTGGAAAATGTACATTATTAAAAAACAAAGACAAGCTGAAGGTATGATGTTACCTCAAAAAAGACATTTCCACTTTTTGTTGAAAATGTTATTTCTTTTTCCACTTCTGTCCCTTTGGTATCTGATTGTATAAAACATCCTGCACCAGATGGTTAACACAGTGTCAGTAAATTGACAACAGCTCATAGGTGTTGGGACCAGTCCACAGATTAATACATTGTGGGAACTGAACTTTTATTAGGAGACCGAATGCTCTATTGTTCTGTAAACAAAGGAGAGCCATTGAACTCAGTCTCCCACAATCCTCCAAGACTTCATAGGTGTGAACTCCCCCGATGAACCCAGCTTCCAGCTACCATTAGTCAGTCTGACCTGTGACCTATGATGTCACCAGGTCAATAAAAGGATCAGTGGCTAACTTTGAGGAGAACAACAGATGGAGTGGCCAGTTCCTCCATCTGCACAAACGGACTGCACAGCAAGGATTTTTCTCCAATCGGAACCAAAATTCTTCCCCACCTGGCTTATCCACATGGCCAGCTAACAGCAGCACACCAAAGCTCTTCTTCCTTCACAGACTGGTAACATACCAACTGGGCATAGCATAAAGTAACAGAGTACATGGCTAAGCACAGGACTGTGTTACTTTTGTGAATGTATATGTATTTATAATAATTTGGTTTATTGAGTTTTATTGTTGTGAGGTGCTTCCCCGTTAGGATTTGGTAGCCACATGCTAAGTTGATGTTAGTAATGTTATACTTCACACAGACAGTCTTTGCAAGCTAACTAACTCTCTTTTAACTGGGCACTACTATCCTACACCCGTCACACACATCCACTCCAATTTGACCTTTAACAGAGCCACACTCTTTTCAAACATGGGCTAGCCGCCATTTTGAATTTCCTTTCTTTGTCTAACCATGCAGCCGCTGCTCAGCTGCCATTTTGAATTCGCTTTCCTTTGTTTAATGCCATTTTGGGTCCAAGCAGCCATTTTGGATCACCCCCCCTCCCACACACACACACACACACACACACACACACACACACACACCCTTTGTTCTGTAGTGTAGTGCATTTGGAGTTAGACTTCATATTGTGTGTTTTTGTTTTGTTCATCTTTTAATAAATGCTTGTGTATAATTATGCTGGTTTCTTTAATGTTGCACAAGAGTTACAAATTGATAGTTCACTGTCTTTTATGAGACTCAATCAATTAATTAGCTATCCTTTTCCCTGGTGCCCCTGAGGTCTTTAGTCATTAAAGTTATTATTTATGATTATCTTTGATAATTCTGATATAATGCCATAATTAAGTGATTGCACCTACAAAATTTGGTGCCCCTTTAACCATTGTAAGTCCCAACATAGGATTAAAGAGTAAGAGTATTGAAGTCTGACGAATTCAGACATGTATCTCTCTGCTATTTGGGGCATGTCAAAATACAGCTGTTTTATCAGCTCATATGGGGATGAGAGAGTTTATTCATCCAAAATCTAGTATAGATATTGTAGATTAATCTAAAATGAATGCTATTAACAAAATGCATGTTAAGTTTGAGAAGTGTAAAACTGAACTAGCATTTTGAAAGTTAAAAGTGCTATTTTGCTGCTATTTGATGTAGCCCAAGTGTAAATCTGCATTCATCAGGGTATGTTGGCAGGTCAGGTTTGTGACAAAACACACATTTCTTATATTCTCTATAACTGACCCTAATAAGTCACTACAGTTTAGTAATTGGTCCCATAATCTCCAAACTGCAGTTGAATGATATGTCATATTTGGAGATGAGAGGGTGTAGTCTGGAGAATGATGGCCTATTTTCAAAGTAGAAAGTGATTCACAGGGGGTTTCAACTGTCAGCTGGTGACACTCCCTGTATGATGAAGTGGAGTTTGCATTACATACTGTACCTCTCATTTGTCTTTTTCTGTCCCTCCCCCTAGCTTCATTCCTTTTTCACACAACACATCTATATATCTATGTCTTTTCCCACCAGTTTGTAAGAAAGAATCCATTCTATCTTTTATTTTGCGCTCCAGAAAGCCTTCCCTCAGAATGGCGATTTTGGTGATGTCTGTTGTATGTTTTGGTCTAGAACAAGATATTTCAACAACCACTGGCCTGGTTTTCATGGAATTTGCTATGGATATTTGTGGCCTCCTGAAGATAAATCCTAAATAACACAACTCCCTGATCTTTCTTCTTGACCCCATTTATACTTGGTATTAACATACGATCTGTATCTGGATATGTTACTTGGATCAGGAAAAAAGCATGTTAATGCAGGTGTGTGACACAGAATGCACTGTAATTGTAATGTGATTGTATCTATCAGACCACATCTGGCTTGCATTGTGATCAGACCTCATGGTGTGTCTGTGTATGTGTATAGTGTGACTACATGCATTCACATATAATTGAGGGCATTCCAAAAGACTGGGTATGTGTTTCATGAGGTTTCATCCTGATAACACATAAGACTTTAACAGCCAAGGACATTTACAACCAGGAAGAATTAAATGCTTTGGACTCTAAGCTGATTTTCTGTTTTCATAGTCCTTTACCAGTTCATACTCTTATTTTATGTTCACATTGTTATGTATCTAGACATGCTGCATATATGATGATGAGTTATGCTTTAGTTATTTCTAAAATATTGCTCATGTCATGTATGTAAACAATATGATCATGTGTTTCAAATTTAATTATTCCTACAATATTGAGGGGAATATTAAATCAGTATGTTCACTCATCTTCTAAAACTTTGTCAGACTTAGGGTATGTATCAGATTAAATGCAGGGGAAAGCATTGCTGCAAGACAAATAAGCTTCCGAGACAGAACTTCTTGATAGAGGCTGAAAACGCACTAACAACATCATCAGATGATGCATACTTGGTTCACTGTGTGTTAGCCCACAAGCCCTGCAAAAAGGATGGAACACTTATAGACGGCCCAGCTCCTGTTCCACCTAGTCCTGTTTCTTCTGCTTGCTGGCAGTGTCCTTGGGGTGGGGTGAGAAGGGGAGGCGTGGGGTCGCTATGGAGCAGTAGCATAATGTTCGTAGGGGTGAGGTAAGAAGGGGAGGGGTGGAGTAACTAGCCTGGTAGTCTACAAAGCTTTCCAAATATATGTACTCAGTGCTTTGCCTCCTTGCTTGTGTGGCAGAACGATGGCTTCTCAGTTGTGACATACTTCCTTGGCTCGAAAAGACATTGATGCTGATCATCATCAAATGACTTACATTGGACAACAACAATGTAGCTCTCTTGTCCATGCATCTGTTGTTCATAAGACTGAAAACCCTTTCCAAATCAGCCATGCTGCAATGGAAGGCTTTCAGGCTCACTGTGTGGGTGCTCAAGGAAATCTCTCATACCATTAACTGCTTGGTCTTCACAGAGATTGAATACACACACAGTAATTTTACTTGTGACTCACCATGCTGTATTTGATGGCCAGTTTCTTGCAGGGTTTTTCCTGGCTCAAAATGGGCCTTTGGGGGGTGACTACATACAACAATAAGCACGATCGGTCCACATACAGTAAAGGCAACAAGTCTGTCTTATTAGACAGAAATCTATGCATTTTCCTGTTATTTCTGGCTTATCCAGGCAGCTGCATGTGTGAAATATAGCGACTCTGGATTAAAGTGGAGTTGACAGCTGGAAGTCAAAGACGTCGTATTTAAGTTTATGTTCTGCTTGTGCAACAGTTGTGATAAATTGCTATTAAACACATTCGGAGAGGATTTGAATTTTTGTTTTAAGGATTTTTGTTCTCAATCCTTAACATTATGGCACAGGTGATTTTCTTTTGGAGCTGGCTGAAACCTCTTTGGGGGTGCGCCAAAAATTCCTCTATGCAGGAAAAATCCTGGCTTGTGTCCAGAATGCTGAGATCACGAAGCATTTAATCTTGAAATGAAACACTTCTCCTTGTTGCTGATCAGACTTGTTAGGAACTGCTTTGCATTGATTGGTGTGAGCTTTGCATTTGACTCCAGGGAAACCAATCCAAAAGTCATTTTATTACATTTAACCTCCTTGTCTGAGTCCTGCGTGTGAGTCCAGCCCTGTTTGTAAAATAACACCCAGAGGCATGAGAGAGAGTGCACAGTTAAAGCATGGAAAAGTTCACCACAATAAAAATTCAACAAATCAAATCAATACATGTACATTAACAAAACTAAACAGTCCTGTGCTTAGCTAAGAACCCTTATAAGCTACAGTATGTGAAGCTCTATAATGCCCAGTTACGTTACCAGTCCGCGGTGAGTCCGTTGTGTGAATTAGCCAGGCGGGAAAGAATTGTGGTCCGATGCAGTCTTTTGCTGTGTAGTGTCCACTTGCGTAGATCGGAGGAAGCTGCTCTGTCTGTTGTTCTCAGAATTAGCCACTCACTGCTAAGCTACTTCATTGCAGGGACCTAGTAGGCTCTCGCGGTGCTGCTATAAGTTCAGAGAGCTTGGTTCGGTCTGGGGGCAGAGTTCACATACAGGTGTGAAGTCTGGAGGATTGTGGGAAACTGAGTTCAATGGCTCAGTTTCATAATAAAGAACAAATACAAATGAACAAATTGGCCACTGGGATTCTGTGTCCCAGCAGTTACAATATCTGTTAACATGACAATACACATTCATATGTCCCTACATATATCTATTTATGCATATATCTGTAACAGTAAATTTAATAGTAAAATAAAATCAACACAATTTAAAGTCCATATATTTCAGCAATCTTTGAACCTCAGGAATGTATTTTGTCTGCCTGTCTGTCACTCCTCTCTCTGTTTCATTAGCTATTCAAAGAGTAAACACACCATTGAGGCTACAAGAAGTGTAGTAAGGACAGAATGAGGCTATCGTAACACATCATAATAGGCTATTACCCAACATTAAGTAACCTTAGGCCTGTTTAATTGATTAATATGAAGGTTAAGACAACAAGAACTTAGTTCAAAATATTCTTTGAAATTACAGTTGAAAGCAAGGACTTAAACTAATTAAACTGTCTCCCAAACTATCACACATGTCACTGAAAAATAGTTTTGTCAGTCCAGAGCATGGTGAGCCATACTTAGTACAAATATCATATTCATTTCTTCACATAAAGAACAATTATTAACAGACTCTTTGAATGAAGCGATGAGTAGATTGTGAAAATTGGTGTTTCCAGGGGATTACACGGGTGGTGAAATCTGGTAAGAAATCCAGGTTGTCACAACATGCCCACACAAACATTCAATCACAGGGCTCCTTTCTGTGTTAATGTGTGTGGAGCAGACAAACCCTGACTCATTAGTTATTGTCCTCAGTGACTTTAACAAGGGAAATCTCAGCCATGAACCCCCCTAATACAGACAGTTTATTAAATGCCCAACCAGAGAGGAGAATATTCTGGATCACTGCTACACAACAATCAACTGTCCCTATCCTGCCATCCCCCGTGCTGCACTGGGACACTCTGATGACATGGTCCACCTGATTCCTGCATACAGTCAGAATTCAAGGCTCTGTAAACCTGTTGTGAGGACATCAAAGCAGTGGACCAGTGAAGCTATGGAGGACCTTTGGGCGTGCTTGGACTGTACTGACTGGGATGTTTTCAGGACTCCTACCAACAGTCTGGATGAGTTCACAGAGGCTGTGACATCCTACATAAGCTACTGTGAGGACCGCTGTGTACCATCATGCACCAAGGTGAGTTACTGACAAACCCTGGTTCACAGCTAATATCAGACAGCTAGGGTTGGAAGATGAAGAAGCATTCAAGAGTGGAGACAGGGACAGGTTTGAAAGTACAGGTTTAGCAAGGCGGTGAGAGAAGCTAAACAACTGTACTTTGGGAAACTCCAAATCCAGTTCTCAGCCAACGATTCAGCTTCTTAACGACTTGCACCTGGCCAACAAACAGTTATTTTGTCGCTTTGAGAGACAGTCACAACGCCAGCTCCCCCTCCCCCACTTCAGCAGGGGTCTGGGCCTCTCCACAATTGCCCACCCTAGAGGCTACCCCCTCCCCTACTGCAACAATGACTCTCTCCATCCTGGAGAAGGATGTCAACAGACTGTTCAGATGGCAGAACCCCCGCAAAGCAGCAGGGCTAGACTCTGTCTCTCCATCCACCCTGAAGCACTGTGTCGATCAGCTATCTCCGGTGTTCATGAACATCTTTAACCACCACCATCATCCCCATCCTCAAAAAACCAAGGACCACTGTACTTAACGACTACAGACCCCGTTGCCCTGACATCTGTGGTAATGAAGTCTTTTGAGGGCCTTGTGTTGTCCTATCTCAAATCCATCACAGACCCACTCCTGGACCCCCTGCAGTTGGCCTACAGAGCCAACAGGTCTGTAGACGATGCAGCAAACATGGCCCTACACCACATCTTCCAGCACATGGACTCCTCAGGAACCTATGGCAAGATCCAGTTTGTGGATTTCACACCAGCTCTGCTCGTGTAAGCTCTCCCAGCTGAGTGTGCCTGACTCCACCTGCATGTGGATCACAGACTTCCTGTCCGACAGGAGGCAGCACGTGAGGCTGGAGAAACATGTCTCTGACTCCTGGACCATCAGCACTGTGGGTGGATGACACCACCCTCATTGGGCTCATCTCTTATGGGGATGAGTCTGCCTACAGGTGGGAGATTGACCACCTGGTGACATGGTCCAGTCAGAACAACCTGGAGCTCAATGTTCTCAAGACAGTGGAGATGGTTGTAGATAACAGGAAGAACCCAGCCCCACCTGTCCCCATCACCCTGTGTGACTACCCTGTCAACACTGTGGAGTCCTTCCGCTTCCTGGGTACCATAATCACCCAGGACCTCAAGTGGGAGCGGAACATCAGCGTGTCTGGTCTTACACGCTGCTGCCACTACCAAGGGCAAGGGCAGACTGCAGCTTATCATTTGCTCCACCGAGAAGGTGACTGCAATTTACCTTCCCTCCAGGACCTGTACGCTTCCAGGACCCTGATGCGTACAGAAAAGATTGTGGCTGACCCCTCCCACCCTGGACACAAACTGTTTCAGACACTCCCCAGCTGTCCATCAGGACCAAAACCTCACGCCACAAAAACTGTTTCTTTTCGTCTGCAGCTGGCCTCATCAACAAGGCTCCCCACTCACAATGACTCTTATACCCACCCAATAAATACCACCCCCCATCCCTTACAGTACAGTATACTCATGTAAATATTTTGCACATTGCACATCCCTGCACCAACTGTTTAAATGTAAAAGTGTTTAAATTTAAATAACATACACAACATATTCTTTATACATCATTGTACATGCTTTATCTTTCTTTATTTCCACTATGTTTATTGGTTTGCACCAACATACCAAAGCATATTCCTTGTATGTGTAAACCTACTTGGCAATAAAGCTGATTCTGATTCTGATTCTAGTCCACTGGCACCCTGTGGAGCCATATCCATCTCAGGCCTTCCACACATGTTCTCACACATGTTTTCTCACCACCAGACACTGGGATGGATAGGCCTGTCAACCCCTGCAGACTAGAAACATTATTTCCTGGAGCTGTGTGGACACTCCAGCAACAACAAAGAGTGTGGTTGCAGTCAGCATGTTGGTCAGTGATATGTCTGGAGCAGCCTTCAGAGCTCTTGTCATGTTTCAGGCTGTCACTGACTCCTGATGGAGGAGAACAATCTGCCTGCATGACCTATAATAATTGGATGTAGAGCACTGAGGAGTCCTGAGGGAAAGTAAGAAGAGAGGGGGAATAATAACATGTGTCTGAGAGTATGAGGGGAACACAAGGAGCTGTAGGGAAAAATTGAATAGAAAAGACAAGAAATAAGCAATTACGAAAATTGTACTGTATAGAAATTCATTAACTGCCTAAAATGCTGTTAGCTAAAGTCTGTTAGCCTGGCACCTGACCTCAAATCTCGCTAGATCAAATATCATTTGAGAATTGTTCTGGTAAAACCAGGCTACAAATATGTAGCCTTCATGTAAGAGCTTCAGCCTAGAATAGTTGGGTAAATAAAGTAATAGTAATAAAGTAGCAATATTTCCTTCAATGTAGGTTGAGAGTGCAGTCAGGCAAGGTCAGGCAAGGGAGGCAAGACAAGACAGGGATGTCATGCACTAATGTGCAAAGGAAGTGGAATTCTGGTGTGAGGAAGAATGTAGGACTGAGGAAGGTGAAAGACAAACTTTAAACACCACAGACCACACCACACATATCCAGGCCCATCAACAAGGTCACTGGAAGATTCCACAACCTCCCCCTGACTTTTTAAGAACCATGCAGTATTCATAAGCCACAGCAATTCCTCTGTAATGGCCCCACTATTTCAGCTCCAGACAAATGGTCTTCTTCAGCTAAGTTACAGGGCAGATGTAGATAACAGCAAGGCAGGCCCAAGCCAACATGACTCAGCCCACACTAACACACTTTGTCACACTGACACAACACTAACCTGCAGGAAGTGCACAATGTTTTTGAGGCCTTCATCAAATTAATTAAAAAATTCAAAACGAGCATAGGCAGAGTTCCATAGTGTGGGGGCTCTAATATGAAAAGCCTGATCACCCTTTGTCACAGACTGTAACCAGCAGGGCTCCTTCCGTGGATCTTAATGGTCGAGAGGTCACATACCAGGTCAATAAATCAGAGATGTTTTAGGAGCAAGGCTCTTTAAAGGTCATAAAAGTGCAATTAAATTTTAAAATCAATTCCAAATCTAACAGGAAGCCAGTGTAGGGATGCAAGCACAGGGGTATTGTGATCATGCCTCTTTGTCCCTGTAATGAGTCGAGCAGCAGCGTTTTGTACCAACTGGATAAGGTGGAGGAAGCCCTGGCTGATACCTTAGTAAAGTGCATTGCAATAACAAAACTGAGAATAGATAAAAGCATGTACAACTTTTTGTAGATTAGCAACTGATAAAAATGACCTAATTTTAGAGATTAACTTGAGCTGAAAGAAACATGACTGAACAACATTTTTGACTTGATCATCAAAAAAGAGGTTAGTATCAAAAATTCCCCCCAGATACCTAGCAGCCTCCTTAATATTATTTGACAGACCACCAAGATAAGCATCAAAAGAGCTGATGGAATTTGGGGGACTGAAGAGAATGACCTCAGATGTCAGCAGGTACACACAGGACACAGAGGTAAGTGCAGATACTAAGGCAGGTTTATTGACACAGCGGGCAACCAACACAGATGAAGGAGAATGCAGGTAAGGGAATGGGATGATGGAAAGTCTTTGTTAAAGTCTTATCTGAGTATGGAAGTCCTTTTCTTTTCCGGGGTTTGGCATGGAGCTGAAGAGCCAGGAGATGATTGCAAGCAAGGGCTGAGGGGAATCCAAGGGACAGGTAAGTAATCAACAGGTAAGTGAGTCAGATATATCAACATGGTAGGGTTAAGACCAGACAGTGAGTGAATGGTGAGTGCTGCTTTATAGTGCTGGTGGGTGATTGCTGACTGGTGAGTGTAATCAGTAGTCAGGTGATTGTGACCTAATGACTGTGGTGGGTGGAGACGGTGGTGATTGTGTAGACTCCCTGACATCAGACTTATCATCATTAAATTTAAGGAAATTTTGGGACATCCAGGATTTAATATCAGAGAGGCAAGTTGTAAGATTTGCCAAGCTGCTAGGATCTGTGGGTTTTAATGGCATGTATAGTGTTGTCAGCATAAAAATGGTAAAGCACATTAACGAGCTGTCTCTGTAGTATGAAGTACTTTAAAACCAGACTGGAAATGGGGCGACTGTGGTTTAGCGGTAGAGTGGGTCATCCACTAATGGAAAGGTTGGCGGTTCGATCCCACCTTCCCCAAGCCACATGTCGAAGTGTTCTTGGGCAAGATACTGAACCCTAAATTGCTGCTTTGGGGTGTGATGTTTTGTGAATGACTGATGAGCATTTGGCACCTGCCATGAATGTGTGTGAATGGGGTGAATGTGATACATCAGATTCAGGAACATAAAGGGAGGTGCCACTATAGGCAGAAATGGAGGTTCCGGGAAGGGAGTGTGGGATGTAAACAGTCAACCACGTGTAGAGGACTGTACAGCGTGTTGCAAGTTGGCCCTGCCTGTTGAGAGGGAGAAACGATCCCAAACCTATATTGTAAACTCTGCAAGCGAACTGGAGCCAGGTGTGGAGGCTGAGGATTCTGCTGAAAAACCCTACGCCACGTGCCAGTGTGGGAATAGGATCAGAAATAAAAACAGACTTTCCACAAGTACTTAAAAAGCTAAAAAGGTCATTAAAGTCCTTTTTGGTCAGACTGACAAGCTACATAGTATGTCCCCACATGAACTATCACTCGATTGGAAGAGGACGGGAGTGAGCCCAGCTGCCCTGGGAGCTTATCCGGGATCTCAGGGGCTGTGGCTCCAGGGAAGCAGTGAATGGCTGCATTGAAGAAACGGATGTTCCTGATTATGGAATGCTCCACAATTAATGTGGTTGGGGAGAAGAGGGGACGAGGAGATAACAGCTGTAGGTTACCATGGCAGGAAAGTGCACAATCTGTTTCCGCACTGTGTGCTGAAGTCACCAGCTGAGGATGGGGTGTCCGAGCAGGTGAGTGTGACCTGAGAGAAGGATTTCCTGCTGGCTCAGGGCAAGGAAGACATGTGTCTGAGCACAGCCTCTTTCCGGAACTTATGACAGGAAGGTCATTACCCGGCTATTCATTTGACTTCACAGTGGAGCGGCGAGCCACCCAAACACTGCTAGCCAGCAGTGGTGGGGAAGCTGCAGTGTTGGCAAGCACTGTCTTCATAGAGGGGTCCAGATCAGGATGAATCTGAACCACAGGACCATGACCGCGGACCACCACTTAGGCAACAGATGGTTCGGTGTCGAGCAGGAGGAAAGCCGTGGAGAGGTCCCACAGAGCAGTTTTCTGAATGGCTGAGACACCGAGAGAGGCAATCCGTTTGGACTACCCAGAAGCCACATCCATGAAGCTGGTCAAAAGAGTCTTTCTTCTGTAGTTCATCAGAAAGCCATCGAATATCCTCCTTAAGGTCAGTGATCTCTCTGTTTGCTTTCATGAGTAGCACACAGTCCTCACAGGGCATAGTTGGCATAGTTGTTTTGGTTAGCTTAGCCACCAGGCTAAAAATGAGCCTAGCCAAGCAAGTAGCCGGAATAGTAAGCAAAGTGTAATCTAATAGAAAAGCGAGCAGGGATATCTCGTCAAACCACTGGAGCTGTGATAAAATAGAAAAGACTAGTAAAACTAGTAAGATCAATTCCGATCAATGGGTTAAAACATTAAAAATATAACTTAAAAGTGACAGATGATGCTAAAGACAAGCCGTGGCTGCTGGAGGGCAAGTGCACTGCTTTCTGCTAACACAAGCGTGTTGAATTCTAATAGTAGAATCCTTTTGTACAGCAGGTAGTCTGCATCATCTTTCAGTGTATCTTTTGCAACAGACAGCGACCTCTCATGGGATGGTGCAATTATCACGCTACATGTGATGATAGGTCCTTTGGAGTAGGTGTGGTCCTACATTGTTGGGTCTGACCATTGTGTTTGGGCATCATGGAAGGTCTTTGAAATAGGACCTCGATCCTCAGAAACCTCCATCACACTCAGGCTCATCTGCAGGTAACACATAAAGTGCATATTTAGGTTACAACATGAGATGTATTGCTGCAGTAGTTTATCAAACCAGGCAGATGGAAAAGATTAACACAAATTGAGACGTGTAGTCCCTCATTTGTCCGGGAGTGTTCCATCGTAGAAAAGGTTTCAGTCGTAGTTATCTGGACACTGTTTTCAGAATCAAGACGTTTTGGCTCCCATCCTGAAGTCATTCTCAATTGTGAAAATGGTCTCTCCAACTCTTCTAGAGTTGGTTTGAAAGAGGAGTCAAAGAAGCCATTTTTGTGAAAAAAGAAAACCCCTCTTTAAACAGAAATGGTGGTCTGAGATTCAACTTGCCAAACGTTTACCACTGTGTATTAACACCATGGTCAAGCCAATCATATGCTAATCAGGTACTTAACAGTGATGAGGGAGGTGCAGCCAGAAAACAATAGGCCTGATTACTGGGCCATCATGGAAACAAAGAAGGTCAGTTTCAGGTGAAACTAGGCAAGGTAAACAGCAGACACTCAGGAAGACTCCTCCCCTGAGAGCAGGGCCTAAGCAACACAGAGTAGCTCAAATTTCCGAGTTCTCAGACCATTTTGTGACTGTAATGTATTATATCTGCCTATACTTAAGGAATGTCATTACTTTACGTAAAGCACACAATGATCACTTAGAGTAACTTATAATCACATTATAATGCATTATATCAGTGATTAAAATGCTTTATATATCAAAATGATTGTTATAAAGCATTATGAATATGTATGAGTGCTTATAACTACAATTATAAATTGTATGTTTAAAATGCATTATAGTCATGGACTTCATAGACATTGTTACCGTGTTTTCCATGTTTTTTTTCAAGTATGGATACATGAAGGTAAGAAGCATTATGTTCCTATATAAGCCATTTAATTTAAGATAATGAGATGGTGGCTACACAATGTTTTTTTTTAATTTTTTTTTTTTTAATGTGAGTAAAAAAGGCATGTATTTTGAGTTGCAGTGAGAAGATTATAATCATAATGTTCCTCATAATAAAGAGTACTTGACACTGGACTTACATAAACAAAAGCTAACATTCACTTACAGTGATCACGATGAAACTATTGACAGTGTGTGACTTCTTAAAATATATTTATATATATTTTTATTTTTTAATTTCTTATATTATTGAACTTCCAAATGGAACATTATCTGTTGATAGCGCCATAAATAATGTGCTATAGATCTAACAGTCCTATTCTTCAAAGTATAGCTTATATCCGTAATTGAATACAGCATGTGGTGTTCAGTAGGGTTATGGGTTAAACATGCAGAATGATTAAACTAAGTATGATTGCCATTGTCACAGCCTGTCATGTCCTCCTGCTCCAAATTACACTCCTGCCTTCAATCAGCCCCAATCACATTCAGTATAAAGCCACTCCACTCTCCTCACTCAGTTTCCGACCTCGTCTGCGTATAGGACTCCATATACCTGGTAACTACAGTGCTTTTTCTGATCGTTCCAGTGTTTCTCCAGTTCTCCTTGTGTTCTCCATTCCTCCTTGGTCTCTCCAGTCTCCTGTGGCTTCCCTCCGGTGACTTCCCCAGATCCACTCTACCTATCTCCACACTCTCCACTTCTGGCTGTCGTCTGAATAAAGATATTCACTTCCATCTCGGTGTCCCCTGCTTGTTATTCCGTGACAGCCATCTTAATCATAATGTGTTGCTTTTAAGTAGCTGAAAATATGATAAAAGCTGTTTTTTGAATACAAAAAATGGGATTCAAATCCTTTTTTTCTGGGGTAGGACCCCCAGACCAATGTTATGCCCTTGAGGTGTGTACAACAAATTTGAAAATCAAATCACAAATAGCAACCGTTGACAATATATGTGAACAAAATTCAATCATATCCGCTCATATATTTAACCCACCTGATTCTCCTGAGCCCCCTCTCAGGAAGGGGGTAGTGAAAATGGGACTCCCGACTCCACATTTCAACAACAAAACTACTCCATAAATTCACCAGAATGCAGGAAAACAGTCTCTGAAATTAACAATTTTATGGGGGAAGATCCCCAGATACCCTGGTTAGGTTTGGTCACTTGATTTAAGCTATAATGTCAAGAAGTTGGCAAGTATGCTGATCAACCATACTTATTCATCGTTGACCATGATTATTGACTTGGCTTTTCATCACTACATGCTTTAAAATTGTGAATTTGGCCTCTGAACTTTAAAAACAAAATTCCTGGGGATTGATTAGTGATGACCCCGACCCCTGAAGTCTGTAATGTCACAGAATGACTAGTCATAAAATTCACCGACTTCACAGATACTGAATCTCACTCCAAACTAAATTGAAAAGTTGGCAGCCCTGAAAAGAGCTCCTTTGACTTCAAACTGTAGATTCTCAACCACTGGATTCATCTTGGTAGATGAGTGACAAGCAGAGCTGTGGGATGACTTTTTGCCTGTTAAACTTTGCTGCTCCCTAGTAGACACTCTGCACCTCAAGATGCACACTTTCCTTGGCTAGGCTTTCACTTCAGCCGTAGCTGTACTCTCTGCCACCTGGGTTCCCTTTATGGGATGACTGACGCAGGGTGTCTTCTTCTGTTTTGGGATTTCAGCCTCACTTCTCTCATCCCAGTAGTGCCTGGAAATGTAAAAGCCCTGAAAAGGGCAGTATTTGAATAAAAGATGCACATACACAAACTTTCTTCAGATCATGTTTATTATGACTGAAAGGAGGAAGCGAGGTGTCCCTTAACGTAGCGCAACAGCTCTACGCTCCAGCATAGCTTGTTTTTAAGCCACGTATCTACGCTACAATTTTTCCCTGGCTATTGTTTTACCCATATGTTTAACATGGTAAAAGCTTTTAGTTATCGGACTTATGGATCTTAAGTGATTTTAAGCTGGCTGTCAACTCTACGTGGTTTACCGGACTGCATCCACTGCTGCTAGCTCAGCTAGGTTTGTTTTTAGCCCGGCGGCTAGGCTAGCCGGTCGATTTTGAAGAATTTTAAGTTTTTAGCACTTTTATGGACTTTATTGTGGATTTTAAGCTTTGAGCACTTTTACAGACTAACTTCAAGCATGATGGCTGAGTGTGGATCTCGTCACCTTACTGTCTCAAAGTGGAAGAAAAGTATCGCTTGTCTGGAAGCTGATCTCAGAGAAAAAGACAAGCTCATCCTGGAGTTCTCCACTGTCGCTTCGGCCCAGGCAAAACACCTTGGAGTTCTCAGCTCCTCTGGCTGCGGCAACCAGAATACGACCATCCCATCTCACTTCCCTGACTGCTCCACTCCAGGAGTGGACAATGATCCCACTCTTCCGTGGCTCGGCTCCATCATCACTGGCGCCCCAGAGCATAACGCCATTTCAGCTAAGCCTGAAGATCTGTGGCTCCTCATGGGTGCAAAGCCCAAAGCCATGGCCATTTCTACTCCGTGCCGAGCCCCAGTGGATGCACAGTCACTCGCCGGCGGGGGTGGTGAGAAGGCTCTGGTGAGTTCGACTCTACGTCAACTGGAGCACTGGACCGTAGCCTGTAAGGACAGACATGGTGCAAAGCGCCTGCCTCCTCCACCTTCACATCGGGACCTCCCGCTGGCCAACAGGTTTGGATACGCAGGACTATCCTCCACTGGAGGGATGCTCCCTTTTTCCAGCGGTCAAGTCTTCCTCCTCCTCTCGCCGCAAGTTAAAAAAGAGGCCATGATCAGGAGAAGCTCTGGAGGTCTCATTTGTCCTGAGACGGCAGAGAAGTCCTCTGCTAAGGTGGACGCTGCCCTCTTGTTGCAGCAGTCCCCCGGCCACAACTATCCCAGGGACGGCTGATGGAACTCAGCGGTCTCCACGATCATCGGCTCTGCCTCCTCTCATCCCCCCAACTACGCTGATCGTTGGAGACTCCATAGTGAGGAATATCCGCTTCGCTAATGCGGTCACACGCTGCTTTCCCGGAGCTACGACCCCCGACATCCTCGAAAAGCTCCTCGGACTTCTGGCTGCACTCCCGACGACTATCACGAAAATCATAGTCCATGTCGGCACCAATGACACCGCCAGTCAGCAATCGGAGCTGATGAAAGCAGACTTCATCCGCCTCTTTGACCTGCTCAACAGCACCGGAAAGCATGCTTTCATTTTGTGTCCAATTCCTACACTGGGTCGGGGAATTGGCCATTTTAGCAGGCTCCTCAGCCTTCATACCTGGCTTCAGTCTGTCTGCAGCACCCATGACGTTGGTTTTATTCACAACTTTAACTTATTCTGGGATCGTTCTTCCTTGTTTGCACAAGATGGTCTTCACCCAAACAAGTCAGGTAGTCGCATGCTGGCGGCTAACTTGCAGCACGCTGTGCTGTCCTCCACACATAGTTGACTATTTACATCACCTGTTTCCCCTCGCTCTTCCTCTTCTCTGCCCACCAAAAACAGCCACGCACCCTCTGCTGTCACTACCTCCCCCTTGTGGACTGATCATAGTGCTGCTATCTGGATCCCTCTAGCGCCACTTTTAACATTTCTGTGGTAATTTCGGATAGGTCCTTAGTGCGAAACATACGCAGACGACACAACAATAATAACACCTTAATAAAGATCCGGGCCAGAACCCTACCTCCAGTCTCAACCTCAAATCTGAAGCAGCACAGACTTTTTAAGATGGCTCTTCTCAATGTAAGATCCCTCTCTAACAAAACGTTTATTTTAAATGATTTTTTCTCTTCTACTGATTTAGATTTTATGTTTTTAACTGAATCCTGGTTACGTCCTGGTGATCACAGTCAGCTGGCTCAATTGTGCCCTCCTGATTTTGACTGCTTTAGTCACCCTAGGGTCTGTGGTCGAGATGGGGGCCTTGTTACTGTCTTTAGGAAGCATTTTAAGTGTAACCTCATAGCTTGCAATGATTTTTCCTCCTTTGAAGTGCTCATGTTTCAACTTGGTGGCCCCCTCCCGGTTATATTTGCTATTATTTATCGCCCCCCTAAACCAGCTGGCTACTTCTTGTTGGAACTCCCTGAGTTTTTATCCAGTCTTGTGTTAAATTATGATAGAATTCTTCTTTGTGGTGATTTTAATATTCATGTTGATGACTTCTCTAATGCCCTTGCTGCTGATTTTTTAAATATCACTAACCCTCTCAACTTTCAACAACATGTGTCTGGCCAAACTCATTCCCGTGGCCACACCTTAGACCTAGTCTGGGCCTGAAAACCTCATCTGTGGAAATCAGGGACATGTTTCTATCTGATCACCTATGCATTGTTTTTAACTGTGAATTACAGGCTGCTAGTACTGAATTATCCCGCTCTAAGTACACACGCGTCCTTAATGATCATAGTGCCATAAAAGTCTGTCCACAGTTCAATTCTCCTGGGAATATGTTTCCTGATTCCTCCAACACCAACGATTTGGTTGATTATTTTAACTATCTGTGTTCTTCAACCTTAGATCTCATAGCTCCTCTGAAAAATAGCCCCTGCTGAGTGTGATGCTGATTGTGAAAAGTTGCTTTTGCACTTTGCTGGAAAGGTGGAGTTAATAAGATCTGATATCACCCCCAATCCTGCATTTTTAGATGTGGATCACCCGCTCAGGGATTCTTTGAGCAATTTTTCTGCTGTTACGCTGTCTGAACTCGCAGACATCATGTCTCTTATGAGAGTGTCCTCCAGCCCTCTGGACAAAATCCCAACTAGGTTTTTATTGGAAGTTATGGATTGTATTGCGCCCCTTTTACAAATTATTTTTAACAGCTCGCTGTCTACTGGCTGCGTCCCTGAATTCTTTAAAACAGCTTGTGTCCAGCCAGTCCTAAAAAAGAAAACCTGGGCTTGATCCCACCCTCCTGGATAACTATCGCCCAATCTCCAAACTGCCTTTTATTTAGAATATTCTCAAAAAACTTGTATCTAAGCAGCTTCTTGCTGCTGTGGAAAACAATAATACCTTTGAAAAGTTCCAATCTGGCTTTCGTCAACACCACAGCACTGAGACAGCCCTCCTCAAAGTCACCAATGACCTTTTAGTGAATGCAGACGCAGGCATGTGTTCAATTCTTGTGCTGTTGGACTTAAGTGCTGCCTTTGACACAATTGATCATGGCATTCTTTTAGATAGACAGAGGCACTGGGTGAGCATATCTGGCACTGCACTAGACTGGTTCTCATCTTATCTGTCCAATAGGAAATTCTGTGTCAGCATTAATAACTTCATGTCATCCTTTTCCATATCAAGTACAGTGTGCCTCAAGGTTCAATTCTGGGACCAATACTGTTCTCTTTGTAAATGCTTCCTTTGGGTGATGTAATCCGCAGACATGGTATTTCTTTTCATTGTTATGTGGATGACATGCAGTTGTACCTCCCTGTCAAGCCCACTGACCTTAGTAAGCTGAGTTCTCTGCAGGACTGCCTGTCTGACATAAAAAATTGAATGTCAATAAATTTTTTTCAGCTCAACTCAAATAAAAGTTATTGGGCCCCAACACATCACTAAACAAATACTGCCATCTACTGGTAACCTGTCACAACATATCAAGCCTGTTGCAAGAAATCTTGGTGTCCTGTTTGATAGCAATTTATGTTTTGAGCAACATCACTATGCTTGTCCAATCATGTTTTTATCACCTCAGAAACATTGCAAAAATACGATCTATTTTAAATCTTAGTGATGCAGAAACTGTTGTACATGCTTTTATCTCCTCACGCCTTGATTATTGTAACAGCCTGTTCACTTGTCTTAATCAAAAAACTTTGACACGACTGCAGACTGTACAGAACTCAGCTGCTAGGCTGTTAACGAGGACCAAGAAGTATGACCACATAACACCTGTTTAAGCCTCTTTACATTGGCTCCCTGTTGGTTTTAGGATTGATTTTTTTAAGATCTTGTTGATTACTTTTAAGGCTCTTCATGGCCTGGCCCCAGATTATATTTTAGACCTTGTAATCCCTTATGAACCTTCACGTAGTTTGAGATCTTCGGGCAGGGGTCTCCTGTCTGTTCCTGAGTCCAGGATGAAAACTAAGGGGGACAGAGCTTTTGCTATGAGGGCACCGAGGCTCTGGAACAACTTGCCCGAAGAAATTAGGTTGTCTAAATCAGTGTCTTCGTTTAAGTCTCGTCTCAAAACACATTTTTATCTGAAAGCATATCCTGATTTTACCTGAACTGGCTGTTTATTTTACTGTTTATTTTATTGCTTTTGTGTATTTTATTTTTTTATATCTGGTCATTCACTGTGGTATTTTATTTCTCTTGTTGTGAAGCACTTTGTTTTGATAAGTGCTCTATAAATAAAGTTTTATTATTTATTCATTATATAGAACTCACCATACACTAAACACATTTTCATATACAACACTCATTACATTTATTAGAATAGAAATTATATCACAAAAGGCCTATGTATGTTAATTTGGATAAGAGAAAAGGGAAACTGTCTTCATTATTATTATTATTATTATTATTATTTATTGTTATATTCCATGGAAATACCAGGCATCTATGACGTCATACCAGAGTTGTATAACAATGACTGGCTGATATAAAAATGTTACTCGAGGAATAATATGGGTCCAATATCTCAGCAGCTGAATATATTGGTCTAACCCTAACAGTCCCACTTCTACAGTGAGTGAACTCAGCACTCTGATTGGGCTCGGAAGAGCAATAGTGGGCCAAGGACTGATTCAACTAATTAAATCTTTGCCTGTAGGAACTAATTGTTTCCCAGAGCCATTCTTCTAACACATCCTGGGATGAAAATTTATACTAATTCCAGGAGTGCCCGGAATCTGTAATTTAATTAACATTAATAATAACAGTGAAAGAGTGGTGAACTTTTAACACCTAAATAGTTTTTTTCCCACATCTGTGCAGAGAGTTTACAGACCTGGGGCATTTTTCTGGACCGACTGCCTGCAGGCTATTTGAGCTTTCTTTGAGATCCGTCTGACGTTCTCAATGTTTCACATTACGATGCTTGACATTGTTGTCTGTTTTCTATTTGATAAGCCAGTTTTGTGTAGACTGCTTAGTTAATAGCTTAATTTTACACTCTGTAATGGTTTGAGGGTTTATGTATGTTATTTCCTGTTTTATTTAGAAAGACTCTCCTTCCCTCATGTGTCTTTTAGTTTTAATTCCTGTCTTTGTTTGCTGTTTCCCGCCAGTTTTGATGGTTTGCCCCGCGCTGATTAGTTTCACCTGTGTCTTGTTATCTCCTCTCACCTGTGTGTAGTTAGTCTGTGTGCTTCCCTTGTCTCTTTGTCAGATTGTCATTGTCTTCGTGTCAAACATCCCTTTGTTTCCCCAGTGTGTTCAATTTATTCTGTTTCTCTTGGACCTCGCTTTTGGATTTCATGGATTTTGGACTCTGCACCTTGTCGGACTTTTGCCTGTATTAGACTGCCTTCCTGATTTTGACCTCTGTCTGCTCGATATCCATGTAAGCCTTTTGTTCATTATTAAATACTTAAAACTACACTAGCTCTGCCTGTGTGCCTGCATTTGGGTCCAACTCCTGCTTTCCTGGTTCCTCGGCTTGACTACCTACAACGTCTTTTGCTTCCGGCATTATTCATTGTACTAATGTATGCTGCTTCCACTTCATTTGATTCTGGCTTATCGCTTATAGCTTGCTTGATAACATTCTTTGACTTGTGTAATTATTGTTATTAAGTGTAATCAGAGATATCCCACCTTAAAATGTGTGGGTACATATTTCTTGTATGTTTTACTTTGTGTATTTGTTGAGGATTGAGGGGTACAAATTAAAGAAGATAGGTTTATCTGACTGAAAGAACAAAATCCTGTAGTATGAATGTGCTCAGTAACTTTCATAATCTGTCCATCTAAATAAAAATGATAACATTTATTAAAAAATACATAAAAATAAAAGATTACAGCAAAAACCAAAGAAGGTGTAGACAGAAGCCAAAGGTTATTACGCTGACCCTTATCACAAAATAAAAGGGTATGTGTACAATATACCCTTTGTACAAGCTACACAGTTCAGACAACAAATAAAAAGGTAGTTATGCATATACATATTGTTAGGTTAAATATCGGTCAAGCCATGTTGAAGTTGCATGTGTTATAGTTTAGAGTATGTTTATCTATAAAATATCAATTGGACTGGCACCACATCTGTTTGGAACATTATGGGGCTCCAGGGTTAGGAATGATATGTTATGAGGTAACATAATGGACAGGGCCCCAATGAAAAAGAGTTTCCAGATGTGTCTTGGGGGTCCAGGAAAGTAAGATAAATGTGTTTTGAAGGTAACAAAGAAGGGTGGCCCCAACTAAGGTTAAAGGTCAAATTCTAGAATGGTGTGTGTGTATATATACATTAAGCTTTTCTTGGTTCTTTGAGTATTTCTTGTAATGCTGATATTAAATCCAGCCTGATTGAAGATCGAGTCGTGATTCTGTGTATGTGTCTTGTCTTGTCTGT
The DNA here is from genome assembly GCF_020085105.1 of Siniperca chuatsi. Taxonomy (NCBI): domain Eukaryota; kingdom Metazoa; phylum Chordata; class Actinopteri; order Centrarchiformes; family Sinipercidae; genus Siniperca; species Siniperca chuatsi. The sequence continues at coordinate 2,256,100 of NC_058056.1, read as the reverse complement.
CTCAGCAAAGAATCTTACCCATCACATATTCATACATACGTATCCATTCATATCCAGTATGTATACACATGTGCATGCACATACACAGGTGTGTGTAAAAGGAAGTCTTTTTTTATAATTTGTTCTCGCCCTTAATTTTTTAACATACATACTCCTTTAAGATTATATGTTCTTTCTGCAAACATGTTTTGAATATTTGGTGGTAATATTTTTTTTATGTGCTTTAAACATATTCTTTCTGCAATCAATCCTATGATTAAATTTCCATGTTTGTAATTGCATTCATCATTACAATTTGGTAATAATTCTTGTGGCTCTTTTCCATAGTATAATAACTAACTGGATATATAATAACTGGATTTGTATGAGTTTTGTATGCATTTCCCCATATTACTACGCAGTAGGTGATGTATGGAACAGTAATTGAGCAGTACAGAATTTACAAATTTACAAAGCATCAAAAGGATTCTCACTAGCAGTCCTTAGAGGCTTAAAATTTCTTTACACCCCACAATCCAACAGTTTTGGATGGAACAACAAGATATGAATGATGAATGAATCTTAGAGCCTTACCAGAATTGGAGCTAAAAATGTAAAGTTTGTCCTGAGGTTTGTGGGGAATAAATTGAGACTTGGTTGCTAAAATGTTAATATTATAACAGTTAATCAAAAAAGTACTTACAGCTTACTTTGAAATCTTACTGAGTGCTTGTCATATGAAATGTGTGTGTTTAGATGTGAGAGAACAGGTAAAAGATACATGCTTGTTATCGCAAACCCTGAGAGGCCTGTGTGTGTATGTAGTACCAATTATAACTTGTCATTTTGGGAGACTTTGTTTTTAGAATTATGTGAAAGCCAAGCTGCTCCCACGAGTTACATAAGTTTTGTTTGTCACTCATTAGAAAAGACAGGTGGAATGTCAGACAGAGACAACTCAAAGACTGCTGATTTGCTGCCTGTACACAAATAAAAGAAACTTGTATTCACAGATACATTGATTAGTATTAAGAACCTAAAGTAGACAGAATTTCTCTACAACAGGTTGGCACTAAAGGAAAAGAAAGTTTCCAATTTAGAAATGCTTCATTCTCTGAGTAGCATGAATGTTGCCCGTAAAATTCCAAGCAAACTTAATACTTTATTTTGCCTTGTCTCATTACTGAGCATAAGACTACTGCTGTGCAATCTCTGTGTTTCATTCATTTATAGAGTAGTGATCGTCGTTAGAGGGTTTCCAGTGGAGATGTCTTTTCCAGATGTTTATTACTGAAAAGGAGAAGACTATGTGTCTTTCTTGAACTTGCTTCATGTTTTCTTCACTCAACAATCTGTACAGGCATCAGAAACATAGGCAGTCCAAGCTGACCAATCACAGTTCTTGTTGTCTCCAGCCCCGACTACTAGTAAAGGTTTTGAGGAGGTGCATGTCAGCATGGCGTAGCTTAAGGCACAGCTTTGGCAGCTATGTGCATAGGAGCCATAGCTGTAATCCGTTAAAGGCCCTGAAAACTTATTCTCGCAAACAGCTTCTTACTATGAGTAGTGGGGTTGTACATTAAAACACGATTTTCTTCTAAAGTTAGAACATCCATCCATCCATCCATCCATTTTCTTCCGCTTATCCGGGGCCGGGTCGCGGGGGCAGCAGTCTAAGCAGGGACTCCCAGACTTCCTTCGCTCCAGACACTTCCTCCAGCTCCTCCGGGGGGATCCCGAGGCGTTCCCAGGCCAGCCGAGAGACATAGTCCCTCCAGCGTGTCCTGGGTCTTCCCGGGGCCGCCTCCGGTGGGACATGCCCAGAACACCTCCCGAGGAGGCGTCCAGGAGGCATCCGGATCAGATGCCCTAGCCACCTCAGCTGGCTCCTCTCGACGTGGAGGAGCAGCGGCTCTACTCGAGCTCCCCGTGTGACTGAGCTCCTCACCCTATCTCTAAGGGAGCGCCCAGCCACTCGGCGGAGGAAGCCCATTTCGGCGCTTGTATCCGCGATCTTGTCCTTTCGGTCACTACCCAGAGCTCATGACCATAGGTGAGGGCAGGAGCGTAGATTGACCGGTAAATCGAGAGCTTTGTCCTTCGACTCAGCTCCTTCTTCACCACAACGGTCCGATACAGCGCCCGCATCACTGCAGGCGCTGTACCGATCCGCCTGTCAATCTCACGCTCCATCCGTCCCTCACTCGTGAACAAGACCCGAGATACTTGAACTCCTCCACTTGAGGCAAGGACTCCCCACCTACCCGAAGAGAGCAAACCACCTTTTTCCGGTCAAGAACCATGGCCTCAGATTTGGAAGAGCTGATTCTCATCCCAGCTGCTTCACACTCGGCTGCAAACCGTCCCAGTGCATGCTGCAGGTCCTGGTTTGAAGAAGCCATCAGAACGACATCATCTGCAAACAGCAGAGATGAGATCCTGTGGTTCCCAAACCGGACTCCCTCCGGCCCCTGACTGCGCCTAGAAATTCTGTCCATATAAATTATGAACAGAACCGGTGACAAAGGGCAGCCCTGGCGGAGTCCAACATGCACCGGGAACAGGTCTGACTTACTGCCGGCAATGCGAACACAGCTCCTGCTCCGGTTATACAGGGACCGGACAGCCCTTAGCAAAGGGCCCCGGACCCCATACTCCCAGAGCACTCCCCACAAAGCGCCCGGGGCACACGGTCGAATGCCTTCTCCAGATCCACAAAGCACATGTGGACTGGTTGGGCAAACTCCCATGAACCCTCGAGCACCCGATGGAGAGTATAGAGCTGGTCCAGTGTTCCACGACCGGGACGAAAACCACTCTGCTCCTCCTGAATCCGAGGTTCGACTATCGGACGAATTCTCCTCTCCAGTACCCTGGAGTAGACCTTACCGGGGAGGCTGAGAAGTGTGATCCCTCTGTGATTGGAACACACCCTCCGGTCCCCTTCTTATACAGAGGGACCACCACCCCGGTCTGCCAGTCCAGAGGCACTGTCCCAGACCGCCACGCGATGTTGCAGAGACGTGTCAGCCAAGACAGTCCCACAACATCCAGAGACTTAAGATACTCAGGACGGATCTCATCCACCCCTGAAGCCTTGCCACCAAGGAGCTTGCCAACAACCTCAGTGACTTCGGCCAGGGTGATGGATGAGTCCGCCTCCGGGTCCCCAGCCTCCGCTTCCTCTTCGGAAGACGTGACAGCGGGATTGAGGAGATCCTCAAAGTATTCCTTCCACCGTCCGACAACATCCCCAGTCGAGGTCAACAGCTCTCCACCCGCACCGTACACGGTGTTGGTGAAGCACTGCTTCCCCCTCCTGAGCCGTCGGACGGTTTGCCAGAATTTCTTTGAGGCCGACCGATAGTCCTCCTCCATGGCCTCTCCGAACCTCTCCCAATCCTGAGTTTTTGCCTCTGTGACCGCACGGGCTGCAGCACGCTTAGCCTGCCGGTACCTGTCAGCTGCCTCGGGAGTCCCACGAGCCAACAAGGCCCGATAGGACTCCTTCTTCAGCCTGACGGCATCCCTTACTTCCGGCGTCCACCACCGGGTTCGGGGATTGCCGCGCGACAGGCACCAGAAACCTTGCGACCACAGCTACGAGCCGCGCGCATCGACAATGGAGGTGGAAAACATGGTCCACTCGGACTCAATGTCCCCAGCCTCCCCCGGGATCTGGGAGAAGCTCTCCCGGAGGTGTGAGTTGTAGACCCTGCTGACAGAGGGCTCCGCCAGACGTTCCCAGCAGACCCTCACGATACGCTTGGGCCTGCCAAGTCTGTCCGGCTTCCTCCCCTGCCAGCGGATCCAACTCACCACCAGGTGGTGATCGGTTGACAGCTCCGCCCCTCTCTTCACCTGAGTGTCCAAGACCCGCGGCCGGAGGTCAGATGATACGACAACAAAGTCGATCATCGACCTCCGCCCTAAATGTCCTGGTGCCACGTGCACTGATGGACACCCTTGTGCTTGAACATGGTGTTAGTTATGGACAAACTGCAACTAGCACAGAAGTCCAACAACTGAACACCGCTTGGGTTCAGATCAGGGGGGCCGTTCCTTCCGATTACCCCTCTCCAGGTGTCACTGTCGTTGCCCACGTGGGCGTTGAAGTCCCCCAGTAGAACAACGGAGTCCCCGGGCGGTGCACTATCTAGTACCCCTCCCAGGGACCCCAAGAAGGCCTGGTACTCTGCACTGCCGTTCGGCCCATAGGCCGCCACAACAGTGAGAGACCTGTCCCCCACCCGGAGGCGGAGGGACGCGACCCTCTCGTTCACCGGGGTAAACTCCAACACGTGACGGCTGAGCTGTGGGGCTATGAGCAGGCCCACACCAGCCCGCCGCCTCTCCCCGCAGGCAACGCCAGAGAAATGGAGTGTCCAGCCCCTCTCGAGGAGACGGGTTCCAGAGCCCAGGCTGTGCGTGGAGGCGAGGCCGACTATATCTAGCCGGTAACGCTCAACCTCCCACACAAGCTCAGGCTCCTTCCCCCCCAGCGAAGTGACATTCCATGTCCCTAGAGCCAGTTTCTGTGTCCGGAGATCTGGTCGCCGAAGCTCCTGCCTTCGACTGCCGCCCAGATCTCTCTGCACCGGCCCCTTACGGATCCTCCTGCGGGTGGTGGGTCCACGGGAGGACGGCCCCGCGTCGCTCCTTCGGGCTGTGCCCGGCCACCAGGCGCTCGCCGTCGAGTACCCACCCCAGGCCTGGCTCCAGGGTGGGGCCCCGGTAGCGCCAATCCGGGCGGCGTAACTGGCCTTGATTGACAATTCATAGGGGGCTTCTGAACCGCTCTTAGTCTGACCCGTCACCCTGGACCTGTTTGCCATGGGTGACCCTACCAGGGGCATAAAGCCCCAGACAACATAGCTCCCAGGGTCATTCGGGTACTCAAACCCCTCCACCACGTTAAGGTGGCGGTTCAAGGAGGAGTAAAGTTAGAAAGTTAGAACAGTTTTGGTTAAAGTTAGAACAGTTTTGGTTATTTTACAAAAAGGGATTTCTGTATTTCTTTATTCTTCTGTGATCTACCTACTCGTTTAAAGTAGGTGGGGCTCAGTTGGGAAGAGTTGATGTCAACATTTAAATCAAGATCTGGTAACAATTGGTGGGCTGTTCGGTCACTGTCAGTTAAATTAGATCACATCACACCCACACAGTCCTGATAAAACAGATAAGCTGAGTTAATGGCAAGTACCTAATGTTTTGTCTGTTTTTTAAACTTTGATTTTTCCTTATTTAGTCACAAATTTAATGTAAAAAGAAATACTTCAAGCAAAACAAGTTTTTAGCGGCTTTAACATATTTACTATAACTACAAATCAAGCTTTAGGGTAAGGTTGGATTGGTGGATGGGCATGAAAGCTTTCTGATTTGATGACAGAGACCGTAATTCAGGTTCTGTCCCAGACCAACAATTAATGTAAGCTTTATCTAACTGTGTCAATCTATCCACTTTCCTGTACAACCTTAACCAGACCTTAACCATACTGAATAGTTGCACGGTTTTATGAATAAATTATTTTGTATTATGTATTTCTTTTATATATATATATATATATATATATATATATATATATATATATATATATATATATATATATATATATAAAAAATCAATATTCTGTTTGAGTGGTTTGTTACAATTGCTTCTGTCAGCACTGTTTATTGCTGAAAGCCTCTCTCTTCATCTCCAGCCCCTACAGAGAAATTGCTCTGAAATTTTCAATTGAACTTCATTCTGTCAGGGTTTAAATAAATAAGGTTGTGGTGTAATAAAATTCTTAACACTCATGCATGTGCTGAGTGGATAACTGAATAAGACTGGCCCTCCAGTTCCACAAATAAACTGACAAATTAATTACTGGAACTTAAGGAAACTGTCACAGCGTGGCTCAAAGCTTATCCCCTGTCAAATTACTGTCCTGCCATGTTCCTCATTACTAATCCTGCACAACAACACATGACTGAAACTGGTCTGCATTTTCTGTCTGTTTGTTGCATCAGATCGTTTCCACTGGCACTGACTGTTAGAGACAGAGAGGGGTACAAATTATTGTCTGTGGCTGAATGGATTGGCAAATTTGGAGCGCAAATTAAAAAGTAGTGATTGGTGTTTTGGATTTATCATATAACCAGCCTGCACACTAAAGTGATTAACACCAATTTTGTTTTGATGTATAACACCACTGAAGAAATGACATGTATTAGGACATATAGAGTGTGAATAAATTAAATATATAAAGAATGTATATGGTGTGAGGATATTAAAGTTAAAAAAATACAGCTGAAACACTCTAAAATAGTAGAGGTCAGGTTTTTCCCCATCTCTGTTAGAATGAGATCTTGTAAAGTTTTAAGTACTTCCCAGACCCCAGTTACAGTGAAAAAACCACAGCCCAGACTGGCCTAGACTGGTTTGAACAGGCTCAGATAGGAGGAACAGAGAACTTTCCAGACATCATTAGACTCGGCCCAGGGGAGGCAAGGGACCTCCTACTTTCCCAAATAAGGAAAACATGACACCATTGTTTCCGGAGGTAATCTGAGAAGTTTTTAAGAAAAGTAGGTAATTCCCAGAAGGACGGACTTGTGAACTATAAAAGACAGCACACAATGTGTAAGAATCAGTGGGACTCCGGGATTTGTTCTCGTGAAAGAAATAAACTCCTTTTCCTTCAAACTCTGACTTTCTGCAGTGACTTATTTGGGTACCTTGAGTCTGTTAGTAATTGGTAAAATGTTGGAGAGGAGTCCAGACTTAATCAACAGACCTGACCTGTGCTCTTGACCTCCTGCATCAAAACTGTATTAGAAGTTAAGAGTGTGGAGGGAAATACTCATTAAACAACTACTCCACCCTCCAATGCAAAGTTATATATCATCATTCTGCGCATTGATGTATCCCAGGAAGTGTTTGTATCCCAGGAAATTAATTGAATTAACTTTTGGTATACTGTCTAACTGTATTCTGTATCATTGTTCCAGTTCTTCATTGAAGCTACGTGATGTTAACACTGAAGAAAATATTATGGGGTCATTCAGAGACATTTGCAAGGCTGTTTCTTTTATGTATGTATAAAATTTGAGTATAATGTTTCCATATTTTTTTCTTTAACATTACGATCTGCCTCCTGAGGAGAGTTGAATCCACCAATCAGCTTGCTTGACGCTCAGTAGCCTGTTTAACAAAAGAGACGACTATTGCTGAGCACGTAGATTGCAAATGGTGGCAGTGTGATGTTTCACAAATGATTTGCAAAATTTGTCACTCGCAATTTGCAGATCAATTTGCAAGTCCTGCAGGGCTCTCGCACGCTCATGCATGGGTCGCAAGTATTATTCTGCCCCACTAAGTCTCCTTCTAAAGCTAGACAGATAACTCATCATAACGGTCTAGTACATGTCTAGACTGTACTCTTTATAATATTATTTACAGAGACCCAACAAATTACATTGATTGGAAACTGTGAAACACAGACTAGTTGTGGTCAAATACAGCCAAGAGTGGTTGAGTTAGTTCATGAGGAGACACTGAAGGTGAATTTTGGGACTCATTAGCAAAGTAGTCTGAAAGAGAGAGCTGATAAATTTTTACACTAGTGCAAATGCGGAAGGATAAATGACAGAGTGTGATGATATATTGAAATAGTTACCAAATAAACATTAGTATACAATTATACTTTCATAGACATTTGTGAGATTGTCCTTAACAGAAATACAACATCATTGGTTGTTAAAATGACCTACTGTATGCATACACTTTCCTGACGAGAAACCTTTTGCATTCCTGCGAATAATGAGTTTTGTCTCTTAGAAGCAATAGCAGAAGTGGCATAACATTGTTATAGTGCTGCAAAACCACTTAAGGAGGAAGTTGAGGTAGATGATTTGATGGACAAAGTGTCTGACACAAAACACTGCTATTCGCATTCTGTCCTCTACTAACAATCAACGTTGACCATGAACGCTCCCTAACATTAGAAAAAGAGATTCAGATGTGATATGCTAGTGGTGGCTAATGTAGCCTCCAGCTGCTAGCCTCAAGCAGAGATGAGGAGCAGGCTACAGCATTCTGGTTAGCTCACTTTTTTCACATATGCAGTAGTACTGTCCAACACCTGGAAACAGACTTTGACATGTAAAATTTGTGGACTTCCCCTTTAAACAAGCTTTTGTAATGGTCATGTTTTGAAAGGCACTGAAAAACGATGTTTCCTTTCCAATAGGAGTGTCAAAAAACACCAGTATGACAAATGGCCTGTGGTGTTGTTTAAGTTGGATGACTTTTATCGTGTGCTTTTTGTGACCTTCACAAATTGCCTCGATTTGTACCCCTGCAGTTATCCATAAATGGATGTGGACACACTCTTAATCACCTGTTCATATTAATAGTTCTGCCTCAAAAACAGTCTCAAAGGTGGCTGTCCACTTAAAAATACTGATATTTCTTTTTATTTATTATCTTACATTAATAATTGTGGACAGTGGAGGGTGAATGCGAGCACTGACCGTCACAACCAGCTGTCAGCACATAGACGAAATAACCACAGGCAACTGCTCTTTAAAAAAGGTACAATACTGTTTATTTAACACTTAGCACCAATCAATAACTTCAGCCAACAACCACTATCATGATTGCCACGCTGTCTGAGTTGTTTGAGATGTGTGTGTAAGTGTATATGTACGTGTAAAGGTGTGTGGGTTAATGGAGAGGAAGGAGAAAGAAAGCACACAGAGTAAGGCACAAGAAGTCTCAAATGCTGTGGTAAAGCACAACGGTGAAGTTGGTCCGGGTAGAGGAAAATGGTTTACTGGCTGGCAGTGGCAGAAACAATTAAATGAGTCCAACAAGGCTAAACAAATCCAACAGGGAGCGGGCAAAGTTCAAACAAAGACAGGAAGCAAAACCACAAGACACACAAGGGGAGGAGAATACTACAAAATAAAACAGGAAATATGACAAAACCTCAAACTATAACACAGCGGCGGTCTTTCGCTCTGTGAAGAAGCTGTAAAACCTGAATCTTCCTTCTGCAGGTACAGGATTGTTATGGGGAATAAAAATCAAGTTCAAAAAGTGTGTTACAGCATACACAAAGCAGTCTGTTGCTCATCCAGCGAGTTGAGACTTTCCCTCGGGAGTTAAAGTTCACGTGAAGTGTCTCCTGAAGTATCCGATGCTACAATGGAAAGACGTCGAGCAGTGCTCGGCTTTATGGAGGTGATGACGTCATAGCTGTGCACCAGGATTTCCTGTGCTGTGGCTGCCGTTTCGTCCATTAGAAATCCAGTGTTTGGATTCAAGGTGAAATATCGTGGCTAGACGCAAATTAATGGCTGGTGGAGATTTGGTGCTATTTCACTGTTGGGCCTATGTTTCGCATTCAGGTCCCTTGGAAAGGCAAAGCCTTGACCAAGGGACCTGGTCACAGCCTTCAGAGCAACACTGAGACCGAACAGTCTGTGTGGATGAAGGTAAGGGTTACACAGTCCTTGCATGCCTTAGAGACTCTGTCAGGAGTCGCCAATGAAGATATCACATATGTGCCACTAGTAAAAGATTTAAGGCAGGACCTTACCAGAGAAGTAAACTCCTCAGTCAACACCGTGTTGAGCAGATCTTTACATCTGCTACTATCACTGTTGTGCAACCTTCACAGGTACACCTGGCATATAGTCTTGGCAATGCAACCCCGATTTCCGTAGACCATAAAAACCCAGAGATAGCATTTATTCTTAATCTACCAAACAGAGAGGTAACACACATAATGTACAAGGACATACAAAAGTTACAGGCCAAACTGGACTCATTTCTGTTGTTCAAACACTCTCCCACACACCAATCAGCAACCATTCCACAGAGCATCCCCAATCCTGCCCAAGAGCAAGGCGAATTAACCGCTAACCACCTTTCTTTCTGCTCTCTCTCCTTTTTCTTTCACCTTTCAAGTTTATTTTTTTGTGATTCAATGCTGCCGATGACTGTGTTCAGGTTAATGACTTCTGTCTGCAATGTTGGATTGTGTGTGCAATATATGATATGTGAATGTGCCTAGATTAGTTAGAAGTCTGCTCCACACCACTGCCTCTAGGATCTATGAACTGTTAACCTTTTTTCCCCGTTCTAAGGCATGCAAGGTGTTTTTGAGGAGAGTGGTGTTAGGAGTTAGTTCATGCACCACTGCACCACTGCAATGCGTCTACTTCCAGTTGGAGTGGGGCTGCTTCCCCCCTTTCGGGCGTTGAGCTGCCCCTCCTCCTGGGAGTAGAAACGGCTGTGGAGTTTAATCCGGTGATGGGAGTAGATCCCATTCCCACCCTCCTGGCTTGGTTGCCCACCCAGCTGGTGAGGGGGTTTCGGTGCCTTTGAGCTCGAGGGTGGCATCTTTTGAGGCTTGGATTCCAAGCACAATAGCGCCATACACAAGTTTCCTGGCAGGGCGCACATGCGTCTCTCGTGCCAGCTGTGTGTATCTTCTGATTTCCTGCATCGTGAGGTCTCTCATTCGGCAGTGCATGGTGACCGCACATCCTCATGGAGACTATGCAGGAACAGGGATCGGAAGTGCTGTTCTTCTTCCAGGCCTGGGGCGTTGTGTCCTGTGGAATTCACACTGGGCTGGGATATTATGACTGATAGCTTGTGCTGTGTACACCCAGTATGTAAGATGTTTTTCCCTGTCTAGTCTAACTCATGCAAAAAATGCACAGTTAGATAAGAGAAAGTGGGGGAAGGTACAAACAAAGGTCAGATACTAACGGAGAGGCACTGAGAGAATGAGCATAACATATGAGAATTTAACATATAATCAACTGCTTTGTGCCTTAAACTTCAGACACAACTGGGGAGCCGTAGATTCAAGATGGTGAGCATGTTGTGTCTCCAGATATATCTGATTGTGTGTTTGTGGGGAAATAAATACTTGTAAAAGACATTGGTAGGTCTCGTGTGGATCCCTTCTCATAAACCAACTCGAAGAGAGGTTGGCAAACCTTGACAGTCCCTAGAAGTATGCGGTTCTCAGCCACCTGTAATACTCCTGTGGGGGTTCATGCTTCTTTTGCATGATAGTAAAGGCACCAAGGGTGACAGAGGTTTGGTCGGTGTACTGCAAGTACTCCTCCCGCAGGTCTTGACAGAGTGCTGAGTAGCGGTCTCAGGTCCTTGGCAGGTGTGTCTCCATGAAAACGTGAACGCTCCTGGAAGTGGTCTTCCAGATGAGCTTCAGCTTCTCACGTGATGATGCATGAGGTAGATCTAGGAGATAGTCGTCAATGTTTGACTCCTGACTATCTGGGTAAAACCGTTCCATGTCTGACGAGGGACTCAAGTTGTCGAATGCACAGGCCTTGTCCTCTGGGGGGACATGGGCCATCCGAATCATCCGAAATTCCATAGTCGCTCAGGTCACCATAGTGATGAGGGCAGTTCTTCTCCCTTAGCAGTGTGGATGTAGGGATGAAATTCCCCCTCCCCTAGAATGAATGATGTGTCTGTCAGTCCAACAATACACAAAGATGTTCAGGCAGATTCCAGTACCAGTGGGGAGCCTGTAAAGTGTTAATGTAACTAAGAATTAAGTGCCACACAGCATGGGGCATCCTGAGGGCTCAGCAGAATAGGCTGTATGCTGTGTTCCAGTAATGTGTCATGGATTACTAAAACAAACCCCTTTGGGTTCAACATTGTTGAAAAATAGGTCAACATCTGGTGAGTATTAATATACACATCAAATTTCTTGGAAATCCAGCTCAAGATCAATGACCAAAGTGCTGATCAAGAGTGAATTGTGGCCTGATTGTGACAATAGATGGACTATAAATGATTAAAATTGAATAACTTTACTATCCCACAAGGAAATTGATTTGCAGCATACACAAAATCAGTACATCGTCCACACATAGCAGACATCCAATACTAGCCACAGCATATATGGTATCATATACCACAGGCACACATGAATGTCAAATTCTATGGCAATCTGGCAAGTATTTGTTGAGATATATGGGGGGACAAACTACCCAACCATCCAACCCACCATTGCTATATAATATTTTGGGAAATACACACTTATTTCTTTCTGAGAGTGAGATTGGAGAATCAATCTCACGTCTGTGTGTTAAGTACACAGATGGAGTATAGCTTAGCATATAGACTGGAAGCAGGGGGAAACAACTAGCCTTGCTCTGTCCAAAGTTCAAAAATACACCTACCCACCAAGGGCGAAAACTTCAGTCACACATTGGGTGTCCAACCAAGTTAGTATAACCCTATTTTGTGTGTGTGTGTGTGTGTGTGAAATATATATATATATAACCTAAGTAATTATTTACAATTATTTAAGTTTAAGGTAAGGAACAGCCATCAACAAATGTAAATAAAGCAATAATGGTTAATGTTGCAAGACTGAAGTATTCTGGCACACCAGCATCAATAGGTTGGCTAGGCTCCTTATGTAGAAAGCCTGACGCAATCTGGAAGTAACCAATCACCTCACCTGTCAGTCAGGCTCCTATTTGTATCCAAATGTGCATAAACCTGGCACAAAGCCTGCATCACAGCTTATTTTGTAAAAAGGATCAAACACTAATTTACTGATTTAACTGAGTGATCATTTTGGAGGATGTAGTTTGTGGTGCTGTTGAATCGTATTGCGTTATACTAACAGGTGTTTGTGTTATTTAGCCTACCCTCACTGATTTAAATGGGGTGGGCAAAATAATAAATACACCTGTAAGTATAATACAATCAACACCACCACAAACTCCAGCCTCCAAAATGATGATACAGTTAAAGGTGCTATTGATAACATTGATTATTAACATTCAGCCACTAGATGATACACTCCCCCTCCCCTCTCTCATTCCATTCCACTGGTTGCCAGTTCATTGCACAACCTGCATATTTCATGATCAAGTAGAGTGAGACTCAGACAGACTCAGACATGTCAAGTGATGAATCTTTCATGACAGGGTAATTAGACGGTGTAGTCCCTCATTCGTCCAGGAGTGTTCTATCGTAGAAAAAGTTTCAGTCGTAGTCATCTGGACACTGTTTTCAGAATCAAGACGTTTCGGCTACCAACAGATCCACAGAGAATGCCGTCTCCACTGCCCTCCACTCAGTCTTCACATACCCTGAGAACAACAACACCTACATCAGAATGTTTGTTGATTTCCGCTCAATATACAACACAATCTCCCCCATGAAACTGATTGGGGTCTGTTTGTAAGGAAGTCCAATATCCAGGTGCAGAGTGTAGTAGTACTCCAGCCCAAGTTTTCCAGACAGTTCGGATTGGCGGTAACACCCACTGTGTGCTCAGCCCCCTCCGGTTTACGCTGTGAACCCATGACTGCAGCCTCCGACATGTAGAGAACTCTGTTGTGAAGTTTGCTGATGACACCACCATCATCAACCGGATTACAAACAACAATGAGAATTCATATCGGGAGGAAATCAACAGTCCTGCAGAGTGGTGCACAGAGAACAACCTACTGCTCAACGTCAGTAAAACCAAGGAGCTGATTGTTGAAACTTGAGAAGGCAAAGCTCCCATGCCAAGTTCTTGTTAACTTTTACAGAGGAGCAATAGAAAGCATCCTGACTGGAAACATTTCCTGGAAACAGGAAATGCCTGGATCATCATTGGTATCTGTCAGGGAGCCAACACAGACACCACCAGCTCCACCCACCGCAATCAACAGATCTCAATCACCTGAGTACTGATATCACACACCTGCCACCACTCACCACCCTACACTATAAAGCCACACTCCCCCGGTTCACTCATTGTCTGGTCTCAAACCTACTATGTGGTTCTACCCGATTATATTCTCTCCTGAAGAGTCCCCGTGGACTTTGGACTCGCGTGTGCGTCTTCGTCTCCTGCTCCCCATCTCATCCAGTGTACTGAACGGACTACTCCAAACAAGATAAGACTCATAGACATTCCTAGCTCCTGCCCACCTTATCCGCTGTATTTTGCTTTTGCGTATTTTAGTCTTGTGTTGCAATAAACTACCTCGTCACTGCACTTACCTCCGTGTTCTGTGTCTGCCTGCTGACAGTATTCATCTACCGAGCATCAGTGATATCTGTGAGGTGAGGTGTCTGCGGAGAGCCCAAAGGATACTAAAAGACAGTACCCACCCCAGCCATAGCCTGTTCACCCTGCTGTCGTCTGGCAAGTGAAACAGAAGAATCCACTGTCATACCACCAGGCGACAGAGCAGCTTCTTTCCTCAGGCTGTGAGACTCCTCAATCCCATCTCTTCCTTCACACGTCACCATAAATACAGATTGTGTGAGCTACTGGACAACTGAATTTCCCCAAGAGCGGTGAATAAAGTATCTATGTATTTTTTTGTCATAAATAGGCTATGGTATATTTCATCTGATTGGCCAAAGGCTTCATTTATTCTTCCACACTAGGCATTTGAACAAATTAGTGAATGTAATAAAATCATGGCCAGGCTGGCATCAGGTAGGCTTAACTTACCTCCCTAATGGCCAGCTTCGCAAAATCTAATTTGACTGCGCTGCCTGACTGGTCCGGTTTGTAGGATTTAGTGGCATTTAGCGGTGAAATTGCAGATTGCAACCGACTGAATACCCTTCGCTTCACCTTCCCTTTCCAAGTGTGTACGGGAACCTATGATGGCCGCGAAACTCGCGAAAAACACAAAGGGCCCTATCTAGAGCCAGTGTCTGGTTTGTCCGCTCTGGGCTACTGTAGAAACATGGCGGTGGAAGAGTACCCGCTGCCATAGATGTATAAAGGAGCAATAAAGAGCTCATTCTAAGGTGACTAAAACATGATTCGCATTTTCATCATACTGAATATTATATTCCATATCTGCCATATTATGCCAATAGATCCCCCTAAATCTTAAACACTGGACCTGTAAGTTGCATTGAGTCTGTACCATTTCCCTCACACTAAAGGTGTATAAGATAAAATATTTGTGATTCCATATTTGTTCTTGCTGTTTAACTCCCTCCCCAAAAAGCCTTTTCTGTGGTATCTTGCCAGAACAGCTTACTCTTCATACCACTTTAGACTGTGCAGTACAGGTGTTGATTGTAGTCAGTATGCATCATTTTGTTTATTGGTTGTGATACATTAGCGCGTGTGTGTGTGTGTGTGTGTGTTATAATAGGATTATACAACGGCTTGGCCTTGACTGAATACTCAATTCTGATTGGTCCCAGGGTGGGCATTAATTTTCAGTAAAGGAACACCTCCTCGGTCTGGCCAAACTCAAATGCAATAACGTTACACTACCAAAAAAAGTCAGATCTATGAGCACGTAAAAAGGAGTGCCTACCTGTGAAAACCCTGTGCCCCTTTGCTGATAATTGTCTGGGACCAGCGCTACAGCCACACCACACCCACACTGCTTCTAGTAGGACTAAAACTGGTTTCCCAGTAGCGATTGACATTGGTCTTAAATGACTTAATACTCATTTAAATCTCTGCCTTAAGGTGAGTGCAGTTGCACACCACACACTCATTCTGCAAAGTGACACTGCATGTCAGTTCCATGTACCACTGAAGTGCTGGTGTCAGAGCTACATCATGTTTTAATCATATCAATTTGTCCTGCATATCAGAAATGCCAAGATCAATAGACAGCAGGGGATACAGCGGCGAACCCACTGAAATGTCATTCCACTCAGATTGCATCAGTGCTCTCCAGCTGATAGAGTTTAATTTCCCCTCTGCTGTAAGAGGAGATGTAATCAAGGTAAGTGGTGGCAGTGAAATTAAAATATAATTCACACATATGAGAGTTGTTCCCAGCCTTCCCGCCTGTCAGATCTTACACCTTAGCGCTGCTGCTGTGAATAAATAAGATGCAACTTGGGGACTCTCTTGACAGCCTTGACTGCAATCACCAACTTGTCTTCTGACTGTCACAGATGACTCAGAGCTTAATAGACAGACAGAACAGAGTCTCTTTTATTGGCAAGAACGCTTTCTGATCTGTTGAATATACTTATCAGGAAGTCAAATCTGCAGCAAGATGAGCTACATCTGCGATTTTTGTCACCTGTGTTTCCTATGGTGGAACAATTTTTCATCCAGGTGTAAGTCTCATGCATGTCTTTATTCACACTACATATATGATCATTTGCTTTTTTTTTTTTTTACGTGAGTCAATACAAATAGAGGTAATCCACTGTAGGTGGCACACATTGAGGGGAACACACATTGCGAGTTTTTTAAATGTTTCAAGTTGAGCAAATGATTTGCGCTTACACCAAAGTTGTCTGACTCCACTTCATGAATGTACAGAGGCAAGACAAAAGGGAGGAAAGTAATAGAAAGGGCTGAAGTTTCTGCTAAGTTTTGAGATTTAATTAAATTGTCACTCAAACACAGGCATACCCCGCACCAGGAATGTTGGTCGTGGGTCAAAGAGCCTAGGGCGTAGAATTGCATATAGATGGTCGGAAATGTCCCAATATTTTTAGCAATCTCAAACGATTTCCTCATAGGATTAAAGGATCCTACATATCAGTATCAGGTGAATGCAGAGTTGCATTAGATAGGGGATAAATCATTACCTGGCACCCAGAGTAGCTCATAGTTACTAGATGTCAATTGTCTCAAAATTGGTGGGAGTTTGAAATGGTTGGTATATTGGTGGATGTTAGCTAATTCAATATGTTAAAATTGTGTCGTAGGTTGTCTGCATGTTCAATGTAACTAACGATCAATTTTTCTCCCCTTTTTGACTTCACCTTATTATTTTTCCACAAGCAACTCTTTAACCAGCAGCTACATGGTGGATGTTCAGTAAAACACAGAACACACACGGAGCTATAGGGACCATGTGCAACAAACAATGTGTGCCCCCATGCTTATGCAAGTTTCACAATTGTCCAACAACCAACAACACAATGATAACCTGGTCAGTTCACAGCAACAGTTTAGTTGGTTTATACACAGTTACCAGTGGTATTAGCTGTGTGTTATTTAGCCTACCCTCATTCATATAAATGGGGTGAACAAAATAATAAATACACCTGTCAGTATAGTACAATTCAAGCTGAAAGAAAAGAAAGTAAAAATTTGCAATGCTTGTTTTCTCAAATTGGATCTCAAGGAAATTGAAGAGACCTGTGTTCTTTCAAAAACATTCCAAATTTAAAGTTAACAGTTACTGTCACAAGCTGATTAAGTGATCAGTCAGCATTTCATTAACATAAACATACCATATCCATGTTACAATACAAGTGTGAGTTTTATGTGAATGTCATGCATCATTTTATCAGGAAAATCCTGGTATCAGCGGTAGCAGGTGCAGCATCAGGAACTCAGGTGAGGTCTTATATAGTTGTTATGGCTAGCTGAAAGTTAATGAGATGGCTGATTTAGTGTGTTATGTCAATTTCAAATGTTATTTGTCATCTCAAATTGCATTACTAACATAAAATCTAAATTGTCAAAGGAAAAATAAAACAAAAGTTCTGTTTTGGGCAAATTATATATGAAAACCCTGTATACAGTATGTATTGTTAGCCCTTGTGTGCTCTGCACACTGTAGGGTAACAGGGGGCTACAGATGATGATGATGATGATGATGATAATTAAAACTCATTCAAAAGTCATTAATATGAAATATCTTTTCATTATTCCTATTTTCATAGAGGGGTCATGTGATAATGCTAAAAGTTGGATAGGGAATGACTGGTGACAACATTTTGAAAGAAGTGGCATTGGTATTTTGAAATAAATTTTAAAAATACTGAACAAAAACATTAACTCCAGTAAAACTCTGTTCCTAGGTAAATAAGAATGATGAAATAACATTTCATAATAATGGTACATCTATATATTTGACACAATTTATTCATATGATGATTTATTTACTTTAAACACTTTGGGCTTCCATATTTTTAGACTTTGTACTACTTTATTTAATGATTTTTAGCAGTTTAGTCACATCCATATCATCAACGACACCCCAGGACAACCTAAAACTGCTGTTGAGCATGTATCCAGCTGAGGAAATGTGCTCGTTTTTGGCCTGATGAATAAGTAAACAGGTGGGGGAATATGTGGAAGAAAAGTTAAATACCAGCTCCTCCTTTATAAACAGCTGATATACCTTCATGCTGTGTATAGAGGAGGAGTTGTAAAGCTGCTGCACTGAATACTGTTTGGAAATGAGAGAGGGCAGGTGTGTTCACCCAACCGGCAGTGGCGGTTCTGCTCGAGGTTTCTGCTTCTTAAAAGAAGTTTTTCCTTGTCACTGTCGCCAAGTGCTTGCTCATGGTGGGATTTGTTGGGTCTCTGTAATTAATATTATAAAGAGTACGGTCTAGAATCTTGAATCTAATTGTTCATCTCCACTGAAAAAGATCTGTAAATGTACTGTGTGTGTGTGAGTACTGTACATACAGTATATGCGTGTATGAGGGGCTCACATTTACCAGCAGGCGGATTAGGGGTCTTTGAGGAAAATTGAGTTCCATCTAGCTATAATGGCTTCATATCTCCACTATTTTCCTGTCCCTCTCCCTCCCTCTTTCTCACGTTCACCTTTTTAGTCATCCAAACATGACACAATTAGTACAATCAAACATCTCCAAAGTCTGCATTGTTTATCAAAATCATCACTGTGTCCCATCATAGGCAAAACAAATCAAGTCAATGAAGTCACACATCTGAGTTCGCCATCTGTTCAATGTGTGACTGTTTTATTCATATTACTTCATGCTTCTGTCTGCCCCAGGCAAATATTTTTTTCAATCCATTGCTGTGAAATGTTATAACTGTCTGTGAGAAAGCTCTGGAGGCCTGTGAAATATAGCTCAGAGAGCTGGAAGTCTGCCATTGTCTCTGGACAGAACATACACCCTCACTATTCTTTGACTTTCCTCCATGAGGTATAACCTGCCCTATAACATATTGTGATTCGTATGTGTTGTTAGTAAACTTGACTAAAACAAACACAATCTTTCAGTCTTTGTCACAGCTTCACTTCTTCCTCTTGATGTTCACTGCCGCGTTATGACAATATGTTACAGTTTTTGACAATACCACTGGAGGGTGCTAATGTAGGAAAATTTCAATAGTGTCTTTAAATATTCAGTCATTCAAGTATTGGCTATTTAAAGTTCTGTGTCAGTGTGATTTATTAGCACTTAAATTTATGAAAACCAACTGACCCATAGTGTATATATTTTACTTCCTATAACACAGGAAAGATTTAAGGCAGGAATTAGTTGCTTCTATTCACATTGATTTGCTTCAAGTTAGAATTCACAAGATTTCAGTTATATCATTACATCAAATCAAACAGAGTAGCTGCTCAAGGTGTGTTTGCTGCACCAATTGGTCTTTTACAACAGAACAATGGGACCTGTATTATAACATGCCCTGTGGAGTTTTCTTGTAACCAAATTATGTTTACATTGAGTGTTATTCACCAAAATGCATTGTTTGTATCCTTGAGCTGTAACAAATGTGTTGAATGCATTTATTTCTTCATAAAACATTTGCAAAGGCAATTTTTAAGTATTTTAAATACTTAATTGTTTACATCCATGTTTACTAGCTTGCAGTTGTCTTCTTCCCTGCCTTTTTCATGGTGCATTCCATTTATTCCATTATTACGTTACATTGTCAAATAAACACTAAATTTGTGGCAAAAAGATTTGTTTTATTTGAAAATAATAATTGAGAACAACAAGTTTATGTGCATTCAAGGACACTTTTGGCCTTTGGCATGCTGCTGAGCATTTCTATTTCTCTCTCACACACACACACACACACACACACACACACACACACACACACACACACACACACACAGAGTAGCGATTAGACGAGTCAGAGAAATAATTTCACATGGCGTGCTCTAAAAAGAGAAAAGTAGACAGCAGAAACAGAGCTTTTAATCAAGAATGGACAGACTCTTACATGTTCAATCTTCCCACAGGCAGATCAAAACCAGTATGTCTCATATGTTCAGAGACCATGGGTTATTAAGCACTACTTATCTGCATGTTGCTTCTGTGGCTCGGGATGGAGATGAAAAAATAACTCATTAGCGGTGTTGTGCAAGTTCACACTTCACAAGACAACACGCCATCTACTCTTTTAAAGCACTCTGAACGTTGCAAGGCCAATGCTGACATAGGGTCGACCGTTTGGGACTAATTTACATCATGACATTTGTATAAAACAAAGAATATTAACGCCCTCTAATCAGATGTGGGCGGCCACCCACATTAACAAGTCTCAGATTCAAAAATTAAAAGATAGCAGATCCATCACATTGGTGTTAGATTCAGCATACTGTCAGATAATATTACTTTTCCCCAGTTCTACATATAATTATGTTATGAAGTATACACTGTGTATACAATAATCTTTACAATATAATGTCTTGGCGGTTAGTACACAAAAGATTGTTGTAGGCTACTATACTGTTTTAACAGGAAATGACAAAAGGCGCATGCTGCCACCCATCACTTAGGCTGACTTTAAAAATGCTTCTTTCAAGTATAAATTTGATAGACCTGTCACACCACTGTCACGCCATTTCTTCATTTTAGAAATATCACCATACAGAGGCACTATATGTCAAACACACATTACTGAATATGTCTGTGACCTTTGCTGCAATCCACGTTCAAGTACTTGGCTAAAGAGAGTACTGGGTAAAATGAAAGGCCAGTAAATACCATGTGGCCCACGTCCATCAGACTGAATGAAATTGCAGAATAAAAGAAGAATTGAACACCAATACATATTTTCAACAAGGTGTAAGTAACTGCATAGCTAGTTCTCTAGTTCCAGTAGCTACTGTAGTTCTCTTCCTCTGATGCATGTGTAGCCCTGGCTAAAATTAATTTAGACATCAGGATGTAAATAGTTTTTTTTTCTAAAAAGATGTATATGTATAGATGTATAAATATGGTTAAACTATAGGATGGATAAAATGTTTTAAAATAGGAGTCATCATTTTTACAGTTCAACGGTCAAAAGGTTGGAGTTCATGCAAATGAGCATAGTTTGTTTGACATGAGCCAGCCAAGCCCCCAGGAAGTGCGGCGTGCTTTGAAGCCAATTTGACATAACGGCCAAACTGTGGAATTACAACTTCTGGGTCTGTCACATGATGCACACTAGCCCTACAAGAATTTTTTCCATTACATTTTATACATTTTTTGAGCATCACAACCCCCCCTCCCCCCCGAAATGACTCGTTTCACTATCAGAATTTGATCCATTCGGTCTAATAACATTTGGAAAGTCTAGAAGAGCTGCATGATTAAATCAATTCAATTCAATTAGTCTTTATTGGCATGGGAAACAGATGTTAACATTGCCAAAGCATGCGTGAAATAAAAACACAAACAGAACAAATGTGCTATTAGAATATATACAGATAAGTAAGATAATATAGTAAAATATTGACTTGCAGTTAAAAATACAAATACAAGTAAGTGAAAACTACAAACATTGCAACATTTTTTATGAGTGTGTGTGTGTGTGTAGGTCATTCACTGCCCCTCTGATTGTGGCATGTTGATACATATTGGGCAGCAAGATATGCCCTGTCTCCTTCTCCTAGGAGTATTTTTAATTTTGAGAGCTCATTTAGCTCTTTGAAATCTGAGATTACAGAGCTGAACTTGTTAAAGTAAATGTCTCTTATTTCATTGAATGTTGTACATTGTAGGAGGAAGTGCATCTCTGTCTCAACCTCACCTGTCAAACAGTGACCACATATTCTGTTTTCTTTTGGTTGCCAGGATTTTGTCTTCCTTTTTCGATTGCCAGTTTGTGGTCACTGAGCCTGTATTTGGTCAGGATTTGTCTCTGCTTTTTGTCTCTGACAACAGAGAGATATTCTGCCAATCCATCCTCTCTTTTTACGGCCAGATAACATTCTGATCTACTTTGGCTTTTAGTTTCTTCTTTTCAATGTTCCAAATAGGTTTCTTTACATTGCCTTATAATTTGGTTTACTCTGATTGGTGTTTGGAAAGCAGTGTTGTTGTAAGACTTACTGAGTGGACCCCATACTTCACTACCATACAGCACAATGGGCTGGATGACACTATCAAATATTTTAAGCCAAATTTTAATTGGAATTGGAAAATTATAAAATGTTCTCTTAATTGCATTTAGGGCTTGAACTTTTTCTTTTAGTGCATTCACTGCCATGCTGAAACTCCCTGATGCTGTTATGGTTATACCAAGGTAGGTATAACTCATACTGTGTTCAATGATATGATTATTTATGGTAAACTAGTATTTGTTCTCCTGGCAGCTAGGGTGTTTTTGAAAAATCATGGCATTAGTTTTCTTCATATTAACTGTCAGGGCCCAGTTCTCACAATAGTTTTCTACTATGTCCAGCTGTTGCTGTAGTCCTTGTTCAGTAGGAGACAATAGAACAAGGTCATCAGCCTAAAACAGAGACATCACCTCTCATTCTAGGAGGGAGAGGCCAGGAGCAGCACATTGATCCAACTGTACAGCAAGTTAATTTATATGCACATTAAATAAAGTCGGCTTAAGTTGCAGCCCTGACGAACACCTCTTCACTGGGTGAAGAATTCAATTAATTTGTCTCCAATTTTTACAGCACACCTATTTTCTAAATACATTGATTTAACCAGATCATACATTTGTCTATAACAGAGCCCTTCATGTCAAATAGAGTTGAAAGCTTTCTTGAAGTCAATAAAACAAGCGAATATCTTTCCATTTTTTGTTTAATTAATAAATATGTACACCAAAGTGCGAAGGGTGTATTCATGGTCAGTGGTGCGGTGGTTTGGGAGAAAGCCAATTGGATTTTTACTCAAGATGGAGTGTTCTTCAAAGAAATCTAGTATTCTTTTATTTAGAATACTACAGACTAATTTACCTAGACAACTGCTGACACAGATGCCACGGTAGTTACCAGGGTCTGATTTGTCCCCACTCTTATGAATGGGGGAAATGAGCCCCTTGCACCAGATATTGGGAAAACATCGTGACTGTAGTACGATACTGAACAACTTCAACACTGCAGCCTGCATCTCTGGGGTGCTGCATTTGAGCATTTCATTTTTAATGCTGTCCGGACCACTAGCTTTTCTTGACTTTGTCTGTGTGGTCAATTCTTCCCTGTAATTGGGAAATCAAGGTTTTTTTTGGTTGTCTTGAATTGTATCTTCTAATGTTTGGAGTTTTTCTTTTATAATGCATTGATCTGAATTAATTTGATTTATTGGTATGTCTTTGTACAGATTTTCTAAATGTGCTCTCCAGATGTCATCATTTTGCATGGGTAGTGCTTGTTGTTGCTTTGTGTTGAAGTTGCTACACATATCCGAGAATTGATTTTAATTAATGGCGTTTTCAATATCTTCAAGTTTCATGTGGGTAGAATTTTTTGTTCCTAACTGTACGTTTATATTTCTTTAAAATGTCATTGTACCTAATGCGTAAGGCTGGGTTGTTTGGTTAGCGATGTTTTTCATTAGCTATTTTTCTCAAGTATTTTCTGATGCTCTTGCATTCTTGATTAAACCATTTGTCAGCATTTTGCTTTTTAATAGGCTTCAGTTTTTGTTTTATAAGGTTAGCTTTAAAGGCTGCTTCATGAAATATCATATTGATGCCATCAATGGCCTTTTGTTACACTATCTCTGGTAAGGACATATTGATTTTGGTTATATACTGATATGTTATTCATCAGATCAGGTGAGTTCAAGGCCATGATGAATTTGTCTTCACTGTCTTGGGCCCATTTGTAAGTAGGATTTAATTTATACAGCTTACTGGGTTCCCTTTTGGTGTCTCATTTGACCTGAGAGTCTAAAGAACACATATTTGGCTGTGGTCTGAAAGGGGGGATTGCAGTCTGACAGTGAATGCACTGATAGTGGAGGGGTCCATGTCAGTGACTGCATAGTCTACTACACTAGACCCAAGAGCTGAGGAGTATGTGAATCTCCCTAAAGAATCCCCCCTGAACCTACCGTTAACTATGTACAAGGCCTAAGGTCCGACAGAGTTGCACTACCTCCCTGCCACTTTGGTTCATTTTAGAGTCAAGGTTGTTCTGAGGGGTGATGGTTGGTGTGGTAAACAGGGGAGAATGACAAAACACATGGTTGTTGCCCTGTGGGTCGATGACATCAGGTTAAATTCCTGTTTGTCCATTTAGATCTCCAGTTAGAAGCATGTTTCCCTGGGCCTGTAAATAGGCAATTTCTGTGTGGAGAGTTTCAAAAATGTCTCAAATGTTTCAAAATAAGGAGAATCTACTGGGGGTATATAAATAGCACAGAGATATAGGTCTCTATCAGTTATGCCGAGGCTTTGATCTAATCTTAACCAAATGTGTCATTTACTCTGATCAATCGCGTGAAGCCATCAGTGAGGACCATCAAAGTATGGCCTGCAGGGGTAGACTCCACACTCCAGGACAGGTTTCAACACACAGACTGGAGTATGTTTGCCTCTCAGGCCACCTGTGGCTCTCATACGGACAGCTACACCTCCTCTGTACTGGACTACATCAACATCACCATAGACAGTGTTACAACTCAGAAACAGATCACCACATACCCAAATCAGAAGCCATGGATGAACAAGGAGGTGCACCTCCTGTTGAAAGCATGCAACACTGTCAGGTGACACACAGGCCTACAGCACTTCCAGGGCAAATCTGAGGGGGGCATCAAAAAGGCCAAGCACTGCTACAAGCTAAAGTTAGAGGAGCACTTTTCCAATTCCGACCTTTGACGCATGTGGCAGGGCATCCAGGCCATCAGCAACTACAAACCCAGACACCACCCCATAGCCACAGATGTCTCCTTTCTATACAAGCTTAACAACTTTGGTGCTCGCTTCAAGAGAGACAATAGGGAAACTGCCACCAAGCTCACACCCTCAGCTGACCATCACACTCACCTCCACAGATGTCTACACTGCACTGAGCTGGATCAATGCATGCAAGGCTACTGGACCCTGGTCGTGTACTCAAAGCATGTGCAGGCAGCTCGCTGGGGTCTTTATAGATATTTTCAACCTGTCCCTCGCCCAAGCAGCTGTGCCACTCTAGTCCAATGTGCCTGAATGATTACCGCCCTGTAGCACTCACATCCATTGTTATGAAGTGCTTTGAGCGACTGGTCCTGGCACACCAAAAGGACTTCCTCCCATCCACACTGGACCCATACCAGTTTGCCTACCGCAGCAATAGGAGCACAGAGGATGCAGTCCCCATGGCACTGCACTCTGTACACACTTGGACAATAAGAACACTTACACACGAATGCTGTTTGTTGACTTCAGCTATGCATTCAACACTGTCATCCCTTCCAAGTTAATCACCAAACTTGGAACCCTGGGCATTAACACCTCCATTTGCAATTGGATTATGGACTTCCTGACAAACAGACCTCAACTTGTTAGGTCAGGCCACAACTGCTCCACCACCATCACACTCAACACTGGCATACCACAGGGCTCTGTGCTGAGCCCCTTCCTCTACTCCCTCTTCACACTCGACTGCAGGCCTGTGCATGGATCTAACGCCATCATCAAGTTTGCAGATGATACTATGGTGATTGGTCTCATCAGCAACAACGATGAGACTGCCTACAGGGAGGAGGTCTAGCCCCTGGCCACATGGTGTTCAGACAATAACTTGCTCCTTAACACCTACAAGACAAAGGAACTCATCGTGGACTTCAGGAAGAAGAGAGGAGGCACACATGACCCCATCCACATTAACGGGATGGCTGTTGAGCATGTCTCCAGCTTCAAGTTCCTGGGGACCCATATTTCGGAGAACCTGTCCTGGACCACCAACACCTCCTGCCTGGTCGAGAAGGCTCACCAGCGCCTCTTCTTCCTGAGGACACTGAAGAAGAACCAACTGTCCTCAGCTATCCTGGTGAAATTCTATCACTGCACAGTAGAGAGCATCCTAACCAACTGTGTCACAGTCTGGTATGGGAACTGCTGTGCTGCAGAGCGCAAGGCACTGGAGTGGGTGGTGAAAACTGCCCAGCGCATCACAGGGCCATTGAGGACATCCACAGGAAACGCTGTCTGCGTCAAGCACGCAGCATTCTTAAGGACTCCTCTCACCCTGCCCTCAGGACCAGCAGACTGAGAAACAGCTTTTTTCGCCGGAGCCGTCTTCCTACTGAACTCTGCCCCCTGCTGATTCCACTGGTCCCTCATATACCTTAACTTTAAATGCTGCTATATTGTTTTTGCTACATGTACCACAAGTTCATTTGCACTACCGGACTATTTATTTATACATATACTGCATCATTTGCACTCCAGTACTATGTAATGAATACTGCAACTGCAACTCATCTACTGCACAGTTAACTATTTCTGTCAATAATTTGCACTACTTAATATTCATTGCATTCTGCCCAGTCCAATTAATTATTGTACATATCCATCAGTATACTTCTGTTTATAGGAATGCCATCTGTATATATTGTCCATAGTACCACTTGTAAAATATTTTCATATAATGCTCTATCCTGCATTTATGCACATACTTCATATCCTGCACTTGCTTATTGCACTTCTGGTTAGACCTAAACTGCATTTCGTTGCCTTGTACTTGTACATGTGTAATGACAATAAAGTTGAATCTAATCTAATCTCTTTTTATAAAGATCTCTTTTTTAACCACACCAAGATCCCCCCTGATGTTCTGTCCTTGCGTATGTTTTTTATATTTATAGAGGGCACTATGACTTCATTATATCCTGGAGGACAGTAAGTGGACAGTTATTTCGACACCATGTTTATGTTAACACAATTATATCAACATCTTTGATTGATTTCATGAATTCAGGGTTTCCCCTCTTCAGCTCAAAGGTTGAGGAGTGGAGACCCTGAGTATTCCAGCAGCTTATATGAAATGAGCGCATTAAAACAATCAAAATGAACCTGTATAGTGAGTATGATATTATCATTATACTGACTACAACTGTTTCTCAAGTGAGAAGGTGTTCTGAGTATGTGTCTTAGGTGAACAGAAGCCGGGTGCACAGGGTGTGCAGCATCTCCCTGATGTCTCCCAACTCAGTGGCAGTAGGCTGGGTTACAACTGCAGCATAGCTCTGGTGCAGTGGGTGGGAAGGGGGGCAAGGGGCAGGTGATGCTGCATATCTCTGCTGATGTGGATGGGTAGGGGTCAAGAGGCAGGTTCTGCCACATATCTATGCTGCTGATGCTGTAAAGGTGATTGGTGGGCAGGGGCTAAGGAGGGGGACGGTAACCTCCTCTGGTTGTGCTTCAAAGTGGTGAGGTTGTGGGTGCATGGTGAGTGGGAGGTCCAGGCTGAGATGTGTCTCCTCACAATGGGGGGGATGATCTTGGGGTGGTGATGGGGAAGAGGTCTAGGATAGTCTCTAAAGCTGCTAGTAGAGGAGGGGGTGGGGGGGCATTGTGTCCCAGGGCCGAATCTTTGAGGGTCTTTGCAAATATTTTCACCTGCCCCCTGTGTAGATGGAGTCCACCATAGAGGTCACAGGTGCCAATCATCAAATCGATTTATCCCTATTCAAGTTAGCGGAGAGCTAAACTAGAATTTAGCCAGATCACGCAGTAGGGTGTCTCTGCAGACTGGAGACTTTAAATGAGCACAGAGCAACCATGATTTCCCTTTCTGACATGCTGCAATGGTTTATGGGATGCGTTGTTCCTTCACTCTTAAAATAATTATGTACACAGTCTTAGTTGTACCTTTTGCCTTTTTTACGTTGTCCAATAAGAAATACCTGCTGAAAGCGACAGAAGGCGAGAGGAGAGAAACGAGAAAGCACAAAACTACGGGAAAGAGAAGATGTTGAGTTAGTAACATGCAGTAATGGGATAAAAATGCATACAGATGGAGAGGGAGCGAAGGAGAGAGGAAAGAGGCGCATCATGGGAAGTCTCCCGGCAGTCTAGGCTTATAGCAGCATAACTAAGGGATGGTTCAGGACTCACCCAAGCCAACCCTAACTATAAGCTTTATCAAAGAGGAAAGTCTTAAGCCTACTCTTAAATATGGAGATGGTGTCTGCCTCCCGAACCCAAATTGGGATCTGATTCCACAGGAGAGGAGCTTGATAACTGAAGGCTCTGGCTTCCATTCTAATTTTGGAGACTCTAGGAACAACAAGTAACCCTGCATCCTGGGAGCGCAGTGTTCTAGTTGGGTAATAAGGTATTATGAGCTCTTTAAGATGTAATGGTGCCTGGCCATTAAGAGCTTTATAGGTGAGGAGAAGGATTTTAAATTCTATTCTGGATTTTACAGGGAGCCAGTGCAGAGAAGCTAATATTGGAGAAATATGATCTCTTTTCCTAGTTCTTGTAAGTAC
Organism: Siniperca chuatsi; assembly: GCF_020085105.1. Taxonomy (NCBI): domain Eukaryota; kingdom Metazoa; phylum Chordata; class Actinopteri; order Centrarchiformes; family Sinipercidae; genus Siniperca; species Siniperca chuatsi. The sequence continues at coordinate 2,227,740 of NC_058056.1, read as the reverse complement.
ATGTGCCGCAGCATTCTGGATCAACTGGAGAGTCTTAAGGGACTTATTCGGGGTCCCTTAAATGGGTGGACTGACTGACAGACGACATTGTCATGCCACTAGCATGGCTAAAAATGTATTGTATTACACCTCCATTTATTCCCCTCAGTCTGTCCAGCTGTTTAAGTGACATGTGGATAAACTACACCCAGTGGAAGGCTTTTAATGAACCAGTGGCGTGACCAGAACGTTTAGGCAGTTAACATCAGTGTTGATTCACTAACATTGTTTCAATATATAATCAGCTAAAATGTAGCTGGAGACTGAGGTTTAGGTCACGGTTGAATCAATATTGATTCAGTGTCAGTTATGGTTGAAAATCAGACATTTATTCAACATCAGTCATAACGAGCTCTTTCAATTTGGTTTCAATGTTGGCTGTCAACGTAGATTCAATACTTCTGTCTGACGACATTTAAATGTTGTTTCAATCTGATTTTGCTATCTGGGTATCCTCCTCCCACCCGGCAGGATTCTGGGAAAATGAAGGGTCACTAGCTAATGCTGACAGCCAGAAACAAACATCTATGATCCATTGTCTGTTTGATAATCTAAACAAAGCATATGTTTTCTTGTAGTGGCCTTTCTAAACTGAGCCGTGGTGAAAGTTACTATATTCTGTTATGATCAAGGAGTTGATAAGCTGCTAGCATTAGCTAGCTAGCGTACTAGCTAGTTGAAAAGTTATCTGTACAAAACAAATTATGGATAGAGCATAAGCTGTTTGTGTACCCACCCTCTTATAATTCTGTGAAGTGATTTACTGAATTAAAAACTGATTGACAACATGTTCAAGAGAGGCAAAGTCCCTCCTGTCCGGTGGACCACCATGGAACCTTATTTTGGAAAAAATACGTACGCTAGTCAGTGGGAAGAGACAAATACTTTTTTGATCCTGTTTGAATTGTGCCATGAATTACACATGATGTTTGTAAATTTAAAAGAAATTTTGCATGTCAAGAAAGTGGCAGTTTGTCGTAAAAATGTTGAAAGTATAAGACTGAAAATAATTAGAAAGACTACACACCCAAAAGTCGCGCAAGTGGTGTCATGATTTTCTCTCAACACAAGTGGCCAGAGCTGTGGAACTATGATGCCTGTGTGTTTCATACATGGATGTATAAAGTACTGGATTTAGTCCCGGCTGATAAAAGGACCAGGAGTCACTGGATAAAACACACAGGTGTATCAAGGGACGGCTATGTTGGTGTTGGTGACGTATATTGTGCGAGCGAGAGATGTAGGTCACTGAATGGTTTCACACCAAACTAAATGATACTCCGAGAAACCTACAATAAATTGCAACTTTCTTGACTTGCAAAATTATCTTTTAAACTGACAAACGTGTAATTCATGGCACAATTCAAACGGGATCAAAAAATGATTTGTCTCTCGCTGTTGACTACTGTACATATGCTATACTGTACTGGGGGGACACTGGAAGGGGAGGGACTTCACCTATCTATTGGTGAAATTAGTTTTTGACTGACAGTGGATTGTAAGCCTCTGATTGGCCAAATAAAAAAATTTATGGCATGACAGTTACCATGCCAAAAACGCCTCAAAAGTCTCTGGTCTGCAGAGATACAAACATGGGCTTGTGCAGCCCCCAGCCCACTGAGGGAGGCGGGGTTAAAGGAAACACTAATGCGCTTGCTCCTGTGGGGCCGCACAATGCGGAAAGTATAGGAAGAGCCAGATAACTTTTTTGGCTTCATGCGCCACCGAGCAGCTTTAATAGAAATGAACAGAGCCCTGCTTCCAGCGCTGTGTCTGGTTCTCTTTATACATCCATGAAGCCAGCATGTGCAGTTTACAGCCTACAGCCTAACTTGCATAATATGTCAATCTTTGTTTTTCTGTACTTTAATTGGAACGGTGTATAACTAACAGCCAATCCAATTCTATTCTCTGGTAGAGGGGTGGAAACTGGTGAAACTGGTGAAAAAAAGTTGTAAACTGCTAGGTCTCAGCCACTGGAGAAATGTAGAAGTGAATTATCACAGTGAGTAAACACTGAATATTGTACGAGAGCAGTAACGTTCATAACTTAGTGGTTGACGACCAGTTATCCTATGGTTTGGACTTTGGTGATCTACAAGAGGTAAATACGAGTTTTTGTATTCTTTTCTATACCATGAATACATATAGTATAAAAACGAGTTGTATTGCTAATCTTGAGTAGCCATTAGCATAGCCTAATCACCATTAGCATAGCCTAATCGCCATTAGCTTTGCTTTAATACTGTTAGTATTTGGTTAAGACAAGCTATTGTTAGCTCACCATGAAATAGTGTATGGACTTGTTGCTTAGCTGATTTATCTGATTCAGGAGAGAGGATCGGGAAAACCCCTTTGCACCACTGTGGAGAACTCTTTGTGTGCTACTGTTGACTGTTAATGCTGTTTATTCTGCGCTCTGCGGGCCCGCCAGTACCCAGATTCCCCTCATCCACCACTCTGAACATTCCTGGGATTCCTGAGTACTGATAATCTTGCACGTGCCTTTTCTTTTGGCAACAAAGGTTGTAAGAGTTGTAATTTATAAGTACAGGTAATAGCAGCACTGAATTTTAAACTCTACCCAGGGCCCTGCCCATAGTACTACTACACGCAGCAGATTTACATAATATTATATAGCTACGTGGGACAAGTGTTACATGTGTTACATGTGTCTCGATGGAATGCTTTTGTAGGTTTGCTTGATAGACAGGTGCCTCAGCTTAGCGCACTAACCACACCACTAAATCATGGTGGTTGCTGATTGTTCGTCCTTCCTCTACTTGACCCAGGCTTTCTCCATTCTGACCAAATTTTAATTTTCTCAATCCAGTTAACAATCTGAGATAGAATGGGGTTCAGTTTAAAACACATGGGTGATGTTGCAGATGCTTCATCTGTCTATGACTGCAATGCTAAAAAGATGTGTTGAAAATTACATTAAAGCTGCACTAATCATTCTATGACAATGAATCAAATTACTATGTATAATGTGAAAGGTAGTTCCACTCAGCTCTACTGAGTGTTTTAGCACCTTTTAGTTTATTGTTTTGGTTTCACAGCCCGTAATTTTAATGTTCAGTTCAGCCGCAGTGCTCATCTATCTCACTTCCAGACACAGTAGGCAGGTGTTTAAGCAAAAGAGCTCTGATAAAGCTTTTTACACTAACTGCCGAGCACCAAACAGCACAGACAAAGTTAGCAGAAAAAGTTAGCTACTAGCTGGTGAACACAGTGGAGCATTTAGCAGCTAAAGAACCAGATATTTTTTCTGGAGTTGGTGGAAAATATTGAGAGTAACTATACTACAGGTGGAGAGAAACATGACTCCAAATGAATACTAATGCTGCTAATGTGTAAAGAAGCAACTGTTTGCTAACATCAGAACTTTAAAAGGCAAACATGTCAAATGTGTGTGTAGTTGTTATGTTCAGCTTGTAGTAAAATTCTGCCCCCAAGTGGCCAAAAAAGCTTTATTATACAGCATGAGCAATTTGTTTAAGTTAAGTCAGCAAAACCAGCATGAAACTACTACATTGTTATGCAAAATATGCAACTTGGGGAGGATTTTATTCACTGCTTATTCAGGAGCAACACATTTTCTTGATTCCCATTATCAACCAATATAAAATTGTATTGGCACCTACATTTTGTTTTGTCTCGTTGTTTAACTGATTTTAAGCCTGTGAACGTCACAAATCTAATGGCTTTGGCATTATTACTGGCATTATTAAATACAGTATCTATTATTCTAAAAAGCAGTAGTAGATCCTGTGAGCTGCTGCGACTTCTTCCCTTGCTTGATTTCAGATTAATTCAATATGCCACTTTAATAAAGTCCTCACCCATCTTTAGTCCGAAGGTGTAAAACACTGATTTATTTGCCACTCTGCTATACTGCCAACATTTAATAGCTTGTGGGTTAATTGTTAAGGCGTACCAAAGGTCCCTGGGAAAGGATCAATCATACACAGCTGCAATAATGACTTTCTAATGGTTCATTAAGGCCGCCTTCCTGCCCTGCAGAGTCCGCCTTTATTCACACATCATGGCCAACAACTTTTTACGTCCTTATTCCAGATGAAGGGCATATCAACTTCTGCAGCTCAGACCCTGTGTAATAAATCAGGACATTTAACATGGAAGGCCTCAGAAGTTCTGAATGTAGAATCGCTCAACTTGGATACACTTGTAGGCATTGGGTGTAGGAAGGATGTATTGTGTAGGGGGGCCATCCGCTGTATCATTATGGTGCTGCGTGTTTTTCTATGTATTATTAATAGTTTTGGGTACTAGTTTGATATTCATGGGATGTGAGCCTTGAGGAGTGTGCAGGGGAGGTTGGAGAGTGAGTACAGGCGGGAAGCAGGGAATGTAGTATAAGGTAGCAGAGAACATTTGTAAAATCAGAAAACCAAGGACAGCGAGAAACTTTATACTCTCAAAAGATTGCCTGTCTGTGTAGAGCATAACCTAACTAACATCAACTTAGGTTAATTTAGTAGCCACATGCTAACAGATAAACATGTCACAACAACAAAACCTCAGAAAAACTCATCACTACATCATTAACTAAACAGTCCTGTGCTTAGCCAAGTACACTGTTACTCTATGCTATACCCAGTTGTTACGTTACCTGTCCGTGGGAGGGAAAGAGAGGTGGCTTTTGTGCTGCTGTTAGCTGGCGGTCAGTCTGTTGTAGATGAGCCAAGCTGGGAAGAATTGTTGTTCTGCTGTGGAAGCGTCTTTTGCTGTGTAGTGTCCGCTTGTAGAGATCGGAGGAAGCTGATGGCGCTGCCTGTGGTTGTCCTAACGGAATTAACAGCTCGGCGTTAATTTGCTTCATGCTCCTGTTAGCATGTGAAGTTAGCTGGCAGGCTTTGTGTGGCAGCCGTTGGCACTAAACTTTGTTGCAGAGATCTAGCAGGCTCTCACGTTGCTGCAGTAAGATCAAAGACTTCGGTTTTACTGCGTGTTTCTGCTCAGAGCAGATTACACGGCGATGGTAGCAGACAACCGTCTGCTGCGTGCTGGAGGTGAAGCCAGGAGGAAAGAGATCAGTTGGGTGTCTGCTGGTGAGCAGAGAGGGAGACAGCCACGCCTGTTTGCCGCAGTGAAGAATTCCAGGAGAAAGAGACAGAACAAATGATCGCTGACCTTTTTATTGACCTGGTGACATCCAGGTAACAGGTCAGACTGGCCAATACTGCGTTCAGTGGCTCAGGATTGTGGGGCAAAAGACAATGCACTCTCCTAATAAAAGTTCAGTTAACAATCACCCAAATGAATGAATTAATCTGTGGAGTCCCAACACTGCTATGGCAAAATAAGAAGGCAATGCACAATTAACAGACAGGAACATCCGCAGGATGTGACTAAAGAGCAGGCAAAGTGCATAACATGGAACTAGGGCTGCAACTAACGATTATTTTCATTGTCAGTTATTTCTCAATTAATTGTTTGATCTATAAAATGTCAGAAAATGGTGAAAAATGTCAATCAGTGTTTCCCAAAGCCCAAGATGACACCCTCAAATGTCTTGTTTACTCCACAAATGTCTTGTTTTGTCCACAACCCAAAGATATTCAGTTTACTGTGTGACGCCCCTCCCACTGTCTTGTAGGCTATCCCGGCAACCTCAGCAGGCAACTGGCTGACATGGGAGGATCGTCAGCTGAATAAGCTCTACAGGGCCCTTGGGCTTTAAAAGCTCGCCCATGTGTCTCTCTTTCTACAGCAGACCCAAAACTAGACTGCTTGAGCTGCTCCTTCAGTTTTTTATTCTCTTTGTGTGTTCTCACAGCTTCATAGTCATCACAGAGCTGGTTGTACTGCAGGTTGAGTTGGTGCATCTCTTTTTTGGGCACCAACTCACCTTGTTCTGGAACACAAAAAAGGAGAACTATTACTCAATTCTTCATGTGCACAAGAACACATCACAAGAACCAGCCATCTCTAAACATACACACACACAGAGAATATCTGTCTGTTTCTCACCCATCCACCAACCAACCTAACAACCAACACACACACTATGGCTTGCGCATACCTTCAGAGAATTTAAGAGGATCTGCCTCAGTTTCGCCCACAGGCGAAACTTGTGGGCAAAACTGAGGCAGATTGGGGTCTCAGTGGTTTCATTCCGCCTTCTCTTTCTTTTATATCTAGGACAAACAGTAGCGTATGGTCAAGTTAACATGCTAAATAATTATCAACATTTTAATAATGCAATAACAAAGAACAATGATTACTGAATGGCCATATGTAGACCTACATTTCTATCTTTGACAGCATGAACATCTTTCAAACTCACTCATGTTCCTCTTGCATTGCCTTAGGTTAAACTTGCCTATCTCTCAACTAATTAGGATTTGTTGTCATGGTTTCTTTTCTTCCTCGGATCAGCCTTCAATAACTTTAAATAAATAACCACTATCAGGTTCATAGGAGCCAAACACTGAGATACAATAGAACGAAACTATTCTACTTCATACGCAACATTTCACCACACACAAACATTTAAAACCCAAAGTTCTCGTCCACAGTGCGCTCCTCCCTACGGCAAAGGATATTCTTGATTGTATATGAACTAGTCACCTGATCATATGATGCTACACTATCCACTTGGTGACACCATTACACAAGGAAACCTTCTGGTTGTATGAGATCATCCAGCTTTGACGCCTGTCTCTTTGTAGTTTCTCTCTTGTCCTTGGATAAGGAGGCTTCTGGATTAAAGAAACTCTTTACTTGTTGCTCACAATAACAGTCTCTTTTTTTATAATAGATTTCCACAGGACGGGAGGATCTGGGCAAATAGATATGACTCCTGAGAAGAGCAGTCTTCTACGTATTTTAATTACACAGAAAGAGGTAATCACAAAACTTCCCAGGCTCTGCACTGAAATGACCTCGGTTCCCACAAATGTTTGTGTGTTTCTCTCGGATCATAAATTCAATGCCTCTTTGATTAAAATGGAACATCTTGGTTATGAAAATAACGAAGTAAAATGGGTTATGCAGAACATAGTTTCCTTCAACTGATTCACCTCAGTTTACAGTAAGGTAAACTAGGTAAATTGCATCATTTATCTCACATCTCTACACATCCCTGTGATAGTACCTAAAGATCTCTGAGGTCCACAGTCTAAATCTTGAAGGAAAAGCCATGTTTCATAACATTATCAGCTAATTTCTGAATGTTGATGTGGGGCTCCAGAGAGTTGCATTGCCTTGTTATACTGATAATTGCTTGTAACAACTCCCTGAGAGAGTTGAGAAAAGTCGTCGGATGAAAGAATCCCCATTTGATGAGTTTTAAAAGTCTGGAGGTGAAATCCCTCAACACAGCCTGCACCTGAGTAACAATGGGCATTATAATTATACCGCTTCATTAGTTTCTGTCTGATGGTTTTTGGCAATGAGCAAGGTCTTCCATCGGAAAGGGGACACTGATGACACAACTTTCCAGCTTTGATTATAGTGTGCATTGCCAGGAATTTCATTCAACCATCAAAACTTTTGAGGTGATGAAACAAAAATATCTTGTTGGGACTAATATAAAGTTTTGCTGAGGGTGATTCTAGAGAAAGGTCATGGGGTCATTAAAATAAAAATGTCCTTTCTGGAGTATAAATGCACTCAGATAATCTAATGCCAATCTGCTTATTAAATTATATGATAACTTGTGAACAAAGTTGACATTTTGTCCTGAAGGTGGCACCAGAAGAAAGCACATTCATTTCCAGAGAGGAAAGTGTTCATCCTCTAGAAATCATGATATTCTGGCCATCTGCTTATCGGATTTTGATATTTCTTATGTTCAAATCTTTCTTTAATAGTGGCACTACAAGAAAGGTCTGTCACCAAAAATGTTAGGGATCCATCCTCTGTGGATCATGAATATCCACAGTGAATGTCAATGAAATCTTGTCATTAGTTTTTGAGATACACTAAACTTGTTAATCAAGGGACATTTTACCCTGAAGGTGGTGCTATATGAAAGTAAAACCAGTAACCAATCCTCAGGGAACCATGAATACTAAAATTAGTGGTAGCTGGGCTAATTGAGATACATGTCTCTGGATCACAGCGCTGAACAGGTGCTATTGCTAGTTGCTCCTTTACAAGGGTTTCTGAGCAAGTTGAACTGGGAGGAGACCCTGGGGCAGACCCAGAACATGCTGGAGGGATTATGTATCCCATCAGGCCTGGGGACACCCTGGGAACCAGAGTTGCTAGAGTAAGTGGCTGGGGTGACGGCCGTCTGAGCTACCTTATTTGTCTGCTGGCAACGCAACCCAGACCTGGCTAAGCAGCAAGAAATTGATGGATGCATCTACCAATTCACTAAAGAGTATTGGTAAATTTTGAACAATTTTTTAATAGCGTAATTGTACTGGTTCTTTCTCAGTTACCATAGGAAGGGGAAGTGAGACAAGGTACAACCCAAAAACACTGTGCAGCAAATGAACACACATTTACTTACATTCAATTAAATTTTATTTATATAGCGCCAATTCATAACAGAATTTATCTCATTGCACTTTTCATATAGAGCAGGTTTAGACCATACTCTTTATAATATCATGAAACAATTGTAAAAATAAACTTGGCTACATGGCTCCTATTCATATTTAGGTTACTAAAATATAGGGATCTACAGCCCATATAACAACAATTTTGTAATTCTTTGTCTTCTTTTGACAAGTACACTAAACCTGTTTGGCTGTGACCTTGTAATCTTCCTTGGAAATTAGGAAAGTGACTGAGCCTTTGGTTTCTATACTTCTATTATTTTTTAAACATAATGTCCAAATTACTTTAAATACTAATAATAATAATATTACCAGTCTTGGACTTGATGTGCAGTGTTTGAATACAGTATCAGAAAGTAAAACCAACAGGAATGCTTGTAGCTGCCGTCAGAGACAACTCTCATATATTGTAGTTCATAATATGCACTTTATAGTTAAAGGGTCAATAAATAGTTAAAATCTTCAAAATAATCATTAGAATAAGTAAGTAATATATTTTTTGTTAATACATGTCAATTCATTTCATATTATTCAGCTAAAACTATAGAAAAAGGGGGAACCTATTTCCTTTTGTTCCACTAGGGAATTATTTAATTGCTGCTATCAGGATATTTTTCCGGTGCACTACATGTAGAAGAGCCAGAAGAGCACACGAGGTGCTGTACATATGACATGTCTGCAAGCCTGCCGTATGACATAGGCAGTTATGCCTATAAGAAGTGCTAAGAAGTTATATTGTCTTTTTGTTTAAAGAAGAAGAAACTGTAACCCTCCAAGTTTATTCCTCTTGAGTTAGAGAGGCCAATGAGGTATGTATTTTATCGTGTTAATTGCTTTGCCGTATGTGAACGTGTGTTAATGTATAATTAGTCACTTAAGTGTATTTTCTTATGTGTTGAATGTGCATTTTATTTATTCATTTTGTATGTATTTTTCGTTTATTATGTGTAAAACACCACATTTAGAGGGTTAATTTAAGTTTTACTTATTTCCTTTCATAGTTCTGACGGCATTGTTGGGACATAAAAGGGCTGTAAGACTAACATGTACAAGACATGTTGAAGACTCGTGTCCGAATAAATGTCTGTTAAAAATCAAGAACGACCTGAGCCTTTGCTTCAACTCGAGGGGAGTAATAATGCTGGTCCCACACATCTGTGGATAAAACTGCGCAGTTCATGACATTTAATTTGTTCGTCTCATTTTCCACTCTGCCTCAACTCAATATCCAAATGGAATCCAGCAGTGCCACAGTGTTCTTTGTACATCTGCATCAGAATTATTTACCTTTCTGCAAATAAACCAGCATTACACAGTGAAATAGGGTAGATAATTCAACATTAGCAGATTTTCGCAGACCTTCTAAGGACCTTAAGACACCCATATTTCAAATACTATGATCTTTTCTCTCCTTCTGCTGCACACAACCAAACATACAGATGTTTAGAGCATACAGCTGTACAGCACCCGCAAAACACTCTTCAAAAACTCTTAAAACATCCAACTCTCTCACCCACCGACGCACAAACTAAAATCCACAGTACTCGCAACAATGCTGCATCCTAGCTAACTGTCCCCCAGCACAAAATGTTGCATACACATGGGGAGAGGTCTGTGAGAGCTTGTTTGACGTCTTATTATGAATCAGAAGAAGTAGGCCACATTATGTCCCTTGACTTTGGCTCTAAATTAACTGAACCAGTGTTTTACTCAAAGAAACAAATGTCTTGTAATAAGTAGGACCAAAGACATTATTCTTCCTAGTTTTCTTCATGGTCTATTGGAGCACACTGCATGCTGTCAATTCATCCCTGTCTGGCTGTTCCTTGAACTATGCACCTGCAGGTAATTATCTCAGTTCTGCATATCTGACATAGTGTCATCTTTCTCATCAAGGGAACAGCCTATTAAGCTGTCCCCTTTATTTCTCCTCCCAGAATGACAGCATTTCCTTTTGCGATTCTGCTCATATAAATCCAGGGGAGTGTACCATACAATAGGTTTCGCTTGAGGAATTACTGTACATTGGCTTCAATTATCATGTGGGCTGACAGATAAGGGATGAAAGGCATCATTCTGCTGATAAAAAATTCTTTACTGTTATAGTCCTGGCTTGGCTTGATTTTGCAAGTATTCCAGTTGATGTATAGACTGGATCTGAAATACAACAATATGAAAAAAATGATTGCCCTGATACCGGTGACACCTTAAGATAGTGATGTCCCTTTGTTGGTATTTGTGAGTAAGACATCTCAACAAATGCGGGCCAGACTGCCATCAAATTTTCTTGATTATAGTGACACTTGACCCGTACTCTAACACCACCATCAGGTCAATAATTTCCTGTGACAAATTTTGAATGATAAGGCTAGTGTTTTTGTCAACAAATTCCATGAAGACGAAAACTAACAATGTGTTAGTCCATCTCTCAATACGCTCTGACTTCCCTACCTTCAGCCACAAGCCCATTGGTTCCTACTGAAGACATACATGTTTAAAAATGGCTCACAAATTTACAGTGTAAAGTCCATGTAAAGGAAAATCAGAAATTTGCTTCTAAACACATTATAAATGTTGTATTGCTTAAAACATGTTACAACCACTGTTAACTGTGTAGTACTGAATTATGGAGATAGACCGTTATTCGCCATTTCTGTGTTCAGGATTTTTTGGGCGGGGCTGTAATAGTGCATGGATATTGCACAGCAGTAATAGAGGTATGAATAAATATCAATAAATAGGGAATTTTAAACTGAAAAGAGTATATTGCACAGGAGTATTAACACAGAATATTGCACAATTATTATTAAGTATTGCAGAGATGTAATGATCAATGTCCAGTTAATGACTTAGGGTCATATAGACTAACACTTAGACGGAGGAGTTAAAGAGTTTGATGGCCACAGGCAGGAATGACTTCCTGTGGTGCTCTGTGGTGGTTTTTGGGGGGATGAGTCTTCTGCTGAAGGTACTCCTCTGTTTGACCAGCACATCATGGAGTGGGTGGGAGACACTGTCGAAGATGGCATGTAGTTTGGCCAGTAATCTCCTCTCTGCAGAAAGTGACCAGAGAAGTTGGATGTCAGTCAGACCTCTTTGTGGGGAAAAGGACTGTGGCCACACAACTGTCTAAAAGAACACTAAGCAACAGAAAGAATACAGGTATGTTGAGAGGTCAGGTTCTTAGTTTGTCTTTGTGAATGTCTGTGATGTGATGAACAGACAGATTCTAGGTATGCACAATATAGTTGTTGAAAGACAACACTCCTGTCACACTCATGGAATATACCTCACACTGATGTTACTGCTGTGGTACGAACCTAAAGCTTTCATTAGTCATTGAACACTTTAGACTTTCAGTACGCTAATGTTCTGATAATGCAAGACAGAATGTCATGCATCCTGTATGAAATCTTGCAACTTTAATAGTACAGGCATTTTTTTAACAAGTCGTAATTTTGCATAGGTCTTGAATACGAAACAGACAATAATGATAACTTAATAAAGATCCGGGCCAGAACCCTACCTCCACTCTCAACCTCAAATCTGAACCAGCACAGACTTTTTAAGATGACTCTTCTCAATGTAAGATCCCTCTCTAACAAAACGTTTATTTTAAATGATTTTTTCTCTTCTACTGATTTAGAGTTTATGTTCTCAACAGAATCCTGGTTACGTCCTGGTGATCACAGTCAGCTGGCTGAATTGTGCCCTCCAGATTATGACTATGCTTTAGCTGTCCTAGGGTTTGTGATCGAGGTGGGGGCCTTGTTACTGTCTATAGGAAGCATTTAAAGTGTGACCTCATAGCTTGTAATGATTTTTCCTCCTTTGAAGTGCTCATGTATAAATTTGGTGGCCCCCTCCCGGTCATATTTGCTCTTATTTATGGTCCCCCTAAACCAGCTGGCTCCTTCTTTTTGATCCAGTCTTGTGTTAAATTATGATAGAATTGTTCTTTGTGGTGATTTTAATATTCATGTTGATGACTCCCCTAATGCCCTTGCTGCTGATTTTTTAAATATCACTAACTCTTTTAACTTTCAACAACATGTGTCTGGCCAAACTCATTCTCGTGGCCACACCTTAGACCTTGTTTTTACTTTGGGTCTGAAAACTCCATCTGTGGAAATCAGGGACATGTTTGTATCCGATTGTATCCGTGAATTACAGGCTGCTAGTACTGTCTTATCCCGCTCTAGGTACACACACGTCCTTAATGAGCATAGTGCCTCAAAATTCTGTACACTGTTCAATTCTCCTGGCAATGTGTTTCCCGATTCCTCTAACACCAACGATCTGGTTGATTATTTTAACTACCTATGTTCTTCAACCTTGGATCTTATAGCTCCTCTGAAAAATAGACCAAACCCAAAGACCAGAAAACAGCCATGGTTAAATAACAGTATTCAAAGCTGTAAAAGGAAATGTAGAAGAGCAGAACGCAGATGGAAGAAATCAGGTCTCCAGGTACATTTTGTGGCCATGAAAGATTTATTACTCTTTTATAATAGGATGGTGAAGGATGCAAGAACATGTCATTTCTCTGCACTTATTTCTTCCCATCAGCACAACCCCAGATTCCTATTTAAGACTGTGGACCAGTTGGTTAACCCAGCCTCTCCTTGTGCCTCTGCTGATTGTGATGCTGATTGTGAAAAGTTTCTTTTGCACTTTGCTGGTAAGGTGGAGTTAATAAGATCTGATTTCACCCCTAATCCTGCCTTTTTAGATGTGGATCACCTCAGGGATTCTTTGAGCAATTTTTCTGCTGTTACTATGCCTGAACTCGCAGACATCATGTCTCCTATGAGCGTGTCCTCCAGCCCTCTGGACAAAATCCCAACTAGGTTTTTATTGGAAGTTATGGATTGTATTGCGCCCCTTTTACAAAGTATTTTTAATAGCTCACTGTCTACTGGCTGCGTCCCACATTACTTTAAAACTGCTTGTGTCCAGCCAGTCCTAAAAAAAACCTGGGCTAGATCCCACCCTTCTGGATAACTATCACCCAATCTCCAAACTGCCTTTTATTTCGAAGATTCTCGAAAAACTTGTATCCAAGCAGCTTCTTGCTGCTGTGGAAAAAAACAATAATACCTTTGAAAAGTTCCAATCTGACTTTCGTCAACACCACAGCACTGAGACAGCCCTTCTCAAAGTCACTAATGACCTTTTTAATGAATGCTGACGCAGGCATGTGTTCAATTCTTGTGCTGCTGGACTTAAGTGCTGCCTTTGACACAATTGATCATGGCATTCTTTTAGATAGACTGAGGCACTGGGTGGGCATATCTGGCACTGCACTAGACTAGTTCTCATCTTAGCTGTCCAATAGAAAATTCTATATTAGCACTAATAACTTCATGTCAGCCTTTTCCCATATCAAGTACAGTGTGCCTCAAGGTTCAATTTTGGGACCAATACTGTTCTCCTTATATATTCTTCCTTTGGGTGTTGTCATCCGCAGACATGTGATTTCTTTTAATTTTTATGCGGATGACACTAAGTTGTACCTCCTTGTCAAGCCCACTGACCTTAGCACGCTGAGTTCTCTGCAGGACTGCCTGTCTGACATAAAAAATTGGATGTCAATAAATTTTCTCCAGCTCAACTCATAAATCTGAAATCCTTGTTATTGGGCCCCAACACATCACTAAACAAATACTGCCATCTACTGGTAACCTGTCACAACATATCAAGCCTGTTGCAAGAAATCTTGGTGTACTGTTTGATAGCAATTACTAGCAGTTGAACAAAGCAGGACTGCACCACTGTAAATAATGTCAAACCAGTGTTAATCAAAAGCCTGGCTGAAGAGGTAGGTTTTAAGTTTACGTTTAAAAATTTCAACACTTCCATTTGATCTCAGATCCTCCGGCAGACTGTTCCAGGAGTGGGCGGATTGACACCAAAATATCGATACTACAGATACTACATCTCATTTTGAAGATCGATTCTAACGTCACTAGGATCAATACCAAAAAAGGGATCCGTTTTTCAAGTGTATTTCATCAAAGTATAGAACTGTCTGTGCAATCAACGTGAATATGTTGTCGTGAAAAAATCTTAGTGCATGAACTCTTTGCTTCTCCACTGCATGTTGTGTGCATTCTAACATCATACATGCTTCGCACCTGCAGTGTGCCCTGACTAGTTGAATCCGACACATAAGTGCAGTGATGGCTGAACAAAAGACGCTCGACGATGTGTTATGCCGCTCGCAAATCAGCTGTGCCGCCAGTAAGAAAGTGCTGTTGCTGGATGAGACTAACACAAGTAATCTACGTTGCCTGAAACTTTATTTGTCAGTCATTATGTAATAAAATGTAGTGAGAACTAAAAACCTACTTTGTCGACAAACTGTTATTAGGCCTTTATGGTCTGGGACGTTTTTTCCAATTTATTTATTTCGTAATACAGTGTTCTACGAATCAGGAATATGGAGAAAATGTACTGCCAAAGGAAAGGGCTGTCTGACAGCATGGTAAAGCGGTGAGAATTTTACTTTTATAGTACACTTAGACTGATATTGATTTTTTTAGGTCAAACGTTTTTTGGCAGTTAAAATACATATTACTGTTGATCCCCGATCACAATAAAACAATAATACAGAGCTGAGCTTCTGTGGTGGAGCAGCTGTCTTCTTCTCTAAACTGGCTACACGCTGAACCCCATCTACTGTAGGTACACTCACTATCAATAAGTATAACTGGCTGCAGTGGCTCATACAACCCTACTTCAAAAAACCCGAACTATCCCTTTAGAGCTAAAAGCTGCCTCACCAAAAAGTTTTAGTCCTGCACTTTGGAGCAACTAACACAGCATACGACCCGGTCGGCCCCTCAGGTCCTCTGGCACGAGTCTAAGTATGTGAAACAGATATGCCGGTGCCAGACCGTGAAGTGCTTTAAAAACTAGTAAAAGAATTTTAAAATCAACATTGTAACCAATGTAAGGACTAACAGGTGTAATGAGTTCTCTCCTTCTGGTCTTGGTCAGCACTCAGCCGCAGAGTTCTGAATCAGCTGTAGATGATTTATAATTTTTTTTGGGTAGACCAGATAGGAGACTATTACAGTAGTCCAGCATGCATAGATATAGAAACGTGCATTAGTCTCTCTGTGTCACTCAGAGAGAGAAATAGTTGTACGTCAGGGATATTTTTAAGGTGATAAAAAGCAGATTTGGTACCAAACCCCACATGAGCTTTAAAGTTCAGGTCTGAGTCTGAGACCACACCAAGATTTTTTACTTGTTGACTTGGGATAAGTCCAGTGGAATTTAATTTTGCGACCAGTTTCTCTCTCAGAGCTTTCAAACCTATGACTAACGTTTTAGTTTTGTCCAGGTTGAGCTGTAAACATTGTGACATCCAGACATTAATATCTAAAATACATTTAAAAAGGGAATCGATTGGTCCTGTGTCATCAGGGGACACGGCCACATAAAGTTATACGTCATCAGCATAACAATGGAAAGACATACCTCCTGATGACATCACAGATGAAGTGGTCCTAAAATTGATTGTTTGGGAAGCGCACAGGTTATTTTGGAGATTTTGGAGATGTTATTATCAACAGCAACAAAAAACGCTGTGCCAGACAGATAAGAAGAAAACCAGTTAAAAACAGTTCCTGACAGTGTCATGTGATTTCTCTACTTAAAAGAATATTGTGATCAACTGTATCAAAAGCAGCACTCAGATAAAGTAGTACCAATACTTAAAAGTTTTTTGGCATCCAGATGCATATGTCATTGACTACCTTGACTAGGGATGTCTAAGTTCTATGATTAGCTCGAAACCCAGACTGAAACATTTCCAACTTATTATTTGAATTAATACAATTGATTAATTTAATGTACGCAAGTTTTTCGATAATTTTACCTAAAAATGGAAGATTGGGGATTGGTCTGTAATTGCTGGGATCAAGGCTACTTTTATTTTAAAGGAGGCTTCACAAGTGCAGTTTTGAATGCTGTGAGGAAGATGCCTCATTGCCTAGTGATTAAAAATAGAAGAACCTCTTCAGACACTGAATTAAAAACATTTTTAAAAAAGTTGGCTGGGATTGGGTCAAGGGTGCATGTGGAAGACTTCAGTGTTGTTATCAATTCCCTGAGCATTTTAGCGTCAACCAGGCTAGGCTCAACTGTCTAGAGCTTCACAATGTATAGTGGGTGGTGTTTCTTCAGCAATTATGATATTTTGGAGTTGAAAGATACTAGACGTGATTGTGGCTCTCTTCTCTTTGAAGTGATTTGCAAATTCATCACATTTAGAAGCCATAAGATGGTTGTTATAGTCTGGGTTTATGAGGTGATCGATGGTGTTAAAAAGCACTCAGGGGCTGCTTACATTAGACTTTATTAGGTTAGAAAAATAAAATTGTCTAGCAGTCTGAATTGCTTTATTATAATTTTTTTATTTTTCTGATAAAATCTCTTTATGAACATGTAACTTACTTTTCCACCATCTGCACTCTACGATCTGGCAGTCCCTCTTTAATTTAGTGGTTTGATAATTATAATTATAATAATAACTTCCATGGCAAGTAGAGAAACAGAGTTTTGGTGTACTGTAGATTGTTACTGTCAACAATGGCAACTGACAGTTCAGGGTTACAGCATTATACTCGAAACAAGACAACACTCCAAGGTCAACATCGCTACCCTTTAGAGTTTCAGTGAGTATTGCAGCTATTCCCCCACCTTCTCTACAGGAATGGAAGAACACATAATTTATGGGACAGGCTTCTATAAGTGTTGCTGATGCATCCACACCGAAACAAGTTTCAGTCAGGAATAGACTAGTCTAGTTTATTGTCAGCAATAAAGTCAATTATACAATATAAATATATGATTTGTTAGATAATGCTCTTACATTAAAAACAGCCATATTTTATACAGATACTTGTCACTGTCACCAAATGCTTGCTCATGGTGGGATTTGTTGGGTCTCTGTAATTAATATTATAAAGAGTACGGTCTATTCCTGCTCAATAGGAAAAGCGCAATGAGATAACTTCTGTTATGAATTGGTGCTACATAAATAAAATTGAATTAAATTATACATTTTGATGGCGTATAGACTATGTTGCTATCAGTAATTTCATTAGGTTGTGTTTTGATGTAGACAAGTTTGTTCATGACAGAGCCCTTAGGTCTGTTTTGCAGACAAGGCCAGCATGCATTTGGTCTAGTGGTAATTATATTTATATTAGAGTATGCATTACCTGGCTTAAAATGATCAAATTTATTAAAATAATGAAAGTGCTGGGGAGATGAACAACTAAAATCTTTTGAGGCACCACTGTGTCTCTCCGTGAAGGCTGGTGAGAGACATGATCCATACATGTAAGGGGAGTCAGAGCTCGAGGAGGCTGTGGGCAGAGGGGAAGTGACCACTTCAATGTCCACAGTGGCACAGGGGTTTTCAATGATCAGTCATTTGTGTGGAGAAACTGTGATACTGGAGAATGTTTGCTGTTAATATCTGTGAACCGAGGTGGCTCGGATGTAGTCCAGATTTCATAAAATACGAGGAGCCTTCCCAAAAGAGATTAAAATTGTCTGTAAAAGAGTCTGTGTGTGGAGCAGTGTGAGTGGAGCCATGTGTGCAAGCTGAGAAGCCTAGAAAACTAGCCAATCCCACGACCCAACGTAGGACTTGGGCCGGAGATAAAGAAACTTTTGCTGGGATGGCCTTTCAGCAAGTTAAAAAGAAGGCTAAAGTCATGTTTTAGCAGTTCAGACTGCTGGTGAGTGATGTTTGTACCTACATGTATCGCAAGCTTTGTTGCTGTTGGATGGTTTCCCAAAAGGCTGGGGATTTTTTCAGCCAAATCATTTACAGTAGCTCCAGGACATCAAAAGGTTTTGGCGAATTTTGCCCGGACATCCCTGGTGATGGAATCACTGATGATCAGCATCGTCAGAGACGGGGGAGTCCAAGATGCAGCGAAGAGCACTGCATGCAAGGAGTAGAGCAACCATCTGGGGATGGCGTTGCTGGGCCGCTGGGCAATCCAGCGCCAGGATACCTGCTGACCGGAGCCAAGGGGGGCATGCAGTCAACGGGCACAGCACCGTCCCTATCCCTGCACCAAAGCCGGTCTCCTCGGCTCCTCCAGAACAGCAAACCGGTTGTTGAGCTGAGAAGTGGAGAAGCTGATTTGCTTAACTTGTCCGAAGCAGTGGACCAGGTAGCTGGCTGCAGTGGCAAGCGGGGAGAGTGTTTACTCCGCCGATGTTTGCTCTTCACTTTGACCCAAGCCTCCTGTGTGTGTGGAGAGGGACAAGCTTGGGCAAGGGTAGGCCATTGGATATCTGAGAGAACCAGAGGCCCACAGGATGGAAGCAGGTCTCATCTGAATGTTATGCCGCTGGACCATGGCAGCGTGTTATCAAAGTCCTGGGCCACAGAAGAAACAGGGAGTTGGAAAAAGGCACTTTGGTCAAACAGCCGGATGCATCCAAAGCTGAAATGTGCTTTGCCTGGGTAGTTTCAACAGTTGAAAGTCCCAAGATAAGTTCATCCTTTTTTCTTATTTCATTTTCTACGCATTGAATGTTCTGTTGTAGCTGTGTGTAGTCATGCTTACAATTTACACTTAGCGCCATTGACAGGTAGGCCTAGATGAAAAGTCTGTAAGGAAGTCGTCATCACAGATAAAGCAGGTGGCAGATCAGGTTAAAATCAATAAATAGCTAATCAATAAACTAAAAGAGTATCCAGAGACATCAACTTTAAAAAGGGCATAAAAACTAAAAATTATTAAGCAACAACGTGCCGCAAAGTATTGCACAGCAATGATGTTCTCTTCGGGTTTACTCCTGTTTTTTTCCATGGATGTATAAAGAGATACAACATCGGAGGCCCATTCATTTCTATGAAAGCTGCTCAGTGGCGCATGAAGCCAAAAACGTTAGATTTCCCAGTATAAAATGACCCAGATCTTCTGAATTGTGTGGCCCATAGAGCAAGCGCACTAGAGGCTCTAGTGGGGTGTAGACACCTGGGGGACCCCACAAAAGAGAAGAGCACGAGAGAAGGAGGCATCTCCAAGAATAACAGAGAAGGACCTGTTTGATGGATATAGGTGAACCAGTTCAGAGCAGTTGATTAAGACATTGTGGTCCACTGTGTCAAAGGCTGAGCTCAGCTCAGGGAGAATCAAAATTGAATACAAACCTGTGTCTGCAGCAAGTAGTAAGTCATTTGTGACCTTGACCAGAGCAGTCTCAGTGCTGTGTAGAGAGAGGAAATCAGATTTGAATTTGGTGCATGAAAAAATTTTCATGCACCCAATTATGAGCTGAGACCTGAACATGGGAAAGTCTAGAGGAATTATACATCCCAAGTCTCTTATTTGATATTTCCTCGATCCTCGCTTGAAGGTCGTTCTGGTCCGCCATCTTGCAGGCCATCCCAAAGCTCTTATTTCTGCTCCGAGGAGCGAGGAGGGATCTCTGAGGAGCCTTGAGCAAAGATACGCAAGAGCAGCCTTCACAAAGTATTTTACTGTCCAACACCCCCCCTTATTGGATATCAGTTATTGATTGGATGCTGCAGCTGATTGGACTGATCTGATACGTCACAACATCACTGAACTTTCCTTACCAGGGTGAAGCCAGATAACAGATTAAACTCAAGTGTATCACTCCCAAGTTTTATATTTTATTTGTTTTCTGATTCATCATCTAGTTAAAAATCTGTTCATTGTAGGTCTGAACAACAAAAGGACCACAAACAACTTTCTTCATTTATTACAAAGATGTTTCTTTTCATGATCTGTTATTTCCCCCATTAACTGTTATTATGGATATAATTAAAGTCAGAGAGAGTATGAGTGTCTGGCTGTCAGCAAGAAACACTCATTTATCACCATTTCCATTCAGTCATATGTGGGGCTGATAATTCCTGAGCCTCGGGTTTGATATGAGTTACATAATTTAAATTTTCCCTGAAACATTTAGCCTAATAAACAATTTCCAATGTTCAAAAGACACCATAGTCATATTCTAGCTTATTCAATAATGAATTAACAATCATAATATCAGTAAATACAGATGCAAATAATGAATACATAATATAAAGGCATTCTGCCAGTAGAAATGATTCCTGTGCTTATGAGCACAGTACACAGTTCTTCATGTGCAGGTGTTAAGGTGTTAAATAGATAACATGCTACAGAGAGAAAACACTGCTGCTCTGGCAGTGATAACTGTGTGCCTTTATTAATATTAGCACAGTGCACGTGTGCAGAAACTCCATAAAAAGTCTCTACACCTGTTAAAGCTGACTGACAGCTGACCCTGTTTCTTCTCTCCTCGCACGGTTTCCTTGCATCTTTACATGCATCCCTGGTGGGAGGGACTAAGACGCAAGGAAAAGATGCAGGTGAGGGAAACGTGGATACAATTAAGAGACTTGGGATGTACCCTATGATTCTGCATTGAAACCTCCTCTTACCAAGTGATCACCTGTTACTGGAATCTGAAGTATGCCCCCCTGGGGAACCGGAAAAGGAAAACTGCAGTGACTGATGAAGTCAGAGAGGATTCAAGAAGTTTCAGGAAGAAGATGATGAGGAGGATGCATCACTGCCCTCAGTGGATAACAAACAGGAAAGTGAGATAGAGACGAGACCTCAGCGGCCTCAGCTCCATCCTGTTACAGTCTTGCTGTAATGCAAGGCCTCAACTATGGCAAGTATGCAACCAATTCAGCCATTCTATAACCAGCACCTTTATTTGTATGGGATGTAGACTGAAAGATGTCTTGGACAATTTAAAATACCTTTAACTCATAGACTTGTAGCAAAGCCAAGTGCTGCTTATCAAGAAAGCCGAGTGCTTCTGATGCCAGAAATATTGAGGACTTTCTGACAAAGCTGACTGTAGTTGATTCAAATGAAAAATGCATTACCAGCAAGTCAGATCAAGTAGTAGAGTAACATTTAATGGCCTCATATTGATGGGCAACCCCCCCCCCGCAGTTTGACAATTGGGCAGATCCTCCATCCTAGCACCCTAGAATAAACTTTACAAGGCACTGTCCCTGACCTCCACGCAACACTGAAGAGGCCTGTCAACCAAGACAGCCCAACAAGGTCCAGAGCCTTCAGCATCTCAGGGTAAATCTCATCCACACCTGGCACCTTCTTCTTGACTACCTTACCTACCTTGACTAAAATGGTGCTGTAGGGGCGCTGCAGTAGCACTCCTGGTAGAGCATGGGTTTGATTCCAACCCGGGGCCTTTGCTGCATGACATCCCCTCTCTACCGCCTTTTCTGTCTCTCTCTGCAGCTGTCACTATCTAATAAAGGCAAAAATGCCCCCCAAAAAAATTATGCTGGGGAGAGGGACTTAGCCTGCTGCCACCATGACCTGGCACCAGATAAGCTGAAGAAAATGGATGGATGGATGTTTCCAAGATCAAGAATGAACTTTGAATCTCAAAAAACAACATATACACAACATTGCATCTAAAATGAAATTTTGATAAAACATTGCATGCAGGGAAATGTTCATTTTCACAGGTGTTCTGTTTTCTACAGTATTATACAGTACATTATATAGATACCTAAAGTTTATTGTCATTCCAAAATGCACATACATTTATTTAGGATTTTGAAGACTTGAAGGATGGATTAGAAATATTATTCTCCCTAATCCAGTAACTCAAAGCCTAAAATGAGCACATGTCTCATCTCAAGCTTAAATGACACACACCAAAGGTTTAGAAAGAAATGCAGTCCTTAACTCATTCAGTCAGCTTGTATATCATTGCAATTACAGATCTGCTGCTTATATTGGAACCACTGCTGTATCGTTATGTGGTTGAGACCACAGCTCTGAAGATGTAGTTGGAAGCTGGTTTGTCATCATTTATTAAAAACCTCCCAATTGTTTAGTGAAGTAACAAAGAAATGACTGAGGTTATATTAATACATCTGTATTGTTGTTGAACTACATTTTTTGAGAAATTTAAAAATACAGTAGACTGAAAGTTAAATTAACATTGTATTCTTGGTAGAGAATTCTACTACTACTATTCTCTGAGTAGATTTCTGAATATAGTAACAAACGGACAGCTCATCCTTCTAGTGGGGCCGTGCCATTTTACTGCTGTCATTGGAAGCCACTCTAAATCCCACATTATAATTTCACTTTTCCAGAGGTAATAGAGACTCAAGTCATTAGCATTCATTTTATGACTTGGGTTGAGCTCCCATTGATTGTTTTTTTCCTCTCCATCATCTGGAGAGGGGGCTGCGGACCAGGGCCTCAGGGGCAAACTGTGGAGGCAAATGAAAAATGAAATGGTTATTAAGTGTAAGATGGAGGTAGCGTGGGCCTGTCGGCAGGGAGAAATTGAGGAAGAGAAGGCATCAGGTTTGGAAAGGGGGTGAAACGGCCCAGCACTGTGGGAACTCCAGAGGCACAGTGGAGCCATTGTTTCACTGGTGACAGATCTCAATAAGGCCCGGCTAATTTATTTCAAGACTCTCATTACTCGCTCAGACCCTTGCAGGTGTTGCTCTATTAAAAATGAGAAGCTTTTAACCCTGCTGAGGATACTGCAAGCCTATCCAGTGTACAGAGGGACACTCAGCTGTTAAAGGAGCCGAAGTCCAGCCCATAAGGAAAGCCAAAACAGGTCCAAATCAGAGTAATTCAATAAACATTATTACTCTGAAAGTCATATAAAATAAGGTTTTCAGGTATGCCCAGCATGGTGAAATGCACTTTCATAGTGATTTACAATAAAATCAGTGAAGTAAAGTAAAATCTATTCAAGTAATGGCAATCTCCAATAATAGCCAGCACATGTCACCTAGAAATTATATTTATATACTACTAACTTGAACAACACATCCTCATACCTAAACGACAGAATAAGTCATTTGTCAATGACTCCCAAAACGACATATATAACCATTGGAGAGTACCAGCGACAGTACGTCGTGGTAACAATAAACATGGTTAACGTGGTTAACGTTGTGAAATGGTCGCAGTTTGGTTAAGTTTAGGCACCAAAACTACTTGGTTAGGTTAAGGAAAAGATCAGGGTTTGGGTTAAAATAAGTATGTTAGTTACGTAAGTTAAGTTACTTACGTAAGTTGCTCTTTATACTACCTCACTTCCTCCTTTACTCCCATCATAATTACTACAGCCACTAGAGGTCGCCGCCTAACAATAAACGTAAATATTGGTCATAAGCTGCATGCACATACGGCCGTATTTTTGTGGAGGATGGTCTGAACTTGAAATGTACTGCCACCTGCATTAGATTTTGTATAGACATAAAAAGGAAATGTTGTCAATTAATGTATTTTCCAAGTTGCAAAATGTTGATACTGAACCCATCAGTAAAACATACATATTTTATTTGTTTTCCCCACAATATTTGCTCTTGCAATACAATACCCACAGCAACTAAACAGCAACTAAACACAGCAGTTAGGTTAGGTAAATATTGTGGTCCTGGGTTAATAATAGCTGCACTCCATTTGGTCGTGCTTCTTGTTAAGCCAGTTAAATGGAGTCCTAGAGGCATATGAGAGGGAAGGTATGGCATTTAATCTCTATCAGAATCAGAATCAGATCAGAATCAGAAATACTTTATTGATCTCCGAGGGGAAACTCTTTTGTTACAGCTGCTCACAATCACGTCAGTGCACATAGGAATAGAACTTCTAAGTAAATCAAAATATAATACACTATAATACAGGCAAGATAAATTAAGTACAAAGTGGACACAAGTATAAAATTAAAGTACAAAGTGGTTTTACCGGTTTATGATAAGTATGTACGGTATAATACAATGTAATAATATAAGTAATAACTTGACAGTACATGCACTATTACTCAAGTGTAGCTTATTAAGATGATTATGAGATGGTGGATATTGCACAGCAGTAATAGAAGTATGAATAAATATCTATAAATAGGGAATTTTAAACTGAAGAGTATATTGCACAGCAGTATTAAACAGAGAATATTGCACAGTTATTTCAAGTATTACAGTGATGTTAATGGTCCTCTCTGACACCACCGCCAGAGAGTCCAGCTCCACCCCCACAATGTCACTGGCCTTACGGATCAGTTTGTTGAGTCTGTTAGCGTCTGCTAACCTCAGCCTGCTGCCCCAGCATGCAACAGCATACAGGATAGCACTGGCCACCACAGACTCATAAAACATCCTAAGCATTGTCCGGCAGATGTTGAAGGACCTCAGCCTCCTCAGGAAATAGAGGCGGCTCTGGCCCTTCCTGTAAAGAGCTTGAGTGTTCTTAGCCCAGTCCAGTTTATTGTCCATATGTAGTCCAAGGTACTTGTAGTCCTCAACAATGTCCACACTGAACCCCTGGATGGAAACCAGGGTCACTGGTGCCTTGGCCCTTTGTAGGTCTACAACCAGCTCCTTAGACTTGCAGCATTAAGCTGCAGATGGTTCTGCTCACACCATCAAAGGGCGACTCTGGGCGGGTCGTCCACCAATCGGAAGGTTGGCGGTTCGATCCTGGCTTCCCCCAGCCCACATGTCGAGTGTCCTTGGGCAAGACATTGAACTCCAACTGAGGGCTATGTCTTCGGTGTTCGGTGCTATGCCTTCTATGTGTGAGATGAGTTAGTTTCTATAAACAGTTGGCACCTGCCATCAGTGTGTGAATGAGGTGAATGTGATATGGTACCCACAGAAACTACAGTGTGGGAAACAATACAGGAGCTGATTCTACTGGTAGTCTATTTGAGTTCCCTGACTTATACACCTCTCCACCAGATGCTTGGTGCTTTGAGCTAAATGCTAATGTCAGAATGCTAGCATGTTTACAATGACAATGCTAATATTTAGGAGGTAATGTTTACCATGTTCACCCATCTCAGTCTAACCTGTTTGCATACTAACAGTTACTAATTAGCACTAAACACAAAGTACAGCTGATGCTGATGTGAATGTCATTAGTTTTGCAGGTATTTGGTGATATTTTAAGCTTTAACGGACCAATTGAAATCTTGACCTGATGATGGTGCTAGATGAAAAGTCGGGGCCAAAGCTATTACAATTCATCATGTGAGATCATGAATGCTTGTACAAAATTTATTTGGCAATCCATCCAATAGTTGTTGTTTCAGGGAAAAAGCGAATAAAGAATAATCTTGGGATAAACTAGATGCATTTAATTAATTAATTTGTTTATTTTTCCCTTTATTGTACATAACTTGACATAAAGTGATGCACCAATATAACTGTCTTGAGCTTTAGATTTTTGCTCAAGGTTGCCAATAGACATTTTGATAAAAGGTAAAATGATGTGTGCAAGGTTGGATAAAATTACACTTATACATTTATAAAATGCACCTAAAAATCATCAAAAGGCTCCACCCTGCCTAAATAAACCTATCATTCCCTATACCTGATGATAGTCCTAGATAAAAAGTTAAACAATCACCAAAGATACAACTACAACTTATAAGAAAGTTACTTGAGAGGGGAACATGAATGTCTGTACTAAATTTCTTTCCGAGGGCCATGGCACCAACGTAGATACAAATAGATATTCTCAAACAAAACTTTTAGCTATATCTAAATTGTACCTAACTTATTGGTGGTTTGATTATGGGTAGCAAAGTCTGGTGAAGGCTTCACCTGGAGCGGACTCTGGAAGTCCACAGAAAGTGCGTGCAATGCTCCTTGCAGACTTGATGAATTATGGGTTTGGACAGCCCTGGGCACTCCAGACTTGGGTATATGCCTGTAATATCCGCGAGAACAAGTCTGATCTAAGTCCAGACATATGGATTGGGGCCTTAAGCAGCCTGAAAAATAGATCTGCAGATACCATCTGTAATTATAAAATTTCCTAAAACGATGCTAGAAGGCAGTAAAGAACAGTGCTCTTTTTAGTAAAGGCTCTTTATCATTATAGGATCAATCTCTTTAATTACAACATATTTTTGAAGTTTTGATAACAATGTACTCTCCAAGTTAATTGTTGAGATGTGGGAACACGGTGACATCACTAAAAAGAAGTCAGATGGGAAACGAAACATGAGTAGATCAGACAGGTTGGAAAGAAACCAATAGTTTAGACAAGCTTATTTGGAAGAGAAAATGAAAGGGAACAGCACATTTTTACCCAAACATCCATCACAGTTTGCAGACCACCTTCCTGCTTCAACGTTGACCTTCTGGTTGAAAATCCTACAACTGAATTGCACTAATAGGATGTAAATAATAATAAAAATAGCAGTAATATTAGTAACACCAAATCAATACATGCACTATAAAAAGAAGGTCATGAATTGGAAAAACTAAAATAAAAATGTTGCCACTCTCTCTTTATGGATTTCCTCGGGAGTACTGCATAGCTATCTGTTGTTTTTATTGAGGTGCAAAAGAGCTCTGATTGAACAATGTAATGAGAGGTGGATAAAAGCATCTTCTGTACAGAACCAGATGCTTTCCAAACCTGTGTCTATTCAAACACCTACTGTTTTAATTATATCTTTCTTTTCCTGCTTTAAAGACTGTCAGCTATTTGCATTTCCACTTACCCATACATTTACTCATCTTTTTTCATATGAAAAATAAAGCAATATTATCTATCCATTAGTCTTCTTCCCTCCTTTCTTCTTTCTATCTCTCCATGGAGATCATCCCCTGCCCTTCCCTGCACTCGCTGCAGATTGCTTTACTTTGTTGAGGGCCCCTCAGGTGCAAGCCAGTGTCTGAAGTGAAGATGAATGGAGGGAAAGCAAAGGAAGAGAGAATAAAATATTGACAAAGTGAGAAAAAAGAGAGACAGTCTGAGTCATAAAATGGACAGGATAGGATGGACAAGAGAAATGGTGGAGTTTGTATATATATGTGATGAAGGAACCATGCAAGATTATCCAATTATATACAGATAGGTAAGATAAGATAATAATAATAATGATAATGTTCCAAATAGGTTTCTTTACATTGCGTTATAGTTTGGTTTACTCTGATTGGTGTTTGGAAAGCAATGTTGTTGTCAGACTGGTCAGAGTGTGTCTGAGAGGGGGCAGTTATTCTAAGTACCAACTGACATAGGGGACTCTTTTCTAGGCTCAGCTCTTGAGTTTGGAGGGCTTTGAAATGGAGGGTGTCTAGGGGGCTGGATTTAAGGTGATTAAAAAATTTGAGCGCTCTCTTTTGAATGTTAATTATCAGTGGGTATCTGCCTAATTCTGCTCTACATGCAGTTGTTGTTTAAGCCAAATTTTAATTGGAATTTGGAAATTATAAAATTTTCTTTTAATTGCATTTAGAGCTTCTCAAGCTATTTCTTTTAGGGCATTCACTGCCATGTTGAAACTGCCTGATGCTGTTATGGTTATACCAAGGTAGGTATAACTCATACTGTGTTCAATGATATGATTATTTATGATAAGCTGGTATTTGTTCTCCTGACATCTAGGGTGTTTTTGAAAAATCATGACATTAGTTTTCTTCATATTTACTGCCAGGGCCCAGTTCTGACAGTACTTTTCTACTATGTCCAGCTGTTGCTGTCATCAGCGTAAAACAGAGACTTCACCTCTCCATCTAGGAGGGAGAGGCCAGGAGCAGCACATTGATCCAACTTTACAGCAAGTTCATATATATACACATTAAATAAAGTCGGACTTAAATTGGAGCCCTGACAAACACCTCTTCTCTGGGTGAAGAATTCACTTTGGTTGTCTCCAATTTTAACAGCACATCTATTTTCTAAATACATTGATTTAACCAGATTATACATTTTGCTCCCTATACCAGAGCCCTTAAAGCCCTTCATGCCAAATAGAGTCAAAAGCTATGTTGAAGTCAATAAAACAAGTGAATATCTATCTTTCTTTCTATCTTTTTTTTGTGTACGTTAATTAAAGTGTGAAGGGTATATACATGGTCAGTCGTGCGGTGTGCAGCTGTGGCTTAGTGGTAAAGCAGGTCATCCACCCATCGGAAGGTCGGCGGTTTGATCCTGGCTTCCCCCAGCCCACATGTTAAAGTGTTCTTGGGCACTGAACCCCAAATTGCTCCCAAGGGCTGTGCCATCGGAGCGTGCGTGAATGATTAGTTAGGCTCATTGGTTCTTTGAACTGATAAGCAGTTAGCATCTGCCATCAGTGTGTGAATGTTATATGTAGTGTGAAGCACTTTGAGTAGTCGGAAGACTAGAAAGGTGTACAAGTACAGTCCATTTTTGGGAGGAAGCCAATTAGATTTTTAGTCAAGATGTGGTGTTCTTCAAGGAAATCTAGTATTCTTTTATTTAGAATAATAGTTTACCTAGACAACTGCTGACACAGATGCCATGGTAGTTAGAAATGAGCCCTTTGCACCAGATTTTGGGAAAACATCCTGAATGTAGTACAATATTGAACAACTTCAACACTGCACCCTGCATTTGAGCATATTGTTTTTAATGCTGTCTGGACCACAAGCTTTCCTTGGCTGGAGCGACTTAGTATGTGTTGTAAATTCTTCCCAAGTAATTGGGAAATCAAGGGGGTTTTGGTTGTCTTCAATTGTTTCTTCTAATGTTTGGAGTTTTCCTTTTATAATACATTGATCTTAATTAATTAGATTTATTGTTATGTCTTTGTACATTTTTTCAAAATGTACTCTCCAGATGTCACCATTTTTGATGGGTAGTGCTTGTGGTTGCTTTGTGTTGAAGTTGTTCCACATAGCTCAGGATTGATTTTGATTAATGGCATTTTCAATATTTTCAAGTTTCAAGTGGGTATAATTTGCTTTTTTGTTGCGAATTGTACATTTATATTTGAATAAAAGTCCATTGTACCTAATGAGTAAGGCTGGGTTGTTTGGTTGGCGATGTTTATCATTTGCTTTTTTTTTTTTTTTTTTTCAGATGGTCTTGCCTTCTTGATCAAACCATTTGTCGGCATTTTGTTTTTTAACAGGCTTCCGTTTTTGTTTTAAGGTTAACTTTAATAGCTGCCTTATGAAATATCATTGTCATCAATGGCCAATGGCAATTTTTACAACATCTCTGGTAGGGACATGTTGATGTTGGTTATATACTGATATGTCATTCATCAGATCAGGTGAGTTCAAGGCCATGATGTACTGTATTTGTTTCCACTGTCTTGTGCCCATCTGTAAGCAGGACTTAATTTATACAGCTTACTGGGTTCCCTTTTGTGTCACTCATTTGACCTGAGAGTTTAAATTAAGTTTTATAACTAGAATTGGGAACAAAGACCATGTCTAGAACTCGTCCAATTCTGCTCACAAGTACTTCAGCACACCTCATCAGTTCACTTCCCATTTGACTCAGTCGCCACATGCGTCAGATTAGCCAACAAACAAAACTCTTACCTTGAAACATGGACCACAAGCTCTTTCTTAACTCGTCTGACAGCGACCCGTTTGACAAAGATGAACCAATCCCCGAAGTCTCAGAGTATTTCCTTTTTTTTTTTAAATAAATCTTTACTAAATATCAACAGGTTACAAAAAAAATTGTACAGAAACACAGCATAAATAAATCAAATTAATTCAAAACAGGAATATTACACAAAATACCAAGTGGAAAAAGTGATAAGTGAGAAATTAAAAGTCCAGTGTGTTCCAGGGGAGTAATTGTCTTTTATCTAGAGTCCTCCTCCTCCTGAGGTCAGTAAGGACATGCTTTACGACCATTTTGCTGTCAATGACAGTCTGCTGTATAACCATGGAGCATCTAGTCTTCCAGATCTTTGCAGAGACGATGCTGATGACCAGCTGAAATAGTTCTTTTTGTTTTGTAGGTAAATTCTCATCAAGGAGGCCATACATGACTGAGTTGTAGTTAACGGTGAAGGATAGGCCGAGTCCCTTCAAAATGGACCAGACCTCCTGAGCCCTGTAGCAGTCTATGAGGAGGTGCTGTTGTGTCTCATCGGAGTTGCAGAAAATCATTGGACAGATTTTAGTGGTGACATAGCAACTCCATGAGACCACAGCTCTGACAGGGAGTCTGCCAACCGAGATGAGCCACCGGACATCTCGAATGCTCTCCGAGAGGTTTTTGCTCTTTAATAATTTTACTATTTCTGTGCATTCACCAACACCAACATTTCTATATTTAATTAACCCACCGTATCTATAATCATTAATCTTGTTAAAAATGATTTTACTTGTGAGATCACACCAGTTGATCTGTAAGTGCTGATATTGAGTAGTGAAATCACTGTAAGTGAGTTTATAATAAGGGATACGTCTGTCCCTGCCCCGTCTCTTCTGCCATAGTGAGCCATCCCCGACCCAGAGAGCATTCCTGGAGATGGCAGCACTGACATTTTTAACAAAGGCGACAGTCAACCTAATCCCCAGCTCCAAAGCTCCGAGACCCCCAAATTCTCTACTTTTAAACAGCAGTTCACGTTTAGTGACCTCCCTGGTTGTTCCCCAGACCAAATTCACACACTGTTTGTTTAGTTGGATCATCATCTTGTGTGAAGGGGGGAAGATGTTCGCCAGAAAGAGAAGTTAGGATAGGATGAAAGTTTTGACGATGATAATTCTTGATTTATAAGTTGTATTTTTGTTCTCCCATTTTTTAACCTCTTCCTTAACTTCACCCAGTTTTATCTCCCAGTTCCTTTCACCACAATCTGTGTTACAGATGGTCAAACCCAAAATTTTAATTTCTTGTTTTACAAGTATATTAATGTTGCGTCTGTCACTTTCTTCTCCGATCCAGACTCCTTCTGTTTTGGCGTGATTAAGTTTCGCCCCAGAAGCAAGCTCATACAGACTTAAGTGATTAGTTAAAATGTCCATCTCCAGCTGATTCTTAATAATAACAGTGACATCATCAGCGTAAGCCATAGCTGTTACCTTTGGCACGTGTCCCACACGTGTACCCGAGATAAGTCTATCAGAGTTAATTATTTTAATCAAAGGATTAATTGCCAAGATGTATAACGCAGGACTCAAAGGACAGCCCTGCTTCACACCTCTGTCTATTTCCAAAGACTCAGTTAAAACACCATTCACATTCACACACACACTTGATTTGGCATACAAACATTTAACCATATCAAGAAAAGCATCAGGAAAGCCATACGACTTCATGACAGACCAGAGGTAATCTCTGGAAATGAAGTCGAAAGCTTTCTTCTGATCAAGGCCAATAATGAAAAAACCCTTTTTATCTGGTTTGTGTAGGATTTCACGGAGGACACACAGGTTGTCCCACATGAGCCGGCCTTTAATGGCACACGTCTGTTCTTTAGCAATAATTTCATCTAAAATGTCATTTATTCTATTCATAATTATCTTAGCCAGAATTTTATAATCAGTATTCATAATAGTGAGATGTCTGTAATTGTCCAAATCAGTGTCATCTCCTTTCTTGAACAACAGACACAACACACCCTGATAAAAAGAGTCCCCCATACAGCCACTGTTTAAGCCTTCATTATACATTGAGGTGAGGAGGTTTAGGACGTCATCGAGATAAAGCTGGTAAAACTCAGACGGGAGGCCGTCTGGACCCGGACTCTTCCCTACATTCAGCTGTTGGATGGCCTGCATCACCTCGTCTTTTCTGATCTCCCCAGTCAGGAGAGAGAAGTCCAGAGAGCTGTGTGAGGGCACGTTATCCAACAAAATATCCACACAGTCTGTATCGATTTCTATTTTCTTATATGCTTTGGCACATAAAGCTCTTATTACCTCTCTTTTCTGAACTTCACTGTGAACAACGACACCATCTTGATTTTTTATGGATTTAATGAATTTACTTTGTATTTGTTTTTGACCTATTTTAAGGGCTTGGGGTATATTTCCTCTGTTGTTGATTTCTGTTTGTTTACAAATACTGTATAGTAATTCATCATTTAAAGTATCTACTTGTGTTTTTAAGTCCGCCATAGTATCATCTTCTATTACGGATAGTTCCTTCTTTTGTTTTAAGAAAATATATTGTTTCATTAAAATATTGTATTGTCTGTTTTTAACTTTATTTAGTTCTCTACATTTAAATTTAAAAAAGTCTTGTATTCTGAATTTTAGTATTTCCCATAATTTAATATCAGACTTGGTCAGACATTGTAATTGTACTATTTTGTGGATTTCCTGCTTGAGTTCTGATATTATATCTGTGTTTTTTAAGCACTGAGTGTTTAATTTCCAGAAGCCTCTTTTTTCTGAAGGTCCAAAGGAAACAACTGATTTCACTATGAGGTGGTCTGAGAAATCATTTAACACTGTAGCATAGTGATTCACAGTAAAGTGGTGTGAAACGTATATTCTATCAATACGAGTTTTTGTTTTTGAATCAAACCGGGTAAATTCAATAGTAGTAGGATTGACAGCTCGACACACATCAGTCAGCTTGGCTTCTGTACAGATTTCTTTTAGAAGCTTCCCCTCAGGACTCAGTTTAAATACTGTAGAGCTGCACTTGTCATTCGCCTCTGTCACGGTGTTAAAATCACCACATAAAATAATACTGTAGCCAACCAACAACAGATGTCTCAGTTTTTTAAATAAACGGGTTTTCTGTCGAGCACCAGATGCAGTGTAAACATTTATGATTCGATATTTGTCCCCTCTATAACAACATCATCAAGCATAAGCAGTCTACCTGGGATAATGTCTCTTCGTCTAAGAATAACAACGTCATTAGTTATGAAAAATATACCTACTCCATCTGCACTGCTGTCACCTATAGATATTGCACACGTCCCCTTTAGCCATAGATGTGACACATTGTCCACGTCTTCAATTGTTTTAAGTCTCAGTTCCTGGGCACACAAGATGTCAAAGTCAGTCTTCAATAAATAATTCATTTTTTGTTGTCTATACGCGCTGGACTGGACACCACGAGCATTCCAGGTGGCGATTTTCAGAAAGCCCATGATGAGAAGGAGGGATGTCAAATCTATGGTGAAGGTTTTTTATCGAGACGTTTTTCCTTTTTTTTATTTGTGTGCTTTGCTCGTCTCTTTTTTGTGACTGTCTCGAAAGGTAAGTCACCCTGAGACTCAACGGGGGCAGGACTCACTGAAGGGGGGGAGGAGGAACCTGACTCACTGTCGGACGACCCAGCCTCCGCATCGGAGAGCGGAGTGCTGTGGGCCGCCGACCTGCCACTAACCGGGGCTGAAATCGGAGCTCGGAGACTCGCTCGCACTTTCATAACACTGTTCACCGTCGTCGTTGTTCTCAACTTCACTAATATCTTTATATTCATGGATTTCATCCTGGCTACTGATACTAGAACTGTCCTCACCTGAACAAGTGGTGGGGTCATGAAGTGGAGGAGCTGCCGGAGACGACTCCTCCGAAATGGGCTGAATCTGTGGATGGACGTCGGGCTGAAGGGAGGAGGGAAGGGTTACCTGATGCTGCTGCTGCTGCTGCTGCTGGACGGCTGGAGGCGGACCCTGCTGCTCCTTGACGGCTGGAGGCGGGCCCTGCTGCAGCTGGACGGCTGGAGGCGGACCCTGCTGTTCCTGGACGGCTGGAGGCGGACCCTGCTGCTCCTGGACGGCCGGAGGCGTGTCCGACTGCTGCTGGACGGCCGCAGGCGGGTCCGGCTGCTGCTGGCCGGCTGGAGGAGGACCAGCCTGCTGCTGGGCTCTGGCTTTGTTGACATAGGAGGCAGGACAGCTAAAGAAAGTGTGGCCTTTTTCGCCACACAAGCTGCACAAACTCTCCAAAGTGCACTCTTTGGCTTTGTGGCCCAGATGACCACATCTCCAGCACTTCACGCTGGGACACTGCCTCACCTGGTGGTCGGCAGACTGACAGATGAAGCAGTTGATGGACTGACCAGAGTAGATGATTCGCCCATTGTAGGGACCGAGGGAGATGGAGTTGGGGATTTGTAATACCGAGCCATTAGAGTCTTTGCGCATCTTCACCTTGTACTTCCTGACCCTGTACCATATGCCGAATTTGTCGACTGGTTTGACTGTATGCAGGATGTCACAGAATCTGCGCAGGTAAAGCTCGATGTCATGATCCGGAATTCTACCGGTCCAAAATTTTACTACCAGAGTAGTAATGTCCATTTGAATGGATGACTCTAAGGACCAGTCCTTCCATTTAGGATCTCCGGTTTTTGAAGCCTGTATTTCAAGGAAGCGTCGCAGGGGGGCTTCCTGGAAGAAACACAGCTCGAAGTCTCTCTTGTTTGGAAGAGCAATGAAAGAGTACACGTCAGTGGTGTTAATCCAGCAGGAATCGAAAAGGAGGACCTCACCGACATAATCTCGGTTCGGAGGGTCTCCGTTGCCGGTGTATTTCAATCGAACCCAAAATTGCCCAAATTTGGAGGCATATTGGGGTAAACTTCCAAGGGGGGCCATGGTGGTTAGTTGCCCAGCCGGGCGCTAAGCGGCCACAAGGGCACCGTATGACTGTGTACTGTTTTATTTTTTTATTTAAGTTTAAACAAGTTCAAAGCAAAGGTGAGACGTAACAAACAACGGCCAAAAGGTGATTTCACAAAGCACGCCCACTCATTCTGCAGTCCGTTTATCTGAAACACTCAGAGACGAGTCTCAGAGTATTTCCCATCTCCCACCATCCAACCTCTCCAGCATCCCTGGCTGTGTTCAGCAATCCTCGTTGCACAATGCTCCCGGGTTTCACCCTCCGATAATTCCAACATCATTGGGCCTTCACCTCCCAGCAGCTTCAGGGGAAGATCCCGGCTTTGGCGTTCGAGGGATTCAGCTGCTTCCAGTCGCCACTCTCCGACCCACTCAAGATCCGACAGGGGAAGCCACCGCAACCCGCATTCACCCCGCTATCACACCTACCGTCTATGCACTCCAAACGTATCCCAGTGGCAATCGCTCAGACAGTGAAACATCACTTTTCACCACTCCGACAATAAAGCCAAACTTTTCTAATGGCTTATGGACTCCCAGCAAAACACCACTCTCCATTGCCGAGCTTCCCAAGCACTTCCGGTTTCCCAGCACAGTGTCCGGGGCAACGTCGATGACGTCACGGCATGCCATACGGCGACTAAGCTCACCCCTCCATATCAGCCCTCCCAGAGGACCAGTTTGTACCTAACCCTCTACCAGCTCTACCTGTGTCTCATTTCTCCTCCTTTTTTACCCCAGGCTTCTCTAGCAACCCAAGCACATGCTTCCCTCCAAGCCAGCATCCTTTCTTCTTCTCTTGCATTGTGCCTCCCTCTCTTCCCCCCTTAACTGCTCTCTCTCTCTTATAACCTCTCTCTCAAAACCTAACACCTTAGCCACCGCATTACACCATCTGCTTAGCCTTCCCTGACCGCAGGTAAGAGCTAGATGAATATCTTTCACTGATCCTCGACCTGGCCTTGCGGTTTGGCGGCAATGGGTTCTACTCCTACCACACCCTCTTCGTGTCCCAAGCTGCCGGACGCCTGCAGCAGAATAACCAGGGGACTTACTGGGGTACTCTTGATTGAGAGCTGTATTGCCGCATCTTTGCACCCTCCCTGTACTGTGCTGTACACCTTCCCATCCACCCTAAGCATGCACCCTCACTGCTTCCCTGCCCCGCACTTGGGCACGAAAACGAAGCCCTGTCATTTTCTGCAGCATGCCCCATGCAGCCCCCTTGCAGTCTATACCCCCCAAACAGGCCAACATTCAGCCTACCACCCTCGGCCCACTTCCTAAAGGCGTCGACATGAGAGGAAGATCAGTCCTCTACAAGGGTGGGAGGATGGTATGCAACAACTTCAACGACCTAGGATGTAAAAATTTAGACTGCAGATTCCTCCACACCTGCTCCTTCTGCAGTGGACCTCATGCCAGACCAACCTGTCCCCACAATCCAACTATACACAGCTCATATAAGTCTTCACACCCTTACCAAAATCAACGGTCTTGCAAAAGCCTTAAAGAACCACCCGGATCACCAGTTCGTCAACTTCCTCATACAAGGTTTCACCCATGGCTTCCATCCAGGGTTACAGGTTATGCCAGAGTCCTCCTACACAGGCCATAACTTACAGTCAGCCATCTCTGAACCAACTTCTGGATAAGACTGACTCATTATAGACCTCTCATCCCCACATGGCTCTACCATCCCTAGCATCATTCCCAGCACGTACTTCTCCATGCAGTATTCCACTATCGACCACGCCATCTCCCTCATCAGCACCGCAGGCCAAGGAGCCTGGTTGTCAAAGGCAGACATCACCAGCACCTTTTGAAGTTCTTCCCATCCACCCACTACTGGCGTATTCAGGGTTCTGTGGAAAGGCCCATACTACTTCGCAGTGCATCTGACCTTTGGGTGCAAGAGCAGCCCAAAAATATTCTACTCTTTTTCTGAAGCACTCTGCTGGATCTTGATAAACAACTTCAAACTCCCATACATCACCTATCTCCTAGATGACTTTGTCACTGTCACGCCATCACTGTCACCTTCACCTCCAACTCACGGTCTTCACACCGTCACTTCCGCATCCCATGAGGTCAGAGTCCCTCTTTCCCCAGAGAAAATGGAAGGCCTTGAAATCTCAATTGAGTCAGTCTCACTCCAAGCATCCCTGCCTCCCGAAGAAACACACCGGATATCCTTGCTCATTTTAAACTGCCTCCTAGCTCCCAGATGCTGCAGATCCAAACTGCAACTGCTATCGCTGCTCGGCCACCTCAAATACACCATCCACCAGCCAAAAGCTTGTTTGTGTCCAGGAATTTCCCATTAGAGTCAGCCAGTAGGACCACTTGTGGGGCTTCCTCTTCAGGTGGATCGAAGCTGGGATGGGCAGAGATGTCTATCAAAGGTGAATAGAATCGGTCCTAGCACAGAACCTTGTGGAACTCTGTGACTAACTTTGGCGTGCACAGAGGACACACCGTTACCATGGTGTTGAATGTAGCACTAAGATCTACAAGTACAGAGACAAGTCCATTGTCCGATGCAATTAGAAGGTCATTTGTAATTTTGAACAGTGCTTTGTCTGTGCTATGATGCACTCTAAATCCTGACTGAAAATCCTTAAATAAACTATTGTTATTTAGAAAGTCACACAACTGATTGGCGACTGTTTTCTCAAGGATCTTAAAGTGAAAGGAAAGGTTAGATATACAGTAGGTCTATAGTTGGCTAAAACCCCTGGATCAAGAGTGGGCTTCCAAGAAGAGGTTTAATTACAGCTATTTTAAAAGACTACAGTTACCCTAAAAAGGGAAAAAACACAGCCACCTTTTCTTGTTACACAGTGACCTCATATTAAATCTTTGAAGGTACTTTTGTCTATATTATGCAATCAGAGCAAAACGTTCCACACTGCAATCAAAAAATAGATTTGAGAGCAAAACTATCAATACTGCAACCATTTTTATTTTATTTTATTGCAAATAAAATTAATTTGTGATTAAAAATGTATTGCTGCAAATTTAAAAGTTTTGTTTTTGAACCAAGCTTTGCTTTTGAAACCAAAAGCTTTGCTTGCTGATGAGCTGACTCTTGTGGGCGGGACCTGCGCTGAAAGATGTAAGACACATCCCTATTGGCCAGCCTCGATCAGAGTGACAGCTTGGCAACATCCACTGTTAGTAGACAGCAGACGGGGCGGGAGCGAAGACAGAAAACCAGTGCACCGGTATGTTTACACATAACTTCCGTCTTAGTAAAAACAAGAATGTTATGTTTGAACTGGTGCACGTAGACTGATTTTGTTTAACGATCTGTGATATTGTAATGGGTCAAAAAACATTATTTTGTCTGCCTGCTTAGTTAGCTGCTTGCTTAGCTCAATAAGCTAGTCACTACAGTTACATGCCCAGGCTGCCTATTAGCCTGCATGGCGTTGTGCATGTCGCTACTAGTTAACAAGACTATTTGTGTTCAGCGATCTAACGTTTGTTAATGTTATATTTGTGATGTGCTGTATTATTTTTATCAACCTCCATCTTAACGTTAGTTAATGTTTGTCACTTTCTTATCTTAGGTGTCATCCTGAGCTGTCTGGGTTCTATCCACCTGTTTTTATGCACATTTTGGATTTTAATAATAGCAGCAGAACTGTGACCTGCCAGATCTGTGTGGAGCGATGAGGAGACTGTAACCTTCCTCACATTAATACATAAAACAAACATAATGTCACATTTCCATCGTGTTTTCTACACTGTTTTTTTCACTGTTTGAGGTTTGATTGGCGCTGCCTCAATTATGTCATCTTGTTGCACCCTCTTATTCTGGAGAATTGATGCCACCTACTGCTTATCTTGATGAACCAACTCCTAATAATCACATACATTCGCATTTTCTTTTGCCGATTTAAGGCCCACACAATTTGAGGATGATTAATTTAATGCCTGCACTTTTAACATTTATGGGGTTTTTATGCTTAATTTGTGTCAGGATCCCTCCCTGACCCATCAGTGTTGTCCCTTGGGGAAGAACTAAAAAGCTTCAGACCCCAACTTCTAATATCCTTGGTGCTACATGGCTTGTCTGAGTTTTTACTGGTTGACTCCAAGTTTTGACCTGTGGTGTGAGATTCACCACTGGCCATGTGAAACACCCAGATGCTCCAGCATTCCCCCAAACTACATGTAGATGGTGCCAAATTTTCCACTGCCATACACTTTGTCCCAAACTTCTACCAGTTCTTCCATTTGGAGAGCCTAAATGTCACACAGGAGATTGCAGCTATGATAAAAAAGGGACCTTGAGTGTGAAC
This sequence comes from Siniperca chuatsi, assembly GCF_020085105.1. NCBI lineage: Eukaryota > Metazoa > Chordata > Actinopteri > Centrarchiformes > Sinipercidae > Siniperca > Siniperca chuatsi. The sequence continues at coordinate 2,188,475 of NC_058056.1, read as the reverse complement.
CTCAGGTGCTGCAACAATACTTAAAACTGTTCAGTGTAAATGTCTCACTCTATGGCTTTGTCATCCATCCTAGTGCTCCTCACCTTGGTGCCAGCCCAGATGCAAAGGTATATGGCCCTAATGTAGCTCCTAGTTTTGGGCTTGCAGAATTTAAATGCCTAGACATCTGTAACATTTCTGAGGCAGGGCATGTCAAATGTGTGAAGGGCCAGGGAAAACTGAAAAGAAATCATAAATTCTACTGGCTGGTTCAAGGTCAATTGGCAATAACTGGATTGAGCTGGTGCGATTTCATTACTAACACTGAGGAGGACATAACAGTTGAAAATAGTCTGGAGGGATAGAACGATGACTGCTGACAAAACTGAAGGTGAACTAAAAACTGCAATTAGTAGGCTTAAATTAAACAAGTCACCAGGATCACATGGTTATACAGCAGAGTGATATAAGGAATTTAAAAATCAGTTAACCCCTGTTATGCTCCCCACACTGAACTGGGTGTTAAAAAAGGCACAAACACCACCAAGCTGAAAGGAGGCAATAATCTCAGCTATACCAAAAGATGGCAAGGATAAGATAGGTTTTATACAACAACGCCAAACACAAGACAATATACGAAGGACACTACATATCATGGATCATATAAAAAAAAATAATAATTAAAGCAATTGTGATAAGCGTGGACACTGAAAAGGCATTTGATTCAGTTAGTTGAAACTTTCTCTACAGAGTTCTACAAAGGTTCGGTTTACATGAAACAATTATTAAAATAGGCACAATATGACAATCCGACTGGTAGGATTAAAATCAATGGATATTTATCAAATAGTTTTATCTTAGGAAGACAGGGATGTGCATGGTCACTGCTACTCTTCACATTGTATTTGAAACCGCTAGCTCATTACATTAGACAAAATGAACATATCGTGGGAATTAGTATTAAAGGGACATAGCATAAATTGGCCTGTTACGCAGACGATATTTTGATCTATCTTGGGCAACCAACATATATGTTACCTAAATTGATGCAATCATTTGAGCAATATGGTCAATTATCAGGATACAAGATCAACATAGGTCAAACCCAATTTCTTTCATATAACCATAACCCACCTGGAGAAATTAAAAGGAGGTACCCCTTGGCATGGCAAATAGAGTCTTTCAAATATTTGGGCATCAGCATACCAAAAGATCTTACAGAACTATCATAATGCAACTACTTGCCTATATATAAAAAATAAGGAAGACATAGCAAGATGGAACATAATTCCTTTATTTAGTCTCAGCTGTCACGGATACGCCAGGCTCCACCACTCCATCGTGTCTTCACTCCAGCGTGTTCCTACCCCAGCGTGGTTCCCTCTCCCTCCTACTCCAGCGGGCTCCCCACTCCATCCTACACCAGCGAGGTATCCACTCCATTCCACTCCAGCGGGATTCGCCTTCTCCGTACCTGCGTCCCTGTCTACCCTGGCTGTAATCCAATAAACATACATCTGGTTCCATATCAGTGTCTCCTGCCTCTCTGTCTGTAACATCAGCTCAATAATTGAATCCATTAAAATGAATATATTACCCAGACTTCTATCTGCTATATCTATTTCAGACCCTTCCAATAGAAATTAACCAAAAACCAATTCAATGAAGGGGACAAAATGTTATCAAGGTATTTATGGCAAGGTAAAAGGCCTAGGGTTCGTCTCAACACTTTGCAACTAGCCAAAGACGAAGGGGGTGGGGCCTGCCTTCTGTTAGAGATTATTATCATGCAGCACAGACGAGAGCTATGATATGCTTGTGCAACCCCTCATATATTGCTCAATGGAAAAACATTGAAGAGACAATACCTTCAATTCCAAAACAGGCAATCTTAGCCGATAACAATCTACAAAGTTACATAAATACTATTGATAACCCATGGGTGAAATGGACTCTTAAAATATGGAAAACTATTATAAAAGAATATAATCTAGAGGGAGATATTGTAACTCTTAAATGGTGTGCTTATGACTCTGAATAAATCAGATAATAGACTTAGATACTGGACAGCTAAAGGAACAGCTCTATGCAATATAATGGAAGAAGGAACACTGCTCAGTTTTGAAATGCTTAAAGAGAAACACTTATTAGAAAAACAAGACTTTTAACGGTACCTGCAAATGCGACATTATGTTAATATGAAGGTGAAAAATGTAGCGAGGAAAGTACATGTCAAATAGAACTGTTTAGAAAAGCATAGCATTTGGATACCAGTGAATTATTTCATGCATGTATAAGTGTCTGTCAAATCTTTACAGGCACTCAACTTCATATATTAAAACAAAATGGGAAAAGGAAGGAGGGATAAGTATATGTGAGGAAGAATGGACAACAGTATGGAGGTATCAATGGAAGTGTACCACCTCACAGAAATGGAGGGAGTTTGCATGGTATTTTATTACACCCTCTCACCCTTCTGGGATTGCCTCATTATCAAAGACTATTGGAGAAGGATACATAATGCCCTATAAGACATCTTTAAATATGTATAGAGTGTAAGACCATATATTTTGGGTATATACACCTCAGGAATGGTTGAAAAGAGATTAATATCTAATGTATATACTGTTGGTGGCTGGCAAAAAACTCTTACCAGTAAATGGTTATCACAGGAGAGCCCACCCTTAAATGCATGGATAGAAATCACATGGACATTTACAAAATGGAGAAGATATTATAAACTGGAACAATTTGCTTCACATTGGGAAAATAGATCAACTATGTAACGCCACATAGGCCTGATTTTACTTTGTATTTATTAATTATGTTGTAAAGAAAAGATCACTCCCCAATTGTACATATTTTGTTTTCTCTGGGTGTCCTTAAAAGTAGCCTACTATGTTGTGATCTGTGACAAAGGAATATATGATTTATACATACAGTATCTGAAATATATCTGCTTTACTTTTTCGGTACATGTATGGATGTGTAACACCAGACAGCTAAATGGTAACTGTAACACCAGTAATTATGTGTCTCTTAAGTATATCTAGGAGCACTATGTAAATATTTATAAATATAATACATTCCAAGAGACATGTTTTTGTCGTATGATGTGTAGTGGTATGTGGACCCAAAAGCAGATTATCAGGAAGCAGTATGAGGATGAGGTAGCCGAATGACTACAGTGTTTATTGGGTGAAGTGGTATGCAGGCAGGTACAGGCAGACAGACCGGTAGTAAACAGTTCAACAAACAGGCAAAAGGCAGATAGGTTACCAGTTGGCAGTGGTGGAAGTAGGGAAGTGAGTACAAGGTGGCAAAACAGTTCAATAGGGAGCAGGCAAATTACAAAATCCAGAATCCAACCAGGGTCCATGGGAGACAAAGAATCCAAAACAGAACTCACTGTAAAAATGCCGGGGAACTGGGCACAGGAACCAGGTACAACAAAAGCTGCACCAAATGGCGACACACACAAAGGTCAGGAACACTCACAAGACAGGAACAAAACTCAAGGCAGGAATCACACCATCAGTAACAACAATGACCCAACACTAAACAAAGACACAGACTTGGACTAAATACCCTAGGGGAGGTGAAACAACGAGACACAGGTGCAAACAATCAAGGAAGGGCCAAAATTCTAAACTGGAGGGAAAGCAAACAAAGAATACAAGGGCCAAGTGGTAGACCTCGGGCAAACAGCCCGGGGGCTGGACATGTGCGGAGTCGATCTCCTGAGGTCTGTGACGAAGATTGACACCATCTGGAGGCCTGGCGCAATGCCGGTGGCACAGGAGGCCGGCGGCGAAGATGGAGACCTTCTGGAGGCCAGCGACAAAGGCGGGACCCCTCTGGAGGCCGGCAAACCAGATCAGGGCCCGGCAACAAGACAGCAGGACAGGGAGCTGGCGATGGAGAGACTGGTAGAGGAGCTGGCAGAACCAGTGATGTCCAGGTACCCGGAGCCTGCCACTCCGGCAGAAAAGGAGGATATGATACTGCTGCTATCCAGCAAAGAATTCAGTGGCGTGCTGCGACCCAGCAGATGGTTCTGCGGCGTGCTGCGGTCCAACCGGGGAAGGAGGCAACTGCGATCCAGTGGCGACGAGGGATTGGTGCTGCTGCGATCCAGTGGCGACGAGGGATTGGTGCTGCTACGATCCAGAGGCGACGAGGGATTGGTGCTGCTGCGATCCAGCAGAGGCAGGGGAACAAAACTCAAGACAGGAATCACAACATCAGTAACAACAATGACCCACCACTGAACAAAGACAGAGACCCGGACTAAATACCCTAGGGGAGGTGAAACAACGAGACACAGGTGCAAACAATCAAGGAAGGGCCAACAATCAAAACTGGAGGGAAAGCAAACAAAGACAGGAAGTAAAACCACAAGACACACAAGGAGAGGGACACACTAGAAAATAAAACAGGAAATGAAAAACCCTCAAACTATAACAGTTTTGGGGTCTTAAGTATTTTATTAAATGGATAGTTGTCATTGGAACTGGTCTTGTTAAACAATGTAGAAACAAATATTAAAACTATTATTTTAGCTCATACTAGTAAAAGTATAGTAACTTCTAATAGTACCGACTGTTCTTGGCAAGTTGTATATATACACAATTGTATAGTACTGTGTAATTGTATTTGTATTACTGCAGAACTACATAAAAGAAAGTTGTAAACAAATCGGTAAAAGGCACTAACTAAACACTCTTGGCCTAATGAGCATTAAGCTCACTGTACTTACATAAACCTACAGTTGATCATCATCATCATATCAAACATGAATTCATACTTTTTGTGTATCTAAAGACAGTGGTGGAAGAAGTACTCAAAACCTTAAGTAAAAGTAGAAATACCATAGTCTAACAATACTCAATTACAAGTAAAAGTCCTGAATTAAAAATGTAGTTATTAAAAGTACACAAAGCATTATCAGAAACATTTACTTGAAGTATCAAAACTAAAAGTATACAGAATGGTGTGGTAGTTTGAGGGTTTTTCACTTCCTGTTTTATTTTGTAGTATTCTCCTTCCCTTGTGTGTCTTGTGGTTTTACTTTCTGTCTTTGTTTGCTTGCTACTCTATGCAATAGGTGGCCTTTCAAATCAAGTGGTCCTTGAAAGTTAGTCATCAAGCACCAGTTGGTCCGCAGCTGGTGTCCCAGATATGATACTCTTTCACTCTTCTGATTGCTCTTTCAGCAAGAATTAGAAGCCGAGCTATGGCTTGTGTTTTCAGAGCATCTTTTTTGCTAAACTGTGCTGTGATTTTAAAGGTGGGGTCTGATCAGCTTTGTCCTATGGTCAGCCAGCATCTTCTCAATGATGAACCGTTTGTCTGCCATGCGGCCATCTCGTGGCTCCAGTAAGTCAAGTCTTCCACACTGTTCAGTGAGCTCTTGATCAGTCATCCTGAGAATGATACAAACAAGCTGCCATTACAGTAGTAATGTCTTTCTTTAATATATCATCATTTATGGTCAAGGTTTTACACAATCTTGCATAAATCTACCTGTGTCCGTGGCCAATGCCATGTTTGTAGAGTGCTTGTGCAGGCCATAGTTGGTGGTACCGCCTTCACCTGCATCATGCTGTAATGGGCACTCTGAGACAGCATGGCCACAAGATGGATGTATAGAACTTTGTGGTGCATGATGAGCCATTCAACTGAAGTCAGTCTACAGTAAAGACATAAAACTTGATTACAAGAAATTTCATCTATCATTTTTAAAATCATAATTTGCTTATATTAAGGTGCATAACATTGTAATGTGATCATACAGAGCAAAGCATAAATGTTATTAAAAATTGATACAATACTGGACAACAAGTAATATTTTTCTCTAACCAGTAACATCAATAATACCGCGTCACATTCCCATACTTGAAAATGTGAATGAATGGTTTATTTCCATCTACTACCGTAATGTGATTATTAGGAGTTGATTCATCGAGCTGAGTAGTAGGGGGTGCCAATTCACCAGAATAAGAGGGTGCAACAAGATGATGTAAATGAGTGACCTCAAACAGTGAAAACACGATGGAAATGTGACATTATGTTTATTTCATGTATTAATGTGAGGAAGAATTCAGTCTCCTCATCGCTCCATACAGATCTGACAGGTCACAGTTCTGCTGCTATTTTTAAAATCAAAAACGTGCATAAAAACAGTTGGATAGAAGTCCAGACAGCTCAGCTAGCATGACACTTAAGACAAGAAAGTGACAAATGTTAACGAAATCTGATGATTGTGCTAAATGCTTGGGCTATTTAATATTCAATCTGGGAGTAATCCTAACAGGTGAGTGTGCGCTACAGGCATGTTTTGTCGTGTGTGTGGCCGTGGAGATAGCATGAAGAATGTTTGCAGCTAGGGCACGGGTGCCCTGTGGACTGGGGTGAATGCCATCTCTGTTAAAAAAGGTTGCATACTGACTGTAGCCATGTGTTGAGACTGAGCATCCTTCTAAAACGCCCTACATATCGACGGAGAGAGGGGATTGGCCCAGAGATAAAAACAGATTTTTGGCAGTCCGTGAGTAACTTTGAAAGACTGTTAAATCCTGCTTTAAAACTTGGGACTGTTGGTAGGCAGTTTCGTTGGTGCCAACACTGATAACAACATTTCTGACATGAGGATGTTTACTCAGTAGAGACGGGATCTGTTGAAATGGAAGTAATGCATTTTTGATTTAATGTTCTTGACTATAGAATAACCGATAATCAGTGAAGCAGGAGGAGGGGTCTTGGAGGTCTGAACCAGAGAGGGGATTAGTGGTTAACTGCATGCAGCCGAATCGGGGAGAGGGGGCATGTCGTTGGGAGCGTGCCCTCACCAGTTCAGAAGCCAGAACCGCAGAGCCGGTTACAGGGTGAGGGGTGAAATGCACGCAGCCAGGTCATGAAGAGGGGGCATGACGTTGAGAGCGATGGTCAACAAAAGATACGGATAGCTTGAACACAGCCGTGGAAATTGGAGGCGGAGACAAGGGACCATCAGACTCTGGAGATGAAGATGAGGTGGAGGGAAGTCTTGCTCGTCCAGGATGGAAAATCTGTTGGTCAGCTGGAGGGTCTGACATGGATGGGGGCAACAGGGGAGCTTCCCACCATGTTTACCCAGTCCATGGCTCCTTCTGGTTCGGAGTGGAACTAACCAGGGCCTTGGGCTTAGTACCCAGCTGGGTCCAGTGGTCTGCAGCCTGGGTAGCGGCGACATCCGGACACGGGACAGTCGAGTCCAGTTCTCTGGTGGGGTTGTGGTGGGTACAGTGGGGCCCATGGTGATTAGAGAGTTGTGTTTAGGTGCAGTCTGAAAAGGTGGTTTTTAGTCACTGGTGGAAAATGTGCAGTTGGGAGTTCATTCCACCATTGTGGGGCCAGAATAAAACAATGAGCGATAACCATGGTCCTCAGAGTGATGGAGTGGCAAATCGCCCAGAGGCAGAGGAGAAATTAAGGATTTGACCATGGCTTGGAGGTAGGGAGGAGCAACTCTTCCTGACTTTTGGTGTCACTAGCACCAGTCTTGAACTGAATGTGAGCTGTAGGGAGTCAGTTTAGTGAGCAGAGAAGAGGAGTGGTGTGTGGAAAACTTTGAAAGGTCAGCAGCATTGTGGTGAGGAGGAAGTTGCTGTAGTCCAGGTGGGCATCTAAATGAACACATGGACCACCTCCCAAGTGAGGAAGTGGTGAATCCTCCTGATGTTGTACAGAAGGAACCTACAGGAGCTTACTTGATTTACATGACAACCTAACTCAATAAAACATGAGAGATTAAATTATATGTTTCAGTTGCCATGTTTACTGCCATCCTAACCAAATGGTTTAAGATGCTTAAATGTAGGTAAACAAGACTAAGAGTATACAATGCTTTGAGCTAAATGCTAACAACAGCATGCTAACATGCTCACAATGATTATGCTAACATGCAGATTTTTAGCACATGGCATATATTTTACATATATTTTAGCATGTTCGCCATCCTAGTCTAGCGTGTTAGCATAACAATGGTTTTAATAACGTGAATTATTTATTATTTAATTATTATTGTACAACTCACGGTTCATTCTAGCATGTGTTTACTCTGGCATAGACAGTATGTTTTTACTTGTGTGTACTGTTTTTTTTTTACCATTGTATTCTTGGTGGAACACAGTGAATCATTGGCTGCTCAGTCATTTCTAATGCAGCCACAGTAATCCCTCAGCTCAGAAGGCAGAGTGGAGTTGCCCGTGACTGCAGAGCTGATGTTGTGATCATCTCTCATCACTCCCCTCATGTGAATAGACTGGGGGAGATGAAATTGACGGGGGAGGTTTAATGTAGTCCTGGAGAGTTCTCATCAGCATGATCCCAGACAGAAGAATGAAACCCAATGAGTTGTTTATTAAATCTCAGGACTTTATGACATGCACCGTCGTCACACACTGACAACAGAGGGCTGCAAATCACATCCACTGGATGTGGAGGGGGATTAAATCATCACACAGCCGCACTTCATGGAAATGCATTTAATACTGGCTTTATGATCGGTATAACAATATCTTTTTGTTGACTCTTGCTGCTTTGTTCTCTGTTCTGAAGCTTGACTGACTAGGGTTGTATTTCTATAAAGACATGTAAACCCAGTGTAAATTCTGTGTAAATATTTCTTATTATAACATACCAATGTTTTGATACCAACATGATTTTCACCTATTTTGGAAAATGGCAACTTTTAGTTGAGTATAAATCCAGGGTCCACTGTGCAGTTGTTGGAACAGGTATATGTATATGATTAACAAAACTAAAGAGCATCACTCACCTGTTCACGGAACAGAAACGTTTCCATTATATCAAATTTATCAATCTAGAGTGACTCCAAGAGAAACTTAAACTAAAATTACGTTTTATGGTGTGACAATGCTATGGTTAAGGTTTGGTTAATTTTAGGCACAATAATAACGTGGTTAGGTTTAGGGAAGATCATGGTTTGGGTCAAAATGACCCAATGACTTCGTTAAGGTTAGAGGACCTTCGTCAACATGGTAAAAATAATAACCATGGTTAAGGTTAGGGAATAATCATGGTCATCGTTCAAAGAAACCAACATGTACTGGTGGTAGGCAACAGGAAACACACAGTTGTCTCCTGTGTTAAAATTTCATGTTTTGTTGACCCATCCATCCACCATGACCTCTTCTCTACTCTGATTTTGTTGTCCTCAAAGAAGAAATTTGTATTTACATTGTACATACAACAACAAACAACATAAATACATTTGTACAGAATACATGGTGTGTTCTTGTGATTAGCGAGCTATGGAATTTAGCACCGCTATGGCAGAGGGGACAAAACTTCTACTAAAAAGTGCCTTTTTCCATCTAAGTATCTTGTATTTGTGACGGTAATGTGCTATGGTGAGTGCCACACAAGTGATGGCTCTGTTATTGAGATCAGAGAAGTTGAATGTTGGGAGACCAATGATTTTGGAAGCAGTGGGTGTAATACAGGACAACTTGTTCTTGCATGGTGAGAAAACAGGGGGAGCAGTAGACTATTATGGATTGAATTATGCTTCTGTAAGGTGGGGGGTAACAAAGAGTGCTTTGTCTTTGTCTTTGCTGGCTGGCTGGTTTGTGGATGTCAGAGTCTACAAACACCAGCTCTGTGAAGTTGTGTTTAGGTACTTTGAGCAAAATTATGTTAACAGGTCAACATGCTAACATGCTCATAATAACAATGTTAACATTCTGATGTTTGGCAAGCACAATGCTTACCATGTTCATCATCTTAGTTTAGCATTTTACCATGCTAATATTTGCTAATTAGCACTAAACACAAAGTACAGCTGAAGATGATGAGAATGTCATTAGTTTTGCAGGTATATGGTCATAAAATAAAGTATTGGACAAATAAACCTAATGACCTAATGATGGCACTGGATAAAAAAAAGTCAGAGGATCACCAAAATGATTACAAATAATTTTCTGGGAGGCATAAATCAAATTGTGTGCTTATCCATCAAATAAAGATTGAGATATTTCACTGGATAAGTAAAAACTTGTGCAAACTTGACATTTTGCATCTGCATTTGACATCTTGACATTTAGTGGAAAGCACATGTCCACTAGATTCTGATATTGCTTTTTTAAAAATGTTATCTTACAGTGGTAAAAAGGTCACTTGTCAAGAAAATTGACAGAACACAAGTCATTTTAAATGTTTGAACACATGATGAGATGGCATGCTTTTAGTTGTAACATATGAAAGTTTTCATGTAACTTTTGTAATATCTCATATGCCCTCTGCTCGCTTTACACATTAAAATGAAGTCTATCTAGTCTGCCTGTTCCCAGAGCTGCATTTGGCCCTAAAAAGGTTGCAGAATCACCAGGAGGACATGACCGATAAGAAAGCTAGACTGAATATCCGCAGCAGTCTGGGAATTGATGTGTGAAAAGTATCAACATGTTTTGGCACTCGCGTCTTGAGCACAACTGTGGATAAGAGGCTATTGAGTTTTGGGGTCTTCTGATTTTTAGATTTTTATTGTGGTTGAAATCTTTTCACAGCTGCGGCCTGAGAACAGTCTATATGACTGTAATAATGTAAATTTGAAATGAAGCATGAAAGTGTAAAATATAGCCGGACTCCTGACTGTGAACACTTTCACAAGATGGAGGCATGGCAAGTTTGCTGGGGCAGAGAATGAGGCTAATTCAGGGGGCAAAGCTGTGTGATATTACCGGCTGCAAATACATTTCTACTCTGATCTGATCCACCAAATACATGCTGGGATCTGAGGAAAATCCCGATCTGAGACAACAATTAATTCCCCCCTTTAATATGTATTCTGTTCTCATAATACCTTATTACCCCACTAGAACACTACACTCCCAGAATGCAGGGTTACTTGTGGTTCCTACAGTGTCCAAAAGTAGAATGGGAGCCTGAGCCTTCAGCTATCAAGCTCCTCTCCTGTGGAATTAGCCGCTGCTACAATTATTAGTATTAGTCATATTATTTATTAGTATTTTTACGTTATTATTACTTTTATAATTGTATTAATATTAATATTACCACTACCATTACATTATTATTATTTTAAAATTCTATGTGGAATTTGCATTGTGCTACTGTATGGTCTCTTTCCTGCTACTCTCTCTCTTTTCTTTCTTTCTCTCTGGTCTGGTTCTGCTCGAGGTTTCTGCCTCTTAAAGGAAGTTTTTCCTTGCCACTGTTGCCAAGTGCTTGTTCATGGTGGGATTTGTTTGGTCTCTGTAAATAATATTATAAAGAGTACGGTCTAGACCTGCTCTATAGGAAAAGTGCAATGAGATAACTTCTGTTATGAATTGGCGCTATATAAATAAAATTTAACTGAATTGAATATAACATGCTCTACGGTGTCCCCCATGGTTCAAATCTGGGTCTTATTTTATTCTCCATCTATATATATATATATATATATATATATATATATATATATATCTCGAAAATAAACTTTGTCCTTCACCCTCCGCGGGTGGTCTCATCCTTCGAGCTCGGGTCCTCTACCAGAGGCCTGGGAGCTTGAGGGTTCTGCGCAGTATCTTTGCTGTTCCTAGTACTGCACTCTTCTGGACCGAGATGTCTGGTGTTCTTCCAGGGATCTGCTGTAGCCACTCCTCCAGTTTGGGGGTCACTGCCCCGAGTGCTCCGATGACCACGGGCACCACTGTTGCCTTCACCTTCCAGGCCTTCTGCAGCTCTTCTCTGAGCCCTTGGTACTTCTCTAGCTTCTCATGTTCCTTTTTCCTGATGTTGCCATCGCTTGGTATTACCACGTCAACCACAACGGCTTTCCTCTGCTGTTTGTCCACCACCACAATGTCAGGCTGGTTCGCCATTACCATTCTGTCATTCTGAATCTGGTAGTCCCACAGGATCTTGGCTCGGTCATTCTCTACCACCTTTGGACGTGTTTCCCACTTTGACCTCAGGGTTTCCAGTCCATACTCAGTGCAGATGTTCCTGTACACTATGCCAGCCACTTGGTTATGGCGCTCCATGTATGCTTTTCCTGCCAGCATCTTACACCCTGCAGTTATGTGCTGGATTGTCTCAGGGGCCTCTTTGCACAGCCTACACCTTGGGTCTTGTCTGGTGTGGTAGATTTGGGCCTCTATTGCTCTGGTGCTCAGGGCCTGCTCCTGTGCAGCCATGATGAGTGCCTCTGTGCTGTCCTTCAGTCCAGCCCGCTCTAGCCATTGGTAGGATTTCTTGATATCAGCCACTTCAGTTATGTTCCGGTGGTACATCCCCTGTAGGGGTTTGTCCTCCCATGATGGTCCCTCTTCCAGGTCCCTCTTCCAAAGTTTTTATATATATATATATATGTATATATATATATATATATATATATATATATCTCGATATAGATATATATATCTATATATATCTCGAGATATATATATGTTGGAATGCTACTACTCCAGTACTCTAGTTACCAGCTACCAGTAAGGCTACGAGTAATACAAATTAAAATAGCTTAAAACTGGAGATTTCCAAAATGCGTTTTGGAGCTGGGAGCTGCGGTAGAGTAATCAGAGCAGAGAATCAGAATGACTCGTAACGTTAGCTCAGCTGCTAACTAGCTAAGTTAGCTTTTCAACATCTGGCTAACTGTGATGTGAAGAGAAGAGGACACCATAAGCTAGTAACGTTACATAACGCTAAACAGGGACTTTTTATTTTTACTTCTCTGTGTCAGACGTGTTCTCACCTACTGGAAATACTCTGGTTTAGGCGAGGGGTGCAATAAAACAGCTGTTATTTTATGAGAAATCACAGTCCTCTCTCCTATTAGTGCTAGCTTCACAGTGGAGCATTCAGGCCAAGCAGCAACCTGAAAAGTGAAGCTAATGCGGAAGTGCCTTAAACCTGCATTCTTTCTAATGGCCAGCAGGGGGCACCTCCACTGGTTGCAAAAAGAAGTCAGATTGTATAGAAGTATAAGAGAAAATGAGCCTACTTTTCACTTGATTTATTACCTCAGTATACACTTTCCTAGTCAGTTTATGGTCTCAATCGCTAGTTTCAAGCCCTCAATACAGCATGTTCATTTTGTAAATTATGGTCACATTTAGAGTAAAATAGACAAAAAAGCAGGTATGCAAGTCGCTACCATGGCGACCTGTCAATCAGGATAGAGGCATAGCAATGCAAATCCATGGCACTTAGTACATTTAAACAGCTGTAAACTTCTTTTGGTTGTTGTCGTGTTTTTGTCTTTGACCCTTTCACAGTGTTTTTTCAGTTCATGAAAGTTAAATGTAAAAATTTGTTTGTCTAAAAATGTCTTGTCACGATGACTACATCCACTTCTTTTAAACAGTCTATGGTTCAGGCCCAGTCAAAACAATGCAGCTTCGCTGGCTTCCAGCACCAGCCACATGTGTAAAATATAGCAGCTCTGTGGATGAGAGGGGAGTTGACTGCTGGAAGTCTAAGATGTCTTATTTAAGTTAATGTTCTGCTTGTTCAACTGTTGTTTGATAAATTGCTGATTAAATACATTCAGAGAGGATTTGAATTGCTATTTTTATTCTAATCTTATCGTTTTGGTGCTGGCTAAAACCCCTTGGGGGGAGCCAAAAATTTCCCTATGCAGGAAAAACCCCAGATACACAAGATAGATTTTTGGTGTAGTATCCCTTTAAGGCACTGAATGAGTTTTCTCTACGAGTGAATAGAAGGTGGGTCACTTGCTGCTTAATAAAACCCATAGCACCCTGGAAACATATTGCTTTCTCTCCACTTGTTAATACAGCAGCATGGGTCTACAAACAGGCACCAAACTAATTAACACTCTTTGTGTGTTGATGTGTTCCAGCATGTTCTGACAGCCAAGAGATAACTGCTAGACAGCATTAGCAACTCCATCTTTTTATAGTAGCACCAGTACTATCAGTTCTATTAGCGAAGCTACGCTCTGGCAGACTGTGCTACTACTGTTGCTGTGGATCCAAGCACCAAGACATCCATTTGCCTGCCATTTTACGTGATCTGAATGCAAACACAAGCTCAGACCCAATCAAGGGAAAGTGACATAGTGGCGAGACTTGACACATAGGCAATGCTGTCTAAATGACTACAGGATTGTGGGTAAACAGTATCATCCAGGCCAGGCAATGAACCTTTCCTCACCAAGAAACCTTAATCACAGAGGTTAAATGCCAGTGTACAGCTATTAACCCTGGCCATCTACAGCATGGACAATTTTCCTTTGTCTGTCTTTATTCTTATTTTCAGAGAATGCACACTTCTCCCTTCCTTAAGCTCCCAGCCTCATTTTTCATTTCCCCATGTCCATCTTACGTGACAGCTCCCAAATGGTAGAAATACTGTATGTGCAGACCAAGCACCATGATTCATTTTGCCTGACAGTCCTCTTGAAAGCCAGCTAAGGAGCATGCTATTCAGGCTGAGAGAAGTAAAGTGTCAATCCCCACCACCATCACCCCCACCGCCAACTCCATCCCCCTCCCACTCAATCTGATATGTCTTATTGTTTTCTTATGAGAATCTGAGATAAGAACTTCCTGAATGTGTGCTCAGATTTTGTTGCGTTTGTCACTTCCATGGCTCTTTGGGGACATGATATAATAGCTCTAGCCCTGATGTCAGCAAAGAATTGTGTTTTTCTGAAAGGAAGACGTACTGTACTCACGAGGGCTCTGGAATCTTTGAATTAAGACACTCTTGATTAATTAGGCCCTGGATCCGGTGCTGCCCTCAGACCTCGAGGGAAGACTCACTCTCATCCCCCAAAACAGACTTTTCTTCCTGGGTTGGAGACTTGAGCTGATCCCCAACAGACTAACTTTTGGCCTCGAGGTGCCTGTCCTACATTTCACACAGCACATTGTTCTTATATTCTTTGAACTGGACAAGGTGTTCTGCATATTAAAGCACTCTCCCAAGGCTCACAACATTTAGACATTCAGAGAAAGTGACACTATGACGCATTCTTGATGAGGAATCATGTATGGGAAAATTACAAGTTGTTATTGGATACATCTAAAAGCAAACTATTATTGAAACTGAAATTACTGAAATCATCTGAGCAGTTAAAGACTTTTGCCATGTAGAGTGTTGAGAGATTTCCTCTGCTGCATCATGCATTGCAGGGTAATTTCACTGACTGAGTTCCAACTCTTGTCATGTCTGTGACAAATAGACTGGCAGACGTTTCAAATTACACTTGCTGCAGTCTGTACAAATGTGAATTTGCTTGCAAACACCAGTAGATAATAAGGGCAAACTTCAAAGCCTGGACTCTGATATACATTGAAGCGGTTACTCCAGATGTCTTCCTGCACTAAAGGATTGGAACTACACTGTCACTTCCATATCAAAGTCCCCTTGATCTGGAATCCTCCTGTTAAGGCAGACATTTTACTCTTACTCATAAAACCAACAAGGTTTAAGTCAGTTTAAATAAGAGTTTAAACCTGTTGCAAAACATTTCAAACCTAAATAAAATCTAAACCAAATGATCTCTTTTCTTATTGTCAGTCACTGTTTTGTATTATGTATTATTTCAAGCCTCAGTGGCATTTCTTGTGGTAAAATGTGATCAAATGTTTTTGCCTGGATTACTGACAAATATACATGGCAGACTATAATGCTGTTAATAACAGGTAAGACAGTTCAGCAGTATGAGATGCAGTAGATTATGGATTTGGAATTTTAAAGACCCTCACCCTCAAGGCCTTTACACACCAGGGCCGTGGTGAATAAACAGCACAAAAGAACTCGCCTGTGAATATTTCGCATCAAAACTATTCATACCGGTAGCAATCCGAATTTGCGACAGTTGCAACACAGTTCAATAAAGTGTAATACTCCACAGAGAATTATCACCAATTCTGCAGTTCCCCTCAGCTGTACAAAGCATTTTAGCCTCTTTTAGCTCATTGTGTTGGTTTTATGGCCCGCAACTTCACTGTTTTGGTTCAGTCTCACAGCTCTCAACCTGGTTTCCTGGTTTCTTGTTAAAAAGATAAACTCACTGTACACTACCCGCCCAGCACCAAACAGCAGACAGACAAAGCTAGAGACTAGCTGGATAACATAGTGGACGCATTAAGCAGCTAAAGAGTCGAATAATTTTCTCAGGAGTTGGTGGAGTGGAAAGCTTTAAATGACTTATGTTTTTAATGAACTACAGAGTAGCCTAACTCCAGCCTCCACAGAACGTATTATTATATTCCTGTTCAATGTGGTTACAAACAACTTTAATCATTAATCCAAGTTAAAATTACAAAATCTTACATGGAATTCAAATTAAAATCTCAGATTATCTATACTGATTATAATGGAAAGTTAAATAACATGACTCGATGATATATCGTGTTAAGAATTTCAATATTTGATTGACTGTAGGGTTTTACCAACTGTAAGTACACTTATAAATGGGAATGACTAAACAGTTATCACATCAAAGAAGTTACCAATAGTCCATTTGATACTTTTTAATGTTATGCATATAACATATTATGTTAAAATATGCTGTTTTCTGCTCTGCTCATGTCATATTGAAGCATATATCTATTACTTTTTTGTAAGGTTGATTTTATTTGTGTTAACATATTTTGATTTTGGAACTAATGTGAAAGTTTGTATTGTGTTTATGACAAATGCAGAATGACAGGAGAATGACATCACAGTAATTAAAGGGTTTTCTCATCCAACAACCAACATTATTGCTGCAAGGTAAGCAAGATTCAGACAGTGGATATTTGTTTGGCTTGCCATCATCATTCACCTGGGCCAAACGCTGTGAGTGACGTCAATCTTTGTGGCATTCAGAGATTGGCTGAGACTGTGCAACTAGAGTCTAACACACAAACATGAAAAAAACGATATGCTTACCTTTTGGGTAGAGTGCAGACAATTCTAAGATCAGGGCAAAGACGCATACCTAGAACCTTCTTGCTCTAAGACTAAATTGTGAACTAATGTTTACTAGACATTTCATTCTGAAACAAAAAAATTCAATGTTCTACTGATGCTTAAGAAAAAAATAATCTGGAAATATACTTTCATCATGAATATCTTTACCGAAATTTTGAGCCAATCCATCTGGTAAATGTTAAGATATTTCACTGGATAAGTGAAAACTTTGACCTGCTGATTAGAGGAAAAGTCAGTAGGATTTATTTTTTGGGAACCATGAATTTAAGTCTAATTTTCATGACAATCCATCCAACAGAATTGGATCGACCTGAGTTTATACTCTGAAACAAAAATAAATAAATAAAATTACTTCAAAGCCTACCATTCAAGATTCCTACCCTCAAGTTGGATCATGCAGCGCTAATTTTGAAACATCTCCTGTCTGTACAAAATAATTGAAGGAATTAAGGAAGCCTTAGTATAGACAAATGGAAATCACTTAAAGAGCGAAGTAAAAACATGAAATAAATAAAATGGACCACCATGTTGACTTTGTACACAAGATATCTCATACCCCAACTTTATCGCCAGATAAGAATGTGCATGGCAACTACAATATGGTTAAGGTTAGGGAAAGACTGTGGTTACGATAAGGTTGGGAAAGTATGGCACGCTACACACCCATCCACAACACTGACCACCACACCTTTACTTTTCTTCTCAATATATAAACATCACACTGCTTCCTGCACTGGCACTGAACATTGGTATTACCTAATAGGCTGATTTCCTTCAAATTACATTTATGCTCCCAAGGGGATGTACCTTCATGATATTAATGACGCCTTTTCTCTAGTACTCCGTAAAACCATAGCCTTTTTTAGTTTTTGTCATTCTTCTTTTTCTTTGTTAATAATCCTAATCTCAATATATAATTAGGCTATCACAATAGGTTTGTTTAACAGATTCCACACAGAGCCACCAGTTTCCCAGTAATCCTGATTTGCGAAACATCCTGCAAGTCATCCTGCTCTCAGCCTGAGTTGCTCTCCTCACACCATGTTGTGAGACCTGTGGGGAATGTCAGGAGGTTGAAAGGTTGCCAACAATCACGGCGGCTGAGGCTGAGTGTCTCAATGTGCCACCCTCACGAACCATCGAGGTGGTTGTGCTCAGTGTGGAGGAAGTAATGAAAAGGTCAGTTCGGGATTAGAAAGACTACCGATCACCTCAGAGGATGTGCCTTTGAAGGTCAACTCTGGTGCTAAAAGACAACTGTAAAATGTGAAGTTTAGAACATACAATGAAAGAAAGAAATATTCAGAGAAGGAGCTCCCAGGAGCAAGATGTTGACAGAACTTGTAATGCCAGTATAAGACTGACTAGTTGTCCATAGATGACCATTTGCATGATGCCTTCTCCACATCTAAAACAGTGTATATGTTAACCTTGTTTTAGCAAGAAAACCTTTTGACTTTGGGGAACTTTGAGGAGAGATGGCTTCTACAAAATTGGCTCCAATTTATTGTGTTTGCATAGAGTTGCTATTTTTCAAGGGCTCATAACAACACAGACATGTGACTGATAATGACATGTTAGCAAGCACATGAAGCGCGGCGATGTGCCGCAAACCACCCGAAAGCACACCCCTTTCCTTTCGGCCATGTTAACCGATTTGGCTGTTCAGACAGAGCGTGCCACAGCGCGGAGCTCTGCTGTCGGATCGCGCTCAGCAGCAATATTTCCGGCGGCTGGTCTATTTTTTTAATCTGGCAAGAAAACACACCGATAATCTATTATAAACAATATAAACTGATATTACATATGATATAAATGATCTGATTCTGATAAATATTATCCCATGCTTGCCAACCCTTTTAATTTCTCTGCCCCTCTCCCTCCTGTTCTCCTGGAGTAATTTTTTTTCCTCCCCACATGATGAAATATCAAGAAATAGTATCACTGCTATTTGGGATTGTGTTTTTTAAATTGTGTACTTATTCCATATATTTGTCAGTTGTTTTCATTATACTTTAATGATTATTTTCTTTTTTTCTTCTGAACCCCAAATTGCTCCCGAGGAGGCTGTGCCCTCGGTGTATGAGTGTGTGTGAATGATTAGTTTCTTTCAACTAATGAGCAGTTGGCACCTGCCATCAGTGTGTGAATGGGGTGAATGTGATATGTAGTTAAAGCGCTTTGAGTAGTCAGAAAGACTAGAAAGGCGCTATATAAGTACACTCCATTTACCATTCACATATTAATCTAATATCCCTCCCACTGCTATACACTTAGTGAAAGGCGCAGACCCCTTTCCCAGGCTACCTTTAGAGCATTAGGTACTGTATTGGCCTGATCAAAAATCTTTTGAATTCGTTCACTTAGGCCCATGAGGACGAGAAGAGTGAGGACCACCTTTCTACATCAGATGAAATTTTCCTCAGCAAAAGGTCAAAGTTTTTCTCCACAATTTCACTCAACTGAATGAAATAGAATGCCCTCTTGATACCATTGAAATGACCTTGCTTGGAAAAAGGATTTGGGGCAGTAGGAAGTCAGTGGGAGTGCTTCAGATTTTGACCAGTTCACTTTTAGTTTTCCAGAGAGTTTTGAGAATGAATCAATAGAAGGTGAAGGTGTATTCGCTGCCTGTACGATTCAACATCCTTCAAAAGTCTGTGAGCCCCTGAGAAGTACATAAACCCTTCACTGTGAGAACAGAGTTAGTTTGTTTACTACATCGAGAGCTACTTCGATCTAATGTCTACTCCAGAGTGATAATAAAATCTCCACCAAGATTTGATAATGTGAAAGTTCCCGCTCTCAAGTAATTCACTGTTAAGGTCTACAAAGAAGGCATTGTTATCACCATTTGGAGCCTAAATATTAGCCAGTCTCACTGACTGTCCCTGAACGACTGCCAACACAATGATAATCTTACCCTCTCCATCAGATATTTCTTAAAATAGCAACACCTTTGCTCTGACTAGAACCAGCACTGAAGAACACATGTCCCACCCAATCCCTATACAGTTTATTAGACTCATGTAGAGACAAATCTCTTGTCTCTTGTAAAAAGTCCACATCATATTTCTTAGCCTTTAAGCTGCAGAGTACCTTCTTTCTCTTGATAGGACTCCCCAGGCCGTTTTACATTCCACGTAGTGTAGCACAACTTATTACCACTAGCGATTACAGGCAGTGACAATTTAGAAAGATATTGACCTGGCTACCTTGTTTGTGTTCCTAATGGACCATGGCTTGAAAACAAAAGTAAAAAAAATTCTGGGAACTTAAGCTGCTTCCTCAAGTCAACCTTCAGTTCCAAGTCTTGTGCCGTTGTGAGCAGGCCAATAGAAGTGGTGCGTGCCTCTCTTCAGGCACACATAGCATCAAACACAAATCAGTCAAATGTGTAAAGAACATCTACAAACAAAACTAAATCGCCACTCCTTTGTTTTAGTTATTGTTATTATTATTATGAGAAAAAACTAACTAAATAAATAAATAATAATATAATAATAAATAGAGAAAAGGAAGTCCAAAGAAACTAAAGGCTTAACCTTAGACCTATGAGAAAGGGAAAACAAGATGGAGATGGAAATAAATTAATTGCCTAAACATATTATTGGTGGGGTTTAGTAAAGTGATTGCAGAGAGATTTTTTTTTTTTTAAGAAAAAAGAAAAAGGCCTGTCCCTCCAAGCATCACAGTAATATAGTATATAATAAAATAAAGCATCTGTGTACAAATAAATAAGATACTTTATTAGAAGAACAGACACGTCTCTCTTCCCTGCAACTGACCTCATTCTTACATAAGCCCTCAGCAAAAATGTGGTGGTCACAAATGGATGGAAAGGAGTTTCTTAGTGTCTTAAGTGCAATCCATAGCTCTTCACGGGTCTTCAAAGGTGCGTGGCCCACCAGCAGTGTCAATCCTCAGCATGTCAAATTTCATCCTGCACTTGTGAAGAGCCCTCTTCGCGTCCGGCCCGGGTCTCTCTGGAATACTCCAGGAAGATCAACACTTGTTTACCTTCCCAGATGACTCGGTTCTTTTCCCTGGCCGCTTGGAGGATGTGTTCCCTGCCTTAGAACAGGAGGAATCTCGCAACGATGGTCCTGGGTCTCTTGTTTGTAGCTCTGGGGCAAGCGTGGATTCTATGAGCCCGGTCCATCTAAAAAAAAAAAAACAGAATGGGAGAAGTCTGAGGGCATTTGGTGGGCTGGTGAAGAATAACGCTGAAGGGGCATGGAAAAGTGGAGATGTGGCTGAAGAGAGGGACAGAGAGGCGGACATTGTGACAATAGTATTACTCTTTTCCTTCCCATTGGTTATTCCTACAAATCACAGGTTGCAGCCAGCTCGGATTTTGTGGCAGGAGGATTCTTTTTTAGCTGGGCTTGAGCTTCCTGATCAGCATCCCCTCTCTCCTCTACTCTCCGTCATTTGTGTCAGGGTAAGTTTCTGTTCTATTGAGGCTGTGGATTTTCTAATCTCTATAAGCATTTCAAATAGTGAAGAAGCAGCATGCGGGTGCTCATCGTCGTCCATAGCGGTTGCTAACACCTGGGATGTTGACCTCAAAAACCTAAATTCTTCGCTTTTATAAAAGTAATAAAACAACAGAAATTTCTTAATTTACTAATTTGAAAATAATGTAAATAAGGATATGTTTGCTAGTCACTTGAAAGCCAGACTTTCAGGCATCCATCTCAATCCTGGCATGACATGACTGCCATTGTCTGATTTTCTTCATACATCCATGGTCTGTCTTTTCTGTCCGTGCAATAACAGCAGCTAAAGTTAAACTAAAATTACACTGAAAGCAACAAGGAAAAACATCTCCAGCCATTTCTACACATACTGTACAGTCAAATACAAGGTGCACAGACCTGTAGCATTTATCTGATCCCTGATCAGTTCAACCGCTGTATGGGCGAGGGTGCGGCATTCATTCATGAATGAATCAGATTAATGAACTCTGAGTGAGACAATTTTTTTTTACACATTTGCACCATGCTTTTTTGAGAAGATGCATGGAGTGTACATGGGGTCAGTGATCTCACATGTGGGGGGAAGGATCTGACTTGTTATTTACAACAATGAATTATACCTGGGTGAGATGGCAGCAGAGCAACTGTGGAGATGTTAAACTGTGACATAAAAAAATACCAAGGATGAATTGTTTGATTTGTTGTTTTGACTGTGTAACAATTTTGAGCTTTGCCATATACATATTTACCCATAGAATAAAACCTGAACTGCCAACAGAGAAAAGAAGAGCAAGCTGGGTAAAGCTGGAGGAGGTCAGGGTCCCCACAGATCCTTAAAAAATCTTAAAATATCTTAAATTTAGTTTTTGATATTCAAGGTCTAAAAATATCTTAAAATGTCTGGAATTGTAGGACAGGAGGTATTAAATTTGATTTGAGGCAGAATGAATGAGCGTTTTTATATTTTTTATATTTTTGTTTTATATTTTTCACTTGAGTCTTTTCTTTTCATGCCGCTTTCTACTTCTACTCCACTAACGTTACATCTCAGCGTCAAATATTGTACTTTTTACTCCACTATGTTTGTCTGAAGGCTTTAGTTACTATTTTTCAGATGAGTTTTTCATACCCATCCTGACCAGTGTAAAACCATGTATCTCCAAATGTGGTGATTTTGAATGTTTGTGATAAACTGAAGGATGAAGCGTTTCTTTACGAGTTGAGAAAATTCTCCTACTTCTTAAGCTAAATAAACTATTTCAATCCCCCTTGAATTAGCTGGAAAACGCATCGTCACAAAGCTGAAAACAGGCTGTTTTTCTGAGCTTGTGAAAAGTTGACTTTTTAGAGATACGTGGTTCTCACAGGACAACAACGCTACAAACACGTGATGATCTTATAGACCATGATGCATTGTTGTAGATTAAACTACCCAACAGTATATAAAGTAGTTAAAATGAGCTCAATCTTAAACATCTGCAGCAGTAAAATGCAACATACACATTAATGCAGCAGGAATATTTTTTCCAGAAGCATCAGATATAACAGGAAAACACTGACAGGAGCATTTTACTGCAGAATGTGTACTTTTTCTTTTGAAAATTTTAAGAAGCTAGCCGATAATACTTACAACTTAAGTAAGGTTTCGAATGCAGGACTTGTAGTTGAGTATTTTCACAGTGTGGTACTTTTTTACTTAAAGGATCTGAATACTTCGTCCACCACTGCTGCTCTGGTAAAGCCTTCAGGCCCCGCTATCAAACTACTGCCATAGAGTTTTATTTTCATTAATGAGAAAGTAGTTATGTTAGCTAATGTGAACTGAATATTTCAGTTATTCAAATTCAATAAAACTGTATACTATAGTGTAGTTTGTCGATTTCTTTTGCTGTGGTAATGTTATTATTTTTTTCCTTTTAGAGGCATTAAAAGTCATTACATTTGTACTTAAAAAATGTGCAGATACCCTGGGGGTAACAGTTACTATCAGCATCAGCCTTGTAGGAAGACACCTTGCATTGGTGATAAAGACTCCAGTTTTGTATATCTGGGTGTGTTAAACCTGTTCCCCTCAGCCCAGGAAAACATAACGCAATTTTTAGCCCTTTGATGATAAAAATCATCAGTCTGTTGTCGATTCCATTAAGAACTTACAGAGCTGTACTGCTAGCTGATTATAGCATTACAGAATATGCATCACAGCTCAGCTTTAAAGATGTGAAAAAGAGGCAAAGTGAGGGTGAAACACAGATAAAGACGAGATCTGCAAGAAGAGAAAATAGGACACAGCAGGACAAAATGGTGTGTGAGAAATGAGAAGAGGAAGGCAGTGTGTGGAGGAAAAGGAGAGACTGAGAGATAAACAAAGTAGAAAGAGAAGGCAGAATTAAGAGTGGGAAAGTAATACAATTAATAATATATAAATAAATGCAGAGAGGATCACCATGCATTTGATTAGATTGAGATGAAACTCTAAAGATCCCCTGGAGGAAACTGCTGGTTCAGTAGGACGTGAAAGAAAAGATTAGGAATAATCAAGATTAAAACCCTAAGGTCGTAGCTGTTTATGAATTTTCACTGGATCAATTGTTTTTTATTGATTTTTATTTATTTATTTATTTTTTTACATTACCACTAATACAAGTCATAAAATGCATTTACAAAAAGTAAGTAACTCCTCAAAGTTGAGTTGAATCTGTGTTTGATTGACGCTATAGTAAAACGCTGACGTTACTGCTTAATGCAAGATTTGACTGGCTATATCAAAATAAGGTCTACTAGGGGGCGAGAGAACACAGGCCAATTGATTTACAGAGCAGATATGTATGCTGTAGTAGAAAATGAAATTTAATTTGAGTTGAACTTTAAGATTTTAGTCCTGGCGACACCCCTGGTTACTGTGACGGGTAACTAGACACTGTTTTTGTAAGGGGTTACAAAGATTGGGAACCACCGGTTTAATCTTTAGCTATGTATTGTATTTCTTAAACTCATGTGTTTCGATGTAACATTTTATCTGAAAAGTAACTGGTAAATAAATATGTCAAATAAATGTAGTGGTGTAAAAAGTACAACATTTCCATCTGAAATGTAGTAGAATAGAAGTATCACGTAGAATAAAATTAGTACTTGAAACTTGAGTAAATGCACTTCGTTACTTTCCACCACTGACTGCAGCAAACATTCCTTGTCAGAAATACAGCAGAAGAGCAGCTGGTGTATCTGTTTACAGAAACGTTTGGTTGTTTTAATAAAGTCTGTCAATAATAATTACAACTTTCATCTGATTTGATGCTGCTCACAGTTTGAGTAGTTTTCCACACAACAGCAGGACTCAGTAAAAGGACTTGGTTTGCTTGCATTCATCTAACATCTCACTGCTATTCCTGAATCTTACTCCCTAATATATTTAAAACTATATGCTGGCGATCTAAATCCAATGCAGCAATGGTGGACTGCTCCACTACCAATAAAAATTACTATATAGAGAGGTAATTACTGAATGTAAATACATAAAATGGCTTTTGCTCAAACATGCTGACCATACATAGTATCAAAATTGGGGTGATCTGAGTTTGATTTCATGAAAAAATTGAGATTAAAACTTTAATGTGTCTTATCCTTATTAATAAAGAAAGAAATGTACTCTTGAATTGTTTAAGAATTGTTAAAGATAAAATAACATTATTTAATGGGCAAAATCCAAAGTAAATCCACGTCTCTTTTACATGCCTAAAATTTATTTTGAAATGTCAGCTGTTGTTGACACTTATTATATTCTGTTAATTTGCATGCAAATAAATTGTGAAATTGAGAGCACCAATTAGTAATTTGTATGCATTTTTTTCCTCCATGATACCTACCAGTCTCCATAGGTCTTTCTGCTGAATTTGACAATTGCAGTTTTAGAACCTAGAGTGATTGCTGATGGTACAGTATGTTTTGCATTTTCGCTTTTCAAATATTCCCAAAGATGCTCAGTAGGGTTGGAATCTGGTGACTACAAGTCAACAAGCCTTGCTGCTTACTGATGTTTTTATCCTTCTGGAAAATACAGCATATTCTTTGTCCACAACTTGAAGAAAAAACAGTGCATAACATTATGGGAAGTTTTTTATTTCTTATGCTGATTTCTTTTCAGATCCATCTCTCTTTGGTCAGTGGTGATCCTGTGCAGTCTTGTGACTACAGTCTACTTTTGTGCAGTTTTTTGTTCTTTATTCAGTTAGCTCTGTGTCTCATATGATACAGATGCTGCTCTGTTTCTGAGATGTTAGTGTGATATACAGGTCTACAGATGATGTGGTCACTGTAAGTCTACTGGTCTGGCTTTGAATGCAAAGCCTACTTTTTGAAAATCTCTCTGGTAAACATTGCACTGACCGATAAGTTTTCAGTTTAGCTGCAATGCATTATTTCAGAATGCTGCACTAAATGCACAATTTGCTGTGTAATACACAATAAGCTTTTTTATTCTGTTTTATTCAAATAGTATGTATTTTGTATTACATGTATTTTGCAACTTTAGTTCAACTTGAAAATGTCCCAGTAAAATGAACAAATGTGTACAGTCCTGAGACATCAAGACAATATAAGATTTGTGCATTTCAAAAATTCAAGGACTTTCCTCTTCCTGCTGACTGTGTGGAAGGTCCTTTACCCTCACTTCCTGCAGGATGACTTGTGCATGGCTGTTTTGATGCACTCCAGACTACACTTAAGGATATTGCTTAGAGTGCAGGGAAATCTGCACATCTTTAATTTGGAAAGTACAGGAATGACTGAGTAATGCAGTGGAATGTAACTTCTCTCACAACTGGGGTTAGTTAGTTAGTGAGTGCTACAGTGTTTCTGTTTCAGTGAAAGTGTGTATTGTTTTTTCTTTGCAAACCAGTCTGACTTTCTATGACTAGACATTTGCAGATACACGGGTCTGTGGGAAGAAGCCAATGCCAGAATCTTCCACTTTTAAATTTCTTGAAATATCATATTTATTTATTTATTTAAAGAAAGGGGGGGAACAATGCATATTAATGAACATTTACACAAATGTAAATATGCCAGATTATAGCCTAAGGCTAATTTCCATCTGCAGACCCCCTGGCAGGTTAACAGAAAGATAAGAACATACAGTACACTTCAGTTGGACAGAGACAGGAAAACAAGGTTTTATCGTGTTAGTACAACTACAAACATTCAACAGAAAACAAGTCGAAGGGTCACAGACAACAGTTAAGACACATATCTGTATTGCACAAGCCCTTCTACTGCAGTGTCCTATTGCACACACCCTTACATTGCACTGATCCTTATTGCACACACCCTCATATTGCACTGATCCCTATTGCACACGCCCTTATATTGCACTGATCCCTATTGCACTGATCCCTATTGCACACACCCTTATATTGCACTGATCCCTATTGCACACACTCTTGTATTGCACCGATCCCTATTGCATTTTGACTTGGAGATATAGTTAAGCGTATGTTGCACAGGAGTAAGTTTTAACATATTTGGGCTCACACATGATCACATGTTTGTCTCTCTCTCAACCATGATTTTAAATGTTTCTTAAAAGTAGGAAAACTTGTGCTTTCCCTCACTGAGAGTGGAATAGTATTCCAAAATGTTACACTGTGGTATGACCAGACGTTTTGGGAGAAGGCAGTTCGCCTGAACGGTAGCTCACAGTCGCCTCTGATGGTGGATTGAGTTATTCTTGATCCAGCAGAGCTGACAGATTTTGGCTTGATAAAATCATTCAATGGTGGAGGCGCCATACCATGTAGGACCTTATAGATCAAACAGGCCACTTTAAATTGTTTAAAGTTTACAAAATTTAAAAAATTATATTTATCAAGAATTTGGCAATGGTGGTAAGAAAAAGGTTTCTTATCTAAGATTTTCAGTGCTCTTTTATAACATGCTTCAATGGGTCCAATAACAGAAAGACTTGTATAGGACCAGCTTGTGATACAGTACTCAATATGAGACAGTATAATTGAGTGCAAACATGTGACTGCTGCTTTATCAGTTAAGGATGGCCGAATATGTTTAAAATTTCGAATATTAAATTTGATAGTTTTTACAATTTTTCTTACATGTTTTCTAAAGGACATTCTTGGATCCAGTACCACTCCAAGGTATTTAAATTCATCAACATTTGTTAACTCTTGTCCTCCCAGGTATATTTTCGCTGGGACCAAGGTTGTTGTTGCTTTGGTAAAGAACATAGATACTTTTTTTTTTACATTAAGGCAAAGGCATGAATCATTCAGCCATTTCTGTAGGTCATCTAGAGCTAAAGAGAGACGATGGGCTGCCTCACGAGCACTTTTAGCATGTGTAAAAATGACTGTGTCGTCAGCATACATAATCGTGTCAACATTTTTGCATACACTAGGCAGATCATTAACATAAATCGAAAATAGAAGGGGGCCTAAGATTGAACCTTGGGGGACCCCTACTGAACACTGCAGATAGGGCGACTTACTATCCTGTATTTGAACGTATTGATATCTGTCTTGTAAATAAGACTGTACCCATTTAACAGTATGATTACTAAATTTAAAGGCACAGAGTCTGGCGAGGAGCTTATCATGATTCACCGTATCAAACGCACGCTTAAAGTCAATAAAAACAGCAGCAACATATGTGTTTTTATCTAAGTATGATTTAACCTTGTCAATAAAGACACAGACAGCCGTTTCAGTCGAATGGTGAGACCGAAATCCAAATTGCATGCAGTGTAGGCCCGGGCCACCATTATTAAGATGTTCAGTAATGGATTTGGCCATCCACTTTTCCGCTATCTTTGAGAAGATAGGTAATATGCTGATGGGTCGAAAGTTAGCAGGGTCTGTTTTATCACCAGATTTATAAATGGGTGTTACTTTAGCCACCTTCCATTTAAGTGGAACGACCGCCTGAGTTATTGATAGATTAATAAGATGAGTTAATGGATACAGAAAACTAGATTTATGACGCTTCAACAGATTAGTATCAAATCCAAATACATCCATAGCCTTGGAGCTTCTTAATGTAGAAATTATATTTGATACATCATTATCAGTAATTAATCTAATGTTGAGCTTTGAACATGAGATGGATAGGTTTGGGCTGTGAGCCCCTAGGTCATTCATTTGGGATTCACAATTACATGCGGTTTGAATAGGACATTTTGAAAAGAGTTGTGTAATCTTAGTTATACTCTTTTGAAAATATTCATTCAGTTTAGTTGCAAGAACAACAGGTTTAGATACCAATTCATTGTCAAATTGAAGCTGGAATTCTTTATTGACAGTTTATGAATATTCTCCCAGATGAGTTTACAATTCCCTTTAGCATTATCTATCATCGTCATAAAGAAATTTGCTTTTGCCATTCGTATAGTCTGTGTAACTTTATTTCTTGCAGAGACAAAACTGATCCTATCTGTTCTTAGGCCAGATTGTAACAATTTTTTAAGTAATTTGTCTCTGTGTATCATAAATTGTTTGCACTCACTATTGATCCAAGGCAGGGAATATAATCGTTTTTTGTAGTTTCCTTTTCTCTGAAACTGTACCAGAAGATCTTTAATTGAGGTATACATGAAATCACAGCATTTATTAATTTCATTACAAGAAATAATATCTGACCAATCAAGATTACTCAAAGCTGCAGTTAAATTTTGTTCTTGACTCTTTGGTATAAATGATTGTTTTGAGATTGAATTATTTTCATTAAGTCGTTTCTTGGTCAGTTTTCTTGAGATGAAAATTGCATTGTGATCTGACATGCCAGTCAGGAAATTGTGTGTTTTTGTTATTCTTTCTGGTTCATTTGAAAATACCAGATCTATTCGAGTTTTAGAGTGTTTTGTTATTCTAGTGGGATCATTGATGATTTGGGTGAGACCAAAAAGGTCTGTGATCTCCTTAAGCTTTTTCCTCTCATTTTTATTATCCCAGTTTACATTCAGATCTCCCAGTAGGATAACTTCTTTGTTAAAGTCACAATGCTTTAGAAGGGCCTTAAGTTGTTCATAAAAGTCTACTTTGGCTGAAGGTGGATGATATAGGCATATTACAGTAAATGACATTTCTACAGAGAGTGATATATTAATTCCGACACATTCAATTGAAATTTCATTAGGCCATAAAATTTGTGAACATTTGAGTCCTTAACGTACAATAATACACCACCCCCTCTGCCTTGAAGCCTATCCTTTCTATAGACATTATAACCTGGCAATGTTACAACTGCTTGTGGGGAGGAGGAAGAGAGCCATGTTTCTGTTAGCCCCATAAAGTCAATATTTGAGCTAGTAAGAAGGTGTTCCAATTGTTCTCTCTTTGGAGTTATACTACGTATATTCAGGTGGCCACCTAACAGTCCCCCCTTTTTACATTGAGGATCCCAGATTATCCTCGCTTGGTTTAGGGTCTGAAACAGCTTAGTAGAGCGGTGCTTTTGAAATGCGGGGTTCCTTTGTTTACGTGTGGGTGTAATAGTTTGTAGTGGCTTACGGAGTGTAGTCACAGAGTTAGTCTGCCGCGCAATTCGTGAGCTCCCCGGCAAAGCCGCTTCCACTGCTGCCCGCACCTCCATACCTCCATCAGACTCCCCCGTCCCTCCTCCGCGCGCGCCTCCGTCGCCGCCGAACCCACTCGAACCACCGAGGCTGGCGTTCGCCCCACGGTGCGCACAACGACACTCGCATCCAGCGTGCCCAAGTTGGTGCTCGCAGCGCCGAGGAGACTCCCGGAAGCCCCAGGCAACCACATCCAACTCTGCCCGGAGCACGCAGCTACCCCCCCCGAGGACCGCACCGGCACCGACACGGAGGAACGCCCAATGGAGCGCCCCAGCAGGTGGGAGCCGCTCGTTTGCTGTTGTGCTAGCTGCCCAGCGGTTTGGCGGGTCCAGTGGATTGGCTGGAGTGGATGAGGGAAAGTTGGCGTTAGCCACTGTTGTTGCAGTAGCCACGCGGTTTGAAGGAGTGAGGTAGAAGACGGCTGAGGCCACATATACGGTTGTAGTGTTGAGATTTGCTGAATGGTGAGCCATCGTGCTATCCCAAATGACGGGCGCGTGAACCCGGCTTGTTGTTGTAGGCCAGCGCGTAGTGTGTTTGCGCCGATTTCAGATGACAGCGAGGTCACGAAATCCCAGTGTAAAGGCCCAGGATTTATTTCCACATCACCCGCAAGCAGTAGAATAATTGCGAGGCTTGGGAGTCCAGCGTAGTATCCTGGTGGTTTAGGTGGTTTTGTTGGTTTCCCATGTGGGTGTTTGTCACAATCAATCAGCCTCACATACAGGACATATTTGCTCCTTAGCGCAGGGCTGATTATTTGCCTTTTAGATAGTGTACAAGAAGGGTACACAAGTAGCCAGAGCGTTGCAGTACAGATTACCAGAAACAGCAGAAATGAAGATGGCGTTTTCCTGTATGCTTTGTAGAGTTTTCGAGGCAACCATGCAGGACCTGCCAGCCTGCTTGCCTGCTCAGCGTCCGCCATCTTCCGCCTAACCATTTCTGTCAGACACAGTATCCACTTATGGGTTAAAGTATTAACTTTATGGGTTAAAGTATTAACTAGAACCACTTAGTTAAGGGTGTTGTCTTTGTGTTTATGATAAGCCTTGCTTTACATTGCTCTATATGTACACCACACTTCCTGCAATGAGAATGAATGTTAGCACTGAATATAAACCACTGATGCAGAGCAGCTGAATATGAATGTTTTGCTAATTTAAGTTAACCCACTAAAACCAAAAATGTACAATTTGTCAATTTGTTTCCTATTTATAAAACTAATTGGAATATAACTGTTTTAATGCTAAATCCTAAGTTACACCTTTCTCATCCTTATTGGTTCATGAAATTTGGTGAAATCATGTGATTCCCAGCACAGCTTCACTTCAGCCTGACTAATCAGTCAGAATTAGTGAAAACACCTGTATGGATGATAATTAAGAGTGATTAAGAAGCATTAGTTGAATTGCTTCAGGTATTATTCTTTTGCTTCACAACAATCTCTCAGCTGTTGAACGGTGCATTAGGTTAATTTCACTGATTAATGTTAAAGTTTTCATCCAGTTGGTGGTCTCCAGTGTTCCCAGAAGTTAGCCCATCATGCCAAGATATCATTCACTGCTTTATCTGGTATATCATTCATTCATGAATTATCTATCGTTGTGTTCATGTGTGTAGTTATTAATTCAATGAATATTTTTTATAATAATTTTTCAAATCTTGTAATTTTTCTATTTTCTATTTATGCTTCTTGACTTACAGTACTTGTTTTATCTATCTTTATATTTTCTACTTACTATGTTTATTGTCATGCACCAATATACCAAAGCGAATTCATTGTATGTGTAAACCTACTTGGCAATAAACCTGATTCTGATAAACCTTTCATTGATAAAGAAGTTGATTATGTGGCTTGTGTATATGAAGTATTATGGTCAAACATTCCTGACCATTCTTGTATTTTGGGATTTACATCTGTTGGACTTTCTGCCTGTCAGTTTTGGATTTCGATTCTTGATTGCTCCCGTGGACTTGTTTGCCTCTGTTGGACTGCCTGGATTCCGTGCAAGACTTTTCCCTGTAATAAATCATTGAACCTCACCAGCTCTGTGTCTGCGTTTGGGTCCTATTTCCTTGTGTATCTGAATTCCCTGCTTGACAAATGTGACATGGCTGATGGCATAGGCAGTATAGGCCAAAGCTAGGGGCAAGGCCATGCATACAACCACTCCAATTCAGTGATACATCCAAATTGCAGAGGCAGATTATGATCACGTGTTTCCAGCTGCTCAGACCAGTTCTTAAGCACAAAGACACATTTTCAAGACTTGTTCAGACCTGTCCACAATTGCAACAACAACAACAAATACATATTGACATATTGAGCTCGGTCACTGACCATCTTCTACACACCGATGAGCTGTTTCACACAGATTCCAAGTTTTTACAGAGAGATAATTTTAAGTATAGTGGGATACATCCTCAGGATACATCCTAAACTCCATCAAAGATCTCAAGACATTTTTACTTGTATCAAAATAAATTCTATCATAGCAGCAGGATTATTATGGTGAGTTCTCTGTGTATTTAGCCTATCATGTACAGACAGACCATTGCTTTTAATTTTCGGGGTAACAAATTATAAATTTGGGGTACTGTAAGCTACAATAATATGTAGGTCTATATTGAAATTTTGGGTTCTGTATATGATTATAGGGATTATATATGGGATATTTTATGGGATTTGGTGGGTCTCTGTAATTTATACAAAGAGTGCGTTCTAGACCTGCTCTATAGGAAAAGTGCAATGAGATAACTTCTGTTATGAATTGGCGCTATATAAATAAATAAAATTGAATTGAAAAAATAAAATTGAGGTACTGTATATGTTTGTCTCTCAGAGAAGAACAGCTTCTCTATAAAGGGACTGTTCTAGTAAGCAGGTCTAACAAACTTAAATATTCAGACTGGTCTGTGACTTGACAGGGTGGCCGCGGGTCCAGAAGTCTTAAATTCTGTTTGGGAAGGTATTAAATATTGATTTACTGAATGCTGTAAGCATGGTCTAAAATTCACTCCCAAGTGCAAAATTCCTGTACATTTATAGGGTTTTACAATTTACGAGTTGAATTCGAATGCATCTGTTATATCCGTGCACCAAACTTTTATTTTTTAATTATTTTTTACTCCGCGCACCAAGCTCCACAGGATCTTCTATAAATGGTGATGCCATTTTCCAAGAGAATTGATTGGTCAGTAGCCTAAATAGTAGCTTTTACACGTGTTGATCTGTTAACATAACCTGCCCCAAAGCAGGTTAGGTAAGTTACCATGGCGATCTACCCCAGTAAGAAGTGAACCACCATTCTAGGACTGAAAACCCAGAAAACCTCATTACCTCGCTAACCCCAAATCCTGCTTCATAGTATAGGCCCCTGGTGAACACGGTAGTGTCTGAATGGCATGGAGGAGCTAGCTAGTTAGCTAACCTGCAAACACTCCAGTTTCTGTGGATTTACTTTCTCCGTAATTTTAACCCTTTCTCCAGTGCTTCCTGTGAAGGTTGACCGAGTAGCCATACACATGAAAGAGGAGTCACAGGCAAAGTTCAGCAGTCCAAGTGAATTTTAATTTACAGCGGTGGAGTCCAGTGCAGATATTTACAGTGAAGAAAATAGATGGTTGGCCAAAATCAAGTGAAAACAAACACTAAGTAAACTATTTTCCTAAAAAATAGAAAAGTAAAATAACTCTAAACTGCACTTTTGGCTATGCCCCTAAAATGGGTCCAAGGCAGGAGCTGCAATCTTTAGCAGTGTGACACTCTCTCTGTCAGTCCAGTAAGAAATTCCTTGAGCCACCCCATCCTTCTCCCTTATATACAGACAGGCTCCACCTACTCAAGAGACCATTCATTATCAATTATCTCATACAAACCATTCACAAGGACAGCAATATTTCACCCCCTTCCCTTCCAATTGTAACCCTTGTGGAGCCCTGGACAGGAAGTCTGCGGAACAGTTCTTATGGCCCTTCCCGTACTAGACCACTAAGTCAAAAGGCTGCATGGCGAGGATCCACCTGGTGATCCTGGAGTTGATATCCTTCATCTCTGACAACCAGGCCAAGGCACTATGGTCCGTCTCCAGAGTGAACTTCATCCCCAGCATCCCCTTCAGTGAGTCTAGTGCCCACTTGATGGCCAGGCACTCCTTTTCAACCACTGAATACCATACTTCGCGCTTCAGAAGCATCGTGCTGATGTATGTAATGGGCTTGGAGGTTACCTGGTTCTCCTTGTAGCAAAACTGCTCCAATGCCCACATCAGATGCATCGGTCTGGACAGCCAAAGGCTGGTTAAAATCTGGGCTCTTCAGAAGAGGTCCAGTGCATAATGAGCCCTTCAGACTCTGGAAGGCCTCTTCACATTCTGCTCCACCAAACCAAGAAATTACCTCACCTCACACCTCTCAGCCAGCTTGATGGCTTCCACCTTCCCCACTTGTGGATGGAGTACTCCGTTCCCCAGCACAAAACCCAAGTACTGAGTCTCCTGCTTAGCCAGGGAGCACTTGTCCAGGCGAATTTCCCGACTAGAAGACTGCGCTCCCAGAATGCAGGGTTAATTGTGGCTCCTAGAGTCTCCAAAAGTAGAATGGGAGCTAGAGCCTTCAGTTATCAAGCTCCTCTTCTGTGGAATCAGATCACAGTTTGGGTTTTGGAGGCAGACACCATCTCCACATTTAAGAGTAGGCTTTAGACTTTACTTCTTGATAAAGATTATAGTTACAGTCTGACTCAGGTAAGTCCAGAACCATCCCTTAGTTATGCTGCTATAGGCCTAGACTGCCGGTAAACGTCCCATGATGAACCTCTCTTTCCTCGAGCCACCCCAGCCTTCTCCATTTTATACAGAAAGAGACAGAAGATCAGGAAGTCACAAGGACCAGACAGTCACCCTCCTGCCTGAAGGTCTTTGCTAATCAGCAGGCCCCCATCTTCACACAGGTCTTCAACAGATCACTGGAGCTGTGTGAAGTCCCTGCCTGCTTCAAACGCTCCTCAATCATCCCGGTCCCCAAAAAAAACCCCATCACAGGATTAAATGACTACAGGCCTGTCGCCCTGACGCCTGTAGTCATGAAGTCCTTTGAAAAAGTGGTGTTGACACACCTGAAGGACATCACAGGCCCCCCGCTGGATCCCCTGCAGTTTGCCTACCGGGCAAACAGGTCAGTGGATGATGCAGTCGACATGGAACTGCACAACACCCTGCTGGGCTCCTGTTTTGACTGCCCTAGCCTTCCTGTACTTCCTGCGCCAGCTCAGGAAGTTCAACCTGCCTCAGGAGCTGCTGATCCAGTTCTACTCTGCAATAATCTAGTCTGTTCTATGCACATCCATCACTGTCTGGTTTGGATCTGCCACCAAACAGGACAGGAACAGACTACAACGGACAGGAAACATCACTGCTGATCCATCATACCCTGGAGACAACCTGTTCCAACTTCTCCCTTCTGGTAG
Organism: Siniperca chuatsi; assembly: GCF_020085105.1. Taxonomy (NCBI): domain Eukaryota; kingdom Metazoa; phylum Chordata; class Actinopteri; order Centrarchiformes; family Sinipercidae; genus Siniperca; species Siniperca chuatsi. The sequence goes on along the minus strand of NC_058056.1, from coordinate 2,153,005 downwards.
GTGCTATAGAACACTGTATGCCAAAAACAACCAGACACAAGAACAGTTTTTACCCACAGGACATCCCTCTGATGAACACTTAACACTTGTTACATTAATGAGGTTGCAGCACAATTTGCACTCTGCACCATTGCACTAATTGTCTTACTTCATGCTAATTTAATACACTGTTGGCTAAAATATCTGACAGTGTATTTAATTTAATTACATTAGGGCATGGGGTTTCCCTATGACACTTCCGTTTAGCCATTAATCTCCAGTATTTCAGAGCAAGTCTCATTGATGTCATTGCACCCATCAACTTAAACTGATGAGTCGGATCACATGGTCCATTGTACATTCTTTATTGAGAATATAAATACGAGGAACGATATTGGCTAAATAATGTGTAGGAAACATTAAAATAATTGTCGAATTCCACCAATATTTGGGCAAAAGATGAGCTGTAAAACGTTGGGCAATCATCAGTCCAATCTACAAAAGGAAGTTGACTAGATTAATTATGACAACAGACTGTCTGTAGGCTAAATGAGACAGGATGGCATTTACCTATTTATTTAAAAGCCATGTATAAATTACAAAAGAGAGAATCACAATAATAATACAGGGATCTGAATGACTTTCACCATAGAAATTGGCATTCTACCTTGATATAGGCTTATTTCAGATTCTGGCTATAAGACAATTGTAGTGATTAAAATCACAGAAATATATATTTTTTCACACTAATAAACGTATCTGGACAAATGCTCTTTAACTCAATGAGTTATTGTCATTTTGCATTAGCCTTCTTAATAATAATTTTGAACTCACAACATATGTATTTACTCAAAAGAGTACGCCTATATTTTCACATTTGATGTATATTTTTATTGCAAAATTGGCCTTAAATTGAATTAAATATATTGATACATGTAGATGTGATGCCCACCAATGTGCTGTAATACTTTTAACTGTTTTTAGATTGACCTTTGAGTGTTATGAGGCATTTGCAGCAATGTTTGCTTTATAAACCAATATTTCAATATATTACAGCCTTGTAGCCTTGCTGGTCCGTGATGCTTTTAGTGGAGTCAGTTTCTGAGACTAATGACAAACTGGATATCCTTTGTATTTCTGTTTTGTTCTTTTTAATGTTGGCTGTCATATACACACAAAGTATGGACAGTATGTACAATGTCAGTGTAAAGTTGAGATGTGTGATGACCATGACAGGTTCTCTGTTATGCTGATTCCCAGGAACCAAAAACTCCACCTCAGCTCCACTGATGTAGACAGGAGTGTGTGTCTTTGCCTCATTTTTCCTAAAATCAATGATAAACTACTTTGAGCAGTAGGTTGTTCTCTGTGTACCACCCTGGAAGATTCTTACTTTCCTCATGACATGAAGTCTCATTGTTGATATTCACTCTCTTTTAGCTCTGTTTTTGGTCTCCACCAACTCCTAAGAGGGGTTTTCTTTTTTCACAAAAATGGCTTCTTTGACTCACTCTTCTCTCTACTTAGAATCTTCACCTCACTTTCTTCAAATGTGTGGTTTGTAGCTTTTAGATGCAAATGCACAGCGCTCTGCAGTCCCGCGTTAGCGTGTCATCTGTGCTGATAAAGTCTTTTGTGAAGTGGCTGTTTAGTCTCACCTATGTACCGTTCTTTGCAGTTTTCCTCACTGCATTGAGGAATCTGTATGCATTTCTATCCCATTACTGCATGTTGCTAACTCGACATCTTCTCTCTCCTGTACTTCTGTGCTTTCTCGTTTCTCTCCTCTCTCTTTCTGTCGATTTCACCAGGTATGTCTGCGTCCGGAGCTGCAGAGACTGGATCTGTGGTTGTGGGCCACTTGCTGCCCTCGGGTGCCTACTCGACAACTGCTACTACAGTTGTTGTTATTGGCTCTGTTACTAATACTGTCATTATTATTCCTAAAGCTGTCATTCCTAATTATTTTGAATTCATTGTTAATGTTACCACTACAATTACATTATTGCTATTTAAAAAATTCTACCCCCCACCCCCAAAACCTCTCTCTCTCTTTTCTCTCTCTAAACTTTTCTCTCTCTCTCTCTCTCTCTCTCTCTCTCTCAAAACCTAACACAGCAGCGGTGGATGGCTGCCCACCACTGAGTCTGGTTCTGTCCAAGGTTTCTGCCTCTTAAAAGAAGTTTATTCTTGCCACTGTTGCCAAATGCTTGCTCATGGTGGGATTTGTTGGGTCTCTGTAAATAATATTATAAAGAGTACACTCTAGACCTGATCTATAGGAAAAGTGCAATGAGATAACTTCTTTTGTGAATTGGCACTATATAAATAAAATTTAATTGAATTTCACTTAACACACTTATTCTATCCATTGTTAAAATGAAAATATTGATTGGTGCGGCTTTCAGTTGCGGCCATTGTTACAGGGTGGCACCAGCAAGGGTGTAATTTCCACTTTCCAGTAGGACAGTGGTGTTTATTTAACCACAAGATGGAGACAAAGAGCAGTATTTGGTGCCTGTATTATCTTAAAAATTAAATCTCACTAAATGACTAAAATCACATTCAATTTGTTGACCAATGATCTAGTATCGGATACCAAATCCATGTGGTATTCAAACAACTAATGGTAAAAATAAATAAATAAAAAATAAAATTATTATGGGCTGTGGCTACATTCAAAATGACAACATTTTCAGAATAGGCGTGGCGCAAATCCGATATACCAGTTCTGAATAAACTAGGCAACAGTAAGGGGATCAGTTGGACCACCAGAATTTGGCTGAACTTCAATCTACTATGCAGATCCACACAACAACAATAATTGAAAGTGTAGGCAAAATAAGGCATATTGGCATAAAATATGTAAATCACATTTTGCCCTAAATAGTCATAAGATTGCCAATCACTCCTTACGGAGGAGCAATATATTCAAAAGCTGACTTTTTTCCTGGTGCGGACTTCAACACGACATTGACGTCCCAATCTAATCCTGCTTTGAATCTTTGCCTGCCCGCTAGCAGAATTAGTTTTGTGCTCTCCAAAATCTGTCGTCAATATACTTCCATACACTCACAGCAGGTAACATACAAGCTGCCTGACCTTGTTGGTGCAGGCACTGGCGATTATAGTCTGTTGGGGCCCCAGGGGGCTCCTCAAAACCATTCATCACCATTATGTTATAAATAATCTGACACGAATGAAAAATGTACGCATTGTACATTGTTTTATTTTAAATGTTCACATTAATAATTTTTAAAAAGTATTAATACAAAGAACATTAAAAACCATGTAATTCTCAAAATATAAAGAACATTAAAAACCTTGTAAATTTCAAATTATAAATATATCAAAAGACCATTGACAATTGTGTTATAATGAAAAAGAGCCAGTGTTCACATTAGTAGAATGTAATAAGTTGGCACAATATAAATATATAGAACAATAACACACTGTAATAACTGCTGGTTACGGGCCTTGGCTAGTGCAAATGCTGCCACTATGTCCTCCAGATCTAAAGAACTTAGCACATTGCACTCTACTGAAATAAGAGCCAATCCTGAAAGTCTCTCTTAGGACATGGTTGACCTGAGATATGTTTTGATGAGTTTTAAAGCTGAGAAGCTTCTCTCTCCAGATGCAACAGTGACTGGAAGAGTTAATAGTAGACAAAGGACAATGCTGAGGTTTCCATAGAGATCCAGAAGCTGTTCCTTGTAAATATAATTAAGCATCTCTCTTGGGGAGGAAGATACATGATCAGGAAAGGCATGGACAGCAGCCCTGACCTCCAGAACCAAATCCTCAGAATCAATGTTGTGTAGTGTTTCTCCAGTTTCTGTAAAACTGCCCAGCGTTGGAGCTAAAAAGATTGTACAATTTTTGGAGAACACCAAAGAAGGAGATGAAGACTACTGAAGATTTGAAATCCTGGTGGATCTGATCATTGGCTGTCTTAGTTTTGAGCCTCATTTGGAGTTCATGCCAACTTGTCATACTGGTAATGTGTGTCTTTGAATACTCATTCCTTTAAATGACTGGCTAGATTCTACCAATTTCTAAATCCCCCTTGCATTGTCCACTTTTCCAAAACGTTTGCACATTTGCAAAGTTTTACACGTATATAACGTCATAAAAAATCTTTAGTTTACTTAGTATAGAGTATTTAAGAGAAGGGACAGTGCAAATTAATACATATACATGGTAAAACAAATGCCAAATTAGCCAAAAGTCTATTTTTGATCTGTATTTCCTGGTCAAGGTGTTAAAAAGGGTTCCTAAAATACAGTGGAGTGAAAAAGTGTTTGCCCCCTTCTTGATTTCTTATTTTTTTGCATGTTTGTCACACTTAGATGTTTCAGATCATCAAACAAATTTAAATATTAGTCAAAGATTACACAAGTAAACACAAAATGCAGTTTTCATATAAAGGTTGTTATTTTTAAGGGAAAACAAAATCCAAACCTACATGGCCCTGTGTGAAATAGTGATTGCCCCCTAAACCTAATAACTGGTTGGGCCACCCTTAGCAGCAACAACTGCAATCAAGCATTTGCGATAACGTGCAATGAGTCTTTTACAGCGCTGTGGAGGAATTTTGGCCCACTCATTTTTGCAGAATTGTTGTAATTCAGCAATATTGAAGGGTTTTTGAGTATGAACTGCCTTTTTAAGGTCATGCCACAGCATCTCAATAGGATTCAGGTCAGGACTTTGACTAGGCCACTCCAAAGTCTTCATTTTTTTCTTCTTCAGCCATTCAGAGGTGGACTTGCTGCTGTGTTTTTGATCGTTGTCCTGCTGCAGAACCCAAGTTTGCTTCAGCTTGAGGTCACGAACAGATGGCCGGACTTTCTCCTTCAGGAGTTTTTGGTAGACAGCAGAATTCATGGTTCCTTTTATCACAGCAAGTTTTCCAGGTCCTGAAGCAGCAAAACAGCCCCAGACCATCACACTACCACCACCATATTTTACTGTTGGTATGATGTTCTTTTTCTGAAATGCGGTGTTGCTTTTACCCCAGATGTAATGGGACACACACCTTCCAAAATGTTCAACTTTGTCTCGTCAGTCCACAGAGTATTTTCCCAAAGTTCTTGGGGATCATCAAGAAGAAAATACTCTGTGGACAAAAAATTTACTTTTCTTGCCTGTTGACAAGCTGGGGCTTTGGGTGGTGGTTGTTGGGGCTGTTTGCAGTTTGCAAGGAAAACTGTAGACACTACTCAGGCCTGAAAAGGTCCCCCAACTCCTCTGTATTTTGGGGTAAAAATCATTGAGCTGTTTCTATTTATAGATCAATCATCATCAATCAAAGATAATGCAGTCATAGACATAGCTCTTTGTAGTAAAGATAGAAATAAAACATTATTTATTGAGTTTAAATGTTGACATTGGAAATGGTTTGAATTCTTTTTAAACATTTTTTATTTAACGTAATAATATGTATCAAAAAGAATCAGGTGTCTATCAAGGAATTTATGGGTGATCATTGGGTTAGTGCATTATAATGTAGCAATTTATGTGGCTTTTGAGGTATACTAAAATTATCATGGAAAGCATGACAACCAATTTAATCATAATTTATTATTTGCTAAATGATATCAATATATATAAATTAAGAAAATAACATTTATATTACTTGTGCTTCTTTTTTTGTTAACCCCCCTACTTCTGAAACCAAACCTTGGGCAGCAATATGGTACAGTGGTAGGTACTGTAATTTCATAGTTTATTTGTAATCTGAAAAATCAACATTTCCTGTTTACCAACGCTCCCAACTTTTCTACCTCAACGAAGCATAGAACATTTTCTGTAATATTTGTGGTATTTAAATATGAATTAACAGTGTTACCGTTGAGCTCTACTGCACAGTATATTCCACTATTGACATTTCACTAAATGTTTGTAGGTTCAAATTAAATAAACGCAGTGGTGAAGGCAAAAGGGGCTGGAGTATATAAGTGTCACAGTTATGCCAGGCCTCACAGCCTGTAATCACCCACACCTGCTCCCAATCACACTCCTGCTCCCCATAAATCCCAATCACAGCCAGTATAAGAACACTCCACTCACTTCAGTCAGTGTCTGACCTTGTTCGCGTACAGGACTCTACCTCTCTCATAACACAAATGATCTTTGCGTTAGTTTCGAGTGCTTTCCTGTGTCTCCTGTAGCTTCTCCAGTGGTTCCCCAGTCTCGGTTTTCTTCAGTGACCTCCCTTCATCCACAACCCCTCTCCTAACACTCTCTTGGTTGTCACAAAATAAAGCTCTTTACTGTCACCCTTGATGTCTCCCGCCTATCTGCAAACCGTAACAATAAGTGACCATTCAGATCAGAGGCTGCACTTTCTTCAATTATCTCCTCAACCACTCCTCTACATAGCTTTAGATCTGTGGATTTAATCATATAGCAAAATCTTCTTAGATGGGATCCCTGAGACAAAATGTTTTAATTTATTTTAATGGGGCTAAAAAGGACATTAATTAATCCGTATTATACATAGTTGATTGTGGTACAAACTCACATAACATACAGACTCTTTACTGTCTCCTTGAAGGGCCTCTTGTCTGCCTTGCATTCCCACCTGATGCTCACGGTAGACCATTTGTAGTGGTGGACGTTTTCTGTAGATCACCGTGCAGTCCAATTTTTACAGATTGGAGAGAGAGTGGTTGGAGTAGCTAAGGGTGTGGACAGAAAGTAACATCTGTCCAATATGTAATGCATTTAGATTGCTGTTGTGTTTGACTGAATTGTAATGTACAGTACGTGCTTGTGGACAAAATAACAACTTACAGTGTAATACAATCCCATTTAAAATATCAACAACCATGGCCTCAGAAATGACCATACAGCTAATTTTGACACAGTAACTCTGACAGACTAATGCTTTCCCCCAAGTATCTCCTGAGTGCAGACAGTAGTAAAATAGTCTTTAGCTTTAGTTTTTGACAAAAAAACATGAACATTTTAAGTAGTTCTCCACAATACAATATTGTGAAACATTTATTCGGTGAAAGTTATGTAGGAAGGTCTCAATGGAGGTATCAGCACACAGCTTGAAATACTGTTAACATGAATCCTGAAAAGGAACCCACAGAAAGGTTCTCTTTATCTGAAAGGATGACTTTAAAATGTTTATTTTAATGTTCTTTTAATAAACAATCATCCATTTTCATCTCTTAGGTTAGTATCCACAGTAAGTATAAAAGTATCAAAATTGATGTAAATAATCTTACTAGTTTGAGCACCAACAAAGGTGACATTTAATAGTGCAACTAAGACGGTGTAGCCCCTCATTCGTCCAGGAGTGTTCAATCGTAGAAAAGGTTTCAGTCGTAATCATCTGGACACTGTTTTCAGAATCAAGACGTTTCGGCTCCCATCCGGAAGTCATTCTCAATTGTGGGAAAAAAAAAAAAAAGACGACTACGACTGAAACCTTTTCTACAGTGCAACTAACTGCAGTAAGTTTAAGATTTAAAAAAAAAAAAAAAAAAAAAAAAGTTTGCTACTAAGCTAGCAAACATCTGTTTTCACCTAATTGATCAGCATTAAATAGGCTATATTTAAGCAGAAGCCTGGTATTTACTGGGATCAATGAGAGCGACAATGATACCCTATTTTAACATCACACATGCTACTGACATGCTAACATTAGCTTAATGCTAGCTGGCATAACTTTTTTTTAACAGCAAATACGACCACTTTACAATAGTTAATTTACTTACATTACAACATTAGACAACCTGTAAAGACAGCAAGATAATGTCACTGGTTCAAATGTTTGCTTTAAAAAATAGCAGGGCATTGAAAATCCTGCTAACATCCATTGTTTTTTTTGTTTGTTTTTTTTTTCTTTACTGAACAAAATAGCCTATTGTTTGCTCGCTCATTTTCTCATTACATATAAATTATTTAGTTTTCTTTGTCATCTAAAACCAAACAAGTTGAAGAAGTGAAATAAGTGCTTTATTTAAAACATATGTACCCCCCTAAAATGGTGGTTCCCCAGTCTTTGTTTAATTTAAAATATTTAGGCGGGAAAGTTGCCAGTAGGCACATTGAGACAACATTGATTAAATGTTAGTATTTCAATGTTGAAAACAAGACTCAAATACAATGTTGACTCAGTGGCATTTTTTCAACATTTAAACTGTGACTGCTGTAGAAATGTTGATTTTTTTTTTTTTTTTTTTTTTTTTTTTTTTTTAAAGTAGATTTTTCAACCTCAACTATATACCAACCTGTCTGACAATAACTCAATGTTGAACTAACAACTATTGCTGTCTGGGTTGGCAACACATTTTGTACAGACATCCATGGTCCACAGAGGATGAATCCTTTGGACTTTGGTGATTACCAGACTTTTCATCAGGTTGACACAGGTTGAAGCGTGTTACTTGCACGTCAGTGCTGGCAGGGGGGAAGATTTAGTTGAAGATTGAAGTTGGTTTGGCAACGCAGAGATGGAATGGGACACCTTGGACCAGTAACAAAGAAAATCCACCGCTGCATCCCAGTGCGGGTCTTTTATAGAGAAAGTTTGGTAAGGAAGTTCAGAGAAGCATCTGACCAATCAGTGGACGTGCTGATCCCCCGGGGCGGTGTCAGTGTTCAACCCCACATGAGACGCTGTTGACTAGAGGTCAGAGGCCAAATGATTTTTACTTACTTACTTTCAAGACAGTTTCTTAAATGACCATACCTTGTTACTAAATAACTACCACGAATAAATATCTGGTGTTGTGTTGCCCAGGGGATTACAACGATGCCAAAAAAAACCTGTTTCTCTAATGGTTGAGATATAAATACCTGATTTTAACATACACACAACTTGTGGAATTTAGTTATACAGTTGTAGCACATTTCTAATATAGTTAAGACTACAAACGTACAAATTAAAACAATAAGAAAAGTAACAAAGTAGTAGCACTGTGGTGTTTTAGGAGCACACGTTTCTTTGAAAAAAGTTTCTTTTCAGCAATCAGAAGGAGGGGGGTTTGACTGTCCGGGGGAGTGTCCCAGGGTGAGGGATGAGTTGATAAGCTGTTATGTGTTCAGGCACACATTTTAATCTGGCAGTTCCATCCTTGGTTCTGTCGGTCCAACAGTGATGTTGAACCTCTTCTTTTCTATCTTGAGGAATATTACATTCTTCTGTATGAAGTTTCATGTAGATTGAGAGAAAGTCTTAGAAGTAAAATACCAGACACACCAGGGCTTCAGCTCCCCTGGCGTTAGGGAGGCCTGGGTAATCTCAAACATGGTCCCCCAGGGCCATTAGTAGTCAGTTGTTAACCCTGTGTTGTCTTCTGCCTCCTCTAAGAGTATCTGGCCAAAGCGGCCCAATGGTCTCACAACTAATTTACAGCTGTGGGAAAGGAAGTGTCCTTGCCAGTCCTTGCCCCTTTAGGCTTCTGAGATCAAGCAGCTCCTCCATGATGCAAAAGTTGTTGTCAACTTCCCGCAAAAAAATTAACAGCTGTGCTGTGTCCATGGCATCTGTGCTCTTGTCACACAATGGAGTAAAATTCAAAGGCACAAGCTTTAACTGACTTGCTGTTTTAAGATAGCTGGCAAGGAGTGCCCACCGGCTCAGAGGGTAAGAAGAAGGAGGAAAGGCATGTCCAGAAAGCTCTCTCAGCCTGTGGTTATCCTACTTGGGCTCTCAACAAAATTAAAAGAGCCAAAAAAACAGGACAAAAGAGAAACAGAACCAAGAAGGAACGGTGTCTCCATCCCTTATGTATCTGGACTGTTCGAAAAACTACGGTTCTAAGGATCTTTAGACAGCACGATGTTCCTGTTTAAACCAGGCAACACTTTAAGACAGAAACTCGTTCACCCCAAGGAGAAGATGCCCACACAAAAACAGAGCAATGTAGTTTATTCAATTCAATGCAGTGAGGAAAACTGCAAAGAACGGTACATAGGTGAGACCAAACAGCCACTTCACAAAAGACTTTATCAGCACAGACGACACGCTAACTCGGGATTGCAGAGTGCCGTGCATTTGCATCTAAAAGCTACAAACCACACTTTTGAAGACAGTGAGGTGAAGATTCTAAGTAGAGAAGAGTTGGTTTGAAAGAGGAGTCAAAGAAGCCATTTTTGCGAAAAAAGAGAACCCCTCTTTGGTAAACAGGCAAGTTGAATCTCAGACCACCATTTCTGTTCAGAGTGTATTAACACCTTGGTCAAGCCAATCATATGCTAATCAGGTACTTAACAGTGATGAAGTAGATGCAGACAGAAAACAATAGGCCTGATTACTGGGCCATCATGGAAACAAAAGGTCAGTTTCAGGTGAAACTAGGCAGGGTAAACAGCACTCAGGAAGATTGCTCCCTGAGGGCAGGGCTAAAGCAACACAGAGTAGCTTAAATTTCTGAGTTCTCGAACCATTTTCACAATTGAAAATGACTTCCGGATGGGAGCCGAAATGTCTTGAATTTGAAAACATTGTCCAGATGACTACAACTGAAACTTTTCTCAAGGATCTTTAGAAAGAAAGGGAAGGTTAGATATAGGTGTACAGTTGGCTAAAACCCCTGGATCAAGAGTGGGCTTTTTAAGAAGCTTTAAAGAGGTGCTAACTAAGGGTAAAACATCTTTTTTTTTTTTTCCAGTAATAGCAGTTCAAAAGTTATTAGATAATGGTCCGATTAAAGAAGGATTCTGGAGAAAGACTATTAAATGTTCAATTTCAAATGCCATATACCAGAACAAGGTCAAGGGTGTGGTTAAAACAATGAGTGGCTTCATGTACACTCTGGCAAAAGCCAATCTAATAGAGATAAATGCAGTACTAAGGCTCATTAATTTTCAACATCCACATGAATATTGAAATCATCTACAATAATTACTTTATCTGTTTTTTAAGGACTAAACTTGATTAAAAACTGAGAATTCTGATGAAAATTCAGAATAAAGACCAGGGGCGCACTATATTATAACAAATAGAATTGGCTGTCGTGTTTTCCAGGTTGGGTGTAAAAGACTAAGAACAAGGCTTTCAAATGAGTTTTAATTTAGTTTAGGTTTAGGGTTGATTAATAGGCTTAATTCGAAGATGGATGAAACTCCACCTCCTCGGCTGGTGCCTCGAGGAATGTGAGTATTAATATGACCGGGCGGAGTGGATTCATATATTCTTCATGACCCAGCCAGGTTTCAGTAAGACAAAATAAGTCAATATGATACTCTGATATTAAATCGTTCACTAGTACAGCTTTAGATGACAGAGGTCTGATGTTTAAGAGTCCACATTTAATTCTCCTATTTTGTGGGATGAATGCCGTCTCTCTTAATCAGACCAGGTCTTCCCCATAAAGTCGGCCAATTATCTGCAAAGCCCACATTGTTTGCTGGACACCACCTCGACAGCCAGCGGCGGAATGAAGACGTGGCAAAACATGTCATCACTGGTCAGGTTTGGCAGGGGCCCAGAGAAAACTACGGATTCCGACATTGTCTTTGCATGTGTACACACCGACTCAACATTAACTTTAGTAACCTATCCTTAGCCAGCAGTTTTAAATGGGATTCAACGGCGCCCGCTCTGGCCCCAGGAATACATTTGACTATGGTCGCTGGTGTCGCTAATTTCACGTTTCTCAAAATGGAGCTGCCAATAATCAGAGATGGTTTCTCAGCGGGTGTGTTGCTAAGTGGGGAGAACTTGTTAGAAACGTGAACAGGTGGGTGGTGAACCAAGTGCTGCTTAGGGCTATGGTTCCTTCAGACAGTCACCCAGCCTCCCTGGTTTCTGCTAACAGGAGCTACCTCTGGTCGGTCCGCACCGGCTACTGGGGGCTAACTACAGCAGTTAATGGATGAGTTCCCATGGTGTGGAACTGCGTTTCCAATTCACTAAGCCTCACCTCCAATGCTACAAATAAACTACATTTATTACATGTACCATTATCACTAAAGGAGGCAGAAGAATAGCTAAACATCTGACACACCGAACAAGAGAGAGCAGCAGAGTGAGAGGGAGAGAGAGAAGCCATTGCTAGCTGCTAAGCTAAAGAACGGTAGCTAGCAAAAATGAATAGCGTTTAAACTGTGGGATTAGCGAGAAAGTTGTTAAAAGAAGGAGAGAGCTATGAGTGCTTGAGCAGAACTAGTGTACTTTGAAATTTATAGCAGATAGGTAGTCACTATAATGAAGAATCGAACAAAATTAACTGATGAGCTAGAGCAGCAGAAATACACTCCCAGTAAAACACAAACACCAGTGACCGGAAATGACACAATACACTTACCGCAGCACGTCAGAGCACCTCAGCACCTCAGTGTCTTCTAACATTATACTCTTTCATCACTGCAACAGATTCCTTGCAAATTCTTTCTTGACATTTTGTGAGTTTATTTTGTTTATTTATTATACTAAAAAAGCTGAGAGCTTGTGTAATATAGCGAACTCATCGCTCGTACACGTCTCCCAGCTGGAACTACCTGAGCTATACCATCGGACTATCGCCTCTCGAGGCACAAGTGGTATTACAACACAGGATGGGCTGGGGCTAGCTGGTTAGCATGCTAATTTCAGTAGATATCTCTGCACAACACAATACATAGACATCTTTGACGTGACATCAGAACTGTTACTTCATTCTGTTTACAAGGTTGGTTCATTTTTTTGAATGTTTTAAACTAACATTCTGGCCAGATCTTACATATTGCCCCTTTAATCCATCATTGGTAGTTGTTCAATATGTGTTTTGTCGAGGTCAGAAAAAACCTCTCTCAGAGTTGGTTGATGAGAAGGGATCCACACGAGACCTACAATTGTCTTTTAACTAGTATTTATATCCTCACAATTATTACAAACAATCTAACAATACAGACAAATACAGACAAATACAGATATATCTGGAGACACAGCACAGAGACCTCTCCAGGCGATCTCCCCGCTATGTCTGAAGCAGCAAAAGTCAAGTCTGCTTTATTGTCAATTCTTCCACACGTACATTACATACATACATCCATCCATCCATCCATCCATCCATTTTCTTCCGCTTATCCGGGGCCGGGTCGCGGGGGCAGCAGTCTAAGCAGGGACTCCCAGACTTCCTTCGCTCCAGACACTTCCTCCAGCTCCTCCGGGGGGATCCCGAGGCGTTCCCAGGCCAGCCGAGAGACATAGTCCCTCCAGCGTGTCCTGGGTCTTCCCGGGCCGCCGCCCGGTGGGACATGCCCAGAACACCTCCCGAGGCGTCCAGGAGGCATCCGGATCAGATGCCCTAGCCACCTCAGCTGGCTCCTCTCGACGTGGAGGAGCAGCGGCTCTACTCCGAGCTCCCCGTGTGACTGAGCTCCTCACCCTATCTCTAAGGAGCGCCCAGCCACTCGGCGGAGGAAGCCCATTTCGGCCGCTTGTATCCGCGATCTTGTCCTTTCGGTCACTACCCAGAGCTCATGACCATAGGTGAGGGCAGGAGCGTAGATTGACCGATAAATCGAGAGCTTTGTCTTTCGACTCAGCTCCTTCTTCACCACAACGGTCCGATACAGCGCCCGCATCACTGCAGGCGCTGTACCGATCCGCCTGTCAATCTCACGCTCCATCCGTCCCTCACTCGTGAACAAGACCCCGAGATACTTGAACTCCTCCACTTGAGGCAAGGACTCCCCACCTACCCGAAGAGAGCAAACCACCTTTTTCCGGTCAAGAACCATGGCCTCAGATTTGGAAGAGCTGATTCTCATCCCAGCTGCTTCACACTCGGCTGCAAACCGTCCCAGTGCATGCTGCAGGTCCTGGTTTGAAGAAGCCATCAGAACGACATCATCTGCAAACAGCAGAGATGAGATCCTGTGGTTCCCAAACCGGACACCCTCCGGCCCCTGACTGCACCTAGAAATTCTGTCCATATAAATTATGAACAGAACCGGTGACAAAGGGCAGCCCTGGCGGAGTCCAACATGCACCGGGAACAGGTCTGACTTACTGCCGGCAATGCGAACACAGCTCCTGCTCCGGTTATACAGGGACCGGACAGCCCTTAGCAAAGGGCCCCGGACCCCATACTCCCAGAGCACTCCCCACAAAGCGCCCGGGGCACACGGTCGAATGCCTTCTCCAGATCCACAAAGCACATGTGGACTGGTTGGGCAAACTCCCATGAACCCTCGAGCACCCGATGGAGAGTATAGAGCTGGTCCAGTGTTCCACGACCGGGACGAAAACCACTCTGCTCCTCCTGAATCCGAGGTTCGACTATCGGACGAATTCTCCTCTCCAGTACCCTGGAGTAGACCTTACCGGGAGGCTGAGAAGTGTGATCCTCTGTGATTGGAACACACCCTCCGGTCCCCTTCTTATACAGAGGGACCACCACCCCGGTCTGCCAGTCCAGAGGCACTGTCCCAGACCGCCACGCGATGTTGCAGAGACGTGTCAGCCAAGACAGTCCCACAACATCCAGAGACTTAAGATACTCAGGACGGATCTCATCCACCCCTGAAGCCTTGCCACCAAGGAGCTTGCCAACAACCTCAGTGACTTCGGCCAGGGTGATGGATGAGTCCGCCTCCGGGTCCCCAGCCTCCGCTTCCTCTTCGGAAGACGTGACAGCGGGATTGAGGAGACCTCAAAGTATTCCTTCCACCGTCCGACAACATCCCCAGTCGAGGTCAACAGCTCTCCACCCGCACCGTACACGGTGTTGGTGAAGCACTGCTTCCCCCTCCTGAGCCGTCGGACGGTTTGCCAGAATTTCTTTGAGGCCGACCGATAGTCCTCCTCCATGGCCTCTCGAACCTCTCCCAATCCTGAGTTTTTGCCTCTGTGACCGCACGGGCTGCAGCACGCTTAGCCTGCCGGTACCTGTCAGCTGCCTCGGGAGTCCCACGAGCCAACAAGGCCCGATAGGACTCCTTCTTCAGCCTGACGGCATCCCTTACTTCCGGCGTCCACCACCGGGTTCGGGATTGCCGCGCGACAGGCACCAGAAACCTTGCGACCACAGCTACGAGCCGCGCGCGACAATGGAGGTGGAAAACATGGTCCACTCGGACTCAATGTCCCCAGCCTCCCGGGATCTGGGAGAAGCTCTCCCGGAGGTGTGAGTTGTAGACCCTGCTGACAGCGGGCTCCGCCAGACGTTCCCCAGCAGACCCTCACGATACGCTTGGGCCTGCCAAGTCTGTCCGGCTTCCTCCCCTGCCAGCGGATCCAACTCACCACCAGGTGGTGATCGGTTGACAGCTCCGCCCCTCTCTTCACCCGAGTGTCCAAGACACGCGGCGGAGGTCAGATGATACGACAACAAAGTCGA
The DNA here is from genome assembly GCF_020085105.1 of Siniperca chuatsi. NCBI lineage: Eukaryota > Metazoa > Chordata > Actinopteri > Centrarchiformes > Sinipercidae > Siniperca > Siniperca chuatsi. Next base: position 2,137,733 of record NC_058056.1, on the reverse strand, counting down.
TCATCGACCTCCGCCTAGGGTGTCCTGGTGCCACGTGCACTGATGGACACCCTTGTGCTTGAACATGGTGTTAGTTATGGACAAACTGCAACTAGCACAGAAGTCCAACAACTGAACACCACTTGGGTTCAGATCAGGGGCCATTCCTTCCGATTACCCCTCTCCAGGTGGCACTGTTGTTGCCCACGTGGGCGTTGAAGTCCCCAGTAGAACAACGGAGTCCCCGGGCGGTGCACTGTCTAGTACCCCTCCCAGGGACCCCAAGAAGGCCTGGTACTCTGCACTGCCGTTCGGCCCATAGGCCGCCACAACAGTGAGAGACCTGTCCCCACCCGAGGCGGAGGGACGCGACCCTCTCGTTCACCGGGTAAACTCCAACACGTGACGGCTGAGCTGTGGGGCTATGAGCAGGCCCACACCAGCCCGCCGCCTCTCCCGCGCAGGCAACGCCAGAGAAATGGAGCGTCCAGCCCCTCTCGAGAGACGGGTTCCAGAGCCCAGGCTGTGCGTGGAGGCGGGCCGACTATATCTAGCCGGTAACGCTCAACCTCCCGCACAAGCTCAGGCTCCTTCCCCCCCAGCGAAGTGACATTCCATGTCCCTAGAGCCAGTTTCTGTGTCCGGAGATCTGGTCGCCGAAGCTCCTGCCTTCGACTGCCGCCCAAATCTCTCTGCACCGGCCCCTTACGGATCCTCCTGCGGGTGGTGGGTCCACGGGAGGACGGCCCCACGTCGCTCCTTCGGGCTGTGCCCGGCCACCAGGCGCTCGCCGTCGAGCACCCACCCCAGGCCTGGCTCCAGGGTGGGGCCCCGGTAGCACCAATCCGGGCGACGTAACTGGCCTTGGTTGACAATTCAACATACATACAGAGAATCGAAATTGCGTTACTCTCAGACCCCCGGTGCATACAGATAACACTAACAGTAGAGCCCAAAATCTAGATCAAATATAAAATATAAGCTAAAACTATACAATAAGGGAATACAAAAGTGACTGGTGCATGGCATTGTATGTCAGTGGAAGGTCCTGAGGATGTGGGATCTGGAGGGGGGGGGGGGTTCATAGTTCAGTGGTGCCTGGGGCAGAAGAGGGACGGAGGGCAATTTTGGGAGCGAGTTCAGCTTCCTGACAGCCTGATGGATGAAGCTGTCCTTCAGTCTGTTGGTCCTGGCCTGGAGACACCGCAGTCTCCTCCCTGATGGCAGCAGACTGAAGAAGCTGTGTGACGGGTGTGTGGGATCACCTGCAATGCAGAGGGCTTTGCGAGTGAGACGGGTTCCATAAATGTCCTGGAGGGAGGGGAGAGAGACACCAATGATCTTCTCAGCTGCTCTCACTGTGCGTTGCAGAGTCTTCCGGCAGGACGCGTTGCAGGCGCCATACCACACAGTGATGCAGCTAGTCAGAATGCTCTCGATGGTGCCTCTGTAGAAGGTGTACATGATGGGGGGTGGGGCTCTCCTCAGTTTGCGGAGGAAGTAGAGACGCTGCTGTGATTTCTTGGCCAGTGCTGCAGTGTTGTCGGTCCAGGAGAGGTCCTCTGTGATGTGCACACCCAGGAACTTGGTGCTGCTCACTCTCTCCACAGTCGCACCGTTGATGGTCAGAGGAACATGCTGAGTGTGCACTCTCCTGAAGTCGACAACAATCTCCTTCGTCTTCTCCACGTTCAGAGAGAGACTGTTGTCACTGCACCACCCGGCCAGGCGGCTCACCTCGCTCCTGTAGTTTGTCTCATCTCTGTTGCTAATGAGACCCACCACAGTCGTGTCATCCATAAAACTTAATGAAGAGGTTGGAGTTGAGTGACGGTGTGCAGTCGTGTGTCAGCAGAGTGAAAAGGAGGGGGCTCAGCACACATCCTTGGGGGGCCCCAGTGTTCAGTGTGATGATGCTGGATGTGTTGCTGCCGACACGTACTGCCTGAGGTCTTCCAGTCAGAAAGTCCAACAGCCAGATGCACAGCGAGGTGTTGAGCCCCAGCTTGACCAGTTTGTGAATGAGCTGTTGAGGGATGATTGTGTTGAATGCTGAACTGAAGTCTATGAACAGCATTCTGACGTATGAGTCCTTTTTCTCTAGATGTGTGAGTGCTGAGTGGAGGGTAGTTGAGATGGCATCATCGGTCGACCGGTTGGACCGATATGCAAACTGGAATGGGTCCAGGGAGGGGGAGGGCAGACTTGATGTGGTGCATGACTAGCCGTTCGAAGCACTTCATGAGGATGGGAGTAAGTGCAACAGGACGGTAGTCATTGAAGCAGAATGGAGATGGCTTCTTCGGGACTGGAATGATGGTGGTAGCTTTGAAGCATGTGGGAACAACAGCCTGACTAAGTGAGATGTTGAAAATGTCTGAAGACATCAGTGAGTTCTGCTGCACAGTCTCTCAGTACACGCCCAGGAATGTTGTCAGGACCCGGAGCTTTGCGTGCATTGATCCTGCTGAAGGATCTCCTCACGCTGTCCGGGGTCAGCATCATCACCTGGTCACTGGGAGGAGGTGGAGTCTTCTGTGCAGTGGAGCTGTTTTGTGCCTCAAAGCGAGCGAAGAAGGCGTTCAGCTCGTTTAGCAGAGAGATGTTGCTGTCACAAGTCCGCTGTGGGGGTTTGTAGTCCGTAATGGTCTGTATCCCCTGCCACAGGCTCAGAGTGTCTCTGCTGTCACTGAAACGATGGGCTATCCTCTTGGAGTACTGTCTCTTAGCCTCTCTGATGCCGCGGGATGGGTTGGCCCTGGCTGTTCTCAGGCCCCCCTCATCTCCAGCTCTGAAGGCAGCATTCCGCGTCTCCAGAAGTCTGTAGACCTCCCCTGTCATCCACGGCTTCTGGTTGGCCCGGACAGTGATGGTTTTTGTGACTGTTACATCCTCAATACACTTGGTGATGTAGGAAGTGACAGTCTCAGAGTACTCCTGGAGGTCAGTGGTGTTATTGTAGGTGGCAGCCTGCTTAAACATATTCCAGTCAGTTGTACCAAAGCAGTCTTGAAGAGCGTCAGACGACCCTTCTGGCCACACTTGAATCTGTTTCCGAACTGGTTTGGCGACTTTAACGAGCGGTCTGTATGCAGGCATTAGCATGACAGTGATGTGGTCTGAGGCACCAAGGTGGGGGAGGGGGAGGGCTTTGTAAGCTCCTCTCTGTGTGGTGTAAACAAAGTCTAGAATGTTATTACCTCTTGTTGGAAAGTTAATGTGTTGGTGTATTTTTGGAAACACACTCTTTAGGTCAGCATGGTTGAAATCCCCAGCTATGATGAGAAAAGCATCGGGGTGTGCTGTCTGCTGCTCACTGATGTGCTGGTACAGTTCATTTAGTGCATCGTTCCTGCTGCTGTTGTAGTTGTTGTTGTTCGGGGGAATGTAAACCGAAACGAGCAGTACGGCTGTATGTTCCCTCGGCAAATAGAACGGCCGGCACTTAATGATCATGAACTCCACCAGGGGTGAGCAGTGTTTGCAGATCACAACAGCATCGCGGCACCACGCGTCATTATTGTAAACACAAAGCCTGCCGCCGCGGGTTTTTCCTCCCGCGACGAGAGCTCTGTCTGCTCGATAGCACGTCAGCTGGTCGAGCTGAATGGCGCAGTCCGGAACGCTGTCGCTGAGCCATGTTTCCGTGAATACAAAAACACAACAGTCTCTTACAGTCCTTTGAGTAGAACGTAGTAATCGGATGTAGTCCAGTTTATTGTCCAAAGAGCGTATACAATACAATACAAAAGTAGTTGGTTATATGTCCTGAGCTCCTCCTGGTACACAATGCTATGTAAATGCCTAAGTTCACACTTCGCATTCCTCTTGATCTTCACAGGCCGCTGCATTCCATTCTCAGGTGTGATCAGAGCGGCTGGTCAGTAAGGAAATGCGAGTCACCCCCATGCATTGATCAAGCAACCCATCTCAACAGGGTGCCGGCTCCGGCCTGCCAACACATGTGCATACATTTCTTCCCACTCTTTGTCAACCCAAATCACCTCTGTATGTCACCATGGGATTATCATATCCACTGTACCTTCCCTCACTTTCTCGTATCTAACTGTTAATTAGATTGCAGTCTATGGTGCAGAACAGCTGCTGACCTGAGATGTTACATTAGTTAGACTTGTACAGAGGCAAACATCTTACATACAGGGTGTACGTAGCACAAGCTATCAATCCTAATAACACAGCCCAAGTTTTCATATTTGACAGTTTCCTCTAGTGTTCACACTAAGAAGTGCAATGACAGGGTTTGCTAGTAGTTAGAGAGAGATAAACAATACCTTCTGCCACTTTTTAATTGATGGATGGTGACCTTTGATTAACCCCCCCCCCCGGATGTCTCTCCCACCCCCCGGATTTGCGTCACACAGGAAGTGCGTCACATCAGAAGTGCGTCATGCCGGAAGTGCGTGGCCTTATGCGTGGTGAGCAGGAGCAAATGGGAGTAAAGTAGGCGTGGGAATGAAAAACCCTGTAAATTAAATAATATGATTAAATAATTCAATCATTTAAGTGAAATCAATACTATCAAAAGTATAAAAATTGACAAATTTACCATCTGTAAAATCTAATCTTTCAGGAGCAAAAGACACGTCCTTCTGTTGTCTGTCCGGTGCAGAGTGAGGTGTGAATGAATTGGAAAGATGTGGGAGGGTAGGCAGAGTTTGCGTGAACCAAAGGGAGGGTTAGCCAATGGGAAAATAGGTTAGGAGGAGCTTGAGGCGAAAAAATAAAATAAAAGCAGAATATTTCTGGTCTGAACCATCAAACAAGATGAAACAGTTGAAGACGATCAGCCAGACGCCTGTGACGCATTATCAAAATGTGACACTAGGGGGCGCACCCAAGAAACAGGTGTTGTATTTGGCTCGGATCCAGACACCTCCCCCCAGCACGCTTCAGGAGGAATGGGATTTAGAAAATGGAGGTGTGTGGGGATATGCGTTCAATTATGAAGTCAACGAACTTTGTTTTTACCAGCTGGAGAAAGGAGAAACGTTTGGTCCCCTCACTCCAAAAGCAACGCTTACATCAGTGGACTGGTCTGTGCTGAATCTGGTGGTGTCAAACAACCTCAGAGCAAATGAAGGAAAGGAACCTGCGACAAAAGACAAAGACAAACAGACTCAAGCGTTTGTGCGGGTTAAACAGGAATTTCCACCGGTGCTCGCCCAGAAAAAAAATGTAACATGCAGCATTTGGGAGACGAAAAAGCTCGGGTTCTGGCAGATGGTTCTACCGCACAAGCCGTCAGGTGGTCGAAGGAGATGAACACTCGGACCAATTTGTCTTGGAATATTTCAATACCGAATGCGGTTTTGCATGGTATCATGATCCTAGCTGGTGGCGCAAGCAGCGTGAGGAGGGTGGGAATGCGACGACCCCTTCACCACCTCGCCGTCAGTCTACCCCGCGGAGTCCCACGGATGAGATCCCAGAGGAGAACCCTGCAACAGCGTCGCAGGAGTTTGATACAGCTCCTGCAGAAGCAGCACCACCGCGTGTTGGGAGCCCTACCCTTGATACGACACCCCCACCTTCACCGCCGGGGACCCCTGACTGGATTCTGCCTCCTCCATCACCATCTCCCTCCCCTGACTGGCCCTCTTCTTCTTCGGTATCCTCAACTCCAAGCGCCTCACCACCCCCCTCTCCCAAGGAAGAGGACAAACCTGACGGGGTGCTCTCTGACCTATTTCTGAACACGGTGAGAGCCGTGGTGGTTCGCCTGTTGAGCAAGGTTCTGACCGTGTACAGATCTGAAATCTGTAACGGCTGTCAAATTGATCACCCGAGCCAGCTACAGCACGAATGTCTGTTTGAGATGCCAGATTATTTCTTCCATCAGCACTATAACGAGTTGACGAAGCAGCTTTGGATGGATCGTTTCATCAAAGCCATTCAACGGGCGCTTCAGGCATGCCATATCCACGTGTCTGCATACAGAGTCCACGGCGCTTCCGAGGCCTTTCTTCATAACCTCAAAAAGACAAGACGTATCGGAGAGAAATTGGAGAAGATGTACGACGCTCTGATCGCTCAAGACGAGAAAAAGATTGAACTGATGAACAATGTGGCGGACTTTTGGAAGGGAATTGAGTAATTAAAAAAAAAGGGTAACTTTTGCAGAAAATTTCAAAATTATGTAGAGGAACGTGTAATCGTTAACCAGTTAATCATTGTTTTAGATCAGGTGATTAAAAACAGTCACCCATGTTGCGGATGACAATGTTTTTTTACTTTAGAGACGAAGTCGCAAGACTAGAAAAGATTTTGGATGTTGTTTGAAATGTTGAAAATTGGGAACAGTTAGTAAGTGACACATTGCTAACGGTAAACAAATGCTCTGTATCTGATACCTTTTTGTAAAATTATAAAAGAGATGACTAAAGATTCTTGCATGAAAATGTCTCATCTGTTTACTCTTTACACTTTATTTGTAGACGTTATGAGTTACTGTATACAAAACAACATGTATCTGAATACCTGGAATAAATTGAGAACATTACACAATATGTACCATATGTATGGAATCAACGTGTTGAAGTTGTACTTTGAGAAATGCTATGTGTGTTTATAGTAAAAAAAAAAAAAAACGATTTAAAGAAGCTTGTGTCTCATTGTTTTCAAAAAACCCTAGAGAGGGCAACCAGAAACATGACTGAAAAATGTGTCATGAAAAAAGTGTATTATAAGCCCTCATATCCTGGTAGTTTTGGGGGAGTGGAACGACCACGCAGAGCCGTGCAGGATGAAATGGGGGGAAAAAGTAAACGTAGAACGGGTCAAAGATTTTTTTTTTAGCGGAACAGGACTCGTATACTCTGCATAAACCGGCCAGGATACATTTTGTCAGAAATAGTGTTTGTACCACGACCTCTAAATCAGTTCCAGGCAGACCTTTGTGATATGCAGGCCTTAACTGAACACAATGATGGGTACAATTATTTACTCACGGTCATCGATTGTATTTTCAAAACTGGCTTATGCCGGAGCTTTGAAGACAGAAACAGGGGCTGAGGTCTCTAAGGCCTCCGACTCTATTTTAAAAGAAAGTCGGATCCCTGAAAAGTTACAAACGGACGCGGGCAAAGAGTTCTTTAACAAAAGCTTTGAGGGGTTGACAAAGAAACAAGGAATTAATCATTTTGCAACTTCCAGTGAACTGAAAGCGTCTGTTATTGAAAGATTTAACTGCACGTTGAAAACACGAATGTGGAGGTATTTTACAGCTACAAACAGCCGTAGGTACGTGGACGTCTTACAGGAATTGCTTGACAGCTACAATAACAGTTATCATAAAAGTATAAAAATGACGCCTATGCAGGTGATGTAAGAAAACGTCTCTCGAGTGTTTGAAAACCTGTACGGAACATTTCCCATACGCGACAAAAACAAATTAAAGATGAATTTTTAGGAGGGAGATTTGGTGAGAATATCCAAACATAAAAACATATCAGTTATACCGACGAATTGTCCACAGTAACCGAATGTATACCTCGCCAACCCCGTGTACAAACTAAAAGATTATGACGGAGAACCTATCCAAGGTTCGTTTTACGAAGCAGAGTTGCAAAAAGTCAAGGTTGGTAAAGACAAAGCGTTTCAAATTGAAGAAATTCTAGACGAGCGTGTTGTCAGGGGTAAAAAACAAATGCTGGTGCGTTGGAAAAACTGGCCTGAGAAATTCAGCAGCTGGGTCAAGGCAAGCGACGTGAAAAATGTACAACATGGACCAAATCACAGGAGAAGGGTTCTACGTTGTCCTACCCTCCAACGCCAGTCGCAATGTATTTAAAAATAACACGAGCTCCAGCTACCACGTCGATTTAGCGCAGCATATTGATTTAGAAGGCACGTGGGAGGTAGCTCTGACAGAGATTTCATACCCCCACACCTGGTTTAACATTTCTAGGGAGGATGCTTATTTTGAATGGAGGAATAAACCAAAAGATGATGATGATGCTTCAAAGAGCGAGGTGTTCACCCGTCAGGGTTTTAGGGCAGGTTATTATCACGATCTGGAACAGTTCAAGACAGAGCTGAACGCCTTTCTTAGAAAAATTAACTCTGATATTTATTTAAGGTTTAGCTCCATTCAAAAGAGATTTGAATTTCAGGCAGGAGATCAATATCATTTACGATTTTACCCCCCTCTGGCTTACATCATGGGGGTTAACCCGGGAGAATGGGTTATTTTCAATGAAAGGATGGCTCCATATCCGGCTGATATAAAGGGAGGATTTTACCATATGTATTGTTTATAGTGATGTGGTACGACATCAGCTGGTTGGTGACGCTTACGCTCCGCTCTTGAGAAGGAACGTACGGGGACGTCATCACGCAGTATTTTAATCCACCCTGCTACCTATCGGTGGTCAAGCAGCACATCGAAAACATCCACATTGAGATAAAGACGGATCAAAATAAACCTATAAATTTTACCTTTGGGAAGACTATCGTGAAACTCCATTTTAGAGCTTCCAAAAAAAATCCTGACAAAAACAAGATGATGCATCAGAGACACGATCCTCACCGTTTTGTGAGTTATTATGAGAATCAAGTAGGAGGTGCTCTCCTCGGTTTTTACGGGGCTCCTGTTATGTACGGGAGAGGAATCGGTTCGATTTTTTTTCTAAAATATTTGGTTTTGTATCGCCGTTGATGAAAAAAGGATTTGCCATTGCTAAGCCTCATCTTAAATCAGCCGCAAAAAACATTGCCTCGGAGGTGATAAGCCACGCGGTTAGTAGAATAGGGGGTCGACAACGGGGCTCAAGAAGGATCCAGCGGTATGATGGTTTTAGCCAGACGACTGAGGAAGAGACCTCCCCGGCAGCGAGTAAAAGTGCATAGGTCAAAAAAGAGAAAATCTGTAGGGAGAAGTAAGTCCAAAGGAAAGCACGCTGTTGCGAGCTCCGGAGATATATTTTAGAAAACAAATATGGCGCTTTTACATCACAAATCGGCCAAATGCACTATGGGTGAGCTGGATTTATTTTCAGCACCTATGACGCAACTGTCTATCGATGAAAAGCTCCACACAGAAGTCCTGCCTTTGGCATCCATTATCGACGGAGGTCCTATTGAATTTTTTTTATCCCCGGAGATGGGGAAAAATACAAGGATCTGAATGATACTTTGATTCATCTTCGTGTGAAAATTACCAACGCTGACGGCTCAAACCTAGCCGCCGACGCTGCAGTGGGCCTCATCAATTATCCTCTGAACACAATTTTTAACCAATGTGACGTTATTCTGGGGGATAGGTTAATTTCACAATCCAGCGCAACTCACCCTTACAGAGCGATGATAGAGACCCTCCTCAACTATTCAGACGATACGCTAAAAAGTCAGTTCACTGCAGGGCTATTTTACAAAGACCCGGCCGGTGCTATGGACTCTATAGTATCAAATAACGGGCCAAATAGGGGATTAAATCAGAGAGCCCGGTTTACCTCAGAATCTAAAGAACTTCACCTACTAGGTCCTCTTCAGGCAGACATATTTTTCTGCGAGAGGCTTCTCTTGAACTCTGTGGATTTGAGAATTAAGCTGACCAGAGCTAATGACGCCTTCTGTCTCATGGGCAACGCCGCCAGCACTTTCCGTTTAAAAATACTGGGGGCCTCGTTGTTTATCAAGAAAGTCACCGTTTACCCCGCCGTGCGTTTAGGCCACGCATCAGCTTTAATGAGGGGCAATGCTCTTTACCCATTATCACGCGTGAACGTAAAAACCTACTCCATCCCAGAGAATTCCAGAATATGTAACCAGGAAAATCTCTTCCTGGGGACGATGCCTAAATATCTAGTGATAGCCATGGTGAAGCATGAAGCCTTCACAGGAACAAGAGATCTGTCACCCTTCAATTTTATTCACAACGTTGAATACATGGCTCTGTGTCAGGATGGGAGACAGGTGCCCGCCAAAGCTTTCCAACCTCAATTTAATCAGGGGTTATCTGTCAGAGTTTTATAATATGTTTACCGCTACGGGGAGACACTTGAAAGATTTACCTCTAAGCATTGACCGGGAGGAATTTCAGCAGGGCTACTCTTTGTTTGTTTATAATCTCAACGCCTGCGAAGATGCTGATGCATTGTCGTGCGTTTCCAATGGAAGTTTAAGACTGGAAATGAGATTCAGAGAACCGCTGCCCCATACTACCACTCATCGTTTATGCTTGTTACGAGTCTATTTTGGAGATTAATTCCAAACGACAGGTGCTTGTGGACTATTACTGAGACAATATGAACAATCACCAATTGGACGGATTACTACGTCATTTACTAGGAGATGCTTTTTGCGGAGTGTGGGCCGCTGATCAGTTACCTTTACTGCGTCAGTCCTTTAGATTTCCAGCCTTTTTTATAGTCAACACACACCCTGCACACGAACCAGGAGAGCACTAGTTGGCCCTCACTCTCGAGGAAGGCAAAAAAGGCAGCTTTTTTTATTCTTTTGGATTCTCCCCGGATTTTTCACATTATCCTAAAAGCATCTTGCAATTTTTAGAAAACCGTTGCGAATCTATTTTACACCACAACCGTCAGCTTCAACACGTTCTGTCTACGGTGTGCGGTCAGCATTGTGTTTATTATTTATGCCACAGAGCCTGCAGTTTATCTTTTGAAAATGTGCTGTCTTTGTATCAAGATGATGTGATGAAGAATGATGTTATGGTATCAAAGTTTGTGAAAAAATATCAAAGTTGTATGAGGTTGCAAAGAGCCTGATCTTTTCACCACACAGTCTGTTCTTTACAAATGTTTAAAGATTGTTACAACTTTATATAAATAAAGATGGATCTGGAGACTGTTAAATTCGTTTGAATCATTTTTTATTCAAATAAAGCCAGCTAGGTGATAAAGGTATATGTTTCTTTCGTTTTCCTGATCTTAACTGCGGAGGTGATGTTTCGTCCCAAAGCGGTCCTCCCTTCTGAAGTTTATGATATTGCTCGCGAGCACGGGGGTTACTCATCAAGGATGAAGGGATGTTGAGCTCCCGTAGAATATTTAGAAACCCCATCCATCCCTTGGGTTCTCTGGATTTTTTTATGCGTGACGGAGAGATTTTTAATCAGGTCTAGCAGGTGTGAGCCTTTCACAATCTCTCCTTTATGGACAAACTCTCCTGAAGGAGCCCATCCGCTCTTGGTTAATTTCTTCATAATGTACTCTGCACTATTACAGTAGCGAACAGGTAGGTTTTGCAGCACCTCGCTAGCAGTTTCATCCAGCGTTACTTGCTTGTCTTCTCGCTGATTTTCTTGTTCCCCCGATTCTTGGGTTAGAGTCAAAGTGATACGACGGTCATCTTTCTCATCTTGTTTGAGTAATGTTAGGTATCTTTGCAGCAGAGCGTTGTATTTTTAAATTTTATCATGAGCGTTCAAACCCTTTTCATTTAACACATCCCTCATTTTTACATCCAAATCATTTTCGGCCATTCGTCTCATCGTTTCCCCGGCGCCGGGAGCAGAAGCTACCGACTGACTCAGACGGTTTAACTGTTGCGGCGAAATCAAAAACATCTTTTGACTCATGATTTATCTTCTAATAAGCCCTCCCAGCAACTCTCCAAATATTGGCACCACCGCTGACAGTAAAGGCAAAAGAAAACCTCCAGACTGTTTTCTCAGAGCCTGGTGTTTGGTTTTTTTTTTATTGGCCAGCAACTTGATAATTTTCTTTTGTTTTCTGAGTTTTTTATATTGAGCCGATGTCAGGGGAATGTTTCCTTTTTAAGAGGTTTAAGGAGAGCTCGCACAGAGACTGCAGAAAGTCAGATGAACAATGGTTGAGAATGTCTTTACGTTTCTGAGGCGTGGCGTGACATAAAGCGCATAGTAAAGGCGCATTTCTTTTTAAGCGCGCCGACATACTGGATCGGGACTTGGATTTAGGTAGATAGACGGGTGATCCCCACTGATGGGGGAGTATTTCCGTCCTTAGTCTGTATTGTTCTGGGCAGCCGGGGGTGAGATCGATGATTAAATACCCGTGAGGATCTTTGGTAGCATCTTCAAAACTTTCTAATAAAAAGGCTTTTCGTCCGGGAAACATTTGTTGAGCCAATATATTCAACTGTAATCTGTCTTGAGGGTTTTTAAACAGTACCAGATAATTACTGTTTAAACTGATGGTGCGGCTGTGCTTACCTTGATGGAAAAGATTTTGAGTCAGCATCATGACGGACATGTTCTTGTGATGTCTGTATTGTGTAAAAATTTTGACTACATCGGGATGGTCAGAGGCCTGAAAAATGACGTCGTCCAAAATAATCAAATGATTTTGGTCAGAGGGAAACAGTTTTTCATCATCAAAAGAAGGAGGCAGGCCTTCAACAAATGTAATCTTTTTATTCTTCTTTTGCAGTTCAGCATACAACGGTTGAAACGATGTAAAAATCCATACAATGTTATCAGGCAGTATATCCATCACATGATTACAGTTTTCCAAAACAGACTTTACAAAATAAGTCTTGCCACAGCCACTCGGTCCTGTAACCAGACAAGAAAAAGGCACTTTCAGTCTGGGGTCAAAATCAATTTCTTCGGTTGAAAACATTTTCTCCTCAATAACCAAAAGGCAGTGTATGTCCTAGACTCAGCAGCCGTCTTTTATCATATACAACTCTGAACTTTTTTTGGAATGACGTGTTTTTTAGAAGGAAGCCTTTCTTATCTCGCACAATATTGTGTTGAGGGATTTCAAGGACTCCCCTCTCATCAGAGTTTTGCACATAATCCTGAACCAGGTCTTTGACGCTATTGACAATTTCATAGCATTGGTGCGTCTGCGTAATGCCTTTTATGCGTAAAACAACCTTGTTGTTTTGAGTTTGGTAAGCATAACTTTTTGGACCTGCCGCCACAAATTCTTTGATGCTATCTCCCCCTAACTCATCCGTCAAATCTCCCAGGTAATTTCCCAGCTTGAGCAGCGTCTCTCCCTCTTTTGTGACATAGATGAGGTTGTCTGTGTCGCAGTAAAGGACTCTGTCTTGCAACTGTTCCAAATACCTGTACAAAGTCAGACGTCCGTAGGCTGTGGTGAAAGCGGCTATAAAAACGTTATCTACCTTGTTTGGTGGTGGGATACAGCGGTCTCCGTAAGACCACTGAACCAAAGCCACTTTGTCACTGACGAAGGAGAAGTAGTTGACTTTATATTTTTCAGAAAACATGAGGTTAAAGAATTCTTCCGGGTCTGTGACTAGTTTGGTTTGTGTTTGGTTGCTTCTCTGCGCGAACTTACCCCAAAAGGAGTTCAGACATAATTTAGACACTTGTCTTTTAGCAGGGTTTGGTCTGATTTTATCTGCCTCCAGCAAAATCCCTTGGTTTGCATGACAGTCGCTGATGTACTTTTCTCTGCTTTCCTGATCTACAGCGTCGGACGGGTAACCCGAAGCTTCCTGTTTACCTTTCAGAAAAGTGTGCATATAGTCAACAAAAATAGAATCACTGCGTCTATCAAAGTGCCATACCTCAGTTATTTCAGCTATCCGATAGGGCGCTGACAGGTGTCTGGGTCACTCCTGAATTTAACAAGGCTTTGGAGATGGGCTGTCATCATCGCTATGCTGACACGGACCCTCCTGCAAAATGAGCTCGGCACATGCTTGGCAAAGGGTAAACACAAGCTTACCCCCCGTCGTTCTATGAGGCAGGACTGGAAAGTACAACTCTCTCGGCGCATAGACCCATGCCCTGATTAGCCCAAAGTAGCTTTGAGGTTCTTGGAAATCTTTATAGATTATTTCAGGGTATCCGAGAGGATAGGGGAAGTTGGTGTTACAGTAAGGATAGAGAGATGTCACTTCTACATAAGAGATTGTCTGTCTCGTTCAACGCAGCGGTGTGTCTCAACTTTATAGCAGAGGTATGCCCTCCGTACAAAGCTTCGTGGGGTGACAACGGCTGTGGAGCCTTATATTGTTTGAGAAACTCCTTCAGCCCGTGATGAGATTTTTTCAACATCGTCCACGTATGCTAGGGATGCCGCGGGTGTGTGACAACCACTCTAACCACTGGATACCGGCGTTTGAAAATGTTTTGAACTGACGCCTGTAGTCGTCCGGAGAGGGGATTGCTAATGTTTTAGGTGGTAGAAAGTTTGTCAGAAACACCTTCATGCATGCCGACGCAATGGCCGCAGAAGGGGTCAACGATGGTTTCAGAGATATACTGTTTTCTGAACAGCATGCAACCCTCAGCGAGAATGTCTACATCATTTTGACAATAGAGGCGAGCCTCTTTCATGACGTTGAATGTGCCGTGCCGCACCGTCGCATACCAACTGTAAAAGTCTGTTAGTTGCTCCGTTGTCATGGTCTCAATACCGTAAGCCTGAGGGGGAGGGTACTCTCCTGTATAACTCAAATGGGCCTCTGAGCTGAAACCATGAGGAAAGTACCCCTTTACTTTATCACTGAAACCGAGCGCTTTCGGGAAATTAGCTAAACGCATGATTAAAAAGGATAGAGAGTCGATGTATCTTTGTTTGTAATCGATATCGGTGATACAAATTACTTTTGATCCTTGCATAAACAAAGAGGGCTTTAATCCCTGTTCGACCATGGCTTTGATAAGGAGATAGCTGTCAAAACCGCGGGCATTGTGTGCTATAAACACTGTATTTTTGTACAAAGGTCTTCTGAAATGCAGTAGAAACTCTTTGGCACAATCTGTACCCTGAGAGCTCCATGTTTTACCATCTAAGGTTCGTGTACACACTAAAAACGGAACGTGAACGCCGTTCTCGTCAACGTAGGTTTCAAAATCATAAAACACCACTTTTTCATTGTGTTTTGTTTCAGAGGGTATCGTTTGGATGTAGCACTGATGAACCTCAGTCTCAGAGTTAGAGTTCAATTTCTCGTCGCAAATTTTTTGTAGAAGGCCCAAGCGCTGGCATATGTTTGACTTCTCGATCTCTCTGTAGGTTCTTTGTGTTTGGCCAAACAGAAAGGTGAGCGACACGTTCTGTTGCATTGGTCACACACAACAGGTTGACATGGCCTCTGTGTACAACTGGGGTCAAAGCATAAGGTGCAACAAGCTTCGCAAGTATGGCCTAACACGGTGTTAAAACCTGTAAAGCAGTGTTCACAAACATAAGGCGAACCTAGAAAGGCTTTCAGAGGGTTTTACTCCGTCTTGGGCTATCTGTCAAGAATTTGAGGAGAACCCTGTCTTCCTCGGTTCTGTAAAACACTACAATTGTACAGTCCAACGCGGTTTCAAATTTAGGGATGTCGCTAAAGGTTACAGCGGTGTGCTCATCTAACCCTACTTCATTTTGAAGCTGTCTACCGCGTTCGAGGGCTTCTCTATCGCTGATATCAGGATCTAACAGATGAGCCAGACAGATGGCAAAACATAGTTGATTCTCTCTGTTGTGGACAATGTACAGAAAACGTCTTTTTAAAAAAAATGATTTCACTGTCTAGCATTTTCCCAATAACTCGTTTCCCCCCACCCCTAGGGTTCTGGATCACTTCTACGACAAGTTCTAGCTGACCATCGGCCATAACGGCTCAGTTAGACTGCACAACACGGAGTAAGAGCCTTTCAAAGTCGGCTAGGCTGGGGAGCTCGTCATTAGATAAGACGACAGACGTTACTATGGAGATTTTGCCTGCGCAGCTCTAACTGTACCGCGTCTCGAGGAGTCACGTATGCTAATGCTTGTTGTAGCAACGCATCAGCTTGCTGTAAGGCTGTGTTGTAATAAATGCTGTAATCCACTATTCCATCTGCGTTAAGAGGGGGTGGAAAGTTTAACAACTGTCTGATTTGATAATTTGCAAATCGGCTTCGCCGCACAATGCGTGGTTGTGGGGAAATACGAGCACCTCCTTGATGCACAGGAGGACTGGGTATGCGGAGATCGATGTAGTTTGGAGGTGTATGAGGGTCTGATAAAGTGGGACTTTGTTCGAGCTGGACATTATTTATTCTGATTGTTTCGTCTAGTGATGATTCATTCTCTAACTGTTCAAGGTTAGCGAGAGCTTGATTTAAAGCAAGGAGAGGATCTACAGGCTGTTCGGAGCTGTTAGATGTAGCGGCTGTGTCGTTTTCATTCAAATCATTTTCAGTTAAATTGTTTTGAAAACCCAACTCATTCTGGAGATTTTGTGCTAAACTCTCTAACAAATCAATAGCTACTAGTGTGTGTTGATCCATGACCTCATACAAATCAAACGCTTTTAAAACCTTAAATCAACATCATTGCAATTTATACAGATGATAAAAATCAGTCTCAAACAGTTTACAAATTGTCATTTTGTACACCTAACTTCTGAAAGGTGAGCCAAAAGGCTCTAGACATCAGCTCCAATTGCTGGCGTGTAGTTCTGCAGCACTGAGGACACCTGGATGGTCTGGACCTGGGTCTATTTGCTGGAGACAAAAAAGAAAAAGAGAAATAAAAAAGAAAACATTAACTTCATAAACGGGCAGATTTCATAAACACAGCAACCCCTTAAGGTATGTAAACAAACAGCCAGACCGTGTGTGTGTGTGTGTGTGTGAGTGAGAGTCACAACTTGTTGTGAAGACAAGAGTAAGGACAGCTGTTTTTGCTTTGAGAGAGACTGATGAGAATAACAAATCCAAAAACCACCAAGATAGTGCTATAACTCAACCAACGCCATTAATAGCTTGTAACAACAGACAGTCAAATATACCTTATGAGACTCAGCTTTGTAGAAAATTACGTTTCAAGGCCTATTTAATTTCACACATACAAAACCTTCCGTGTATGCTTATGATGTAACATGAGAGAAAAGGAACGTACATTGTGTTCCCTTCTGGGTAATTATTACATTTATACGCCGTGATTGAATCGTCTCACAATGTACTGTAAAAAAATTTAAAAAGCAAATAGACTTACAGCATGCCGATGGAAATCCTTCGCTGGAAGCCCCGCAGGATCTCAGGTGTGGATTCTCAGAACTGGTTCTCCTGTTGTTGCGACCCGATGAGAATCCTGGATCTCTGTCCACTGGTTGAGGCCTAGACCTCTCCGCGGCCATCAGCGGTTGATTAGCGGTTGAGATAGACTCCCGGTGAAATGGCAGTTGTTCTTCAAAATTTTGATGCGGTATCACATCCCCTGGACCTCTTCTGGTTAACCGGGCAGCCTCTAGAGAATGTATAATGTTTTGACCGTCTGAGGCATGCCCTGTTGTGTCATCCAGATCCAAATCGCCCCACAGATCTAGCATGAGAAACAAGTTTTTGATAAATATTCTGCGTAAGTTTTAGGTAAAAAAACTGGTAAAAAAAAATGTAGCAACTCACCGGGTAATACCACGTCCTCTGAAAGCACAGATGAGGAGTCAGTATCAGATGAGGTCTCGGATGTTGAGGTATCAGTTGATGACTCTGAAAGATATAATTTATAATCACGGTAGGAAATAAGTGTTTTAGATATTTCAGTATTAAAAATACATAATGTAGACCTGTACTTACCAGACTCCTCTGCTTGAAGGTTCAGCCCTCTGTTTAGAGTCACTGCAAAGAATGAAAAAGTCCCTATGTTTCTGCCTAAAGGTTTAAATGCATAAAATTTAGCTATAAAGATATAGGTAATTTACCGGATGCTTGAGCCATTCTCCGTTGTCAGATTCAGAAGTCCTATTCTCTGCGTCGTCTTTAACTAGTATTTATATCCCCTAATACAGATATATCTGGAGACACAGCACAGAGACCTCTCCACACACTGTCCCTGCGATTTCTGAAGCAGTTGCTTGACCTGAGCTCCTCCTGGTACACAATACTATGTAAATGCCTAAGTTCACACTTCCTCCATTCTTCTTGATCTTCACAGGCCACTGCATTCCATTCTCGGGTGTTATCAGAGCAGCTGGTCAGTAAGAACATGCGAGTCACCCCCCATGCAATGATCAACCAGTCCATATCAACAGGGTGCCGGCTCCGGCCTGCCAACACATGTGCATACATTTCCCCCACACTTTCTCTTATCTAACTAAGTTACCCCTAATTAGCTGCAGTCAATGGCGCAGAACAGCTGCTGGCCTGAGATGCTGCGTGAGTTAGACCTGTACAGAGACAAACATTGTACATACAGGGTGTATGCAGCACAAGCTATTAATAATAATAACACAGCCCAAGTTTTCATATCCACATTCACTAGGTACCCCTATCTTTATAAGGTCCTGTGTGTGAAAACAATGCAATGATCAAGCAACCCATATCAACAGGGTGTCGGCTCCAGCCTGCCAACACATAACCTCTTGATCTTCTCTGGTTCCTGTGTGTGTGTGTGTGTGTGTGTTTGATGGAGATTAGCCTCTGAGATTTAACATTTATTTTACTTTCTTGTCATTTCAAATGTTTATTATCCAGACCTCCAACACGGAGCTTCACACAGAAACTTACAAATGTCAAAGTACATTTGACATCAGGCTCAGTGTTAAAGACACTAATTGTAATTTCCTATTATGATATTGTGAAACTTTAAAGTATAATCTTTTTTAAATATGCTTTAAGACCATAAAAGAGACATTTCTTGATCTGTCTTCATACAAAGGGCCTTCAGAAAGAGCATGAAACATTGATTTTTTTTTTTAGGGACACAGGATGTATAGATGACTGAGAATTGCCTTAGGCAGCTGTATGGTTTTATTTACTCTGTGTGGAGATTCACACGCCGATTTCAAACTGTCTTTAGGGTGATGGTATTACAGAGGAAAATCTGACGCCCTCATTCCTTGATCTTCACACAATCTGCACAGGAGTTGCAAGAGATGCTGCATGTAGACATTCATCAACGGATATCTGGACATTTATTCAGCTTCAAATTTTAATCATTTATTTTTTAGTTCACATTTTCACAAAATTATTGCCTCACCCAAGCTCCTCCTAACCTATTTTCCCCTCCCTTTGGTTCACGCAAACTCCGCCTACCCTCCCACAGCTTTCCAATTCATTCACACCTCACTCTGCACCGGACAGACAACAGAAGGACGTGTCTTTTGCTCCTGAAAGATTAGGGGTTACAGATGGTAAATTTGTCAATTATTTTTATACTTTTGATACTATTGATTTCACTTAAATGATTGAATTATTTAATCATATTATTTAATTTACAGGGTTTTTCATTCCCACGCCTACTTTACTCCCATTCGCTCCTGCTCACCACGCATGCTTCACGCTCATTGGCTCCTGCTCACCACGCCTGCTTCACGCTCATTGGTCCACGCATAACGCCACGCACTTCCGGGGGGCGAGACATCCAGGAGGGGGGTTAATCAAAGGTCACCATCAATCATTTGTCAATTAAAGTGACAGAAGATATTGTTTATCTCTCTCTCACAGGATAAATGTCACGGAATAACAGGCAGGGGACACAGAGTGTGTGGAGAGTGGAGTGGTTTTATACTGGGTGTGATTGGGGCTGATTGAGGGCAGGTGTGGGTGATTACGGGCTGGTGAGGACAGGCTGTGACAATTAAGTCTAAAAATACACACAGGTTGTAGTTTTTCACATTACACTCTGACATTAGCAGGAAAATAAGTGAAACAAATATGCTCACTGAAAAACTAAGCACGATGTCCTGAAGTTATCGTTCACATTGTGCCATAAAAAAAATAATCACAAAATAACATTGGTTAAACAAGGCTTAAAGTGAAGGGATTTGACCTGCAATTTGCTCATGCTCCCAAAGTCAAGGTGAAGCCACTAACCAGCTGTAGGGGTGGGTATAGTTAGGATTGTATAATTATTATTACTATTAGTATTTTTTTAATATTACAGTTTTCCTCAAATGCTAAAACACATTTCACAAACGTTTCCTCCATGTTCCCCAATGTCTAAACACAACACCCTTTTCTAAAGCTACCTTCTCACTTCAAAACTCTAACTTTCACACCAAAAGAGCAGCTTGAAGCTTTCAAAAATGTAAACACTATACACATCATTACACACTACAGCAAAACAATTGAAAACACAATGCTCAATTTGTGAGAAGGTTCTTTGTTTCATAACTGCCAATGCATATTTTTAGAAACTTTACAGTAATGGATGTTCTTTGATCTCTGCAGAAGATTAGGCATTTAGATTTGTGAGTTTCATATGAAGAGTATAAATCTATAGTAAATTCTGCATGTACACTACTGTAACACAACTCAATGCAAAAACAGAATCTATTGCACACAACAGTACTCTTGAAAACATGATCAGGGTGTGAAGTTTTTTTATTTACTTTATTCACACCACAATCACTGTGCGGCATCATGTTGCTGAGCTGCATTGGGCCACATCACCTCATCCACATCGCAGGCTATATTGTCTCTTGCCAGGCACCGCAGGAAAAACGCCCTGGAATGGCAAATCCATCCTTGGAAGGCCTCCACTGGGATGTCAACACAGGCGAGCTCCATTGCCCTTAGGATTTTCTCTCTAGTGTATGGTTGTCTATCATAAACCTTCCATCTCCACGATGAGAAGAACTCCTCTATAGGGTTCAGGAAAGGGGAGTAGGGTGGCAGACAGACGTTTAAAAAGTGGTTCCTGTTGGTGGTGAACCACTCTCTGATTTGGTTTGTTTTGTGGAAGCGTACATTGTCCCAAATGATCACATAAATGTGATGTGCGGGCCCAGGATGGTGGTGTTGGCGGTCCTGGAGGATGTCTTTTAGCTCCCCTAGGAAGGTGAGGAGACGTTGGGTGTTGTAAGACCCAAGGACAGCATGCCGGCAGACAAGCCCCTCCAAACCCATGGCCGCACAAAGAGTAATATTACCCCCCCGTTGGCCAGGAACCTCAGTGATGGCTCTTTGGCCAATGATGTTACGGCCTCTTTGCCTTCGTTTCTGCAGGTTGAAGCCAGCCTCATCCAGGAAGAGGTACTCATGAGGTCTGGCCATCGCATCCAACTGTAATATCCTCTGTGAAAATGTGAAAGTGCACAGGTGTTCAGAACAACAGTCAATCAGGTAGCACAGTATTGTCCAGAAGTAATGTAGGCCACTGAGCAACACAGTATGTCCACTAACTGTACTGTGAACATGGATGTATACTTACTTGCACATACTCGTAACGTAGGTCTTTGTGTCACGCAGAATTGCGCTCAAAGGGAACCCTATAGACCTGTTTCATCCGCATCTTTTGGCGCCGGAGAACTCGGTCTATTGTGTCCAAGCTGACATCATCAGTGCTCTCAAAGTTGACATTATCGGCAATGACTTTGTCTCTAATCTCCCGGAGTCTGATGAGGTTGTTCTCACGAACCATATCCACAATGAGGGTTTCTTGTGCCGCTGTAAATATGGCCCTCCCACCTCTAAAGAAAGAAACATGTGTTGTCAATTGACATGTTTTACAATACATTAACAACTGATTTGAAACCAATAGACTACTTTCACAGGCTTGTAAAATTGTATTGTGACAAAGAAAGAAATAGTCCTGCTTCAGCCATTGTCATGCCATGGACAATGACATGGTCAATGACTGTTGCTCGCATCTCGTCCGTAATGATGGTGCGAGGTTGTCTTGCTCTCCCTCCTGGACCTTCTCCTCTCCCTTGTTGTCCTGCTCCTCTTTCTCCTCTGATTTGAACTCCTCTTCCTCGTTGGCCTGCTCCTCTTCTTCCATGGCCAGCTCTTCTCCCTTCTCTGACTCGAATTCCTCTTCCCTTGACTCTGCCTTCATCCATATTTGTTTGGAATCTTCAGCAAACTGTGCACTCTGAACTTGCTTTTATACATGTGGTCACAGCATTAGCAACAAGTGTCTTCAATTTTGAGTCGTTGTGTGTAATGAATGACGCCAGGTGTGGTCATTGTGTTCAAATATTGCTGACTGTGGCAAGCATTTTGCATCAGATGAGCTTTCATTTGAGAATATGAGCAGAATTCTTTTGCAACTTGTGTTTTAGCAAAGAAAAATGTGTTAAGATTTATGAGAACGGAGGATTGTGTATTGTGAATTGTGTCTTTATAATGACTAATAAAGAGCCAACATGCTACTAATACGCATGCTAATAAGCAACTAGTTAATGGTGTACCTTTTTAAAGTATTACCAAATACTGATTAGTGCAGCTTTAATTTGTTAAATATTATTACCAACCACATCTTCTCTAAGCTTCATTACACTTGCATTATTAATAGGGATAGACATTTTCCAGGAAGTATTGGAAGTTTAATGATAAGGGAAATGCATCCTTTTTGTAATATTTTTGGCATTTATTGGATATTATTAATGTATTATGTCATGTGAAATCGCCACACAATTTGAATAAATCTGTTTTTATTTTGTTGTGACAATGTGCACTAGGGCACAACCTGTGGCTTGCTGTTGTGGTGTCGTGGCGCAGAAAAATATCTGCGACCTGAGGCTAAGTTTGGAATTCAGCAAGCTCAAATTGACGATCTGAGGAAGAAGAACGATTTATTGAAAGGTACTGTGGCTACTATTCAGAGAACAATGGAGAATATCACAAAAGAAAAAAAACATCTTAAGGAAACTTTGCTTGATGTGCAAAGTAGATTGATGCGGGTAAATCTGACATTTTTTCTGGGATTCCTGAGAGAGACAATGACGTCGTAGAGCAAACCAATATGGGATTGTATGTGCCAGTAATTAAAATTATCCCAGGAATCAGTGCAGGACATTTCCTTCTTGAGGGTCCACATGCTGGGAATGAAGGAGAGGAATAAAACTCATCCCATCATCGCTCGGTTCGAGCATTTTAAACAAAAGGAGCTAGTGAAGTCCGATGTCAAGGCTCTTAAGGGTACAAACTTTTGGATGAATGATCAATTCCAGATGGAGACTAATGAGAGGCGGCAAAAACTGATTCCCATCCTAAGGGAGTATAAGATAAACCATAGAGTTTCCTTAGTTGTGGACAAATTATAAATTGATGGGGCAGTTCAGTACAGAGATTCAGAGATCACTCTGTGGCTGTTTTAAAGTTTAACTGCCTTGTCAGTGTGTTTTATCTTTTAGAATGAAATGGTACACTCTCAGCAATTTAATCCAACACAACCTAGTTACACTGACTTTATTAACTTACACTTTACATATTTACATTGCCCTGGATGAAAGGTGAGAATTTTATGTGTGGGGACTATAATTTTGACTGGATAACAAGAGTAAGTTTACTCAATATAAAGAGAGTCAATTTATTTCAAATGGTACAAGGTATCACAAGGTCCAAATTTGGGCATATAACTGAAAGTATTATTGATCTGATATTCTGTAATGCTCCGAATAAATGCTTAAATGCTAAATCTGCCCTGTTGTCTTGGGCAGATCATAATATTGTGTGCATTACTAAATACATTACTAAAGTGCCAGAAAGACCTCCTAGAGTGACTGTAAGAATTTTAACTTAAAACACTGGAGATCTGGTCACTGTTTCATGGGACCTTGTGTATCTTGAGGATGATTTGGATTGTGCTGTTGATTGTTTTACAAAATTGTTTACAGATGTTGTTGAGCACTATGCTCCTATAAGGAAAAGTACAATTAAAGCCAAACCATCCCCCTGGATTGACAAGCAATATCTCAGAGGAATGAGGCAAAAGCTGTGGCATCTAGGTCAAGATTAGATTTAGATATTTAGATATATAGATATATAGATAAAATTTGTTTATATTGACAGAAAAGACCCTATGTTATAAAACAGCTTTTGAGGGATGCAGAAACAATTCAAAACAGATATGGCATACGTCTGCTTGGTAGGTCAAATAGTGTAAGTCCTGGTAGTGTGGAGGTTAATGGAAAGACAAAACCAGTAGACATTGCCAGTTACTTTGCCGACTATTTTGAATCAAAGGTAAATGACCTCAGGTCCAATATGAATCATAATGCCTCAAATAAATTACTGGTAGGAGAAAGACAAAAAGATTATGAAGGGGAAAATTGCAGCTTTGTATTACCTGTATATCATTAGATGAAATTGAGAAAATATTTTTCACTTTCTGATAATAAATCCCCAGGGTATGATCTTGTTGACATGAACTTGCTGAAATCTGCAGTCCCATATATTGCTAGACCAGTAAAGTATGTATTCGATCTTTCTTTGCAACAAGGAAAGTTTCCCACAGAATGGAAACATGCAAAAATTTGCCCCATTCCTAAGGATGCTAAAATCGTTTTTACCGCACCCAACAGTTGCCCAATTAGCTTGCTCTCCTCCTTAAGCAAAATGTTGTAAAGAGTAATAAGTGATCACATTTGGAAATATATGGAAACTAATAACCTTCATGCATGTTGAGCATGGGTTAGCTCAACATACATATCGTAAAAATCATTCTACTGAAACTGCTTTGATACATATGACAGATGAGTGGCTTGATCAAGGTAAACTTGTGTCCCTACTTCTTGATTTCACTGCAGCATTCAATTTAATAGATCACACAATTCTACTTAAAAAATGTATTCATTATGGCTTCAGTAAGAATGCTATCAATTAGATGAAATCCTATTTAAATGGTAGAAAGCATTCTGTCTATGTTAATAGATCCTTTTCTTCCCCACGTAAGATCACCTGTGGCAGCCCACAAGGGAGTTGCCTCAGACCATTATTGTTTATTGTATTATATACACAAAAGATCTTCCTTTAGTGTTAGCCAACCCAAATGCACATATGTTTGCAGAAGATACAACAATCACTGCAGTAGCAGATTCACAAACTCAGCTGTATGAATATTTATCAAATGGGGGGAAACAATAAATTCGTATCAAATGTAAATAAAACTAAAAATGTAATATGTACTGCAAGAAAGTCAAAGACATCGAAGCCATGGTACTTAACATATGGCAGTGTTTGAATTAAAGAGGTTACAGAAGTCCATTTATTGGAAATTAAAAATACAAAATCTCTCATGGACGGCTCATATTACAGATCTTTCTAAAAGAGTGATGAAAATGGCAGGAATGGTTGGACAAATTGCAAAGTTTTTATCTAATCCTAAAATCAACGATCATCTCCTTGGTTTTGCTGACGTTGAGCAGTAGGTTGTTCTCTGTGCACCACTCTAAGATTTTTGATTTCCTCTCGATATGAAGTCTCATTGTTGTTTGCTGTGAAGTTTGCGGATGACACCACCATCATCAGCCGGATTACAGAGTTGTCTCCATGTCGGGGGTTACAATCGTGGGTGTACAGCGTGAACAGGAGGGGGCTGGGCACACAGCCCTTCGGGGCTCCAGTGTTAAGCACTAGAGTGGAGGAGGTGCGACCGCCAATCTGACCTATCCTGTTTGTAAGGAAGTCCAATATCCTGTTACAGAGTGTGATACCACAATGAGTTTCATGGGGGAGATTGTGTTGAATGCTGAGCTGAAATCAACAAACAATATTCTGATGTAGGTGTTGTTGGATATCTCTCTCTCTAATCTACAGTCACATTAATTATTGCTGTGCAGTGCAGGGCAATGCAGCTCAGAGATATGAGGAGACTACAGATCAAACTAAACAAGGCAGCATGAATGCTCTTAAGGTGTAGGTTCGAAAAAGGAGTGACTGAACTACATATTATAATGGGATGGCCAACAGTAGAGCATGTGAGACAACATTTTATTGTACTAATTTAAAAAATTCAAATGTTTAAAAAGCCAGTTAGTATTGAGGACAAACTATTATTAGTATGTGATAAACATCAAGTTAACATAAGAGTTAAAAATGATGTACTACCAAAAATAAAAACCTTTTTACATACTTTACATTTCAACAGCTTATTAGTTGAGATTTAACAATTCAACTGTTTCACAAATAAAACAGTTTTCTAGCCCCTCTACCACTCACATGCCATGCTCACAGAAGCTGTTCTACAAAAGCTCATTACAAACATAATACACACAGATATTGGTCACATACACCTACAGTTATTTCTCCATATTTGTTGTCTTGTTCTGAACCAGTTCCTGCTCATTGTTAGCTCATGAGGAAGCTAATAGCATATTTGGCTGTTGATTCTTTGTATCTGTATGCAAGGTCTCAGTGTGGCATTTCGCTGAGAGATATGCTTGTGCAGCATGACATTATGACAGCTTTGACATTTTAGATCTTAATGTTGTGCACACTGTTTTGCATCATAATATGTCTCTCTAAAATCATGAATCTTATTTCCTCTACCTTTATTTTCAAATACCAACATTTGACCCCAGCTTTCAACACAAATAATGAATTTAAGGCCTAATTTAAAAGTATTTTTAATTAAATTTTATTAGACAAAGGAAAGAATGCTATTTGCAAGCCAGGCTATCAAGTGGACCAAAAATACTGAATATTGTTTTAGTAAAGGACCCACTTAAGACAGCCCAGCCGTTTCATCAGTGTTTTCCCTTGTATTTTACCCCTCCCGCGTCTCCTGTCAGTCTCTGTGTGAGTGTGCGTGTGTTGTGTGGGCGTGCCTTCCTACTGGCGTTCTCCCAGTTCTCTCCTGATTACATGATTCAACTCACCTGCTCCGACATACACACCTGCCAGCCATCTACTCAGCAGTATTTCTACTCTGGTCTTTCATCCACTCATCACCAGATCGTTGTTTCTCCTACGGTAGTCACAGTCATGGCCGCTTAGCAGTATTCGCCTGAGTTTATTCTCCTCATGTTTTTGTGTGCTAGTAACACCATTCGATAAATTTGTTCAGGCCTGCCTGCCTCCTTGCTTGCTAACCAGAAATACACAAAGAAATGAAACATGTCTAAGATCAGGAGCAAATACAAAAAGTAGGGACAAAACTGTATTTATATATTATCTTCAGGATATTTAGGTCACTCAGAGATGCCATAATTTTGCATGTCAGTGGTGACCACTAGGGGGCAGCAGGACAAGCTGCACATGCTGCCAAACAGTCCTCTATTTACACATCCAGAAAACACAGAACAATATAATAACTTATTGAGCAGTGTTTCTGGCTGTCTGACAAATAAGTCCAATATTCACTCATTTAAAATTACTATATC
The DNA here is from genome assembly GCF_020085105.1 of Siniperca chuatsi. Lineage (NCBI taxonomy): Eukaryota > Metazoa > Chordata > Actinopteri > Centrarchiformes > Sinipercidae > Siniperca > Siniperca chuatsi. The sequence continues at coordinate 2,110,778 of NC_058056.1, read as the reverse complement.
AACATTTTTATTAAAAACAATGTATTAAATGACAATGTGAAAGAGGTTGCTTGTAGGGATGAACCTACAGAAAATAACTGAATCTGCCGCTCCCCTCTGCATTACTATATAGTGAGTTTCAACTCATTGTATAACTTTTTAGCATAGCGTTGTTTTTGGCCGCAGCTGTTTTGAGTGAAAAAGTTCTGATAAACCCACTTTACACTACCTGCTCAGGAGTTGGTAGAGACCAAAAACAGAGTGAATACTGAACATTCATCAGGTGCAAACACAACTCTAATGAATACTAATGTTGCTTCGTAACTGCTGGATGTGCAACTGCAACTGTTAGCTAAGTTAAAATCTGATGACATGTCAATGTTGTGTTCAAAACTTGTTTCTGCTGCCCCCAAGTGGCCCACCCAAAAAAAGTAAGTCATTGCAGGTTTAAGCTCTGTTTTGGTCTCCAACTCCTGAGAAAAATGTTCCACTATGTTCACCAGCTAGTCTCTCTTTGTGTCTGTCTGTTTGGTGCTGGCCAGGTAGTGCACGATGGGGTTTTAGAGCTTTTTCATTGAAAACAGCTGCCTGCTGCAGCTAGAGACACGGCTGATGAGAGCTGTGAGACTGAACCAAATTAGAAAAGTGGAGGGCCATAAAATCAAAACAATGAAATGCTCCCTAAACAGGGGAACTACAGAATTTGTGAAAAATCTGTGGGTTCCTCACTACAACCAACCCCTTTCACATTTTTTATCCATTGTTAATTTAAAAATATTGATTAGTGCAGCTTTAAGTTCCTACAGAGGAAAAGTCTACAAGTGGCTCTAAAGTAAGTGCAAGGTGACAAAAACATCAGTGATAGCATGCATAGCAACAAGGAATAAAATCCTGGAAAAAGCATCTTCCACTACATCTAATATGTCCAGTGGTTGAGTGTGAAGGAAGAAACACAAAGGATATGTGGTAAGGATAAGAATGCAAAAACATTAAGGGATTGTGGTCAAACACAATTGTCCGTAGCTTAAGTTGACTTGGTGTAAACTACATGATATTTCAGTAACCAGATCCAGCCCTTTCTCATTCCCAGGGCGTCAAATACCGACATTTTGTCACGCCCCTCAGCGTCATATAAACACGCACAAGGTGCTGTCCTATTAATTTTGCGCGTTTAGATAAACATTCTATTGGCGTCTTTCGTCTTCTACCACGCATGATAGAGCTGTGTCAAGTCATAGGCTAACCTTCAATTTGGATAAGAGACAGTTATGAATGCAAAACAGGCATTAGACTTGCTTTATGCATTGAGTGAAGGAGTGTCCTGGGTTGATTGACGAGTCATCATCTGACAGTGATCCAGAGCCTTCGTGAAAAGTGTGGCAATACTATTATACTTAAATTATCGAATGTAGCCTATAAACATTTATGAAATAGACTTATTCTAAAGTACTCTTTCCTTCTGACACAGGTGTGTATTGCGGTCCCTTCAGGTAGTGTGCGGCTCACTCATTATGTGTTGTGTAGGCCTATTGTTTGGCAAAAGTGGTCATTATAGATTTTTTTAATGGATAAAAATCTACTTTGAATTTTGGAATTGATACGAATTCTTTTCAATAAATATTTTTGTATGCGTAATTGTTTGGATGCATGCCAGTCTGAAACAAGCAAGCAGGAAGAACACCTTAGATTATTATTCTACATTATTATCATCATCATGTAGGCCTAAAAAAACACTGCAATAGTCAGTATTTTTTTTTCTAAATTGCATGCTGCATTTAAATTCAAACTGTGTTTAGAGTATAAGTACAACAGCGCAGAGCGAGTGGCATCAGAAGAACCACGGACGTTCATGGACGTGAACCTCATAGGTGCAGCAGAGCGCAGGAGAAAATGCCTGTATGGTGAAGGCGGAATGCAAACACAATAAACCATTCTGTAAATGCCTGAAGTGCTGAGAATCTGTTTGTGGGAAGTACACACCCAAGGTGCTGAATGTCTGTGCAAAGTGTGTTTGAGCAACGTGTAGCAGAAATAATCACAAAATCAATGCATTCTAATAGCGGGTAAATTTTACCCATTGATGGTTTTAGGTATACAGCGATTCCTGAAAGTTCTAGTGTTGAGGAGGAGATGGGGTGGTTGGATGGGCCAAACAAACCCAGGACTTTCCCCCAGGAGAAGGAGGGTTTGTGTCCCGGGTGAAACCAAAAGTTAACGTTGACTTTAAAGTTTTAAGTTACGCTACATGTCACGTGACGTGTCACCAGGTAACTCTTTGTCACCTGGTATGCCCAATATCACCACTTAATTACTGCATCTCATTATTTTTAGTTAACAAATGCTTTGTATTTAGCAATATTCTGGGAAGTGAAAATGTATTTTTCTTGGTATGGAATTTCAAATAACTAAATGAGTATTTAAGGCAAATATTAAGCAAATAAACTGTACAACTCATCTGAAACTGTGTTTTAGTGTCTCAAGGACATACAGTACATAAGTGTGAAGAAAAACTTGTTGGTTCTGAGTGCTCCTATCCATTTTCCCAAACCCAGAAAACATGCTGATGATAAAATTGATCACTGCACCAGGCTTTTAGCCTCCCCTACACCACCACCACCTGGAACGATAAGCTTTTGGTCAACTTGGGAGTGAGGTAATCAATGAATCAAATCAACACCACCACCATCACAGCAGATTTATTTCATGTCCATCATGGAAGGTTGGGGAAGACATGACTGACTTCAGACAAGGGGAGCAGGGCTAGAAGAGGCCCAATGGAGCTATTAGATGCTGGAGTGATCAGCCTCTGATGAGCTATCAGACAGGCCCAGGATTGGGGCAGTGGGAGATGCTGCAGAGGTTCATTACAGCTGGTTCATCTTGTGTTGTGCTGCCTTCAGCTGCATTCTCACCCAGGTCCACTCCCTGGGGAAGCCTGGACCCTTATCTGCCTCAGTCTAATCAAGCTCTCTTCAATGATGAAAGCTTTTCAGGGGTGGGAAGACTAGAAACAACAGGACTGACATGGCTGGGTCACACTGAACTTTAGATCTCTAAAAGGTGTAAGATTATGCCGTCAAGACAGTATTACTGAAGGAGTTGCTCATAGAGGTAATTATGTAAAAAGGACCATAGTAAAGAATAATTATAGTTTAACTTGTACCTTATCTTTCTAGTTTTGGCCGTCATTTCTAACAGTTATGATAACATTGTACACACCAAAGCAAAGATCTTTTTACATGAAGTGCATACCAAATAAATGTCATGAAAATGTGAAAAAGTCATTGTCAAAATTGTGGCATCAACAGTATTTACATCTAGCGCAATGCAAATTTAAGACAGTTCCCCCCATTATTTCCACAATATAATGCTTTACAAAAGGGCAAGATGACAGCGAGACAGTTTGAATATCAGTCTTGGAGATGCAAGGCCTGCATTTGAGAAGAGCCACTCTGATATCAGCCATGTCAAATATGGCAAGTAGATCAACTTATGGAGAAGTGGACAGGGGAGAGCTCAGCCCAGTCCCAACTTGGCCTGCTTAGAAGAATTGAGTCTACAGTCATAACATACACATAAACCAAGGCTGTGGCAAAAACACAGCTAAAAAAAAACCAAAAAAAAAAAACCACAGCTGCTGTGAATTTTTGATCATGTAAATTCTTACACTACTTGCTGTCACTACCTTCAGCCTACATTCACGCTGGTGCCAGCACCTATGTACCTTTGTCGACTGTAAGCATCTATTAATAAGAACGTGTTCTCATTTGACTTCTGAGTCCGAAGTAACACTGGGCGATACCACATCAATATCACGATTAATTACCACATTTACCTTGGTAATGATTAATAAACAATATCTTATTAAACAAAACATCATCTTTCTTTTTGCTTCTTTCAGGTATTTCTGCCTCCGGAGCTGCAGAGTCTGGATCTGATTGTGGGCCACCTACTGCACCCATGGTCCTGCTCAACAATCGCTACTACAGTTATTATTATTATTAATCTTATTATTGTATTAATATTATTACCACTACCATTACTTTTACTTATTTTTTACTTTTTTTCTATCTCTATATCCCCCCCAATTTGTTATTGTACAGTTCTGGAAATTCAACAACACAAATAATTAGTTTTTCATCTATCTTTCAGTTCAAGCAGTAGTCAACAGCGATTGGCTGCGGCCACAAAGGTCAGAGCAGCTTGGGTCAAAGTTCAACAAATTTGAACTGTGCATCCGTGTAGAGCTGTTACAACACACCGCATACACAATAATGGCAAGGCACACGTAAAAGCGTTTTTTCCGCAATAATGTGAATATCCCATTTACTCTTATCTAACAGATAACAACCTTATTTTCCCTTGATTTGACAAGGAAAGAAAAAAACTAAACCATCTCCATGAAAACTTAGCACACATTATTTGCTGATTAAGACAGTGGGATGTGACAGAAAGCTATGAGTAAGTGAGTACGTGGACCTTGAGTACATGTGTACTTGTCTCTTACATTAAACACATGCTACAAAGTTATTGAAAGCCTGGTAATTATTTTTTTTTTTTTGGTCAACAAATCCCATGTGCAGAGCAAAAACTAAAAATGAATGTATCCTACCAACAAGTATTGAGTGTGTATCCAAAGCCTGTTGTATCTTATTCATCTATGCCGTAGAGCTCCATTGTTGTCAAAAAAACTATTAAAAACATATCATTGAGCCACATTTTTCTTCATTACCATGAACACACACTGTAGTTTATTTTGACTCCACATACACCGTCCTGCTGTCCCAAATACTCACTAGAGAACCAAATGTGGATTAATCCATTGCTGAAAATAGTCAAGGTTCAAGGTTGAATGTATTGTCATTCTCACCATATACAATATTCAGTATACAAGAGAACAAAACTTTGTTCCTTTAGTGCAACGGTGTACACAATAAAAACAGATACATTTAAGTCCCCAACAAATGCACTATTTCCTCCTGTTTGAGTAGCTTTTTATAAAAACTACAATGGCCAGCTGTTTTAGGAAATGACAGGCTTTTTTAAAAATGAAACTATATATTTGGAAGGTGTTTTTAAAGATTTCAGTAGGAACCAGTGGGCTTGGAGTTTAGAGCCAAAGACAGGGAAGAGAATTCAGAAAGTATTGTGTGAAAAATAATTTAGTATTACTCGTTATGTTTATCATTTATTCATTTCCTTTTAGTTTTTAGTAACTATTGTGACTATCCTATACTTTTCTCTGTTCCTTCCATTTAACTTGGGATGTTTATCTTGGGACCCCCATCATGCGGAGATGTGTTTGAGTGAAACCAGAAGTCTTGGATATGGTTTAGGCCAAGTGAGCCACTGGACATTATGTTCTCAGAAAGACTTGGCCTCCTTCCATTGGATGTAAAGCGTTATCTTCAGATTTACATCCAATCACAGTAAGGTTCTTTGCTCTGTAACCAGTATATACTATATGGTATCAGAAGTGTTCGGGGAGATACTTGGGTGGAATTGATGGGGTAAGACCTAGCAATCTCCTTAAAATTAATTACAAATATATATTTTATATACTTCAACCCTTCTGTGCTTTGTGTTTATTGTGTCCTGAGTGCATTATTAGATCATTTCCACGACATTTTTGGAGGTTCCACCGAGACGGTTTAACCTACTGGGCCATTCCTCAGAAAGATCTACGTTTCCAACGGGACAGTCTTAGGTGACTGAGAGACCTCGAACCCCAAAGTAACTGAAGGGGTTTTTTGGAGACACCTGAAGACCCATCATTTTAAGGAACGAGACTGCAGTAAGTCATCACATTTAGAGGGTCAAATAGGCATGCTATAATTGTGTGGAAATTATATTTGGATGTTTTTCTTAAATTCTAAAAAGAAAATTGTATTGGGTAATTTAAGCACTGAAGTGGCAGAAGGTTAGTTTTGATTGCGTTGTTGGGCTAAACTTAGTAACTGACAGGGGCAGCGTCCCCCGTCTAAGAGGCAGAAACGGCGATTTCTGGCCTCGATCTTGTCCCATGGGCATAACCCTTCTTGTCAAAACTTCATGTGGTGACAAGCCTATGGTTGAGTGATGTCTGTCTTATACATTAACACTAGGGAGAGAAAAGAGACCCAATCTAGCTGTGTCTCTTCCATTATCTTGGTGAGCTTGTTTTTTTTAACACCCCATTAGCTCTTTCAACAGCACCCCCACTCTCTGGGTGGTAGGCACAATGTCATTTCCCCACCTGGAATTCCCCACCTAGGAGCGATGTTCTGTAACAAATGTTTAGCTGTTGATTTTGCATCTGCATGTTTACAGGAAAAACCTCGACCCATTAAGAAACCATATCAACCACAACTAGACAATACTTGTATCCTCTAGCTGATGTTAATTCAATACAATCCATCATAAGATGCTGAAATGGGTTTTTACAAATGGGAAATGCTGCTTGTGTTGTGTACACAAGACATCTTTTGCAGAAATTTTCAGCTGCTGTGCTGAACCCAACTGAGTACCAGTTCTGAGCAATGAAATCGTTCATACCCCCCTTAGAAACATGGTCTAGCCCATGTGAGAGCTTAAACATGCAAAAAAAAAAAAAAAAAAAGAAATCAGGAAGGGGGCAAACACTTTTTCACACCACTGTATGGCTGTCACACTTAAATGGTTCAGATCAAACAAATTTAAATATTAGTCAAAGATAACAAAAGTAAACAAAAATGAAATTTGTTATTATTAAGGGAAAACAAAATCCAAACATACATGGCCCTGTGTGAAATAATCTGTGATCTCTGTGATCACAATGCCATTACCTTGCAACTCCTCCACATCATTTCTCCCACTCTCTCTCAAACAACTAATTCACCGCTTCCTGAGATACACATTTATAAGTACAGATATAATTTTTTATGAGCGTTTCGCCATTGTGGGCCTCAACAAAATCATGCAAATCCTCTATAGCTAAAGATGGGTCAATGTTCCAACAATAATCATACTTAGGAGCAGTTGGGGAGTGGCTTCCCATGACAGTTGAGGGGTCATCGTCAGAGTCAAATTTTCTCAACACCAAGCCAGTTTCAGGACAGTTAATGGTCAGTCCCAAGGCACATAGTAAGTCTTTGCCTGCCAGGTTCACTGGACATTCTGGAATGATGACACATTTATTGTGTATGTTTGAAACACCAAAATCTTCACACTCAACTGCACACAGCTTAGTGACTCCACACTTTATAGGTGTTCCTGAAACTCCAATGCATGTTTTGGTTCTTTGAGACATCTGGAAGGCTTCTGTTGTCAGTCTTAATGATGACTCAGTGGCTCCTGTGTCTGCCAACATTTCATAGACAACACCATGAACTGTAATCTTAAAGATTGGACGTTCTTCAGATTTGTAGTGGAGTGAAGGACAAAATAGATAAAGGTCTTCAGAATCATTCGTGTGGGAGCTTTCACTCTCCTCCTGACGAACAGTGGCAGGATTTCAGGCTTGCTCAAAAAGTCATGATCTTTGTGGTGGGTGTCGTCTTTAAAATAAAAAATGCCCTATTCAAATAAAAATAAAGAGAAAACAGAAGAACCAAACCAAAAGTAGAATTATAATAAATCAAAAATAAAATAAACCAGCACCTTTTAAAAGTACCAAAAAATATTTCATAAACAAGCAGTAAAAACAAAAACAACCCCTATATTTATCAATGTCTAGCAAAAATCTCTCAAAGCAGACAGTAGTCTACTTATTTATCTATTATTAGTACTATTATAATTCTTCTTCACACATTAGCAGGACATATGGATTCCTTTAAACACAGACAGATAAGAGGAGGAAAAAGAGATTCCTCCTCAAGGAAATTAAAACTCACTTATTCAAGAATCTCTTACTCACTAACCCCATACACCAAGATCAACCAAACACGTATAGGTCAAAAGATATTAATGACAGTGAGTTCCCATCTCTTTTATCGGAGGCAAAGGTTACCAACCTTCCCTCTTTATGCACTTTAGGCCAGAAATCGCCGTTTCTGCCTCTTAGACGGGGGACGCTGCCCCTGTCAGTTACTAAGTTTAGCCCAACAACGCAATCAAAACTAACCTTCTGCCACTTCAGTGCTTAAATTACCCAATACAATTTTCTTTTTAGAATTTAAGAAAAACATCCAAATATAATTTCCACACAATTAGCATGCCAATTTGACCCTCTAAATGTGATGACTTACTGCAGTCTCGTTCCTTAAAATGATGGGTCTTCAGGTGTCTCCAAAAAACCCTTTCAGTTACTTTGGGGTTCGAGGTCTCTCAGTCACCTAAGACCGTTGGAAAGGTCGATCTTTCTGAGGAATGGCCCAGTAGGTTAAACCGTCTCGGTGGAACCTCCAAAAATGTCGTGGAAATGATCTAATAATGCACTCAGGACACAATAAACACAAAGCACAGAAGGGTTGAAGTATATAAAATATATATTTGTAATTAATTTTAAGGAGATTGCTAGGTCTTACCCCATCAATTCCACCCAAGTATCTCCCCGAACACTTCTGATACCATATAGTATATACTGGTTACAGAGCAAAGAACCTTACTGTGATTGGATGTAAATCTGAAGATAACGCTTTACATCCAATGGAAGGAGGCCAAGTCTTTCTGAGAACATAATGTCCAGTGGCTCACTTGGCCTAAACCATATCCAAGACTTCTGGTTTCACTCAAACACATCTCCGCATGATGGGGGTCCCAAGATAAACATCCCAAGTTAAATGGAAGGAACAGAGAAAAGTATAGGATAGTCACAATAGTTACTAAAAACTAAAAGGAAATGAATAAATGATAAACATAACGAGTAATACTAAATTATTTTTCACACAATACTTTCTGAATTCTCTTCCCTGTCTTTGGCTCTAAACTCCAAGCCCACTGGTTCCTACTGAAATCTTTAAAAACACCTTTCAAATATATAGTTTCATTTTTAAAAAAGCCTGTCATTTCCTAAAACAGCTGGCCATTATAGTTTTTATAAAAAGCTACTCAAACAGGAGGAAATAGTGCATTTGTTGGGGACTTAAATGTATCTGTTTTTATTGTGTACACCGTTGCACTAAAGGAACAAAGTTTTGTTCTCTTGTATACTGAATATTGTATATGGTGAGAATGACAATACATTCAACCTTGAACCTTGACTATTTTCAGCAATGGATTAATCCACATTTGGTTCTCTAGTGAGTATTTGGGACAGCAGGACGGTGTATGTGGAGTCAAAATATCTGAGGAGGTGCCATTGGCATTCTCTGAGCTGGACAGATGTTATTTCTAACTATTTTCGGTCTGCTCTACTCCCTAGGTCCAGCCACAGTGATCCTTTTCGTGACTGGTTGACTAGTGTTTTTGGATCATGGGGAACATAAATACTACAGTTGATCTAGCCTGTCATCGAGACCATGCTACTGTTTTTCCTGATAATCATGTGTTTTATGAGTTGTGTCAAAGCTTTGATCCGTAGGTTTGTCTCCACCTCATTAACTGCTGTAATGATACAATCCGATTTGAAAGCCAATGGTATTTGTGGGGACACTGAGGAAAGGCATCTCCACCAGCTACAACTGTTCTTGGAATGAAAAAGGTGTTTAATGGCCGCTGTATGTTTTCATCATGTTGCTCAGATAGCAGCATCAGCTACAGAAGTGTTAATTAATTCTTTTGATTCACATAGTACAATGTTTGTTTATTCAAGTACATTGTTTTGAAAAATAGCTGCACAAAGTAATCATAGGCTTACTCAAAAATATGTTTGCTCAAAAACAGCATTTGGCAATAAAATGTGTTAGAAATCTGTGGAAGGGAATAGAGTGTAAACTAGTGCAGAAGGACCTTTTTCCTCCTGGAGATAATGAGGTTTTTTCTCCTTCAGTATTGGTTAGGGAGTTAGATACAATTTAGATTTGTACTCCTCCCCGCCAGTTAGGAAGGAGACATTTATTAGATTGTATGCTTGTGATAACAGATCCCCTCCGGACGAAAAGAGCCATGTTCATGGTCATCCGTGATGTGATGAAATGTAAAGCTGCAGAGCTACATTGCTTAGCCACAGATGGACTCTGTCATCACAGGCTAGAGAAGGAGATGTTTATTCACTGTGACATTTATTGGTTTCCTGTATTACCATGTATTTTGTATTATGAACCCACTCAGAAGTGTTCGGGGAGATACTTGGGTGGAATTGACGGGGTAAGAACTGGCGATCTCCTTGTAATTAATTACAAATATATATTTTATAACCCTTCTGTGCTTTGTGTTTGTGTCCTCAGGGCATTATTAGATAATTTCCACGCCAATTGAAGTTGTTGGTCTTGGTCTTTTCATGGGATTTGTTGACAATTAGAAAAATATAGAATAAAGCCATCTTTATCCTTTAAAAATCTTTCCCTCTACTTGCCTGAATGACCACATATGTTGAGGAGAGATACTGTCAGGGGTTGGGACAGCTTCCAAGCAAGACCAGGTCAACATTGTTTCCTCCCCCTGCAAGGGCACAGTGGAAATGTAAAGTGTGCTCTGCAAGCACAGAAATGCAGCTTTGGGTAAAACTTTGGGTAGAAATTGGTCGCCGTCAACCATAACTTCCTTCTCTGTAATCTTTAAAGCACAAAAGGTATACCATGTCATCAGTACTGTAGCCGTAGACCTGTAGACCACTGCATACAGAGGTGCAATTGGACCTTTTTTGAAATCTCCACAATCATTCAAAACAGAGTGACATATCAAACAAACACCTTACAGTGGGAAAAGGTGGTTTGACCCCTGTGGTACCTGAGTCTGAGGGAAAGGTCTGGGACACAAGGATCTAATTTAATCCTAGATGGAAGTGCACACAGTTGCTACTCTGAAGAGAAACAGTGAAACTTAGGGTTGGCTGGATTACATCTGTCTCTCTTCCTCATGTCTCTCTGTGGCTGGGTGAAGAGCAGTAATTACCTGTAAATCTGTGGCAATGCCAGATCAAGGCAAAGTCTATTTACACGGTTAATACACTAGCCCTTGGCAATGTAAATCTGTCTCTCTCTGATAACATCATGACTTCATCCTCCATACTGGAGACTCTCCTCCACTTGGACGGACGCTGTGTGACAGGAATCGTAATACTTGTAATACAGTGTGAGAACCAAATTTCACATCTTGTCCTGAAAAGATCAAGACATGATGTGACTTTTTCATCACCACTCGGTGCAGCGATTGGGGACGTTCTATAGTAGTGGTCCCCTAAACGTTCCAAGGACCTTTCCTCTTTGTCTCTACACTACATTCACAGAACATTCTGAGAAAGGTGTAATTGACATCACCTTGTAACGTTCCCAGAACGTTCCTGGATGGTCACGAGGTGGAAGGGATGTTACTGGACAAGTGTCAGGGAACATTCAGGATGTCCTGGGAATGTTTGGGGGACCATTACTATAGGACGTTCCCTCTAGGTCTCTACATTACGTTCTCATAACATTTTCAGAACCTTTAGTAACATTACAGGAACTCTTAGTGGACCAACCTTTAATGTTCTTTTTTGGTCCTATTTAGGTACTTCCATCACGTTCCCAGAACATTTAGTAACATTACAAGAACCTTTCAGGGACCAACCTAAAAAGTTTTTGGGCTTTGCATCACTTTCCCAGAACGTTTGCAGAACTTTGGTAACATTACAGGAACTTTTGCAGAACCTTTAGGGGAACTAAAATTGGCATCATGAAATACCATAAAAATATGTTTACACCATTAAACACTCAGTTCTTATAAATTATTTTATTGAGCATGTTAAATGTTGCTGTGGTAGATGTAGACTACTGGAAAGTGCATCTGGTTTGATTGAAAATTTAAAATATTGTATAGCATTTCTGTGCTGGACTTGATATCCCCAACGCATGCTAGAAATAACATTATCTTAGTTCATTTATAAATACCGGGCAGAGTGGAAGGAGCAGCGACACCAGATGGTGACACTGTTTCGCTGAGTGGTGTGACTGTACTCAAGGTGGCTGAATAGAAAATGAGATGAGCAATGCATACACTGGTGCCGAGGCAGAGCCTTGTATGGGTAAACCAATAGCAAAGCCCGTTAGCACATACAAAATAGAACTTGAAGAGTTAATATGCTTATAATGTGCTAATCCACGTCTGGTTAACACATTGGTAACTATACATTACCAATCACACTATGTGCATGTAAATGTCTATTTAACAAGCAGGGTGCAATACTGTACATATTTTGAGCTGCAGTAACAAAGATGTCACCCCCATGATACAAATTGCACCCTGATTTTAATACAAAACTGATCACGTGTAACTGGTGAAATAGATGTAAGCTCAGTAGGTTCAAACTTAAAACAGAGCATTCATAGAAAACTGACATGGACACGCCAGGCTCCACAACACCACACCTGTCACTAATCACACACCTGAGATTCATCTGCACCACATCACCCCAGTATAAAACCACCTCAATTACCTCAATCAGTGTCCGGTCTCGTTCGTAACAAGGACAGTACTCTGTATCCTGCAATCCAACGTCTCGGACTCCTACCTAGCGACAAAGAGTGTCTTCCCTTCTCCTGAGCTCCCGATTCCTGCCCTGTGTTTCTCCTGTCTCCAGTGTGTGTGTCTTCTACCTCGGATCTCCACCTTGGCTAGCTAAAGGACGGTATCAGTACCATCATCCATTCATCTACCCACTGTCTATTTACATAGTTTGTAATAAAACTACCTGTGTCTCCATCTTGGTGTCTCCGGCCTACTCTGTCCGTAACAAAAACTAATTTGACAGAATTTAGATTAGACTGGATTCAACTTTATTGAGTATGAGTATGAGGTAGTAGTATGAAAAGTCCTACTAACAAGTACTCTGTGTGTGTGTGCATGTGTATGTTCCTCTGTGCCATAGAGCTTCATTGTTGTCCAGAAACTATTAAAACACATAAGTGAGCCACACTGTTGCACTGGGTAACATGTTCCTTCATCACCAGGAACACACACACTGTAGTTTATTTTGACTCAATCCCACAATGTGAGGATATATATATACAGTATCTGCTGAAAGGAATACTTTAACTTCACACCACACAGGAGCCCTTCATGTCAGTTTGCTCTGATCATGGGTTTACTAGGTAACAGGCAGCTCCCAAAATAAACAGTCAACGAAAAATCTAAGTACCTGAGGCATACTGGCATTTTTGGTGGGCCAATAGCAAATCAGAACCTAAAACATTTCAGGAAAAAGTTAATCACACGTCTTACTTTTTCCGAACTATAGATTTTTACACGTGTGTGCCCTTACCCCATTCAACTCCTCTACCCATGATGCAGGCGCCACAGCAACTGAGTTTTTCTTCACAGAAATAATCACGTAGAAACGAATCTGTACTACAAAAATAACATACACTCTTAAAAATGAGGCGAGAAAATAATTAAAACATTAAGGCAATGACAGAAAAATCTTTTCTTAAATTAGATCATGGAGGACTGAAAGGGAAACTCTTTGGCCCTTCCTTGTAAGTTTGTCTTGTCCAGAACCTCCATTTTTGATGGACCACATAAAAAGGCTTCACAGATTCTTGAATCACTTGGCTTGCAAAGGTATGGTGTCAACTGCTCTACATAAGAGCTTTCCTGAGTTGGTCCTCTCTAGAACTTCACAGCAGAATGTTGGGCTAACAAAGTAAACACTATTAAGATGTTTCATATGTATTGGTTTCTCTTCACTTGCTTGTATCTGAATCTGTGAACGCACATGAAGTCCTTTTGCTAGTTGACTTAGGACGTGGTTTCCTGCACCATCTTTTTCAGCAGGTAAGGTATATGGAGGCAGAACAAAGACACATACCTTTTGGCGCGCACCAAGACCTGTGCACAGACACACACACCCCTGTCTTCTGTAGTTTAGTATTCAGAGTTAGTGTTCATATTGTGTGTTTTTGTTTTGTTTATCTTTTTAAAATAAATGCTTGTGTATAATTATGCTGGGTTCTTCAATGCTGCATAAGAGTAAGTAATTTGCCCACCTCTGCTATGTTAAACTCAAAATACTCCAAAACTAGCTATTAATGGTAATTATGGTTATAGTTATTAATCTGAGTTCCAAATTAATAGTTTAATGTATTTTATGAGACTGAGTTAATTAATTGTCTATCATTTCTCTTCTTTAAGAAGAGTGGTGCCCCCACGGACTTTATTCATTAAACATATTTAGTCATCTTTGATAATTCTGATATAATTAATTGATCGCACCCACACAAGTGGGTGCCCCCTTTAAACATGATGAATCCCAACAGTAGTGTACAGTCCGTAAAACCGAAGGGAGCTGTAGATTCAGATGGTAATTCTCTGTAGGTCCATCACTACGAGCAATGCCTTTCATATTGTCACACTGTTTTCAAGGTTCAACATTTGAGGTACATTTATTTGTCATTCTACAACACAGGCCCCCTTCATGCTACACACACAAAACATATATACAAATATTAAAAATTAGAATAGAATAAAAACAATATAGTTACGACCAACTACGTGTTGTGAGGCCATATAGAGATCAAGACGATGGCGGGGACTGGAGTTGTCCTCAAAGGCGATGGAGTGGGAGAACTGCAGCGGAGGAGATACACTGTCCTTGAATTGCCTCTTCCTATCTTTTCAGCTGACAGAGGTGGGCAAGGAAGAAACTGTGTAGGGGCTTGCTGGACTCACTCGCTTCGTGGACGGCTTTTGGATTACGGAAAGCAGGGTCTCAACTGGCAGTGAAGTTTTCAGCTTCTATTGCTAGGTCTGCTGGTGAGGGTTGATGGAAATTTTGAAACTTTTTCATCGTCTGATGGGGATAGTGAGATGAAGTCCATTTTCGAGATAAGGTGAGTGGATGGATGAAGTTGCTTGTAGGGTGAAGTAGTAACATTAGCTCACTTTATTGCCTTTTTTCACTTACGTAACATTGCAAAAATCAGGCACATCCTGTCTCAAAATGATGCAGAAAAACTAGTTGATGCATTTGTTACCTCTTGGCTGGATTATTGCAATTCCTTATTATCAGGCTGCCCGAATAAGTCCCTTAAGACTCTCCAGTTGATCCAGAATGCTGCGGCACGTGTACTGACAAGAACTAGGAAAAGAGATCATATTTCTCCAATATTAGCTTCTCTGCACTGGCTCCCTGTAAAATCCAGAATAGAATTAAAAATCCTTCTCCTCGCCTACAAAGCTCTTAATGGTCAAGCACCATTACATCTTAAAGAGCTCATAATACCCTATCAGACTAGAAGCGTTGGACAAACCGTACGGCATCACCAGATATTCGTAGTGGCCAGAAGGGGTTTTAAACGCCGTCTTCCATTCATCCCCCTCCCGGATCCGAACGAAATTGTAGGCGCTCCGCAGGTCCAGTTTGGTGAAGATGTGAGCCCCACAGAGTTCCTCGAGGGCAGCAGGGACCAGAGGAAGAGGATAGGGGAGTTTGACGGTCTGACTGTTGAGGGTCTGGTAATTGATGCAGGTCTGCAAGCCTCCGTCCTTCTTGCCCACAAAGAAGAAGCTCGACGCCATGGGTGAGGTGGAAGGTCGGATGAAGTTCTGCTGGTGAGCCTCCTGGATGTACTCCTCCATGGCCTTGCGCTCCAGGATGGACAGGGGATATACACGTCCTTTGGGTGGTGTGGCCCCAGGCAGCAGGTCTATGGCACAGTCCCATGGCCGATGTGGTGGTAAGAGGGTGGCTGCCTGTTTGCTGAAGACATCCTGGAACACCACATAGTCAGATGGGATGTCGAGGTCTGGCGGTGGGTCAGGACTCTGCACTCGGGTGGAATATACATGGACGGGGGAGTGACTGACAGTGGTTTGGGAACAGAGGAGACACACTGTCGAAGGCAGGCTGGACTCCACCGCAGAATCTCGTTGGACTTCTGACTTCCGGAGAGTGTTGAGCGAGCAAGTCTACGGTGGGTCCCTCCAGTACCAGGAAGGAGATTTGCTTTCTGTGCAGGCAACCTACGCGTAGGGTGATGGGTGGTGATGGTGGGCATGCGCTGATCTGGTGCTCAGGGGCCCCACAATACAAGCACCGGCCCTGGGTCAGACGTCGTGCATGTTCTTGGGGAGTGAGCCGGTGGGTGTCAATTTGCATGGGCTCTGGTACTGGAGGACAGGCTTTGGGTGAGAGCGGTGAATGAGCGGTTTCCTCCGGTTGGCATGCAGTTAGAAACTGACAGATTTTCACGGTTTTCTTCATGAATGTTGAGTCCAGTGCTGTTATTGTAGATTACCATCTTTTGGCGGATTTGGGAATTCAGACCTTGGCGATAAGCAGTTATCAGCGCAGTTTCATTCCACCCACTAGCGGCCGCTAGCGTGCGGAACTGCAAGGTGTAGTCACTCGCCGAAGAACTGCCTTGCCGCAGGCGGAAGAGCTGGTCGGAAACAGCCAGGTCCCCTGTGGCGAGACCGAACACTTCCTGGAAGTGAGACGAGAAGTTGGAAAAAGAGTTAATCAGGGGGGATTGTGCTCCAAAGGGTTTGAGCCCAGAGCAACGCTCTTCTGGAGAGGAGGGAAATGAGAAAGGCCACTTTAGCTCATTCAGTAGTGAATTTTTGTGAGTTCATCTTGATGTACAGGGAGACTTGAAGCAGAAAACCGCTACATCCTACCACCTCACCTGAATAGCTGGGGGGAAGGGCCATGGGAATGGCAGAGGCAGATTGTTGGTGGGGATCCGGAGACAAAGCCGCTCGAAGGGCGCTGACCAACCCTTCGTAGGGATTATCCGCAATGGGAGCGGAGCGCTCCATCTCCAGATGAGTTGAGGTCTGGTCTTCTGTCAGCAGGCAGACACAGAACACGGAGGTAAGTGCAGTGACGAGGTAGTTTATTGCAACACAAGACTGAAATATGGGTAAAGCAAATACAGCGGATAAGGTGGGCAGGAGCTAGGAATGTCTGAGTCTTATCTTGTTTGGAGTAGTCCGTTCAGTACACTGGATGAGACGGGGAGCAGGAGAGCTAGGAGATGAACATGAACACGAACACACACACACACACACACACACACTGTGGGGAGTCCAAAGTCCAAATACAGTCGGGTAGAACCACATAGTAGGTTTGAGACCAGACAATGAGTGAACCGGGGGAGTGTTGCTTTTTAGTGTAGGGTGGAGATTGGTGGCAGGTGTGTGATATCAGTACTCAGGTGATTGAGATCTGTTGATTGCGGTGGGTGGAGCTGGTGGTGTCTGTGTTGGCTCCCTGACAAGTATTATGATGCAGTGAACAGTAGTGCAATGAATATTAAGTAGTGCAGATTATTAAGATTGCACACATTGCATTTTAGGTCAGCTTCAGCTCTGTATTTGTTAGTAGTAGTGTGGAGGTTCTGTGCAGAGAGACGGGCAGTGCTAGTGGCTGGTAATTGTCAAAACGCGCCTAAGGCATGGTAAGAGCCGCTTATCCATCGCTAAACAATCTCCCTTTTAAAAAAATATTTTAACTACCATTAGTATTTATTGATGGGTAACAGGTAACACTTAGAACAAAGTTCTTGCGCTGCAGAAAGTGTTATAGATGGATGGGTCCTTAGATAAAGGTCTAAGGGCCAAAACATTGTAAATAAAGGGAGTACAAGTGCTCAACAGTGTACAGGATTATTTTTGGTTCTTTTACAATCAAAGCAGCCAGTTGCAGTCAACTGTCTTAGACGTTTAACAACCAACTTGCTTTAGTTTACGATGTTTAAAGCAAATATGATGTTGATATTCATAGTGTAAAAATGTAACACAAAATAATCATAATCATGTTATTGGAAAGCAAAGAAAAAATAGCCATGTTGATCAATTCTGACCTTTTTTTAAATGTGCACAAGTGTTGAATTGAGTTAGTGACAATAATCAAATAGATGAACAGGCTGATGATGGATAGTGAATATACAATGACATATTGGAAAAAGCCATCCACCAACTGAAGCCTTGCAGGATGCTGCTGTATGTGACCTCTTTTTATTTATCCAACTATATGTGCTCTTCTCTTACCTGGATTCCCTCTAATTCAGGGTCACATTGAAAAATCTGTTTGTGTGATGTGTGTGTGCATGTGTGTGTGAACACATTTGCATACTGTATTTGCTGTTGATAATCAATTTGCATAGAAATCAGGGAGGATGTCCTAATGTGCCTTTCCCTTGCCTTTGCTTCTCATGTGGTCCGTCGTGGGTCAATTAAGTCATGGGATTTATTATTTCAGCTCCACAGAGAAAATGTGAAAAGGCCACTGAATGTCAGCAGAGACTTCTGGAGCTTACATGATTGGCAAGTACCCAGACTGGTTCCCAAGCCTTTGGAATATGACTGCAATTATCAATGAAGCAAATTAACCACCACCATGTAATGAGCCAAAGTACTATCTCATGAAGACAAAGCATTTTTAAACACTTTAATTTTCATGTTTTCAAAAATGTCACAATTCAAAATGCGGCCAATCAAATGGTTGGGCAAACTATTTAAGTAACTCTGATGATATTCTATATCTATTTTACTGTCAACAAATCTCATGTGCAGAGCAAAACCAACACTGATGTATCCTACTAACAAGTATTTTGTATCCAAAGCCTAATATATCTTCTTCCTCTGTACCATATGGTAAATGTACTGTACTCAAAGCACTTCACACACACTACATATCACATTCACCCACTGATGACAGATGCTAAGTCCAAAGAAACTAACTAATCATTCACACACATACTCACACACCAAAGACACAGTTTGGGGTTCAGTGTTTTGCCCAAGGACACTTTCACATGTGGGCTAGGGGATGCCGGGATCGAACCGCTGACCTACTGACTTGGAGGATAACCCGCTCTACTACTAAGCCACAGCTGCCCACTGGGCTCCAATGTTGTCACTCAGTGATGTGTTTTTTAATAGTTTTTGGACATGTTCCTTCATTACAGTGAACACACACACTGTAGTTTATTTTGACTCAATCCCACATACGCCGTCTTGCTGTCAGAAATATTCACTAGAGCTCCAAATGTGGATTAATCCGCTGCTGAAAATAGCCCCCAACAATGGAGAGGACTGGCAGTGGCAATCAAGATATAATCAAACATAATTATTATTAATCCTCCATGTCATCTCTCAGGTTCATTAGCTGGAACATTCGGGGCATTTAGCTTCTGCCTTCTGCAGGAAACACATCGGACAACATCTGAACATCTAAAACTTAAAATGGATAGATCAAATTTTTTCTGCATCATACAAATCTAAAAAAAAGAAATGAAATACCATACTATAACATAACCACAATAATAGACCCAGATGGTTGTTTTGTTATCATCAATGGAACATTGTTGTCATCAATGGAACATCAGAAATGTTAAAATAACAATAGCCAATATTTACAGAACTAATGACAACAATCCAAACACAGTATTTCCACATCTCAAAATTGTTTCTGATTCAGCAATCATAGTAGGGGGAGACTTTTTCACTTTGCAAACCTATTACATGCACACAAAAAATATATAACACAACAAAAGGAAAGGTAAAAAGTCAAAAAGCACAATATGACCACTTTAACACAGTTCAAAAATATCATACATCAACAGACCCAGTTCCACATGTAGAGAATAGGACTGAATTACTTGGAACACAATGAAAAAAACTGGTAAATTCTTTGCTAATCAGCTGAAAAGAAACAAAGAAATCATTCATTACAGCATTTCAAGATACACAGATATATATATATATATATATATATATATATATATATATATATATATATATATATAAAAAACCTTTGTCCTTCACCCTCCGCGGGTGGTCTCATCCTTCGAGCTCGGGTCCTCTACCAGAGGCCTGGGAGCTTGAGGGTTCTGCGCAGTATCTTTGCTGTTCCTAGTACTGCACTCTTCTGGACTGAGATGTCTGGTGTTCTTCCAGGGATCTGCTGTAGCCACTCCTCCAGTTTGGGGGTCACTGCCCCGAGTGCTCCGATGACCACGGGCACCACTGTCGCCTTCACCTTCCAGGTCTTCTCCAGCTCTTCTCTGAGCCCTTGGTACTTCTCTAGTTTCTCATGTTCCTTTTTCCTGATGTTGCCATCGCTTGGTATTGCCACGTCAACCACAACGGCTTTCCTCTGCTGTTTGTCCACCACCCCGATGTCAGGCTGGTTCGCCATTACCATTCTGTCAGTCTGAATCTGGAAGTCCCACAGGATCTTGGCTCGGTCATTCTCTACCACCTTTGGAGGTGTTTCCCACTCTAATCTGGGGGTTTCCAGTCCATACTCAGTGCAGATGTTCCTGTACACTATGCCAGCTACTTGGTTATGGCGCTCCATGTATGCTTTTCCTGCCAGCATCTTACACCCTGCCGTCATGTGCTGGATTGTCTCAGGGGCCTCTTTGCACAGCCTACACCTTGGGTCTTGTCTGGTGTGGTAGATCTGGGCCTCTATTGCTCTGGTGCTCAGGGCCTGCTCCTGTGCAGCCATGATGAGTGCCTCTGTGCTGTCCTTCAGTCCAGCCCGCTCTTGCCATTGGTAGGACTTCTTGATATCAGCCACTTCAGTTATGTTCCGGTGGTACATCCCGTGTAGGGGTTTGTCCTCCCATGATAGTCCTTCCTCCAGCACGTCTTCCTCTGTTCCCCATTGCCTGAGACATTCCCTGAGCATGTCATCTGTTGGGGCCTTATCTTGGATGTACTTGTGGATCTTGGATGTTTCATCCTGGATAGTGGCTCTCAAACTCACTAGTCCACGGCCGCCTTCCTTACGGCTAGCGTACAGTCTCAGGGTGCTGGATTTGGGATGGAACCCTCCATGCATGGTGAGGAGGTTTCGCGTCTTAACGTCTGTGGTCTGTATCTCTTCCTTTGGCCACCTTATTATTCCCGCAGGGTATCTGATCACTGGCAGGGCGTAGCTGTTTATTGCCTGGGCCTTGTTCTTGCCATTGAGCTGATTTCTTAGGACTTGCCTTACTCGTTGAAGGTATTTGGCCGTTGCTGTCTTCCTTGTTGCCTCTTCGAGGTTGCCATTTGCCTGTGGTATTCCAAGGTACTTGTAACCATCCTCAATGTCTGCTATTGTTCCTTCTGGGAGTGAGACCCCTTCTGTGTGGACTACCTTCCCTCTCTGTCACCATTCGACTACACTTCTCAAGCCCGAATGACATCCCAATGTCAGAGCTGTAGATCCTGGTGGTGTGGATCAGTGAGTCGATGTCCCGCTCGCTCTTAGCGTATAGCTTGATGTCATCCATGTAGAGGAGGTGACTGATGGTGGCCCCGTTCCTGAGTCGGTATCCATAGCCAGTCTTGTTGATTATTTGGCTGAGGGGGTTCAGACCTATGCAGAACAGCAGTGGGGACAGAGCATCTCCTTGGTATATGCCACATTTGATGGATACTTGTGCAAGTGGCTTGCCATTGGCCTCAAGCGTGGTTTTCCACAATGAAGTCTCTTAGACTCACGCTGAACGGATAGATTAATCCATCCAGACCAAACAGAATTTATAAAGGACAGGCATTCATCCACCAATATGGGTAATATATTCCACCTCATCAATTTATAATTGGCAGACTTTATGGGGAAGACCTGGTCTGATTAGGAGAGATGACATTCATCCCATTTTGGATGGAGCAGCTTTCATATCCAGAAATCTGACTGAGTTTATTAGTGGGCCAAAACCTCAGAGTTGAGACCAGGAGGCAGAGTTGCAGTCCTACACACTTCTCTGCACTTCCAGAGCAGTTATCCATCCAAAACTCCTTAGTGATGGTGTTTGCCCCCCGACCACTTAGATTAATAAAACCAAAAGTTAACAGAAGAGGAGTTATACATAAAAACCTAAACAAAAACACTGAAATAGCACAACAAAATAGGAGAATAAAATGGGTCACATTACAGTTTTCCTCAAATGCTAAAACACATTTCACAAACGTTTCCTCCATGTTCTCCAATGTCTAAACACAACACCCTTTTCTAAAGCTACCTTCTCACTTCAAAACTCTAACTTTCACACCAAAAGAGCAGCTCGAAGCTTTCAAAAATGTAAACACTATACACATCATTCGTAGAAAAGGTTTCAGTCGTAGTCATCTGGACGTGAGAATGACTTCCGGATGGGAGCCGAAACGTCTTGATTCTGAAAACAGTGTCCAGATGACTACGACTGAAACCTTTTCTACGATAGAACACTCCTGGACGAATGAGGGACTACACCGTCCTATACACATCATTACACACTACAGCAAAACAATTGAAAACACAATGCTCAATTTGTGAGAAGGTTCTTTGTTTCATAACTGCCAATGCATATTTTTAGAAACTTTACAGTAATGGATGTTCTTAGATCTCTGCAGAAGATTAGGCATTTAGATTTGTGAGTTTCATATGAAGAGTATAAATCTATAGTAAATTCTGCATGTACACTACTGTAACACAACTCAATGCAAAAACAGAATCTATTGCACACAACAGTACTCTTGAAAACATGATCAGGGTGTGAAGTTTTTTTATTTACTTTATTCACACCACAATCACTGTGCGGCATCATGTTGCTGAGCTGCATTGGGCCACATCACCTCATCCACATCGCAGGCTATATTGTCTCTTGCCAGGCACCGCAGGAAAAACGCCCTGGAATGGCAAATCCATCCTTGGAAGGTCTCCACTGGGATGTCAACACAGGCGAGCTCCATTGCCCTTAGGATTTTCTCTCTAGTGTATGGTTGTCTGTCATAAACCTTCCATCTCCACGATGAGAAGAACTCCTCTATAGGGTTCAGGAAAGGGGAGTAGGGTGGCAGACAGACGTTTAAAAAGTGGTTCCTGTTGGTGGTGAACCACTCTCTGATTTGGTTTGTTTTGTGGAAGCGTACATTGTCCCAAATGATCACATAAATGTGATGTGCGGGCCCAGGATGGTGGTGTTGGCGGTCCTGGAGGATGTCTTTTAGCTCCTCTAGGAAGGTGAGGAGACGTTGGGTGTTGTAAGACCCAAGGACAGCATGCCGGCGGACAAGCCCCTCCAAACCCATGGCCGCACAAAGAGTAATATTACCCCCCTGTTGGCCAGGAACCTCAGTGATGGCTCTTTGGCCAATGATGTTACGGCCTCTTTGCCTTCGTTTCTGCAGGTTGAAGCCAGCCTCATCCAGGAAGAGGTACTCATGAGGTCTGGCCATCGCATCCAACTGTAATATCCTCTGTGAAAATGTGAAAGTGCACAGGTGTTCAGAACAACAGTCAATCAGGTAGCACAGTATTGTCCAGAAGTAATGTAGGCCACTGAGCAACACAGTATGTCCACTAACTGTACTGTGAACATGGATGTATACTTACTTGCACATACTCGTAACGTAGGTCTTTGTGTCGCGCAGAATTGCGCTCAAAGGGAACCCTATAGACCTGTTTCATCCGCATCTTTTGGCGCCGGAGAACTCGGTCTATTGTGGCCAAGCTGACATCATCAGTGCTCTCAAAGTTGACATTATCGGCAATGACTTTGTCTCTCATCTCCCAGAGTCTGATGAGGTTGTTCTCACGAACCATATCCACAATGAGGGTTTCTTGTGCCGCTGTAAATATGGCAACCCCCCCACCTCTATGTGGCATTCTTTCAACTCTAAAGAAAGAAACATATGTTGTCAATTGACATGTTTTACAATACATTAACAACTGATTTGAAACCAATAGACTACTTTCACAGGCTTGTAAAATTGTATTGACAAAGAAAGCAATAGTCCTGCTTCAGCCATTGTCATGCCATGGACAATGACATGGTCAATGACTGTTGCTCGCATCTCGTCCGTAATGATGGTGCGAGGTTGTCTTGCTCTCCCTCCTGGACTTTCTCCTCTCCCTTGTTGGCCTGCTTCTCTTCCTCCTCTGATTTGAACTCCTCTTCCTCGTTGGCCTGCTCCTCTTCTCCCTCCTCTGACTCGAATTCCTCTTCCCCTGACGCACTCTGAACTTGCTTTTATACATGTGGTCACAGCATTAGCAACAAGTGTCTTCAATTTTGAGTCGTTGTGTGTAATGAATGACGCCAGGTGTGTTCATTGTGTTCAAATATTGCTGACTGTGGCAAGCATTTTGCATCACATGAGCAGAGTTCTTTTGCGACTTGTGTTTTAGCAAAGAAAAATGTGTTAAGATTTATGAGAAGACTAGATTAGAAGTCTCGAGGTTTTAAATCAGCTCGAGGTTTCTGCCTCTTAAAGGAAGCTTTTCCTTACTATTTTACAATTCTAGGTGAAATTTGCATTGTGCTTCCCTCTCCCCCAATCTCTCTCTCTCCAATCATACACTAACATGCGAGCCATATTTAACAGATTTCCTCTATAACACTTGGTTATTACACTAACTTAAATCACAATAACTGCATAATGTTATTATTATTATTATTTCATCCTTCTTTGTATGTCACCCTGTTTTTCTTTGTCTGCCCTTGTGTATTTTATCCCAGTTTCAACGTGTTGTCATACCTAAACAACAGAATAGGTTGATTGCCAATAGCTCCCAAAACAAGGAGGTGTGTTGGGTGTCAAGAGAGGGAGTGCCACGTCCACAACACAGACACACAGAGGGAAACG
The DNA here is from genome assembly GCF_020085105.1 of Siniperca chuatsi. Taxonomy (NCBI): domain Eukaryota; kingdom Metazoa; phylum Chordata; class Actinopteri; order Centrarchiformes; family Sinipercidae; genus Siniperca; species Siniperca chuatsi. The sequence goes on along the minus strand of NC_058056.1, from coordinate 2,086,199 downwards.
GACAGAGACAACAGAGAAACTCTAAGGTTAACAATGGGCCTCATGCAAGAACATTTTCGTATTCTTATCTTAACTTTCGCATACTTTTTTTTGTATGGTGGGCTCGTGCGAGTGTGCCACGTCAGATTCAGCAAACGCTCCTAACTTCAGAAAACTGTGTAAACTGCTTAAACATGATAAATGCCACCTGTGCGCAATTGAGTGAATGTTCATGAGAATTGTAAATTTGCATAAATAACGCCCCATTAATACCATATAAGGCCAAGCGTCCTGCCTCATATGCAGGAATTGGTCATTCATGAAAATGACATGTAAAGTTCTTCTTTTAACTTAAGGAGTTTGGAGATTGAAGTCCTGCTTTCGGAGATCCATAAAGTTAAGTATCATTTTCAATAGTGTCAGCAGTGGAATTAAGGGAATAGGGTTAGGTCGGCATGTCTGTCTGCGGGGCTCTAACAAGTTACACATTTGTAGAAGCATAGCCTGTGGTGATCTAAACAGCAACAACCATTAATCTGTCTCTGTCAATATATCAGCACGCTATCTAAAGACACACTCTCTTCCAAGGGCAATTGAATTGCAAGTCATCTGGAGGGGGACATGAATATCAATATTTATATATATATTTTAAGTATAAAAAACAATAATTCAGATTTATCAGTTCCAAATCAAATGTGATAGTTGTCATCAGTTAAGTGCTGCAGGACAGAGCTGCAGTACATTCTATCAGTGACTGTAGCACAATGCAGTCACCACTGCGTACATTATGTCTACTGAAGCTTCTCCTGAACTAGCCTCCTGCAGTATTTCTCTGCCAACTCACGCTCTGTGTAATTGGAATGAATTGTTTATTAATATGTTTTGATTCCAATCAGGTCAAACGACCTTGGCAGTGTGGAGAGGCTGGTGTCAGCACCGGAGTGTATATTAACGGGATGGCAGCAGGAATTACTCTCAGCCACTGTATGCTGATCTCAGACCTGCAGCACAGTTAATAATGTGGAAGCGACACACTTTCCATCACTCCTAATATAGATATTGTCATAGCCCTGCCACTGCCAATACCTGCAGAGCTGATGGGAAATAGATGGTGCCTGCAATCTTTATCTCTCCTTCCTTCCCTCTGTGTGGGGATGACTTCTCTTTTACTAAATGTCTGTCCACTCACTCCCAAGTCACATTTGCACTGAATAAAATTATCATCAGGGTGACACAATACAGCTTATCAATTTAATAAACTGAACTTTTATCAGAAACCGCAGAATGTGTTTTTGCCTGATAAGATTTTGGGCCTAAAGATGTCAATGCTGCTCAGTTGCTTTGTTTGTCTGTCCACCAGTTTGTCTCTAGTGGATGAACCTTTCCATTTTGGTCACTCCATGAGCTTTTCTCTAGCATTGGCCTCAGGACTAAATGTCAACTTTGCACACAAGATATCTCCTAATGTAGAGGGCAGAATGTCATGAAATGTACAGTGCACATTCATGCTCCCTTTTAGAGAAAGCTGTACTTTTGCAATTGCAACAATTTGTAGACACACATGGCATCCTTGAGATGTTCCAATCTGGTTTTAAAGCCCTTCACAGCACTGAATGTCCAATCAGGTGCAGCCAGAAAGTGTTTCCTGTTGTGTTTCAGGGAAGGAGAGCACCAGTCCATCATTTATCGTGACAACTAGTGGCACGCCTATCAAGCGTCCAATGCTGGGAAGCGGCGCGACACGTACCATTATGCTTTTCGATCTCTCAGCTGCATTTGACACAGTAGACCATAATATCCTCATCTCTTGCCTAGAGCACTGTGTCGGCATTACAGGTATCCCTCTGGAGTGGTTTAAATCATACTTGTCTGACAGAAGTTTTTCGGTCAGCCTTGGTGACTGTGTATCCTCCTCAGCGCCTCTTCCATGTGGATTTCCCCAGGTCTCTATCCTCGGGCCAATCCTCTTTCCCATTTACAGTGGTGTGCAAGTGTTTGCCCCCTTCCCAATTCCTTATTTTTTTGCATGTTTGACTAATATTTAAATTTGTTTGATGATCTGAAACATTTAAGTGCGACAAAGATAACACAAGTAAACACAAAATGCAGTTTTTAAACGAAGGTTGTTATTATTAAGAGAAAACAAAATCCAAACCTACATTGCCCTGTGGGAAATACACTGTATATGCTCCCCTTAGGGTCCATTTTTAGAAATCACAGCATCTCATTGTTATGCAGGTGATTTCAAAGGGAAAGATGCAAACTCGTTAAAAGCACTGTTTGATTGTGTCAAGGACATTAAAGCTTGAATGACATTAAATGTTTTACACTTTAATGGTCAGCTGACCATTTACTCCTCGTCGTCCCAATAATAATATTATTATCATTATTATTATTAAGAGTGGGAGGACAGTCTCTGCTTTGATGGACATTATTGTCTCACAGTGAAATCGAAATGTAGGAGCTATTCACAGCTGGAAAAATTAAAACAAATCGTACTGTAGATGCTGTAACAGCTAACTATAATAAGTATATTTACTCAAGTACTGTACTTAAATAAAGAATAGGTACCTCAAAATTGTACTTGAGTGTTTACTTTTTATGCTACTTTATACTTCTACACTACATTTTTTAAGGCAGATATTGTACTTTTTACTCCACAACATTTAGTTGACAGATGTCCTTAGTTCCTTTGAACACAAAGAATTTATATGTACAAAACATATGGTCATCTGATGCTATGAAACATGATATATTAAACTGAACTGTTTATTAACTACCCACTAGTATACAGTAGGGTAGTTATTTAGCACCTCCTTAACCAGCTAAACATTAAAATGCTGCTTACACAGGAAAACATCAGTAATAATGATCTAATAGTATAACACTAACAGGCCATTCTGCCGCCCAATGAGTACTTTTACTTTTGATATTTCAGTACATTTTGCTGCTAATACGTTTGTACTTCACTTTACTTGTAATGGCTGCCTCAGCTCAGGCTGCAGGAGACAAGGGATTGATTTTCAGCATGTGTATTTGTTGGCTCTATTTATCAGGAAGATAGTTAAATTTTTGTTAGAGTAACATTAGACCTCCCATGCTTATAAGGTCTTGCCCAGAGCCAGTTGTATTTAATGGTAGCTTTATTCTCTCTAAATAATCATTTGGGTTGAGGCACATCAGGCTTAGAGCTCAGGCAGCCTTGCAGCTCAATCACTTCATTGTTCCCATGCATGTCCTTACACACCGCTGTGGTCTGCACTGGCTTTGGTCTGTTTTATTATGCAGGCATTAAGTCTACTGCTTTCACTCTTTATCTTATACAGTTATCTGATGGAACATGGAGAGATTGCAAGGCTGGTTGAATCCAAATTAAATTGTGAAGTTCTCAGAATGTTTTTCCCCCAGAACTCAAAAAAGGTTAACAGTTTATTTAAATTGTAAAAACTGAATGTGTTTACCTTCTTGGCAACTTTTTTTTTTTTTTTTTTTTTTTTTGGTGGTAGTCATCTATATAATCTTTAAATTCTGTATGTGCCACATCAAACCAGATTTTCCATGATTACCATGAGGATCTCTACCACTCTGATAATGAATGCAGCACCTCAAGCATCCACTCATTTCTTGACAATGTCAAACTCCCTAAATTATCTATTGAGCAGGCCAAAACATTACACCAACCCATAACTCCAGAAGAACTCAAGAAAGCTCTCCCCTCCATGCCTAATAATAAATCACCCGGTTCAGATGGACATCCCAATAGAGTTCTTTAAACAGTTTTGGCACCTCATATCTCCCCTGTTTTCAGAATGGTTAACAAAATCAAATGATCAGGAAATATACCACTACACATGAATACCACTCTCATTTCAGTCCTGCTCAAACCCAATAAAGTGTTACGATTAGTCAGCCTGGGAAACAGGGAATGCCAGGGAATAGGACCCAAACACAGACTAGCAGGCAGAACTCGTGCAGATTACTATTTAGTATTAATATTATATAAAGGCTTACACTGAATTGGTGGGCAAAGCAAAGCTCAGCAGGTAAACAGTCCAAAACAGAAAAACAAGTCCAATGGTGAGCAGGCAAAATCCACAGACATGCAAGGTACAAGGGAAACTTCTTCTTCTCGTAAAGTTTTATGGCGATTGTCAATCAACGTTATGGTGCATTACCGCCACCAACTGGAATGGAGTGTGGATTGGGACTCTAACTATACATTCACTAATGATTAAATAAAAGAAAATAAACTGAGATGAATCCATAAAAAAAATGTAAATAAAAATTTAAACACACACAAAACTAAACACACCATATCTATATTCTCTTTATCAAATTTGTTCTCCTAAGATAATGAAACAACAATAGATAACACTTCTCTCTAGAACTTCTTAAGTTCTAACTTCTTCTTAGTAAATCATAACATGTTCTAAAGTTTCTTCTTGATCACAGAATGTACATCTTCCTGTATTATGTTTTCCTATTTTATATAATGCACTGTTTAATCCTGTATGCTCAAAACGTAGCCAGGGCCCAGTTTTTTAAAAGTAATCCACTAGGATTTTGGATAACGGATTGGATCAAATCTTGAAAATGTGTTTTTCAAAAGAAAAAACGGATTACATAATCGGATTAGATCACGTAATCCAATCTTGGTTTTGATCTGGATCAAACCTTTAGTTTGGGTTTTTCAGAACTTTTTTGTAGGATTTGGATCACTTTGATCCAAAAAAATCTGGATTGAACTGATCCCATCAGAAGGGTGGATTCAGCGTGGATTTCATGGCCAAAATGTAATGAAAACTTTAAAAATGTATCAAATAATACTATATTTGGATCATGCAGTATCTTACAAGATATCCTATTTATTCATAAGGTTTTAATTTTATTTGTTCATCCGTCAGGCTACAGTGATTTGGTAGGCTTTAAAGTATTCAGCCTTTCAGTATAGGCCTGCAGCAAAGTAGAAAGAGTTTAGCCTCATAAAATAATCCCCCAAACAGCTGTCAAAATTGAGCAAAAACAATAAATTATATTCTGTCACTAATTGATATATATATTCATCACAATCACATTTTTTTTATTTAGAATATTTATTAGTGATGCATGCAATGATTACAGAATAACAAAAAAAAATGCAAAGAATGGCAATCACTGATTTTTGAAATCCAAAACAAATCCAAATCAGAAATAGTGTCTAACTATTGCGTCCCTTGTTGCACGTCCTGTTTGCTCGTTCTGGCAGAATGCAGGAGGTTGGTTAGGGTCTCCAAGGGGCTCAGGTGCATCATTGTCAGCACAGAGAGGGACATTGCGCTTAGTAGCGATGTTGTGCAGGACAATACAGGCAAGGGTTATGTTGCATGCTTTCTGTGGTTCCGCTCTCAGGTAGTTAAGGCATGCAAAGCGCCTCTTAAAAACTCCATTTAAACGCTCAATTGCACATCTTGCTCTGCAATGAGCAGTGTTGAAGCATGCCTGCGCCGGTGTATTTGCTGTTAGAAAAGGAGTCATCAGCCATGGTAGGAGTGGGTAGGCACTGTCTCCTAATATTATGCCATCCGGTCGGTTGGTTTGGAGGTCTCTATATAGAGCGCTCTCCCTCAGGATGCGTGCATCATGGACAGACCCAGGCCACTTGACAACGCAGTTGGTGATGATGAGGTCAGCATCACACAGCATCAAGTTGGGCATTGATGCTGTGCCTCCCCTTTCTGTTTATAAACTCCCATTCATTCTCACAAGGTGCTTGTATATGCACATGTGTGCAGTCGATTGCTCCAATAGTATTGGGCATATTCCCCAAAAGAAAAAAGCTGCGCTTGGCCTGGGCAATCTGGTTGTCCTTTGGAAAAGAAACAAATGCATTGACCAGGCTAGCCAGTGCGATTGACACATCTCTCACCACATCACACACAGCTGATTTCACCACTCCCATATAGTCACCAACAACTTGAAAGAAAGTCCCACATGCATAAAATCGGAGAGCAATGAGGATCTGGTCTTCCACAGACAGACTATGACTCCTTTGGGTTCTGTGTTGAAGTTTTGGCCTGAGAAGGTTCACAAGGTACTTTATATCAGCCTTCCCAAAGCGAAACCGGACATACAGCTCCTCAGTGGTGTATTGCTCCAGTGGCTTGGTACGTTCAACATACACCCTTTGACAGTATCCTCTCCTGGCAAAGTGGTGGTGGCGGTGGACAACACCTGCCATTTCACTGTCTCTCTGTGAATCCTCTGAGAAAGGCTGATTTATATGGCTGTATAGTTGGTCTTTTCAAACACACCTATTACAACTGATAAGTTTTGGCTTGTGTTCAATTGAGGCAATTGGACCCAAGGCCTATAATTGATGAACAATGTTCACTATAGTAAAGCAACGGAACCATGGACTCAAGAAGCTGTAACTTCACTGCTGCTGAAACCAATGCACTACTAAAGGGTGTTCGGTGCCATTATGGAACAATAGTCGGAAGTTTTAATTCTGCTAAGGATACCAACAAAAAGAAAAATGATGTTTGGATTTTAATCACAGAAAATGTGAATGCCATAGGGTCTGGCCAGAGGAGGACCACAGACCAAATCAAATTGTGGTGGAAGAATCTTAAGGCCAGGGCAACAAAGGACCATGCTGAAGCCAAAAACCCACAAACAGGCAACAAGCCATTTAAGAGGGGAGATTACACAGATGTGGTCCTCGACATCATTGGAGGTGAGAAGTCGCAAGCTCTCCATGGTATTCAAGGTGTTGTAGGGGATGGCGAGCCTTGGATTGAGGAGGAGGAGGAGAATCTGCCAGTTCCTCCTGAGGCTGATCCAGAAAGCGTATTTATATTGAATCTCAGCTCTGTTCCTGAGGAAGAAGCTGAATCCTCATTAGTTGAGCCAGTAGTAGTTGCCACAGGATCTCAGAGGAAAGGCTTGAAGCGCCCTTCATCAAACAAAGATGATGATTACAAGGCACTTCTGCAAAAAGAGACTGAAAGGGCAGAAGCACAGCTTCGTCTGGCAGAGGAACAACTGACTCTGACCAAACTGCAGCAAACCAAGGCCAGACTTGAGATCCGCCTCCTAAAGGCTACGCTCAGACAAGCTGGTCTCTCCACATCAGATGAGAAAGTCTGAAATTATTGTGGAGTATTTGACATTAAGTCTTTTTTTTTAATTCAATACATCTATACTTGATACTTGTTATAAATATCCGCAATGTACAGTGTTTGTGTTGTAGGTCTCAGATGAGCGGACTGCTGGAAGAGGATGGGGTGGGGTTTTTCTTGTTTTTAGTTTTTTTTAAATGTGTGTGTTTTCATTTCAAATAAAAATAAACTTATATTGACCCCACACTGGCTATTCTACTTGTTGCTCTTTACATATCTATAGTTCTACATTGTGATTTCCTATCCTGTTTGGTGCACTGGTTATCCAGCACTGGTTATCCAGATTTGGTGATCCTGTAAAGTTCCTATCTGGATCAGATTGATCCAATCCGATGTTGCTTTAAAAAACTGGCTCCAAAAGTAAACTGGATTACGTGATCACGGATCGCAAAAAAAGGATTACTAAATCCGGATCAATTTTATCCGGATTAAACCTTTTGAAAAACCGGGCCCTGGATATTATTGTTTCCTCTTTCCTGGTTCTCCCCGTTTTCCTCATCACACCTACTTTTCTTTGAATTTTGTATAACCACCTTCCTGTTCTCTCTTCTTCCCACTGCTTTTGCCATCTTTCTTTCAACTTCTCCTTAACTATGGTTTTCATTTCCGTTTTACTAAGGGCTATTGTAATGTCAATGTGATTCGTTTTTTGTGGCTTCCTTTGCACACTTGTCATCTATTTCATTTCCTCTGATTCCTATATGTGCTGGTATCCATACAAATGTCATATTTAGCCCCATCATTCGAATTCCATATAATGTTTGTTGTATCTCTATTAAGACATCTGGTCTGCTGTATGAATGGCTGTGCTTCAAGCTAGTTAATGACGAGCTGGAATCAGAGCATATTGCTTCTCTCAAAAGGTCTCACATCTTCAACCCATTGCATTGCTAAAAAAATTGCCAGCATCTCCCCTGTATACACCGATACTCCATCCATTTGTTTGCCAATTTTAATGTTGAAATCTGGAACTATGAATGAAATACCAATTTTGTTAGTTGTGTTCTTTGAAGCATCTGTATAAATTTTAACATAGCTGTGATAGATACTTTCTCTATATGTCTGTATTATCTGTGGATATAAAATAAGCTTTTTGCCAAGCAATGTGAGATCTACTATAGGGTCGGGGAGTATCCAAGGATGTATTACTGGCAGTGGTACTGTTGGACTAATGTTTATTTCAGTTATTCCTAGTTCTTTTGCAATCTGCTCAATTGTCTCTCTCCTCTCCTTTTCCCAACAGCGTTTTAGTGTATCTTGCGTTGGATGATCTTCATTATGTCCTTTTACATTAACCCAGTAGTTTAAAGATAGCTGTATTCTCCTTAGTTCCAGTGGCATTTCTCCCATTTCCACTTGTAATGCTGATGTTAGGGTTGTTCTGATGGCACCTGAACATAGTCTTAAAGCCTGATATTGAATGTTGTCTGACTTTCTGAGAGATGTATTTGCTGCAGATCCAAACACTACACACCCATAATCTAATACTGATCTTATTAATCCTATGTAGATGGTTTTCAATGCTGATCTCTCTGCCCCCCATTCACTTCCCACCAGACATCTCATTACATTTAATACTTTTTTACACTTGTCAGTTATCTTCTGAATATGTACTGCCCATGTGTTTTTTTTCATTAAACCACAACCCTAGAAATTTAAATTGTTTCACTCTCTCCAATTCTTGATAATATAATTTTAATTTTTCTGTGTAAAGAACATTGTCTTTGTTTTATCTACTGAGAACTTAAATCCCCATTCTTCTATTTTAACAATAGCCTCCTGTATTTTCTTCACACTAAATTCCAAATTCCTAACTCGTCATCTGCAAAAAGAGAGAATCCCATCCCATTCTCCAAATTCAGAAAAACATAATTTATCATAATAGAAAATAACACAGGACGCAATATACTCCCTTGAGGAGTTCCATTTTCAGCAAAAAAAAAAAAAAAATCTAAATAACATTTCCATATTTTTCGATGAATCGATCTCCCATATAAAAAGTTATCTATACCACCTATACATTAGGCCTTTAACCCCTAATTTATTTAGTTTAATTAATAATCCTTCCTTCCACATCATATCATAAGCCGTATCTATATCAAAAAAGATGGCCACTATGTTTTCCCTATTAATCTTCGCTTTCCTTATTTCATGTTCTAAACATATAGCAGGATCCATGGCATTTCTTACTTTTCTTGTTTTCACCTGACATAGGTGAAAACAATGAAAGCAATCAAAGACAGGAAGCTAAACTACCAGACACAAGAGGGAGGGAGAATATTACAGAATAATTCCCATTCCGACTGGGAAAAAGACCTAGCTGTTACCACCAATATCAACTATTGGAATCAAATATGCAGTAACACTTTTTCAATGTCCTCAAACACTAAAATACAAAATTCCTGCACAAAGTACACTACACTCAACAAAAAATGTTCAAAATAGAATTCACAGACAACAATATTTGCACACATGCACTCTCGCACACTAAGCACCACAGACGACTACATGCCACCTGGCTCTGCCCACCCATTATAAAATTCTGGACAGCTCAGAAATTATCCTCCATTCTAGGTTGCAGCATTCCAGTCTCCCCATCTGTATGTCTCTTAAGAAAACTCTCTTCAGCTGAACCACCATTCAGCAATGAACAACCAACTTGGATCGCCTTAACAATCCCCAAGAAAACAATTCTACTAAATTGGAAAAATCGACACAACCTCTCTACACCCCAGTGGCTTCACCTATTGTCTGAAGACATTGCAATGGAAAGATGCAAAGCAATAACAAAAAACCAAGTCGACCTGTTTAATTGGCTCCCATTCACCCCACTCCTCACTTCTATAGACTTACCAGTATAATTAACCCTATTAGCATACAAACATATACAGTGCAATTACTCACTCACAGTCAGTCACATATAACCAAATGGGCCGATATGGGACAGCAGGGGGAAAGAGGGCCTGACCGCCACCAAATCCAAATAAAAAGCTGTTCCTAAGACCCAACAGCTCCCTCCTATAGGGGTGGGTGGGGTCTGTTCCAGAGGTGGCCTGACCTGATACAGGCCGGCAACCTCCTACAGGTTTGGGGCCGCTCAAAGCAGTAGAGCACAAATACAGCAAGGAAAAAGTAGGAAGGAAAAGAAAAAACAAGCAAAGAAAAAAAATAGGGAGGATATGACCTCCTATGGGTCTGGGGGCAGCCTAAAGCAGGAGAACCCTGTCCTACCCCAGCTGTTCCAACCTGTCCTGTCCTGGTTCTACCCCGGCACAAAATTCCGTATATGCTAGGTTTTAATTGCTGTGGAATTTTTTACTGCCTCCCAGAGATTACTAATCAAGCAGTGTGTTCAGTGCTCATATATTGTTGTCGTTGGATTTTCTGTTGACTGTCTGTAGATGGCTCTCTTTTCTTGTTCAGCTATGATTGATATCAAGGCTCGTACCATCTATACAGATTTATTTCAAAACTCACATAACCAGACCACTGCTGGCTATTGACATCTAGGAACACTGTAACATGGCGAAAAAAACAGGTCAAGAAAGACAAGCAGTGAGATGATCAGACAGGTTGAAACTTATTTGGAAGAGAATACGGAGGCAACTTTTACCTACTGTACTTACTTTGCTTCCAATTCAGGAGTGCTCTCTTCCAATTTGCCTTCCAAATAAAGTGATTTAGATAATGTGGAATCTGTTGGACTGTTTACAATCTGTCTGACTGCTCGTGTTCAGACCCATCCAACATTGTTGTAGCTATGTTGCCATGTTCCTAGTAGAGGTCTCTAATGGGCTTCACTATTGGTTATTTTATTTTTTATTATTTATATAGTGCCAATTCATAACAGAAGTTATCTCATTGCACGTAGATCGTACTCTTTATAATATTAGGTAGCAACCACATACTATAAAACACCAGCACACCCGCTGTTCACCTCCCTTTTGAACTCAACCACCTTGAGTACTGACGCAGCACTCAGCGAAACATTTGTCACCCTCTGGTGTCGCTGAGATGTCCTTCTTAGTAGTCCTGTCTAAGTTTTGTCGCACCTATTTTCTCCTGCTCGCTCCCTCCACTTTGCCCGGCGCTGCCGAGGGAGGCGGCAGTGGCTAACTAGCCATGGTAAGATTACCCATTCCTGCATTCCCACTGCCTCCTCGACAACGTTCCGCACACTTCTGCTAACTGCTAGGCTAGCTATTGCTGGTCAGGCTGCATCACTAACACTAGCTGGCTAGCTGTAGCTACAACATGACTTGCTAGCATCTGCTATTAGTTTTAGCACTAGCTAGCAATACTGCTTCCCTTACTGGCTCGTTCGGCCATGTTTCCTCAACTATTGGGCTTACCGACTTTGAAGAAGCATGGCTTACTGTACTACACTTCAGTACAGGCTGTTGTTTAGTCGTAAACCATACATTGATTAGAGGCACCCCACCTCTGGGGGTGAAAGATGGGGGTTGCTTCTTTTCGTGAATGAGGGAGTGACTGCCAGATGTTTGCGCTCTCCCCCAGCCTCCACCATTCCTTTACCACATGCCTCATTTCACCAGTCAAGAGCAACCTAAGCACTTCCATATTGCTACACTGTTTCTGATCCATGTCATAGGTTGACTAGAAGAACCCATCGAGGAATGGTGTTGCTTCTGTCTCCCCAACTGAGGTAAATAAAGGGAAGGTTATGTCTGATGCTCGTTCTTCCCTGGCCTCTAATTTGCAGCATTTTCCCTACGCTGGGGGCATGGGAGCATGTTACAATGCTTCTTCTTGAAGTTTATTTTGTATACCCCAAGTGCTGGGTGATAGCTCAGGCCCCCGGTGATGGGACTGTAATTTTCTCCTAGCGGCAGAGGCGAGCAATTTTCTCCTCCCATTTCCATTATTACACTTCACTTTCACTTGTAACTGCAACTGTGCCAGATGCACGGGAGCACATGACCAGGCTCCCACACAGATAATTAGTAATGATTCTGTCCGGGCCATGGTCATGGACAGTTTTATCTCCTAGTGTGATGTAATTCTCCAGTTACTTTTCTCCCATACTGGAGTGTAAGCGGCTTAAAGGCGAGTTGTTTTTTCTCCCGCATTTTCATTATCATCATCCGCTTTAACTCGTGCCCTAACTGTACCAGGCACACAGGAGTGCATACAGATAACTGGTGTCTACTGCCAACGTCCTCTATTCTGGAACATTTTACATACCTTCCTCTCCAGCTCCAATTTGACAGTGGCACTGAAGGAGGAAATAAAGTAAAGGAGCCATCACTAGGCTCTTTATGTGGAGGTGCACACATTTCTATGATTTTCTGGTTCACAAGAGATCTGGATACATGCGGCCGATAATGGATCTGTCCATGTTTTTGGACTGCTACATCATGAAATGGCTTTTTCTCATGCTGTAACATCTGTTGATGCATCTACATGTGACTGGATGATTGCCATAGATGTGACAGACACACATCTCTACATCACACATATTGCTCTGCCACAGAAAATGCTAAGGTTTTTGAAACTGCCACCTCCCTTTAGGCTATTTGCTGGCCCATGTGCATGTTTTACCAAGTGTGTGGAAACTGTGCTGAACTCTCTCAGAGTCAGAGACGAGAGTTCTAACCTATAGACATGGCTTATTCTCGCCCCTTCATGAAGCTGAAGCCCATAAGACTCTGTGATGATTACAATGAGGCCCAGACACATGTGACTTCAAATCACCAGAGAGGGCTTTCCAGCTAAGTTAGTGAATTCAGTCTTGTGCTCTGCCTGGATTCATGCACTATGAATGCAGGTCTGTCAGATGAACGCATAGCGGCTCTATTGTGCCGGCTACAGCGAGTGGAGCTGATTGCTAGGGTCAGGGCGGAGACTATCTTGTCTCTGTTTTTGACTGAGGTCAACCACGACATTATACCATGATAACAATGCAGGCTCCACATCCCCACTTTAGTCCCGGCATTGTCGCCTTTTGGAGCTCATCTGGTTGTCACCGGGTGTGTGTGTGTGTGTGTGTGTGTGGGGGGATATGGTTCTATCACGGACTGCGGCGGGGTATGGTTCCTTCACGGACTGGGGCGGGACGGTCTGTCAGCCCAGCATAATGGCTGTCTCCTCACATCAACCTTCATTCACTACAGTACAGCAAGTTCTGCTCCATTTCCACTTCAGTTACTAGCAAACTCGTCATGCTGAGGTTGGACAACATCACTGTGGTGGCCTGTCTGTACAGGCAAAGGGGTGCGAGGTTCCCCACCTCCCGCAGGAAGGCTGACAGTCAATTTTTGAGAGCTTGGCACATTCCCAAGTATCCCAACAAGTGGACTCTCTTCCTGGACAAAGTTTCATCAATATGGCAGCGTTTGTGGCTGACCTGTTTGCAAGCAGAGTAATTGCACAGTGTTCTCCCTGGTTCACAGTGATGCTCCCCCACAGGGTGTGGTACTTTAGCTCATCAAGTATGGCCCCCTAGCCTGCTCCATGTCTTCCTGCCTGTCATGCTGGTAATGCATTTGCTCCACAGAATCAAGACAGATCACAGAGGGCAGCGACTTGGATCGGCTGATGTCATTTCGCCCTGTCCTGGAATACCACCTCATCCTTTGATGACTGAGAGGGAGAAGCTGAGCAGCTTAGTTCTCCCAGCCGCAGTACTTCCACTAAAAAGCATGAACCTCCTCCACTCCCAGGACGTAATGGACAAATACATTTAGGATTCCCTGGCTGCAGGAATCTTCAGGCCTTGTCATACATTTCGGCCATACCAATGTCCCTGCTGTTTTTCAAAATCTGGTGAATGATGTGTTATCATGATCGGACAATTTGTTTTTGTCTACTTGGATGACATTCTGATTTTTTTCCAAGGGACCTGAAGTGCACAAGCAGCAGGTCCATCAAGTTCTCCATCAGCTGTGGCAGAAGCTTTTTGTCAAGGCAGAAAAATTGTGAGTTTAATGATTCATCTGTGTCGTTTTTGGGATAAGTCATTGCTCAAGGTCTCAGCAGTGATGGAGTGGCCCGCACCTACCAACCTGAAGCAACTGCAGCATTTCCTGGGCTTTGCAAACTTTTATCGTCGCTTTATACGCAACTACAGTCGACTGGCAGCTCCTCTCACCACTGGGAAATTGAGTCCTGCGTTCGTCAAGCCCAGCAAGAACAACCTGACCCAGGCCCTAATAATGCTCTGTTTGTCCCTGATTCTGATGTTCTCCAGTGAGCTCATGCAACCTGTCTGACCTGTCACCCTGGCCTACGCTGAACCCTCACCTTTCTACATCACCCTCAATGGAGAAGGATGCCCAGGAGTTTGTCTCTGCTTGCTCGGTCTGTGCCTGAAGCAAGATCTCCACAAGACCCTTACCCGGTCTACTGAAGCCTCTGCCCATATCCAACTGACCCTGGTCTGATATAGCCCTGGACTTTGTCACCTGTCTTCCTCTATCTAACAACAACACCACCATCCTCTTCATAATTGATCAATTCTCCAAGATGGCTCACTTTATGGGTTATCAACCCATCTGCTGTATGCCTTAAACTTCCCACCTCCCTGAAGATTCATCCCATCTTTTACGTTTCTTTGATTAAACCTGTACACTCTAGTTCGCTGTCCCATCCTATTTCAGCCCTTCCGCCACCCTGTATGATTGACAACCATCCTGCCTATACAGTTCGTGCATCGCCATGGCTGCAGCTTCCAATACTTGGTGGATTGGAAGGTATACAGGAGCGCAGTTGTGTGGCCCCCTCTCTGATATTGGATCACACTCATTCAGGACTTCCATGCTTCACATCCGGACAAGACAGATATCTGCTTTCTTAAGCAGAGAAATTAAATCTTAACACACAGACATCATACATACCTTGTTCCAATAGGCGAAATTCACACTTTACAGTGGTGTCAGGATCTCTGATGTCCATCAACGATAGATGTCCATAAATCCATTTGGAATTCATATGAAAAAGGAGTTCCTTATAATTTCAGATGTCATAATATTCATCAGTGTGACCGTCATCATTAACATCACAGGAGAAACGCGTGTATTTTGAACCCCCAGAGCGTGGGCCACAACCTGAGATTTTATTAATGGAATGCTGTGACTGGTGGAGTAACGGGGGCTTGGTGGTATTCCTCCTGCCCTTGCCAGTGTTGTGGGGGTAGTTGATCTTGGCCAGCAGGGCTGCCAGGTTTGCTGTTATCCGAACTGATGTTACCAGGGGATGGGTGAGGTAGGGATTGGGAGGTGGAGGGGCAAGTGGATTTTGGGGATTGGGGATAAGACCAGAGAAATCTGCCCTCAAGGGTCCGAAGAAAATCACATCCAGAGGTTTTAGGATGTTGGACGTCTGTGGTGGCTGGCAGAATTATCCCCCACCCTCTGTGCCACCGGGACCAGCTCTGAATCCAGGTAGGATTGATGACCATCCATGACGAGCAACATCATCTGCATTGAGGCAGGCCAGGCCTGTAAAAGATATAAAAATATCTTACACACACACACACACACACCATACCTACCTTTCGTACTTTAACTCCCTGTCTCGTCTTCTTTCTCCTTCCTGTCTCTTTTCTCCTGGTCTCATTTCTAGTCTCTCCTTCTGTCTCCTTTATTTAATTTATTAAATCATGGTGCATGAATATATTTACATTTGAATAGCTAATTCGAATTATTATTATTTTTATTGCATTAAATCATGTATGTCAATGTTTGTCTTTCCCACAGCGGTAGCTTTTTTTTCCTCATACATTCAACATTTCTGCCTCCCTCCAACTCGACTACAGATTATGTCACACAATATCCTATATTTTCATTGGCTAGACTTATAAACATTTATAAATTACTTCTACTTGCACTGCAATGGCAACCATCAAGTGGAAATCCCATGAAAAGACCAGAAAGTACCGAACATACTAGCTAGCGGTGTCCAACTCAGGAAACAGTTCCGCTACATCCGATATGTAATCCTTTCTGTAGCATATATCTGCATCTTAAAAACCAGTGTAATAATTACTTAGTATATTTTTATGTTATTACGTAACATTGTTATACTTGTCTGTTTTAATTGGTGTCAGAGGTTAAGGGAAAGATGCCTCGCACAGCTGCAGCTTTTGCACTATTGCACTGGGCCAGGGTGGTCATCACAAACACATACACACCTGGAGACACGCACATCTGCGCCACAGTTGTATGTGTTACTATTGGCCAGAGGAAACTCTAGGGCCACACTTGATAGCTGTACTGCCTCATTTATCACTGATGACTTTAGCACATGAAAAGATGTGTGTTGCCTAGGTTACTGGATCGGTGGATGGCAATCTGAGGTGCTGTGTTGTCTGAGGGACATCGGAGCTGACAGCACAAGTCCTGCAGTAAAGTAGCCACTTTGGTGAGATTAAACTGGTGTGATTAAACCTGAATTTTGACTTTGATACAAGCACCTACCTAATATTTATGAATGTTACTGGGATGTTGTTTTTTCTTGCTTTGAGCAGATTTTGCACAGGGAGTTTGATATGCCAAAATCAGTGTGTTTGAGGTTGTCTCAGGTAAGACCAGACAAAAGTTGTTGTTTAATATGTTGGTTGTTTAAGTTAGGTTTTATTTGGTTAAAGATATTTAGATCTCAAGGAAACACTGTTTTAAAAACAGAGGAATTTTCCATAATTTTCCATAAAAATATGAAACAGAAAACTGGACGAATCCAAGTCAAGCAAACTTATACTAAGTCAAGCAGAGATATATTAAATGTTTTGTTTGTGTGTGTGTGTGTGTGTGTGTGTGTACTGACAGATTTGCCTGTGGGAGTTTCTGAGTTTCCTGCAGGAGGAGAAGAACTCTCAGATGAAACAGAAGAAGGCGTTGTGTGCTGAGATCAGCAGGCTACTGGGTCCCCATCTGACTGACAGTCTCCTCCAGTATGTGGGAGAGGTAAGCTTGTTTACCACCTGTCATCATGACTGGAGTTTAGTATCTTGCATGGCACATGTCATTGCACTTTCCTGTATAGGTTGAGGTCTATGGCACACCCTTCAGATGCAGGCCTTTGATCAAAACTGGCTGGTATTGGTAATAGCATACTTTATGAGGCTTTGTGCATCCTGCCAACATCCAAGCATCCTCTTGTTCACGACTGAAGTGTTGGTAGAATTGTACTCAATAGTGTGTGTTTGGGCTAAAGAAGCCACACTGAGAACTGGCTAGGGACATGCTCAGGACCAAAACAGAAGCTAGCCTGACGCCAGAAACCAGTTGGATCATCTTCTCACCTGTCGCCAATGTCTGACCTCAGCTTGGTTTTTCTTAGTTTATCCAGTGTTGTCATTTTCACTTGCTATTTTAGATTCGTGTTGTGTTCACATTCTATGTCTTTATACAACGGCTTATTCATTGTATTTAATCACTGTAAATTCAGACATAGCGATACAGTATATTCTCTCATTTTGAGACATTTCTGTATATTTTTCAACATTTTGATAAGCAGTTGATCTCTCAACAGAATTTAGTATTAAAATCTCTGATGGAGTCCGTTTCTGTGGCTTTCTCTTTCGCACACAGGATGTCCTCATTCCTTTACTGCCTGCAGCAACTAGCAGAGCAGACAATCTCTCAATTACCATGTGGCACTGAGATGATTACACAACAAAAAGGTGATCGTGCCTTTGAAGTGGTGGCTCCGACACTGTGGGAATACGCTTCCTATAGACCTTCGTTCTGTGGTCTCTGTTGACGCCTTTAAAAAGCAGCTGAAGACTCCTATTCAAACGGGCCTTTGTCTCGCCTCGTGTTGTCTAGTATTTGTAATCTTGTGTGTTGTTACAGAACAAAGGGTGTTGGTGTGTGTGATCCAAATTGGCTGCTTGGGTCCAAAATGGTGTCAAACAAAAGAAATCTAATTCAGAATGGCGGCTGAGCAGCAGCCGCATGGTTAGACAAAGAAAGGAAATTCAAAATGGTGGCAAGGCCACATATGTTAAAGAGTATGGCTCTGTTAATGTGCCAATTTGAAGTTGTGGCTACCAAAATAACCTCACAGTGAAAACACATCACAACAATAAAACTCAATAAACCAAATCATACATATACATTCACAAAAGTAACACAGTTCTGTGCTTAGCCATGTACTCTGCTATGCTATGTTATGCCCAGTTATATGTCCAGTGGTTACGTTACCAGTCTGTAAAGGAAGAAGTTGTTTTGCAGTCCTCCTTATTGCTGGCCATGTGAATGAGCCAGGCAGGGAAGGATTTTGGTTCCTGATTGGAGAAAAGTCCTTGCTGTGCAGTCCGTTTGTGCAGATGGAGAAACTGGTCACTCCGTCTGTTGTTCTCCTCAAAGTTAGTTCTTAAAGTTAGCTGGCAGACTTTGTGTAGTAGCCGTTGGCGCTAACCTTTGTTGCAGAAATCTTATGCAGCCTTTGTGTCGCTGCTGTGTGAGAGAGAGAGAGTTCAGTTGTGCTGTGTTTTTGCTTCAAGCAGACCACAGTAAGAGGGCAGCTGCTGCTGAGCAACAGTGCTGTAGATGAAGATAGGAGGAAAAGAGAGAACAATGGCCGCTGACCCTTTTATTGACCTGGTGACATCATGGGTCACAGGTCAGACTGACCAATGATAGCTGGAAGCTGGGTCCATGGGAGAAATTCACAGCTACGTGTGAATACCTGGAGGATTGTGGGAGCCTGAGCTCAATGGTTCTGCTTTGTTTACAGAACAAAAGAGCATGCTGTCTCCTAATAAAAGTTCAGTTAAAGTCCCACAAATTAATTAATTCAAATGGTGGAGTGCCAGTGGTGTCTGAGTCCAATTAGAATTTATTCTTCTCTCAGCAAATAGCAGGTGTTTGGCTATTACTGAGTTCAGAAATATGGAGTTTGTTGCTGTTGCTAACAAAACCAAGTTTGCTTATGTAGCTGCAAGAAAAGTAAGGTATGCTGAGCTAGTTATCTTACTGTCAGTACAGGGGTAGACTGTGTTGTTAGCTAATATAGTGAGGAGCTAACTCTGGAGCTCTTGTGCCTTAAGTTTGTCTTAACTCATGGCTCAGGGCTGTAATGCTCCAGATAGCATTCAGATGTGCTGTCATTGTCTGATGGATTATGAGCATGGATTATGACCATGTTCTGAACTGTGGTCAGAGATGCTGCGGCCATCATCTGAACAGTCTATTGGCTGATCATACTGCTGGGCCAGAATTACTGAGAATGGCCTTCTACAGCTTCTATTGTGTGAGTGCCTATCCCGGCGCAGTTGGTGGACATGGCGGTTGCGCTCTGTGTCCCTGTGCTGCGTTTTGTCACCCCCCTTCGAGTTGTTGTGAGGGTGATGTTTTGAGGCAGTAGGTCTCTGTGACGCTGCAGTGTTTGAGCTGGCAGGCTCAGTGGTTTTCCCTGCTGCTTTGGAAGTGACAACAGTTTCCCAAGCCACCTGTGTCATTTTTAGCTCCTGCGTTGAGTGGTTACCTTGATGCGTCATAAGTACAATGTGAGTGTGTACACATGGGTGAAGGTTCTGCAAGAACAAGGACTTGAAGGTGGAGCTTTCTTCTAAACCTGGTGCATTCTTGCCCTGGAAGCACGCATGCCTCAAATGTTTGGAGTAAGCTCTGGGATGCTCATGACGAGAATGTTTAATTTGGAGGGCTGCAACCATTGATGCGATCTTGTCAGCAGTAGAAGAGAATTCTATTAGTGCATGACGGAGCTTTTTGTAGTCATTTCTGACACTGGGAGGTTGCGACTGTATAAACTTATGGATGGATTTAGAGCTGGTCTTCCACACAAGTTTAACCCTTTGGGTTGCATGGGGCAATTCAATTAGATGGTAATCTAATTCACTAAAATAATTGTCAATGTGGCGATCGCAGTTGTCTGGATCTAAATGTTTAATATCCTTAGCTATAAACTCAAGCACTTCAAGGCGGAGACACTGAGGTAATTTCCAGTGAAGGCGAGTCTAAGCTAGCATTATTGTAGACATGTAGCTCACGTGCTACACTTCTCTCTGGTTGAGAGGCTGGGACTGAATAGCTCTGAAATGCTGAATCTGCTGAATGGAGAGGGAGTTGACCTCTCATTAAGGGAGGAGTGTGAATCAGAGTAACCAGAATCACATGAATCACAAATGTGGTGGGGACGTTCTGATCTAAGCTTTAACAATACTTCCTTGTTTGAGAAGAGATCTGACTCTGCTAAATGGTAAATGGACTGTACTTATATAGCGCCTTTCTAGTCTTTTCCGACTACTCAAATCACTTCATCTAAGCCACAGTCGCCCTAGCTGCTGAGTACAAGTCTTCTAAATAGCGCATGGCTTTGTTATTAGCTGTCTGAACTTCATGAAGGAGACAAACATTTTGTGCTTTAAGGGACTCTATCTCCATTTCTAGGGATGCTTTGGTCTGAAAGGCAAAACTGGTTTGCCTGTGGAAGTTCAGAAGCAAATGTCAACAATGGGCCTGTGGATGTGGTCTGTACATCACACCTGTCCTTAAGTAGTGAGAGTATCTCTTTCCTGTACTCACTGAGATTCAACCAGCTGATGAATTCAGGGTAGCCAGGCTTTAGGCTCTGTGCTAGGTCAGACTGACCAATGGTAGCTGGAAGCTGGGTCCATGGGTGGAGTTCACCACCTACGTGTGAATACCTGGAAGATTTTGGGAGAATGAGTTCAATGTCTCTCCTTTGTTTACAGCACAAAAGAACATGCAGTTTCCTAATAAAAGTTCAGTTCAAGTACCACAAATGAATGAATTCAAATGGTGGATTGCCAGTGGTCCCAACAATAGCAAAATGGTTTCTTGTAAAACAAGAGTCAGAAGCTTGCAAACTTATTTGCAACTTCATTCTTTGCAACCTTAATTGTGAGCCTATGTGTAGTATTATAATCACAAACTGTATTTACCAAAGCTCTTTAAAGAGCATTTATGCAGTGGTTAATTTTTCCTCTAAGACAGGAAGAAAGGAACAGTGTGTAAGGCTGGTGAATAACAGCAGCCAAGTCAGCCTCAGGGTAATTTTATTCACATTTTGCATTAGAGGCACCTCCAGTGTTTTATTAATTTCACTGTTGAGTGACCTGCCTATAGTAACCCATTTGTATCTGAGCAGCACCCCATGGTGCAGCTTTTTACTGAAACAAATACTTGGAACTGTATTAAAATGAGAAACTTAATTTACAGTTTTTCTGGAACTAAACCTTCAGGCCAATGAGTTTTTAATTTCTCTGTTGACGTCAGAGTCACTTTGCTGAAAGGTACATTTTAGAATAATCAATAAACCCCAGTGTCTGTTTGTTTGTCTGTATTCATTCATCATAAGGACAGTGGGCAGGCCTTCTCCTTTTCTTGTATTTCAACGGTAGAGGAGATGAGCGGATACTTGAGAGAATGTTCCGGCTGGACACAATCCAAGGTTAGCAGAAATACAAGTAGGGGCCTACACTACACCATCTCAGTCAATGATGCACTAAAGAATCATATTTCCATGTAAAAGGTTAGCAAAGTCACTCTTCTTGGCAGGCGACTTCCAAAATGATAGAAAATGTCCAGATTACGGTTAACTCTTTTTTCCACAGAAAAGACAAGGAACAAGACTTGAGCTGATGTTCAACTCAACAGGAAGATGTTAAACATGAGGAAATAGCTGATTATAAGCATTATTAGTATTATTAGACTGCAAATCAACTGTATGTTCTGAATAATGACAAACATGTAGAGATAGAACAAAAAAGTTTGTACAGCAATATAATAATAAAGAATAATAATAAAACTTTATTTATAGAGCACTTATCAAAACAAAGTACAAAGTGCTTCACAACAAGAGAAATAAAATACCACAGTGAATGACGAAATATAAAGAAATAAAATACATAAAATACACAAAAGCAATAAAATAAACAGTAACATAAACAACCAGTTCAGGTAAAATCAGGATCTGCTTTCAGATAAAAATGTGTTTTGAGACGAGACTTAAACGAAGACACTGATTTAGACAACCTAATTTCTTCGGGCAAGTTGTTCCAGAGCCTTGGGGCCCTGATAGCAAAAGCTCTGTCCCCCTTAGTTTTCATCCTGGACTCAGGAACAGACAGGAGACCCTTGCCCGAAGATCTCAAACTACGTGAAGGTTCATAAAACCTAAAAAAATAAAATTTAAAATAGATCGGATTTTTGCAATATTTCTGAGGGGATAAAAACATGATTGAACGAGCTTAGTGATATGTTGCTCAAAACATAAATTGCTATCAAACGGGACACCAAGATTTCTTGCAACAGGCTTGATATGTTGTGACAGGTTACCAGTAGATGGCAGTATTTGTTTAGTGATGTGTTGGGGCCCAATAACAAGGATTTCAGTTTTAATTGAGTTGAGCTGAAGAAATATACTGTGGGATCATTATGTCATTCATTGTGTAATGGACTTAAATGCACCAGGGGTTCGTTTTAACCGAATCAAACTGGTTCACCTGTAGTGATGTCGAATTTCCTGTGGGATTTCTCGCCATAAATGAAATTTCATTCTAAACACTAAACACTTTTTTAAAATAATTAATCATAAAATGGTGTTTATTTTTAAAGTTGAGGGATCACAAAAGTACAATTCATCCTGGGGAAAGCATGAATGTCTGTACCAAATTTAATGGAATTTTTATGGAATAGTAGTTAAATATGTGGAGATATTTCATTCAAAACCACAAATGTCAACCTCACAAAAAGAAAAGTCAGGGGATTTTGTGACAATTCATAAAGTAGCTCAGATGTCGAAACATGAAAGTGAAAAGTGAAAACTTTTGACCTATCGGTGGCGCTAGATAAGAAGTCAGGGGATCATTAGGAGTCATACAGAGATGCAGTAAAACTTGGACTGGTTATCCAAACTGTTTTTAAAATATTATTTTAACTTAGGCTTTGAAGGTGAGCAGAAGCTGTTTGCAGAAACTAATCAATCCTCCTACAGAGTCTTTGCTTGACTCTGGCAGAAATACCCCCCACCTTAATATCCTGTGAGTGCTGGACTCCAATGTGATTTAGTTACTGATTCCTTGTCACAGAGTAATTTATGGTGCAGCCTTTGGTATTCCAGGATCCACTCCTCAGCACTGTAACAAAATGCAGACTCTGTGGTCAGTGTGTGGCCATATTTGGCTTGGTTAATTCTGAATTAACAGATTATGAATCATAATCTGTAAACCAGGCTATGTGTCAGTCAACAAGGGCAGGTCCTCTAATAAAATGCCAGAGAGATTTATTTTTGTTGAAAATTGGATAAGTGACACTTTTATAACACTTACCAACCTTTTTAAAATTTTGTTACCACACTAAATAACATGAGATAATAGTATGTATTATAAAGCACGTTTTACCCCCATGTAGAGTTGAGGTCATTGTAAGCATTAGAAATTGCATTTCTGGCATAATTTTACATAGTGGGTGCTGGAACCAATTCCAGCTGACATTGGGTGAGAAACACTTACAGCCACATTAAAATTTGTAAGATGATACAATTAGTTTTGGTCCTGATTAGCCGAGGTAAAGTAGGCTAAGTGTAAAAGTGGTAATGGTTGTCATGCTAATATGCTCAAAATGACAATGTTAATGTAACCCATCTAGAGTTCACAGAATACTCAAATATATTAAGGACCAGTATCAAAGTACATAGGAGGGGTTGAAAGAAAGAATGACAGCAAATGTATTGAGAGCATGGCTTCGTAAAAAAATAAAATATATATATATATTTCCTCTCTAACCCGGCATTCTAATGCCAACAACCGGCACAGTACTTAATGCATTCAGTGCAACAATAACTGTTTAACACTGCTTCACAGTACAAATGAACATAAATCGCATGAAAATGGTAATACTTAGAGACATTTTCTTTCGTTGCTGTGAAATGTGTTTTGTGTTAGAGTTCAGGATTCCTTTGGTCCGTTAATTCAAGTTTAACTTTGTTCCTTCGTTGTGGTCAGTTCAGCTAGCTTCAGTCAGATAGTTAGTTTCACTTCCAAAGTGCTTTTAGGATGTCTAAGAGTCAAGTAGTAAGATGTGGGGCTTTAACAGTCCTACCACACTGATCTATACTCAAGTGATGGTGAATGAAGGAAGAGGTCGTCTCCTCCTCAGGGCAAAAAGTGATCTTGGTCCAACTCCTTGGGATAAGGACGTGATCGGGTTCAGTACTGGCTCGTCATCTCCTTCGTCAAGGAGAATCCAAATCCGAAATCTAAGGGTATTTCCAGGGGATCTCAAAACCTAGCCTGTGTAAAAACAAGGCTATTACTATATTGAGTCATGAAATTCCAGTCGTCTGTGGCCATGATAAATATCACATCAAAATTCTCAAAATACTACTGAAACACAATAGTGATTAAATTAATTAAATGCTTTTAACTGTTTTTAAATTAAGTGTACAGTGTTTCTCATTCATATTATCTACCATAATATACATCAGAAAAAGCTATCTTACTCTCTGCATGTTTAACCCAGAACCCTACTGAACATCACATGCTGTGGTATTCACTTAGGGATATTATCTATACTTTGAAGAATAGGACTGGTTGATATATGGTGCATTAATTATGGCACTATCAACAGATAATGTCCCATTTGCAACTTCAATCACAACATATAAGAAATGTATCAAAATCTGAAATGTAAATATATATATAAGAAGTCACACATTGTTAGTAGTTTCATCAAGATCACTGCAAATGAATGTGTTAGCTTTTCTTTATGTTCCAGTCCAGTGTCTAAGTACTCTTTATTATGAGGAAAACTATGATTATAGCTTCTCACTTGTTGGGATTTACAATGGTTAAAGGGCGCACCATATTGAGTAGGTGGAATTAATTAATTATGGCTGTCAAAATGATCAAAGATAGTCATAAATAATAACTTTAATTAATAAAGTCGAAGAATTGAATTGATTCAGTCTCATAAAATACACTATCAATTTAGAACTCTAATAATTCTAACCACAATACCTATAATAACTAGTAGGTTGAAGGATTTGGAGTTCAGCACAGAAGAGGTAGGTGAATTATTAACTCTTGTGCAACATTAAAGAAATAAGCATAATTATACACAAACATTTATTAAAAGATAAACAAAGCAAAAACACACACTATGAAGTCTAACTCTAAATACACTAAACTACAGAACAAAGGGTGTATGTGTGTTTTTGTGTGTGTTTCTGTTTTCAAAATGGCTGCCTGGATCCAAGCCAAAGCTGTCTGCTGCAATGAAGAATTCCTGGAGAGAGAGAGAGCTTGCTCTCTCAGGTAGCAGTGAGCTAACCAGGAATCTTAAAACAAAGGCAGGCCCTCGTGTTGTGGCCTAGTGTCCTTTCGTCGGTGGGTCTGTGTAACGCAGACCTCCCCGAGGTCCGGGCGTAGAGCGAGGAGAATAGAGAAGAGAAAAGAGAACAATGGCCGCTGACCTTTTTATTGACCTGGTGACAGGTCAGACTGACCAATGGTAGCTGGAAGCTGGGTCCATGGGGCTAGTTCACACCTATAGTAGTGTGAAGTCTGGAGGATTGTGAGAAACTGAGTTCTATGGCTTTCCTTAGTTTACAGAACAAAAGGTCTGTAAACTGTAAACATGTGGTCTCATAATAAAAAGTTCAGGTAAAGTCCCACAAATGAATTCATCTGTGGAGTGCCAGTGGTCCTAACACATTGTAACTCAAAATACATGCCTTTTTTACTCCCTTTTTTAAAAATCCTTTTACATTTTAAGATGGTAAAAGACATCTATTAATCAATGACACAGGGTTCAATTAATCAAACTTGCTGTTGTTGGCGATGCTTCATTTTTTAATTTTTCTATCGCAAAACTCTACCAGTAACGTTACCACTACACTTTACCACTCCAAATGGTCCATAAGAAAAGGTTAATGGGAAAACATGGCAGCAGCTGCTGCAGTTTGAAATCTATTCACATGACTCAAATACTGCTCCATGAATTCCAATACACACATCTGCAAAATGTGACTGTGAGTGTGTGCATTTGTCTAGCATTGATCAAAAGGTCATGATGAGACACTGATGGAGTTTTGGATCTGATCTTCTGACTGTCCTCTAGGTAAGCACACACCGTCAGGATGTGCTATCTGAACACACTCACAGACAGGGAGACTGTTGCCAGATGCTGCTGTCTTACCAGCTGAACACTACAGCTCCACTACCTGTCTGCACTGTTGGCTTAACTACAGGCAGACACACAAACACACATTTAGTCTACTAAATGCTAGTCATTTAGTCTACACTAGTGGCCAAGGGTTTGTTTACATTCAGTAAAAGACATAACAGCACAGGATGACATGTTTCTGGACAGTTTTGAGGAGAGGGACATTTTGTGTTTTACTTTGATAAGTAGAAGAAAAGTCATTTAAATGTTGTCAGGCAGAAGTATTGAATCTACGTTGACGCCCAACATTGAAACCAAATTGAAAGAGCTCATTATGATTGATGTTGAATAAACATTAGATTTTCAACCATAACTGACACTGAATCAATATTGATTCAACCGTCACCTAAAAGTCAGTCTGCAGCTACATTTTAGCTGATTATATATTGAAACAATGTTAGTGAATCAACACTGAGTCACCTATTATCTAAAAGGGTGCCTGGGATTGAATTTTGGTTGATTTTGATATATTGAAACAATGTTGCACTAATTAACTACATGAAACCAGACCTTTTCATGACATCTTCTTTATTTATACATTTGTACAACATGATATTGTTCAACATGTAAATGAATTTCAAGAAAACTTTTGCTTTAATAAAAAAAGAAGAAAATTAGCTAACTAATACACATTTCCAAAAACATCAATGACAGTAGGATACATTTAAATTTACATAGTAAATGATTAAATGTGCTTTGGAATATTTATGAAAATTAAATGTCATATATAAAGTGAAATATAATATCACTGCATGTTTTTTAAACAGTGAGTGAAATACTTAAATAACTTTTTTTTTACATTTTAAAATCTTAAAGGCCGGGACCGTTTAGTCAGCATTCAAAACAAGAAATAAGAGAACACTGTTCAATATTTTGATGGTCAACACACAGTTTATCATTCACATTACTGAAAACAGTCACTATTCAGCTGTCAACATACAGTATATTGCTAAAACTGAAGTATGAATTATGTTCTTCTTGCTAACAAACCAGATTAAACAAAACCAAATATAATAATATTTATTTTAATGTGGGCATAAATTAATTAATTAATCCATATTATACATAGTTTATTGTGGTACAAACTCACATAACATACAGTCTCATTGAAGGGCCTCTTGTCTGCCTTGCATTCCCACCTGAAGCTCACAGTAGACCGTTTGTAGTAGTGGACGTTTTCTGTAGATCACTGTGCAGTCCAACCTTGACAGACTGGAGAGAGAGTGGTTGGCTGGAGTAGCTAAGGGTGTGGACAGAAAGTAACATCTGTCCAATATGTAATGCACTTAATTGCAGTTGTTGTATTTGACTGAATTTTAATGTACAGTACGTGCTTGTGGACAAAATAACAACTTACAGTGTAATACAATCCCATTAAAAATACCAACAACCATGGCCTCAGAAATGACCATAAAGCTCATTCTGACACAGTAACTAGCAGAATAGTGCCTTCCCCCAAGTTTCTCCTGAGTGCAGACAGTAAAGTAGTATTGCTAGCAAACAAGGACATTTCAACAGCTCTCCACAACACAATATTGTGAAACATTTATTTGGTGCAAGTTATGTAGGAAGGTCTCAAAGGAGGTGTCAGCACACAGCTTGAAATACTGTTAACATGAATCCTGAAGAGGAACCCACAGAAAGGTTCCCTTTATCTGAAAGGATGACTTTAAAATGTTTTTGAAGAATTTTGTTTCTCTAAAGGATTTGAAGTCAAACTAACCTGCTAAATCTTTAATGTTCTTTTAATAAACAATCATCCATTTGCATACCTTGGATTAGTATCCACAGTAAGTATAAAAGTATAGAAATGGATGTATATAATCTTACTAGTTTGAGCACCAGCAAAGGTAAGTAAGTAAAACTTTATTTGTATAGCACTTTTTAAAACACAGTTACAAAGTCCTTCACACGCACACACAGAAAATATAAATTAATAGATAAATAAAGCTATATTACAATACAAAAACACAGCACAAAACCAAATTGAAACAAACCAAAACATAAGGGATTGAGATGGAGATCTATAAAAATGCTTGCCTATAGAGATGGGTTTTTAGAAGCCATTTAAAGCAGTCCAAAGATTCAGCAAATCTGATAGTTTGTAAAAATCCCACTTTTCCCTCTGTGGTCTGTGCAGCTGACCCCTGCACATCCTCTTATCTCAACTCGGGACATCCTTCAACACTCATCTGCAACAAACACTCAGCATTTACAACTGTCTTTATTAACATGTTTCAGTATAAGTGTGTCCATCATTTAGCCAATAACCAATGTATTGTGGTTACAAATAGCTGTAAAGTTGACCCATCCTTTGTCCTTTACAGTGCTAGGCAGACACATCCTTTGATTTTGTACAGGTTTTTGGCCAATAAAAAAAAATGGAAGGATGCCTCCAGTCCATAGGTGTTATTTACACTGGGGACATGTCCCACCACTTTTTGAAATGGCTGATTTTTTCCCCATCACTTGAATGAATGAATACAAAATTAAATTGCAACATTACAAATTAATGATTTGAGTTTGTTTAAAGTTAATATGGATAAATAAATAGAAATAATCTAATCCCTGCTCCAGTTTAATTTGTGTTCTCACAAATCGATATTTAAACCTTATGCTTAGAATGAGTCATGATTGGTTGAACTTGACTCATGAACTCATGTGAACTCTGCAGCCTTGAAACAACAAGGCAGTTTAACTTAACATCTAATGGTAAGGTTGATTTATTATCTTTAGCTAACATTAACGTTATTCCTTCAATTGTTTCTAGTTTGTCATATTTTAGGGCAGTGATATTGGAAATTGTTATCGCTGGGTTGACTGACGTGCACTGGTGCTTTCTACAGTAGATGTGATTTTGGCATTGTTTTATTGACATGACAGCTGTGGATGTGATGGATGACTGTTACTTGTGCCGATGACGTTGTTGTGTGTTTTTTGCTGAGTATTTTCATATTGTTTACTCTGTAGTAGCCTAGACTATGCCCTTTTGATGCGTTATGCAATTTTTTTGCCAACTCGCCATAATTACATGTCCTAAATTTGCATATGAACACAAAGTGATGCCCTTGCTCCAGTCTCATGACTTTTCTTTCATCCTGTGCTGAGCCCAGTTAAAAAGCAGCTACTGTAAGTTAAATTAGAAAAACTAACAGAATTCAGTTTACACAAATGTATATATGACTGATATTCTCACTTTCTTGGTGAGTGTTCCTGGCAAAGTAGGTCTTCAGAGTGTGGTTGCAGACCAAAGACCCATTTCCTAAAAGCATCTTAAAGCTGAGACGATCTTAGTCCCATTTTAACTCCATGGACTAGGATCATTTTATATAGACATATACAGTACATTTTTTTTAAATTATTAAAGATATTCATTATACCGTTACCGTCCTTATATCAAGCAAAATATCATCCCCTCACCATCATCTTATTACTGCTTAATATTTCTGATATTGGTCATATTAATAACAATAATGATAATAATAATAATGAAAATACTCATAATATTACTAAAACCTTGTATAAATATGTATAATAAATGAATACATAATTAATTAGTGTGTCAGATTTGTAATAGCTGAATGAGGTCTGATCTGGAGTGTTGTGGTTCCGATATACAGTTGTAATGAGGTGAAAAATATTCTAGGGAGATGTAGTCTGTGAGCAAATTTTTCCAATGTGTTATGTGAATAGTGTTTCGGGATTTCCAGTTCAAGAAGATAGTTTTCTTGGCGATGGCTAAGGCTACGAAGAGCATCTTTTTGTTTGTTATTTCCTGATTGAGAGTTGATAGATCACCCAGTAGACAGAGTAAGGGGGATAATGTGATGTGGCAGCCCAAGAGGCGGGATAGGGATTCAGTGACGTCTTTCCAAAAGTGTTTAATGGGTGGGCAGTGCCATGTGGCGTGGATATATGTGTCCGGACAATTTTGTGAGCAGTGTGAGCAAATTTCTGATGTGAATCCCATTTTAGACAGCCTTTCTCCAGTGTAGTGTGTTCTATGAAGAGTCTTATACTGTATGAGCTGAAGGTTGGCATTTTTAGTCATGGAATAATCCTTCTTTAGTCATGGAATAATCCACAGAATCCTTCTTTATCGGACCATTATTTAATAACTTTTGAACTCCTATTACTGGACTACACACCATTAGGCAAAAACTCGTACTCTAGATGTCTATCTGATAGTCCTGTAGCTAAATTTACGGAAGTGATTCCATCTGCATTGTGTTCATATAACAGAGGACTCCTATGCTAATTTCAGTCCCTCCCAAATTGATCATCTTGTTGATAGTGCTGCACTGTGAACAACACTCGACTTGATTGCCCCTCTGAAAAAGACGAAAATAAAGCAAAGAAGATTAGCTCCATGGTATAACCCCCATACCTGCAAATTAAAGCAAACATTGCAAAAACTTGAAAGGGAAATGGTGTTCCACCAATCTGGAAGAATCTCATTTGGTCTGATAAGATAGACTTAAAACATATAGACAAGCCCTCCGTAATGCCAGAGCAGCCTACTACTCATCATTAATAGAGGAAAACAACCCAAGGTCTTTACATAAGTAATGACTTCATGACTTAGTAGAGCCAAAATTCATCACATCGTGCCCCCAACCGGTGCTGATTTATCATCAAACACAGGGACCTTAGAAACAGCTGTAAAACCTGATATTTAGACTGTTTTTCTCTTAACGACCTTCTTCAACTAACTTCAACAATTTCTTCATCTAAGCCATCAACCTGTCTATTAGACCCAATCCCAAGTAGGCTGCTTTAAGAAGTTTTAACCTTACTTCTTTACTTGATATGATCAATCTGTCTTTATTAACAGGCTATGTACCACATTCTTTTAAAGTAGCTGTAAGTAAATCTTTTCTTAAAAAACCCACTCTTGATCCAGGGGTCTTAGCCAATTATAGTCCTATAGCTAACCTCCCCTTTCTCTCTAAGATCATTGAGATAGCAGTCGCCGATCAGTTGTGTGACTTTTTACATAACAATAGTTTATTGATTGATTGATTTTTGAGGATATGAGGACAGTCAAAACTTGGTTTTGGATGATACAGTGAAGTATATTTCCAATGGCTCGAATTTGAAAAATTTGTTTATACATTTTACTTTACATGATGTATACAATATCAGCTCATAATCATCTGAGTTCAAAGATTTTATGTTTAAAGTTTGAATATTGTGGTTTATTTTGATGACACCATGCAGCAACCTCCGGTGATGAAGCAAACGCAGAAGTGCCAACAACTGCAGTAGAATAGCCACTTGAGGCTGGCTCCAAACGCGAGTCAATCCCAATAGAACCCCATGCTAAAATGCCCAACTTTACAGCAGAAATAAACATGTTTACTACCTGGTACAAAAACGGCTTTGGTCTTTATAGCTAATTTCCCCCTTCATGACAACTGCTAGGGGTTGACTTTTTTAATAACTCACCCATTTAAATTACATTAAGGCTTAAAGTTATGCATAATTAAGCCACTTTGAGTGAGGTGGGTGCCTTCTCAGGTGGCTAGCCACCAGGTGATTCAGCAACCAGGCTTCTTTCGGCCCGCCTCAGCTCCACCTCTTTGCCCATTTTTTAAATTAGCCGGAGTCAGGGACTGGCTGGAGCCCTAATTATAAGCCTTATTTATCAAAGAGGAAAGTCTTAAGTCTACTCTTAAATGTGGAGATAATGCTTGTCTCCCAAACCTAAATTGGGACCTGATTCCACAGGAGAGGAGCTTGATAGCTGAAGGCTCTGGCTCCCATTCTACTTTTGGAGACTCTAGGAACCACAAGTAACCCTACTTTCTGGGAGCACAGTGTTCTAGTCAGGTAATAGGGTACTATGAGCTCTTTAAGATATGATGGTGTCTGACCATTAACAGCTTTGTAGGCAAGGAGAAGGATTTTAAATTATATTCTGGATTTTACGGGAAACCAGTGCAGATAAGCTAATATTGGAGAGATATGATCTCTTTTCCTAGTTTTTGTCAGTACACGTGCCGCAGCAGTCTGGATCAACTGGAGAGTCTTAATGGACTTATTCAGGCAGCCTGATAATATGGAACTGCAATAATCCAGCCTAGAAGTAACTAATGTATTGACTAGTTTTTCTGCATCATTTTGAGTCAGGATGTTCCAGGTTTTTGCAATGTTACATAGGTGAAAAAAGGCAGTCCTTGAAGTTTGTTTGAGTTAAGGTTGAGTTAAAGGACAAATCCTGATCAAAGATAACTATGAGGCCAGGGCAATGCCATCTAGAGTAACTATATCTTTAGATAATGTGTCTCTGAGATGTTTGGGGCCAAGTACAAAAAGATATACAGTGGTCTGAAAAAGTGTTTGCACCCTTCCTGATTTCTTTTTTTATGTTTGTCACACTTGTTTCACACAAATGTTTCAGATCATCAAACAAATGTAAATATTAGTCAAAGATTACACAAGTAAACACAAAATGCAGTTTTTAAATGAAGGTTGTTATTAAGGGAAAACAAAATCCAAACCTACATGACCATGTGTGAAATAGTGATTGCCCCCTAAATCTAATAACTGGTTGGGCCACCCTTAGCAGCAACAACTGCAATCAAGCGTTTGTGATAACTTGCAATGAGTCTTTTACAGCGCTGTGGAGGAATATTGGCCCACTCATCTTTGCAGAATTGTTGTAATTCACCCACATTGGAGGGTTTTCGAGCATGAACTGCCTTTCTAAGGTCATGCCACAGCATCCTAGGCCACTCCAATGTCTTCATTTTGTTCTTCTTTAGCCATTCAGAGGTGGACTTGCTGGTGTGTTTTGGATCACTGTCCTACTGCAGAACCCAAGTTCGCTTCAGCTTGAGGTCAGGAACAGATGGCCGGACATTCTCCTTCAGGAGTTTTTGGTAGACAGCAGAATTCATGGTTCCATTTATCACAGCAAGTCTTCCAGGTCCTGAAGCAGCAAAACAGCCCCAGACTATCACACTACCACCACCATATTTTAGTGTTGGTATGATGCTCTTTTTCTGAAATGCGGTGTTACTTTTACGTCAGATGTAATGGGACCCACACCTACCAAAAAGTTCAACTTTTGTCTCATCAGTCCACAGAGTATTTTCCCAAAAGTCTTGGGGATCATCAAGATGTTTTCTGGCAAAAATGAGATGAGCCTTAATGTTCTTTTTGCTCAGCAGTGGTTTTCATCTTGGAACTCTGCCAAGCAGACAATTTTTGCCCAGTCTCTTTCTTATGGTGGAGTCATGAACACTGACCTTAACTGAGGCAAGTGAGGCCTGCAGTTCTTTGGATGTTCTTGTGGGGTCTTTTGTGTCCTCTTGGATGAGTCGTCACTGCGCTCTTGGGGTATTTGTGGTCGGCTCGCCACTCCTGGGAAGGTTCACCACTGTTCATTTGTTCCTGAATTTCTTTGGATCACGGCATGAAGTCTAGCTTTTGAAGATCTTTTGGTCTACTTCACTCTGTGAGGCAGGTCCTATTTAAGTGATTTCTTGATTGAGAACAGGTGTGGCAGTAATCAGGCCTGGGTGTGGCTAGAGAAATTGAACTCAGGTGTGATGAACCACAGTTAAGTTATGTTTTAACAGGGGGGGCAATCACTATTTTATACAGGGCCATGTAGGTTTGGATTTTGTTTTCCCTTAATAATAACAACCTTCATTTAAAAACTGCAGTTTGTGTTTACCCATGTTATCTTTGACTAATATTTAAATTTGTTTGATGATCTGAAACAAGTGTGACAAACATGCAAAAAAAATGAGAAATCAGGAAGGGTGCAAACACTTTTTCACACCACTGTAATTGGGTATCATCTGAATAACAATGAAAGTTTATGGAGTATTTCCTAATAATATTGCCTAAAGGAAGCATATATAAGGTGAATAGAATTGGTCTAAGCACAGAACCCTGTGGAACGCCATGACTAACTTTGGCGTGCACGGAGGACTCACCATTAACATGTACAAACTGAGATCTATCTGATAGATAGACTTAAACCAGCTTAGTGTGGTTCCTTTAATGCCAATTAAATGTTTCAGTCTCTGTAATAGGATGTGATGGTTAATGGCAAGACAAGTCCATTGTCTGATGCAATTAGAAGGTCATGAGTTTCATATGTGAACTGTAGGATTAGACACAAAAATATAGCAGGACACCGCAGGGAGTTGAACTCAGTAAACTGAGAGTCCATCACCAGTGTATTTTGTTTTTTGTGTCCTAAATATTAGTAAAAGCAAAACCTGCATTGCATGTGGTTTGTGGTCAATGTCACACTAATTTGAGAGACTGAGCTGTAGCCATAAAATGTGAAATAATTTCTGTTTTGTCAAAATTCTTGCAATGGCAAGGACAAATGGACTCTCTGATGTAACAGATACATGTGACTCTTTGTCTATCAGGCACATAACTGTTTGGCATTAATGCTGATCTGTGTACGACTGTTTGGACTACGTGATGAGAACAGTTCATTGATAATGATGATACGGAACTATAAAACATGCTATTGACTGTTATGTCCAGGCTTCAGGGACACTCTTCTCCCCAGGCTGAGGAGCCTGACCCTGAAGACTAGATAAATAACGGATGCTTCTTTCTCTCTGGTCTCATTCAGAGCAGATTATACTGATGTATGTTTTGCTGCTGTGAGTCCATTTGCAGACCTTGAAGTAAACCTACAGAAAGACAAGTGGTTGCCTTGAGTGTTTCTTTATTCTGCAGAAATTGCCACTACAGTCTGTAGCTTTGAAACTATTTTTGAATTATTCTGAATTTTTGATACATATTTTAAACAATGGCGCAATTAATGATGCTGCGGTGAGCAAACCGCCCAGTAATTGTTTTGGGTGATTCTTGCCACTGAGGTCCTCTTCAGTGACCAAGAACTTATGTATTTGTTTGAGGATGTGGACTGTTTGTTTTGCTTGCTCCACCATGTCATGGGTCTGGACATTGCTTAGTCTGCCCTCGGTCAATCTTGGTGGTAAGCGGATGTGTTTGCAGTACACGTTCCAGGGGTCTAAGTGTACATTGACTCTTTGGGTTTTGACCACATTAATGGTAAGGGTGACTCTTAGACTGAGGAGAATGCAAAGGATCCAGGGGAGCTTTATCCAGAAGCAAACCAGAGTTTGATTACTGTATGGAGAGGGGGTATTATTAGTGAGTTAGTGCATGCTGACGGGGTGAGTTGGAGCATGCAGATATTTTAATACTCTACTGGGAGGTGTGGCCTTCTCCTTGGGAGAGAGGCTGTTCCCCCCTTTCGGATGTAGAGGTTGTCCCTCTCCCTGGGTGTAGGCACGGCTTGTGGGGATTTATCTAGTTGCCATGGACCCATTTGTAGGCTGGTGGCTGCCTTGGTTGCGAGACCCAAATCCGGTAAGCTACGGATGATACCATCTCGAAGGGCCCTGAACAGCTTGGTAGGAACTTCCTGGGTGTTCAATGGGAATACGGACTCTGGTTTGGTGGTAGAGCGGGTCATCTACCAATCGGAAGGTTGGTGGTTCAATCCCGGCTTCCCCCTTGTCGAAGTGTCCTTGGGCAAGACACTGAACCCCAAATTGCCACTAAGTTAGTTTCTTTGTTCTGATGGCACCTGCCATCAGTGTGTGAATGGGGTGAATGTGATATGCTTAGAGTAGTCAGACGACTAGAAAGGCGCTGTACAAATACAGTCCATTTACCTGTGAGAAGACGGGCTGGAAATCGACGAATAATTTCCAGAGCGGGTCCCTCTGGTCCTCTGTGGTTATGTCTCCACCTAAGGTTGGGTCACAAGGGAATACATGACCATGTCACCTTTGTCGCTTAGGGCGGTTCCACAGATCTCTTCCTCCTGGAGCGTTTCATGGTGGATGGCAATGGTGATCATTTTGGTCGGGAAAGTGAAACAAGCATTGTCCAGGTTGTCGTTCCTGATCAAGGTCGGAAGCAGTTCTCTAATGACTGGGATTGTTAGTTCGAAATCGTGGAACGAACTGTCGATCATTACCCCCAATGTGCCCTTGCGTACAAGATCACCCAGAAAGTTCAAGAACGGAGGCCATAGGGCATCCAGAGTGGTGGTTTCAGGATGTGCCACGGGTTCTCTTGACTCTCTGCCTCAGCCGACAAAGTAGACTTTAGCGGTTCGGGGAGGGTCCACCTGGACTAGTCATGCTGACAGGGGATCAGTGTCGGGTCCCTTTGGCGGGTCCAACTTCGCGGATGAATGGCGGGATGTTTCAAACTAAAACATACTTTCAAAAGTATTTCCGAAGCATGTTCTCTATGTCTTGCTTTGACTTTTCCCTCCCAGGGTTGTCTTGGTTCTTACTGTTATGCCTGTTGTCTTGTCTCGGGTTCTGGTCGAACCGTGCATTTCCTTTTGATTGGAAGACGTTCGGTGGTGGTGGTTTGGATTGACTGTGGGGATGGGTCCCATTCCCACCCCCTTGGCTTGATCGCCCCCGTCCTGGCAGGAGTCCCTCATCCTTGGTATTCAGGCTTCCATTTAACCCGATGCATTTCGGTGCCTTCAAGCACGAGGTTTGGGTCTTCTGAGGCCTGGATTCCCAAGATTCTAGCAGCGTCTTCAGGCCTACTGGTAGGGAGTGCATGCATCTCCCATACCAGCTGGGCGTATTTCCTTATTTCCTGCATTGCAAGGTCTCCTTTACGGCACCGCATACCGCACCTCATGGAGCTTATGCAGCAATCAGGATTTGAAATGCTGTTCCTCCTCCAATCCTGGGGCATTGTGTCCCTGGAAGTACATGGCTCTCGTCTGTAGAACTCCCTTGGGGGCTCATACTTTTTCTGCACAAGAGCAAAGATGCTGAGGGTGGTGGAGGCCTGGTATACCGTATACAGTGAATATTCATTGCGCAGGGCTTGGCACAGTTCCAAGTATCAATCTCGGATTGTTTCCATAAAGACATGGACGCTCCTGGAAGTGGTTTTCCAGATAAGCTTCAGTTTTTCATGCGACGATGTTTGAGGTAGATCCAAAAGACAGCCCTCTATCTCTAAGATAGAGTCATCAGTGGTCAGTAGAGTGGTGAGAGCTGCTTTGTTCTCTGCGCGGCAGGGATGGATTTTTGGATTTCCCGAGGCGCTGGAACAAGCTGCGGGTTCTATATGGTTCACTAACCTGGCTTGCAAGTTAGTGTTAGTATGCTAACTTTTCTACCTCAACCTGCTTTTGTAGGGTGCTTAAATGAGGTGACTTTGTCCTTTTTAGAATAATAGCTAAGATAAGATCTCAAATCATTTTGATATAAAACTATCCAAAATTATCCATGAGTACGCACTAGTACAATCCACCACACGACTGAGTATGCTCGGCAACTTGCGCAGAATATTAACTTCCCAAAGAAGACATGAAAAACTGTCTCAAAGGTGGCTTTCCCCCTAAAAATGCTGATGTTTAAGCTACAATCTTACATTAATAATGGTGGACAGTGAAGGGTGAAGTCCGAGCACTGACTGTCGCAACCAGCTGTTACTACTGTTCGAATGGCAGCAGAGGGAAGCAGTAGTCAATGTCGTGGGGAGAGAGAGGCTCTCCATGAAGAAAAGGGTCAATCCCTTCCTTCTGCAGGTACGGGATCGTTGGGGGGAATAATGATCAAGATCCAAAAGTGTGTTCAGCAGAACACAAAACAGTCTGAAGGTCGTCCAGCAAATTGAGATTCTTCCTAGGGAGTTAAAGTTCATGTGAAAGCGTCTTCTGAGGCGTCCAAGGTCACAATAGAAAGACGTGATGCGCCTCCTGCAGTAAACAGAGGAAAAGTCGTCGGACAGTCTGTTGCGCCAGGATTTATAAAGGTGATGACATCATAGCTGTGCGCTGGGATTTAATGCACTGTATTGTGTGTCCCATCCAATAGGAATCCAGTGTGTTGATTCAACCAAGATCTTGCACCTGGGTGTGAATTAACAGGTGGTGGAGATTTGGTGTCGTTCTACAGTCTGGTGTTTTGTTTCCCATTCAGGCCTCAGGTCAAGGCTTTGCCCTTTCCAACTAGGCCGCTGTCTTTGTTGTCCACACGTGGTGGGGTGAGGCCCAACATTAGTCACAGAGATCCACATGGTTCTGTGCTAGGACCAATTCTATTCACCTTATATGCTTCCTTTAGACAATATTATTAGGAAACACATCCAATTTATCTGTAGATCAAGCCAGATGAAACTAATCAGTTAGCTAAACTTCAAGCATGTCTTAGTCGAAGTTATTGTACTTGACATTGCCCTGGCCTCCGGCATCACTGTAAGGAACCTCTGAGTTATCTTTGATCAGGATAACAAACTTACTTTTTTACAAACTTTTACAAACTTTTTTTCACCTACACAACATTGCAAAAAACAGGCACATCCTGACTCAAAATTTTGCAGAAAAGCTAGTCCATGCTTTTGTTACTTCTAGGCTGGATTATTGCAGTTCCTTATTATCAGGCTGCCCGAATAAGTTCCTTAAAACTCTCCAGTTGATCCAGAATGCTGCGGCACGTGTACTGATAAGAACTAGGAAAAGAGATCATATTTCATGCTTCTCTGCCCTGGCTCCCTGTAAAATCCAGAATAGAATTTAAAATCCTTCTGATCACCTACAAAGCTCTTAATGGTCAGGCACCATCATATCTTAAAGAGCTCATAGTACCCTATTACCTGACTAGAACACTCTGCTCCCAGAAAGTAAGGTTACTTGTGGTTCTTAGAGTCTCCAAAAGTAGAATGGGAGCCAGAGCCTTCAGCTATCAAGCTCCTCTCCTGTGGAATCACATCCCAGTTTGAGCTCTGGAGGCAGACACCATCTCCACATTTAAGAGTAGGCTAAAGACTTTCCTCTTTGATAAAGCTTATAGTTAGGGCTGGCTGAGATGAGTCCTGAACCATCCCTTAGTTATGATGCACCACTCTCCTCCTCTCCCTCTCCATCTGTATGCATTCTTATCCCATTAAGGCATGTTACTAACTCAGCATCTCTCTCCCGTAGTTTTGTGCTTTCTCGTCTCTCTCCTCTCTCCTCCTTTCACTTTTAGCAAGTATTTCTGCCTCCGGAGCTGCAGAGTCTGGATCTATGATTGTGGGCCACCTACTGCCCTCATGTTCCTGCTCGACAACCGCTACTACAATTATTATTATTAGTGTTATTACTTTAATTATCATTATTAATTTATTAACATTAATGACACCACCATTACATTATTATTTATAATAATAAAATGTATAATATTATTATTATTATTGTGCTACTGTATGCTCTTTTACCTCCTCTCTCTCTCTCTCTCTCTCTCAATCCAACCGGCAGCCGCAGATGGCCGCCCACCCTGACTGGGAAGTTTTTCCTTCCCACTGTCGCCAAACTGCTTGCGCATGGTGGGAATTGTTGGTTCTCTGTAAATAATATTATAAAGAGTACGGTCTAGACCTGCTATATATGATATGAAACTATATAGGAAAGTAATTTCTTTTATATAAATAAAATTGATTTGAGTGAAAATGAGACATCACACGAGCTAATGACTAACGATAGTTTAATGCTAGCTGGCCTAATTAATTTTTTTAACAGCAGGTACAACCGCTTTACAATATTTTTTTTTCTTTACTGAGCAAACAATCATATTGTTGCATGCTGCCCACCAGATCACTTTCAAATATTACAACTATTACAATCAATGGACCAGTTTGTCAATACAACAATGCAGCTATGAGTTGACATAGCATTTTGCTATCTGGGATAGTGTTCATCCCTAGATCAGTCACTAAAATCAGTCTGAATGTCAGCATATATCTGTCAACATATTTAATTAATTTTCCTACAAAATCTGCTCCTGGAAACTAAAGCATGATTAATATTATCAGCCAAGCTACTGTAGCAGCATGATTTTAGGGATGGCAGTTGATCCACCACTTTGGTCTAAACCAAAATTTCTCTGCAACTATTGTTTTGATGACATGGAATTTGATACAGACATTTATGGTTTCCAGATGATGAATCCTAATGACTTTTGTGATCCCCTGATGTTTCCACAAGCACAACCCTGATGTAGACATTTTTGGTTGCTAGCTATGCTAGCAGCATGGCTCTGTGGATGACATGGCTCTGTGGATGACAACGGTCTGTCTGTCAGTCAGTCCACCACTTTGGTACAGACTGAAATATCTTAACAACATTGTCTTACAACTATAAGATGGATATGGTTTGCAATGAAATGTCATATACACATTCATGGTTCCCTTCAGGATGAATTGTAATAACCATGGTGATCTCTGGCTTTTAATCTAGCGGCATCATCTGGTCAAAGTCTTTATTTGTCCAATATTTTGGTTTATGACCAAATACCGGCAAAATTCCCATCAGCCTCCGCTGTACTTTGCGTTTTGTGCTAACTAGCAAATGTTAGCATGCTAACACGCTAAACTAACATGGCATTG
This sequence comes from Siniperca chuatsi, assembly GCF_020085105.1. Taxonomy (NCBI): domain Eukaryota; kingdom Metazoa; phylum Chordata; class Actinopteri; order Centrarchiformes; family Sinipercidae; genus Siniperca; species Siniperca chuatsi. The sequence goes on along the minus strand of NC_058056.1, from coordinate 2,045,467 downwards.
TTAGCATTGTTATTATGAGCATGTTAGCATGCTGACATTAGCATTTAGTTCAGAGTACAACCTCACAGAGCTGCTATCATGGCTACGGATTCTTAGTTTTACTTCGAGCACAATAATATAATATTAGTCACTTTATTGATTCTGGACCCAGTCTAGTGTCCATTGCCTTGGAAATGTCATGTTCACTCTTATCTGGGAAACACCCCCCTATCAAGACATAAAAACAGAAGTCAACTCTTGGCAAAGTAGAGAGCTGTATTTCATTCTTCCTGACTACCACAGAGGGTGGAAATCAGTCTGGCAGTCACCCTGAATTCATAAAACTGTAGTGTGCAACTCTTTGAAGTTGTAATTTGACAAAGGAGAAAATAGTTATGTTGCAGTTACATTGTCTGAGCAAACGCAAGCTTTCACAATGCTGGGGAGGTGCGCTCTGGATTTGAATGCATTTTTAATATTACTGTATGTGAAGGGGAAGTGTTCAAACTAAAATGGTATAGTTTACCGAGTGGTTTTCCATTGAAGAGCATATCACTGTGGTTTTGCTTGACAAAATTATGTATACTGTGCAATTAAGGCTAGCATATTGCAATTTATTGGTTACCATCTTTAATTTTACTTGTTTTGCCAGTATATGATAATTTGTTATGGCTTAAAACATTTTGGTTTCCTAAATGTATGGATCCAAGCAAACTGTAACTAAAAACTAACAAAATGGGTGACTGAAGTTCTTTTTTTTTTATCACAAGTTTTGTCTGGTGTAATGCTTAACAAGTAGAGCAGTTTGCACTAAACATAAGTTCTATTATTTTGTATGTGACTTTGCATACATTTACTACATTGTGATATCAATCTCAGAAAATTGACTTACTAATATTGCAATATTTCAACCATATTGTTGAGCCCTAACTGCAGTCATAAGTAAAATGTGTTTCATTATTATCTACCTACTATCTATAATTAAAACCAAATCAGTCACTGTGAAGGTTTCAGGATACTCAGGATGTCTTACACAGCAATGTTTAATGAAGCTCGGCCAAGGAGACAATGATATCAGCAGTACAAGGAGAAACCCAGTGTAGTGCCAAAACCAAGTCTGAAGTTTCTCTTCCTGGTCCACAATATTTATCCCTTACTAGCCCTATAGAGTCTAACGTGTTATCCCTACAAGGTTTTGCTTTTCTAGCCTAAATATGTGAATTCTAATGCTTACCTAAGTCAAGTTGAAATTAGGAGGTCACATGTATTACATTTTAAGGGGAGACAGTCTGTTACAGCTACATCTGAGACAGAGAATGCAATCTACTTCCTTGAGTGTCTCAGCAACAGATCTTCCTATCTACACAGCTGTCGTTAAGGGTCTACTGCAGGAGACAGCAAAATGAACTAATGCTAGAGACACAGAGGTCATTTTATTTCTAGGTTTGCAAGTGACCCCAAGCATGACATGGGTATGACCTGTACCTCACCTGACACTGACATTAGGACCCTCTAAGAAAAATTCCTTCACAGTTACAGTATGAAATCATTTCCATCATCAGCATTGAAAAGCAGACTGTCCAGGGCTGCTGGGTATATGGGTTCAGTCTTGGATGATGAATGGGGTGACACAGCAGCATTTGAAGTAACAGTGATTATCAGTGAGGCTGCGGGAGCAGACAGAAGCACGCTAACATGTCCTTGTAAAACAGGTGAGTACACTAGCATTATCTCAGATAAGCTTTCCTGTTCAGAGCCAGCCCATGACTCATGTTGGCTCTTGGAATATGGAAACCATTTATCATTCAGACACTAATTTACTCGTGAATACCTTTTGATTACTGGTCCATGATACAACCATATCCTCTGCTGGTTCACATACAGAAAACAGTAATTGTTTAACACCACTCAGTCAAAAGCTACAAAGTAGACAGTTGAGATGTAAGACACTGAAGATTATGTCTGCAGGCATTCAGACTGACAAACAGCTCTGTGATGCTGAACATGTTTCCCATTAGCTGGCTGCAGAATTCATCTTAAAAAGGCAAACATCTAAACCATGTTGTGATGGATGTTCTTTATAAAAGACTGGGTGTGATTAATCTCTTCTATTGGTTAGTCATCTATAGTGACTGGGGGGAAATATCTGACACACACTGCAACTGACCCATTGAAGTGTTAGTTCACACAAATAAAAATACATTTCATACTTGGCCCAACTCTGCAGATTGTTTTGGTATTATTAATCCTGAGCCCAAACATGGCTGAATCTGGGTTAACATGTTTTTATAATGTTAATAATCATGTTAATTCTCATCCAGCTAACTTGGTTCTTCAAACCCTGTTAGCGGTTTGATTTTTTTTTTATCTTTGTAGCAGAATCGTGCTACCGTTAGTTCCCTTGGCTCTGAGATACACGCTGAGACCATGTTTTCAGGCAATATTCTTTATTCTTTTCTTTTTCTCTACATACAATCTTTCCTTCTAGCATCAGCCATTCCTCCAACCGCGCCTCTGCTTCTTCGTCTGTGTCCAGAAAAACCGGCCTCCCTGGCTGAACTCCCTAACTTGACTTGGGAGATGACCTGAAACAGTGCCTGCGCCACACTCTTTGCAGAGATGGTGTGCAATAGCACTGTTTCGGGATATCGGGTTGCGTAGTCCACTAACACTAGCACAAAGTGATATCCACATGCACTCCGGTAAAATGGCCCGATGAGGCCCATACCCAGGCATTCAAATGGGACCTCCATCAATGGCAATGAGCGCAAAGGCGCTCTCGCGATGGCTGGTTGGTTAATCATCTGACATTCGGGGCAAGACGCACACCAACGGCGAACGTCTCCCCAAATCCCAGGCCATAAAATCGGACCATTATCCGGTCTAGTGTTTTATTACACCTCATATGCCCGGCTATTGGGTTGTAATGGGCCGCCTGGAAAACTGTTTCCCGACGTTTTTTTGGTACTAACAATTGCGTGAATTCTTCCCCTGTCTGAGTGTCACGACTGAAAAGTGTGGCTATGACTGGGTTGCATCAGGGCGCATCACATGACCATCAATTTTTATCAGTTGGTCAAAGGCAAAGCGTAGAGTTTCGTCACGAGACTGCTCCAGTGGTAAATCTTCCATGGAGGGTAACACAGGAGCCGGTTCCCCCTCCCCATCTGCAGCATCGGACAACCTTGCATCGCCACAGCACACACATCCCATGTCCCTGACGGTCGAGAACGCACCCTCGCACAGTGCCTCACTAACTTATCAAATCCAAGCCAATCTGTACCCAAAATCGGGGTGCGTCAAGCGGGAACTAACTGCTGCCTTAACACAAATTGTTTTCCCTTGATGTCTAATTTCCACTGGCACTACAGGGTATCTGTGAACATCTCCATGTACACACTTAATATCCACCCAGCAAGCCTCCACCAAAGCCCCGGGTCGAACCAGGTTCTGGTGAATAATGGATTGCGTGCAGCCTGAATCCACCATTGCCCAGTGTATACCCCCTTGGATTCTTACCAGAACGTGGTATGTCACCCTTGGGCCGGGGGATGATTTGTCCGATCTCCTTGAGTGGGCAGTCACATGGCCAGTGTCCAGGCTGCCCACACCTCCAGCACTCCTGCCCCAGGATTCGAGGAGCCCCCTGCAGGTCGTGAGCAGCGCCTGTAGCAGATGGACCCTGGGAGGGATAGAGAGAAGAGCAAGGGTTAGAGCGTGGTAAGGGGCTGGGACGTGTAGGTGGTAATTGCGGCAGCCCAATGCCCCGAATCCGCGGTGCTGGTGTTGGCCGGGCAGCCTCCAGGGGGTGGTCCAGCGGTGTCTGGCTTTGGGGGTGTACCACAAGGTAATCCTATGCCAGTGTGACCGCGGCCATCAGATCCACAAGGTGGTGACACTTCAACCACTCGGCCGTTCCGGTAGGGAGCCCCTCCGTGAATTGCTCCCGAATTATTTTGTCCATCAGCCGCCCCTCGTTAGAGGATTCCCCTGGCTGCAGCCACCTTGTCGCCGCATCCCTCAGTTGCTGGGCGTACATGAAAGGCCGATCAGCGGGCCCCAGCCTCATTCCCCGGAACCGGCGGCAGTGATCTTTGCTGGAGAATCCCAGCCGATCCAGCATGGCCCTCCTTACATCAGGGAAGTTCCGACGGGTGGCGGCCGGGAGTCCAAGCACCGCTGTCTGCGCTTCCCCGGAGAGCAGTGGCAGCAGCCGCAACGACTACTTTGCCGCCGGCCATCACCAGGCTCACTAGCAGCTGGGTCTGCTTCTCCGCCTATTCCTGCATCATTTCCAGCTGCCGCCTATTCCTGGTGCATCACTGTGATTTCGCCCAGCATCTGGGCCAGTACCGCCACTAGCTGCACCTGCTGCGGATCTGTTATGCTCACCTCAGTTGTAGCAAAATCATGCTACCTGTGTTCCCTTGGCTCTGAGACACATGCTGAGACCACGTTTTCAGGCAATATTCTTTATTCTTTTCTTTTTCTCCACACACAATTTTTCCTTCTAGCATCAGCCGTTCCTCCGACTGCACCTCTGCTTCTTCCTCTTTGTTCAGAAAAGCCGGCCTCCCTGGCTGGCTGTTGTGGCTCTCTTTAAGTTCAGCATGCTACTGTATTTAGAGAGAGCATAATTAGTTAACCAGTTTCAGCTGTGCCAATTACCTCTCCCTGATGCTGCTCTCCTGAGCCACTCCACCACCTCTCCCTCTGCAGCTGACAGCTACCCATACCCACCTCCACAATCTTGACACATGTTAGCATGAATAAGAGTGCACTCATTCTGTTAAAAAAAGACCACAAGAGTAGAAAGTGCTGACACTTGATACTTACTGTATGTGATTGGCTGAGTTCTGAACATATGATTCTACGCTTACAATTTTGCCTCATTCACCCATTCACACGCACACTCACACACTGATGGTGGCAGAGTCATCAGGAGCAATTTGGGCTTGAGTGTCTTGCTCAAGAACACTCATACTGAACTGCCAACCTTGTGATTAATGGACTACCTGCTCTACCTCCAGTCCCCCCTGGAGGTAATTTGTGCTGTGCTTCTTGTATATTGTCATTTATGTGACTGTTATGTAATAAAATAAAATCATAGATTAAATATTTTGGTAACTTTTACTGTGAAACAGCGTTGTAAAGATCACAATAGAATGTCACAAACTATTTAGGAAGTGATAGCGTCCTTCAGAAGTGCTTAACCAAGGCCATTTACTGTAGCTGAATGCTTTGGGTGATGGATTAAAGTTATTAAATGATAACACTTGATCATATAATAACACCCTAAATGCACCGAACATCATGAACTGATAATGCAGGACAGCAGATTAGAATCCAAGGTAAGAATTGCTCTTTGAATTAAATACTTCAGTAGGTTACTGAATTTTATGGTATTTTATTATAGAAATAACTTAAATTTAACTATGAAATTAGGGCAAGTTGTCCGAGTTGAAAAGAAAACTTGAAAAGAATACTGTGAAAAGAATACACTCTTATACACTGACTGGTGCACCAGCCACAAGCAAACAAAAGTGTAGATAATGTCACTCCAGGACAGTTAGATGAGGGAACCGCTCTGAAAGTAAATGAATGTGAGCAGCTAGATATGAAACTGTGTCAACAAACACACTGCATGCTGATCTGCTGTTTACAACGACATCAGCAAATAAATCAAAGCTGCTCTTCAGACTGTATAAATGCTACATATACACAAACTGCACCATTGTCTGGAGTTTGATGATCTTTGAAGTGTGTAATAACACCTTTGTGATTATATATATTCCTCTATTCTTCAGGTGTTACACCAGATGCCCAGCTCCATGAAATTACTTTTTATTTTACTTAGAATGTTCTGTATATTAATTTACATTTACAGGCTTCAATTTATTTAATAACTACCAATCTCTGTCAAACATTCGGCTGCATGGAACAGTTTCATATCAGACCTGTGTGTCACCTTTCCACTTATCCAAGTAGGTGATCAGGAACATGTATCAAATGTTTGATTCATGAGAAAAACAGACAATAATATTCTCTGGTCTACCAAAAGTACAGTTTTACTTTTAAGACTTAGTAATTAATGCACAAGTATTATAATTACTAAATTATAAATATACCCTACTCCCCTCTCATCCATAGTGATTCAAACCATTGCTCTTTTTGGGGAGCTTCATATAAATCTTTTGTGTATATTTTTTACTGTTGCCGAATGTGATTACATTACATTACATAATGTTATATATTAGTCAGCTGTATACAGTCTTTCACATGAACACAGTTTCAGACCCCACAAATGTAGAGTAGCTTGGCATACTGTCAGATGCAGCAGCTGTAGCACAGTGAGGCATTTCAAAAAGGTGATTATCAAAGACTTGATCTGCCTTGGGATGGATGATTGCCCAAATGCTGCCCTTTAGTCTCATAATGAGTCACAGCCCATGTCTATAAACTCTCAAAATAGCTCTCTATCCATCATCGGCCGGAGGTTACCGTGAAGGTTGGCTTTTGTCTCAGACATCATATTTGGCTCTGACCCCCCTAGCCTCAGAAGAGATGAGCTAGCAGAACTGACATGACATTTGATGGGGTGAAGAACAGATGACCTAACCCAGCCAGACAAATGGATATAGATGTCAATCTACAGACTCATCGAACAATTTGGATCTTGAAAGGCCTGTTCTCTCCTGATAAAACAGTTATGGGTAGGTGCACCCTGAGCAGTCTAAGCTAACACTGGATCAAGCATTTCCTTTGCTTTCTGATATGATATATGGTATTTTTCTCTGGAAAATAAGATGAATACTACAGACTAGAGTGAATACCAATTGTTGGTTTAATTAAGTATTGTACATATCTGTAATTAGATACTCTATATGGGAACAAAGGGGGTCATCAGGGCCCTCTAGCGGGTTAATCTGCACCTGTTGTTTGAGAGTAGTAATTGATATGCATCTAAATATAAAGGAAGGAATACTTGTCTGTATGTATGTATGTATGTCTGTCCTTTGATTTTCTCGACAATCGTTCATACGATCGACTTCACATGTTATGGTACGGCTGTACCATTCCTAGTATTCCTGTCTGTCTGTCCCCTGTTAATCTCCTTGTGTGTGTGTGTGTGTGTGTGTGTGTGTGTGTGTGTGTGTGTGTGTGTGTGTGTGTGTGTGTGTGTGGGGCGCAGCCTCCGAGGTACTGCCAATCAGCATCTGACACACCTGCGAACCATCTACTGCTTCTCACCTGTTCTCCATCCACAATCACACCTGACAGTATATCTACCCAGCTCTTCTTACCTGTCACGTGATGCACACTGGCCCCAAAAGTCTTTTTCCCATAGATTTACATTGTTAAAGAAGCGGCTGTAAATAGGTGGATAAGTCACAACCCCCACGAAATTACATCAGAATTTGTTCCATTCGATAACATTTGGAAGTCTTTGGAGTCTCTAGTGCAGTTGCTCCTATGAGGCCGCACAATGTGGAAGATCTGGGTAATTTTATAACCAGAAGTTGAACTTTTTGGCTTCACACGCCACTGTGCAACTTTCTTAGGAATGAACGGGGCTCCGCCTCCAACGCTGTATCCAGTTCTCTTTATACATTCATTATTAAGAGGGGGCCCCCAGTAACTGTTATACGGCTGAACTGCATGCTGGGTACAGCTCGCTCTCACAGAGGGGAGAGACTAAACTGACTGGGAGCACCTATCCAGTATGCCTTGCAGGAAGACCTGCCCCCACTCTGCCTCTGATTGGCTATACCATTCCAGGTGTCTGCTAAATGCTGAGCTGGCTGGAGTTTGGTTCTGCTCCAAGCAGATTACACAGTGGAGGACCGCGAGCGAGCGTTTCCTTTTATTGACCTGGTGACATAACGGGTCAAAAGTCACACTGGCCAATGGTAACAGGAAGCTGAATACCTGGAGGATTGTGAGAGACTGAGTTCAATGGCTCAGTTTCATATAAAGTTCAGTTAAAGTCACACAAATGAACCAATTCGTCGGTGGAGTCCCAGTGGTCCCAACACTGGGTACAGCTCACTACATTCAACAACAGATGAAGAAAGAGAGATTGGAGATGTTACATTGAACCAAAGTCTTGTAAGTCTGCCATTTTGTTTTGCTAAACTCAAACATTTCAAGCATCAGCAATGTAACTTAAATACAGTAGATGTGAGATGCGTCTCTGCCGCACCATCATGCAGCAGTGTTCTGACCTGTTCAAATAGTAGAAAATGCCAGATTTTGTGCTGCTTTTAGATGTTCCAATGAAAGAAATGCCAAAACCAACAACAAGGAATAACATTTCACAGGTGAGTTATCCTTATTTTAAGTTAACATAAGGTTAGGTGACTGTCCTGATACTAGGTAAAGTTAATTTATGTCAGGTAAAGATCATCATCAATCTTTTATTAATTAATTTGTATTATTTAACTAAACATTAACTAAATAATTTCCCTGGTGCTTTTATATTCAGTTGTAAGAAACTAAGATTGGTTTATCAGACTGGGTAATTGTTAAACTGCAACTCTGCACAGACCCTGCTGATACACTTGATATATATTGTTTACTATTTTTTTATTTTTTATGTGTGACTTAAAATGTAAATTAGAAAAATGTGAATATTTCACTATAAATGTAATTAAAAACAGAATTGTGAAGCATGCCAGAAATTGACTTTATCTTTTAACTTTAATGTTTCTTGTAATTACATCTTTGTTTTTAAGTCTTTGTTTAATTCCAAAATGATAAACAAAATTGGGCTACATCATAGCAACCATTTTACATGTAGTAAGAAAAAAAATATGTATCAAAAATTCATAATAAATCAAAAATAGTTTCAAAGCTACAGACTGTAGTGGCAATTTCTGCAGAATAAAGAAACACTCAAGGCAACCACTTGTCTTTCTGTAGGTTTACTTCAAGCGTCTGCAGACGGACTCACAGCAGCAAAACATACATCAGTATAATCTGCTCTGAATGAGACCAGAGAGAAAGAAGCATCAGTTATTTATCTTGTCTTCAGGGTCAGGCTCCTCAGCCTGGGGAGAAGAGTGTCCCTGAAGCCTGGACATAACAGTCAATAGCAATAGTTCCGTATCATCATTATTAATGAACTGTTCTCATCACGTAGTCAAAACAGTCATACACAGATCAGCATTAACGCCAAACAGTTATGTGCCTGATGCACAAAGAGTCATATGTATCTGTTACATCAGAGAGTCCATTTGTTCTTGCCATTACAAGACTTTTGACAAAACTGAAATTATTTCACATTTTATGGCTACAGCTCAGTCTCTCAAAATAGCGTGACATTGACCACAAACCACATGTAATGCAGGTTTTGCTTTTACTAATATTTAGGACACAAAAAACAAAATACACTGGTGATGGACTCTCAGTTTACTGAGTTCAACTCCCTGCGGTGTCCTGCTATATTTTTTTGGCTAATCCTACAGTTCACATATGAAACTCATGACCTTCTAGTTGCATCAGACAAAGGACTTGTCTCTGTACTTGTCTTGTTAGATCTTAGTGCTGCATTTGTTGCCATTGACCATCACATCCTATTACAGAGACTGGAACATTTAATTGGCATTAAAGGAACCGCACTAAGCTGGTTTTAAGTCCTATCTATCGGATAGATCTCAGTTTGTACATGTTAATGGTGAGTCCTCCGTGCACGCCAAAGTTAGTCATGGCGTTCCACAAGGTTCTGTGCTTAGACCAATTCTATTCACCTTTTATAGATGCTTCCTTTTAGGCAATATTATTAGGAAAACTCTTAACTTAACTCTTTATTAACTTTCATTGTTATTCAAATAATACCCAATTATATATATCGATCAAGCCAGATGAAACCGATCAGTTAGCTAAACTTCAAGCATGCCTTAGAAACATAAAACCCTGGATGACCTGCAATTTTATAATGTTAAACTCAGACAAAACTGAAGTTACTGTACTTCAGTTTTATGTCCTTCAGTCCCCAAACACCTCAGAGACACATTATCTAAAGATATAGTTGCTCTAGATGGTATTGCCCTGGCCTCCAGCACCACCATAAGGAACCTCAGAGTTAGCTTTGATCAGGATTTGTCCTTTAACTCACACATAAAACAAACTTCAAGGACTGCCTTTTTTCATCTACATAATATTACAAAAATCAGGAACATCCTGACTCAAAATGATGCAGAAAAACTAGTCAATGCATTTGTTACTTCTAGGCTGGATTATTGCAATTCCATATTACCAGGCGGCCCAAATATGTCCCTTAAGACTCTCAAGTTGATCCAGAATGCAGCGGCACATGTATTGACAAGAACTAGGAAAAGTGATCATATTTCAAGCTTCTCTGCACTGGCTCCCTGTAAAATCCAGAATAGAATTTAAAATCCTTCTCCTCACCTGCAAATGGCTCTTAATGGTCAGGCATCATCGTATCTTAAAGATCTCATAATACCTTATTATGCGACTAGAACACTGCACTCCCAGGATGCAGGGTTACTTGTGGTTTCTAGAGTCTCCAAAAGTAGAATGGGAGCCAGAGCTTTTAGTTATCAAGCTCCTCTCCTGTGGAATCAGGTCTGAGTTTGGGTTCGGGAGGCAGACACCATCTCCACATTTAAGAGTAGGCTTAAGACTTTCCTCTTTGATAAAGCTTATAATTAGGGCTTGGGTGAGTCCTGAACCATCCCTTAGTTATGCTGCTATAGGCCTAGACTGCTGGGAGACTTCCCATGATGCAGAGACTGGATCAATGGTTGTGGGCCACCTGCTGCCCCCGTGTTCCTGCTCAACAACTGCTACTACAGTTGTTGTTATTGGCTCTGTTAATGATGTTGACATTATTCTTCCTATAGCTGTCATTTCTATTATTACTAATTTATTAATATTAACACTACAATTACTATTCTAAAATATAAATATAAAAATAAAAAATAAAAATTCTAGGTGGTCCTTACATTGTGCCTTCCTCTCCCCAAGGTTCAAATCTGGGACCAATAATGTTCTCCTTATACATGCTCCCCTTGGGTGATGTCATCCGCAGACATGGTATTTCTTTTCATTGTTATGAGGATGACACACAGTTGTACCTCCCTGTCAAGCCTACTGACCTTAGTACACGAGTTCTCTGCAGGACTGCCTGTCTGACATAGCTCAGCTCAACTCAAAATAAACTGAAGTCCTTGTTATTGGGCCCCAACACATCACTAAACAAATACTGCCATCTGCTGGTAACCTGTCACAACATGTCAAGCCTGTTGCTTGATAGCAAATTGTGTTTTGAGCAACATATCACTAAGCTTGTCCAATCATGTTTCTATCACCTGAGAAACATTGCAAACATTCGACCTATTTTAAATCTTAGTGATGCAGAAACTGTTGTACATGCTTTTATCTCCTCACGCCTTGATTATTGTAACAGCCTCTCAATTGTCTTAATCAAAAAACTTTGAAACGACTGCAGACTGTACAGAACTCGGCTGTTAACCAGGACCAAGAGGTACGATCACATCACACCTGTTTTAGCCTCTTTACATTGGCTCCCTGTTGGTTTTAGGATTGCTTTTAAGATGTTACTGATTACTTTTAAGGCTCTCCTGGCCTGGCTTCAGACTATATTTTAGACCATGTAATCCCTTATGAACCTTCACGTACTTTGAGATCTTCGGGCAGGGTTCTTCTGTCTGTTCCTGAATCCAGGATGAAAACTAAGGGGGACAGAGCTTTTGCCATCAGGGCCCCGATGCTCTGGAACAACCTGCCCTAAGAAATTAGGTTGTCTGAGTCAGTGTCTTCATTTAAGTCTCTTCCAAAACACATTTTTATCTGAAAGCATATCCTGATTTTACCTGAACTGGCTGTTTATTTTATTGCTTTTGTGTATTTTATTTCTTTATATTTCATCATTCACTGTGGTCTTTTATTTCTCTTATTGTGAAGCACTTTGTACTTTGTTTTGATAAGTGCTCTATAAATAAATGATTTATTATTATTATTATTTTATTATTATTATTATTATTATTATTATTACTGTTACACATATTTTCATTTATTTCAAGTGTACTTAATTTATCCAAAACAACTTGTAAATTTGCAACCTGTAATACTGGCATGGTTAGCTGTCAGCATCAGAGGGAGAGGTGGGGGAGTGGCTCAGGTGAGCAGCGTCAGGGAGAGATAATTGTCACAGCTGTGTCTTATTGACTAATTATGCTCTCCCCTTTATATGCAATAGCATGCTGGACCTGAGGGACTAACAGACACCATCTGGCTGACTTGGGAACTTTGGACTTTTTATGTAAACGGTGATCAAAAGAAGAGGATCTTGACCAGCGCGACCAAGCAAGCCAAGCCAGAGGTGTGGTGGTTGAGTGTTTTGTTGATTACTGAAAATATGTATGTGTGAGCCCTCTGAGCAATTAAGATGTGACATATACAACACCCTGCTGTGTCTGTTTTTATGACAGGGGAACCCACAGTAGCATCAGACCTGCTACAACTGGCACTCAATGTGACCTGGCAGAAGAAAACAACATGACCGCAGCAGGTGCAGCCGGTGGCATTTCTGACCCAGATACTGGGGGAGATCATAGCGATGCACTGGGAGCGTCAGCTGGTGGTAATCCAAGAGCAAACAGAGAGGCAGACCCAACTGCTGGGGAGCCCGTTATCCCTGCCTGGCCACAGCACCATCATCCCCACCTCCCTCCCTCTCCAGCATCACCCTCCACAAGATGTCTGCAGTGGACGATACTCAGTCATTTCTAGAGATGTTTGAGGTGATGACGGTGCAGTGTGGATGGCTGGCGGTGTAATGGTCAGTGTGTTTGCTCCCCATGCTGTCTGGGGAAGTGCAGACAGCGGCACTCGGCCTCCCAGCCACCGCATGGAGTAGCTTCCCAAACGTCAAGAGGGCTGTGCTGGATCAGCTGGGCTTCTCCAGCAAAGATCACCACCACCAGTTACAGGACATAAGGCTGGGGCCCACCGACCGCCCCTTCATCTATGCCCAGCAGTTGAGAAATGCGGCAGTTGCTGGACAAAGTGGTGATGGAGCAGTTCGCAGAGGGGCTTCCGACCGGGGCTGCAGAGTGGGTAAAATGCCACCACCCCACGGATCTGGCAGCCACAGTCACTCTGCCAGAGGATTACCTCACAGTACACCCCCAAGACCAGATGCCCAAGGACCGACCCCTGGCGGTCGCTCGTCCAACATCGGCACTGCGGAGAAGGAGCATCGGGCTGCAGCAACTAACACCTTCTCGCCCTATCCCCTTGCAGCGCTCTAACCCTCTGTCTGGAGGTGTGGGCAGCTTGGACACCGCCGACGTGACATCAGGCAGTGGTGGATTCAGGCTGTACGCAGTCCATTATTCACCAGAACCTGTTTCGACCGGGGGCTTTGTTGGAGGCTTTGTGGATTGATATTAAGTTTGTACATGGGGATGGTCACAGATAGCCTGTGGTGCCGGTGGACATTAGACATCAGGGGAAAAAATATACTATTAAGGCCATGGTTAGCTCCTGCCTGATGCACCCCCTGATTTTGCATACAGATTGGCTCGGGTTTGATAGGTTAGTGAGGCACAGTGTGGGGGTGCGTTCATAACCGACAGGGACATGGAATATGTGTGTTGTGCTCAGCGGTGATGCAAGGTCGTCCAACACTGCAGATGGGGAGTGGGAACTGGCGGCGCCTCCGCGAGAGACGCCACAGGCTCCTGTGTTGCTCTCATCTTGAGATGACACTCTACGCTTTGTGTTCGACCAAGTGATAAATACTGATGGTTATTTGGTGCGCCCTGACGTAGCACAGTCATATCCACACTTTGCTTTGAATAAGGACAGGCTATACAGAGTGAGTCGAGACACTCAGACAGGGGAAGAGTACCGAAAAGTCATCGGGAAACAGTTTTCGAGGCAGCTCATTATAACCCAATGGCCGGGCATATGGAGTTTAATAAAACACTGGACTGGATAATGTTCCGATTCTATTGGCCTGGGATTTAGGGAGACGTTCACCGCTGGTGCGTGTCTTGCCCCAAATGCCAGATGGTTAACCAGTCAGCCATCCCGAGAGCACCTTTGTGCCCATTGCCGCTAAAGGAGGTCCTATTTGAGCATATTGGTATGGACCTCATTGGGCCTTTGTGTTAGTTCTGTGCAACTAGTGCCTCTGTGCAACTTCTCTGCAAAGAGCGAGGTGCAGGCACTGTTTCAGGTCATCTCCAAAGTCGGGATCCAAAAGAGATCCTGACTGACCAAGGCACCTCATTTATGTCATGCACACTGAGAGAACGTTACGGATTATTGGGCATCAAGTCAATTTGGACCAGCGTATATCACCCTCAGATGATGGTCTCGTCGAGTGTCTGAACAATACCTTGAAGGCCATGATCTGTAAATTTTTGCATGAGGACGAGTGCAATTGGGAAAGGTGGCAAGATCCTCAGTTGTTTGCAGTGCGGTAGGTACCCCAGGCCTCCACAGGATTTTCTCCCTTTGAGCTGCTGTTTGGCAGAAACCACGGGGGGTTCTGTACCTAGTTACAGAAAACTGGGAGGAGGGTCCAAGCCCAAGCAAGAACAAGGTTCAATGTGTTCTGGATCTGAGAGAAACTCCACACACTAGGGCAGTTGTCAAAGTAGAATTTGCTCCAGGCCCAGGAACATCAACAATGCCTGTACAACAGAGGGGCTAGGTTAAGAAAATTCACACCGGGAGATAAAGTGCTTGGATTGCTCCCTTCTTCCAGCTCTAAATTACTCCGCCAGGTGGCAAGAACCCTTTGTGGTCACACGGCGAGTGGGTGACGTGGACTATGAGGATGTGCGGTTGGACAGGGGAGGGGCAACGCAAATTTACCACTTCAACCTCCTCAAAGCATGGAGAGAGGTGGAGTCTGTTTCTCTGGTGACAACGGTGAAAGAGAGGGATGAATTAGGCCCTGAGGTTTTAAAATTAACCAATCCTGCCTCGCTCCCTTATGATGACCATCTCACACCGTCCCAGAGAGTTGCCAAGTTGCAACGGCATTTTGCCAGTGTTCTCCCCCCTGCTGGGTCGCATCACATTGAGACTCATCTGGGAGTGACCCTACCGGTTGCCTGAACATAAAAGTGGTTCAGGAAGAATTAAAGGCCACGCTGAAGATGGGGTTATAGAAGAGTCCAACAGTCCTGGTGTATCCTTCTTGTGGTCAAGAAGGATGGGACTATATGGTTCTGTGTAGACTATCACAAGATGAATGACGTGTCACACTTTGACGCCAAAATCTGATGAACTCCTAAATTGGTTAGCACTGCTTGTTTTTTCATGATGCTAGAGTTGGCCAAGAGCTACTGGCAGATTCCCTTGTCTCCAGAGTCTAAGGAGAAAACAGCCTTCTCCACTCTGTACGGGTTGTACCAATTTGTCACACTTCCGTTTGGGTTGTTCGGGGCCCCTGCCACCTTCCAATGCCTCATGGACTGGGTGCTGTGTCCGCACGCCACATATGCCGCCGCCTACCTGGATGATGTTATCCACAACAACAGCTGGGCGGAGCATGTGTGGTGGGTGGCCACAGTGCTCAAGTCACTGAGGCAGGCCGGACTCACCGCCAACCCGAAATAGTGTGCGGTTGAACGGACGGAGGTACGGTATCTGGGGTACCACTTGGGCGGAGGGCAGGTGCGCCCCCAGGTGTATAAAACAGCTGTGATTGCTGCAGTAGCATCCTGGACCTGAGGGACTCACAGACACACACAGACAAGACAGTCAGCCAGGCTCTCTGGCGATCTCTGAGAAGGTCTTGTGGGTATTGCACAGGTGTGAGGCATAAGAAAAAATAAATGGCTGATCAAATGCACTTATTTGCCACAGGTACATTCGATCAGCTGATTATGTTACTTGTAGCCTCACTCTGTAAGCCTCACAATACCTATGTATTTGCCTGAGGAAGACCTTCTCAGAATTTGCAACGTTGCAAATAAATTATCCTTCCTAGGTGGATTCATAACTACTCATTGTGCAGGTAAGTCAGATTAGAATGTGAAATCTAACATTTTAAGAAAGACAAAAGGAGTGCAAATATAAACAGAATTTATTGAAATGTGAACCATGTTTTTTTTTTTTTTTAATAAAAGAACATAAAAAACAAAAGGTGGATAATATTTAAAACACTTCAAAATATAGATGACAGTCTTTAAATAAATTTTTTTGTTGTCCTTTGAAGACAGACGATGTAAAATCAGCTGTCTAAAGTCAAGTAGCCAAGACTGGTACTTACAGTTTATGCTGTGTGTGTGTAGCAGGTGTGGTGGAGGCATCACAGGTGCCCATGACCTCAACAAGGACTGAAAGAAATAAACATATTTTAACAAACAACAGACAAAATATCTTGCAAAGCACTGACAGTAGAAGTAACATTACACAAATCTAAATTAAAATAGCGGTGTGGGGAACTACGATCTTTAATGTCAGCCATTATGCACCTACAATAATTACTTTAGCTGTTTTGAGGACTAAACTTGATAAAAATCCTGAGAATTCAGATAAAAAATCATAATTAGGACCAGGAGCACGGTACACTATTACAAATGTTCCAGGTTGGGTGTGAAAGACTAAGAACAAGGCTTTCAAATGAGTTATAATTTAGTTTAGGTTTAGGGTTGATTAATAGGCTTGAGTTGAAGATGGCTGCAACTCCACCTCCTCGGCTGGTGCCTCGAGGAATATGAGTATTAATATAACTGGGCGGAGTGGATTCATTTAGGCTAACATATTCTTCATGACCCAGCCAGGTTTCAGTAAGACAAAATAAGTCAATATGATACTCTGATATTAAATCGTTCACTAGTACATCTTTAGATGACAGAGATCTGATTTTTAAGAGTCCACATTTAATTCTCCAATTTTGTTGTGCTATTTCATTGTTTTTGTTAAGGTTTTTATGTATAACTCCTCTTCTGTTAACTTTTGTTTTTAATAATTTAAGTGGTGGGGGGGCAGACACCGTCAGTAAGGAGTTTTGGGTGGGTAACTGCTCTGGAAGCGCAGAGAAGTATGTATTATTAAATCCTTCACTAGTACAGCTCTAGATGACAGAGATCTGATGTTTAAGAGTCCACAACTCTGAGTTGGCATGATTTAGGTCCACTAATAAACTAGGCCAGATTTCTGGATATGATAGCTGCTCCATCCAAAGTGGGATGAATGCTGTCTCTCCTAATCATGCTCACTTAACAAATACAGGCACTGTTAAGGTCAATAAAACCACAAATATAGCACCTAACAATTATCAATAAACAAGGAGGCTATGACTGAGAGGGTTGTTTTAAACAAAGCAATGTGTGGGACACCCAAACGTACTGAGAGGGGATGCAAAAGTATTTCAGAAAATGACCAACCACTGACTTTTTGGGAACTATGTATTAGCATGACGGCATCAGAGTGCTGAGATTTCATTAAATGTGCACCAGTGCCCCAAAAATTTCATACAAACCATCAATACATCTATCATTCCAGGATCATCACGGCTGTCATCTGTAATTTGAGCATTTTATTTATGTTCAGCATAGAACCAAACTGCATGATTACCATTTAAAGTCAGGTGTTGGTGCATCTTGACTTAAACTATAAGACAGAAGAGAATCTCAGGCTCAGAGAAAGGCTGCAGTTAATCAACCTCTCCCGTCATAATAAAGACAGAAAATCCAAGACACGGGAGAGATAAAGTAGGTGCACAATATCATTAACCTGACCATGAAGATGCAATTTTCTCATAGAACCAGTGCTATATGTGTAACATTGACCTGATAATAATATAGTATTAAACAACATTGTTACTTTGTTCTATCAACATTTGATGTTTAGGGTCTGCACATGAAAACTAGGGATGTATACAGTGGCCCTAAGGGTAAAAACACAACAGCAGCAGTCACATTGTGAAAATTTGGTCCTTCATTTCTGACTGTCAGAAAAGTAGGGTGGCCTTTGGTGGCCAAAGCTCCAGATCACCTGTCAGTGGACGTGTCTCACAAGGTGCTTGGATTGAGGACCAAAGATTTCAGTTTCTCTAACGTTTGTCAACTTTTGTCTCAGACAGCCCAAAATCACACAGTGTAAAGGGGGTCTTTACTCCTACTTGCAGTGAAGTGGTGTGGAGTTTTAAGAGCAACTCTGAGCAACATGTGATTAATTACATGTATGCTGAGAACAGGATTAGCCAATCAGAGACAAGGATATACTTACCTCTGCTATATTGTTCATGCTCAGAAAAATCTTTTTTTTCAGGTACATTATTCTCCAAAAAGCATACGTATATTAGTAGGAATTTTACGATTTTTAGGTACATTTTATTTGTGTGAAATCTTGAATATATCCAGGAGCAATTAACACATGCAATAAACAAGTAGTCTCCAACCAAATAAATAGGGGTGAAATTATAGGAAGTTGGCAAAACTGGAAACAACAAAAAACACTAAACAGAAGGAGGGAGGAAATTCTGCTGCTGGTGGAATAGGTGAGTAGGTTAATCAGAGTAACATATGATAAGTGGAATCTAAAACCGCATCGACAAGTGCAAAATTAAAGATCCATGGAAACAGATTTAATAGATTTTTTACCACTGCTGGAAAATCTGCATCTCAAAAGTGTCTGCAATTAAAAGAAAAGCAGCAGTTGCAGCAGGTAAGTTAAAGCTGCCCTATTCTGAATAATAATTATTGCTTCAGTTATTGTATTGTCCATAATTACCAATGATACTTTTTACAGTCATCCAATAAATGTTTGTCTCAGAATGTGTGTGCTCACCACTGTCTCTGCACTGAAGACATCTGGCACCCTAACAGACTACTCTGCACCATTTTAAGAATCCTCTGGAGCTCTCTTAAATGTAAGCACATGTTTAAGACAAAATAATTAAATAAATAGCTTTTATTCCTAAGTTTGTTTAAAAGTGAGGTATTTTTTATTTTTACTATCTTTCGCTTAAGTCCACAATTTTACTTTCAGTAGTTTGATGAATACAGACCCTGATTTCAGCTACAGTTACACAGTTTACCAACAAGTCCTGTTGCCTCACATAAACAGCTGTGTCAGCAATAGCCATGCTGGTAGTGGAACATAAACTAATGCTATCTTAGTAAAAGTGGCATGTTTAAGTAACCAGTTCGAGTAATGGCCAGGGGGAAAGTTGCTCTAGAGGGGAGAAGGAGGCAGATGATCAGTACCGATTCTCATGTGGGCGACTCCCTGGAGCTCTCAGGCATTCTCGGGTGGGACCACTCCCACATGCCGGCTCGGCCTGAGTCCCCCCCCCTCCAGGCAGCAGGATGATACTAACATCTTTGCTCACACCTACTTGGCTGGGTATGATGGAGGGGTGACAGCGTTTGCCAGATGTTCCTTAAAAAGGTTATGTATTTATAACACTAACAAAGTGTATGTGGGATTGTCTCAAACAAAACTGCAGTAGTGTTGAATCAATATGGTGAACTCTCCTACCACAAGACCCAGTTTGAAACAGATCTTAATCAGGTTGTAATCACCAAACATTGTCAGAAGGGTCTGTTCATGTCTATATCTTTGATGATGTGTCAGGATTAAGTCTCGACAGCAAATGTACAAAACAGAGTGGACTCCAACGACTCCTCTAAAGCAAAACATTTGTGTCGTGAGACCGATTTTAGGACCCAAATGCAGGACACACGGGACAGAGCAAGGTAAGGTTGGAAACAGTCTTTATTGTGCAGATAGTTGTTGGGATACAACTTCTGGTTCTGGTAGGCAGCTGGCTCAGGAAGCACGGTTGGCCGGATGGCGAGGGCGTATTGGAGGTTGGCATGGTACCAATGTCCAGATGATCCAAAGGCAGACTGAGGCGGTGATCACCGGCAGAGAGCGTGTCTAAGATAGAGAGAACCTGGGATTACTAAATAGGCAGAAACAAAGAACACTTTACACTTGTCTTACTTGATGCCAGTGCCAGTGATCAGCAGCAGGCAGGAGATTGCTGACAGATACCGGTTTGATTTGGGACACGTGGAAAGTGGGGTGAACCTTCATAGATCAGGGTAACCTTGATCTCTCACGGCGGCGGGATTAATGATGCGCTCGATGGTGAATGGCCCGATGTAACGGGGTGATAGTTTCTTGCACTCGGTTCGCAGTGGGATGTTCTTGGAAGACATCCAGACCTTTTGGCCTGGCTCATACTCTGGTGCCGGAGTCCTCCGCGATCCGCGATCTGACGATTCCGATCCCCCCGACTGACACCGTGCTGCTCGAGTCTCTCTCCAGATTTTGTGGCAACAGTGGAGGTGGTGCTGCACCGAGGGAACCGCCAGTTCTCTCTCCTGGAACGGGGGGGCTGGTAGCCTAGAGATGCCTCGAAGGGAGAGAGACCCGAAGCGGAGCTGGTTAGCGAACTGTGGGCATATTCGATCCAGGCGAGTTGGGAGCTCCAGGTAGACGGGTTAGTGGCCACCACACAGCGTAAAGCAGCCTCAAGGTCTTGGTTGTCCCTTTCTGTCTATCCATTGGATTGGGGATGGAAACCCCAATGGAAAAAGACTGACGGTAGCCCCCAGCGCCAGGCATAAAGCTTTCCAAACTTGGGAAATGAACTAGGGACCCCGGTCAGAGACTATACGGTATACCATGGAGACTGAATACGTGTTGCACCATGAGGTCTCGCTATTGCCGACGTCGTAGTTCTGTTCGGCTGGGCAGAGTCGTCGGGAGAAGAAGGCGCACGGGTGGAGTTTCTGATCCGTGGGAGAGTGCTGAGAGAGGACTGCTCTGACGCTGACGTCTGAGGCGTCCACCTCTACGGTGAATTGTCGTGTGGGGTCTGGTTGTATGAGGATAGGGGCCGAGGTAAAGAGGGCCTTCAGTTGGGTCCAGGCCGCCTTTGCCTCCGGGGTCCAGATGAAGGGGATCTTGGGAGAGATGAGTTTGGTCAGAGGTGCTGTCACCGACTATAATATCGAATGCACCACCGGTAGAAATTGGCAAATCCCAAGAAGTGCTGTAGCTGTTTCCGGGTGATGGGCGTTACCTAATCTGCAACCGCTTGCGTCTTGGCCAGGTCGGTCCTCATCTGACCGCCCTCAATGATGTACCCGAGGAAGCTCACAGAGCTGACATGAAATTCACATTTCCCCGCCTTGACAAAGAGCCGGTTCTCCAGTAGCCTCTGCTACACCTGCCGGACATGGAGGACATGGCTGGGTTGATCCGTGGAAAAGGTTAGTATATCGTCCAGGTAGATGAAAATGAAGCGGTTAAGGAAGTCCCTTAAGACATCATTAACTAACGCCTGGAAGACGGCCGGGGCGTTGGTAAGTCCAAATGGCATCACCAAATATTCGAAATGGCCCAAGGGGGTGTTTAAAGCCGTCTTCCGTTCCGGAGATCCAGTTTCGTGAAGACCTTGGCCCCCTGAAGTGGTTCGAAGGAGTTGATGATCAGCGGCAGCGGGTATTTGTTCTTGATGGTGATTTGATTCAGACCCAGGTAATCAATGCAGGGGTGTAGTGTTTTGTCCTTCTTCATGACAAAGAAGAATCCTGCCCCTGCTGGCGAGGATGAGCAAATAAGTCCAGCGCAAAGTGAATCCCCGATGTTCTTCTCCATGGCCTCTCTCTCCAGTCGCAAAAGGTTGTACAATCGGGTCGTTGGCAAAGGGGCCCCGGAGAGGAGGTTAATTGCGCAGTCGTACGGGCGATGTGGTGGTAGGGACAGGGCTAGGTCCTTGCTGAATACCTCACCGAGGTCATGATACTTCTGGGGAACAGGAGACAAATCCAGAGGGTCCACGCTCGGCGAGGTAGTGTTTCTCTCTGGTGGTGATTGGGTAGATTGCATGCAAGTGGCGAGGCAAAATGGACTCCAACCCATTATTTTCACTTTGGCCCAGTCAGTGTGGGGGTTATGGCACTGCAGCCAAGGGAAGCCCAGAACCAGTGGTGTGTTTGGGGATGAGATGAGATGGAACTTTATGCTCTCTCTGTGGTTTCCGGAAAGCACCAGGCACACCGGGGCCGTATTGAGGGTAACTTGGGCCTGGATACTGCCATCCAGTGCCTCCGCGTTGCGTGCAGTGTCCAGTGGTTCCGTGAGGAGACCGGTCTGTCGACAGCCAACTCTGCGTCCAGAAAGTTTCCCTCAGCTCCGGAGTCAATTAGCGCCAGCAGAGGGAGAGACTCATTCTGGTAGTAGAGGGTGGCTGGAATCTGGAATCTGGGCGGCATTGGTTTATGGGGGTTGTTGCGGCTCACCAGAACTCTCATGGGTGCGATGGGTGAGCCTAGTCTTTAGGTCTCCTGGGACATTTGGCCAGGAAGTGACCCTTGTCGCCGCAGTACAGACATTCCCCCACAGCGAGTTGGCGGCGGCGCTCGGCTGATGTCAAAGGGGTTCGGCCCAATTGCATTGGTTCTCCCTCTGGGTTGGTAGAGGTCGGCGGTGGCAGCTCTGAAGCTGCGGTCAGGCTGGCCGATCTGGTTCCGGGACGAGTGGTGGGAGCCGTGTGGCGAGAAGGATGGGGGTGAGAGCGGTTAGTGCGTTCCTGGCGCCGCTCGCGCAGGCGGTTGTCCATCCGGATACACAGTGATACCAACGTGTCCAGCTCGGTGGACTCCTCGCGAATGGCTAGCTCATCCTTCAAGATGTCGTTGACGCCAGCTACGAATGTGCTAATTAGCGCCTCCTCATTCCAGCCAGAGCCTGCGGCCAGGGTGTGGAACTCTACGGTGTAATCTGCTGCGGTTCCCCTGATGGATCCGCAGTAGCCACTTACCAGCGTTCCCACCGTCATCTGGATGGTCAAAGACCTTCTTCATCCTGTCCAGAAACTCGGCCAGGGACATCGACGAGAGGGGTTGTCGGGCATGTGTGGCTTCCGCCCAGGCTAATGCTTTGCCTCACAATAGCCCCACTATATAATTCACCTTGGACTGGTCCGAAACAAAGGTGATGGGGCGCTGGCAGAAAACCAACGAGCATTGCAGCAGGAAGCTCCCACATCCCGTGACATCGCCGGAGAAAGGAACTGGGTCGGAGGCGTGGGATTCCCGGATGGGTGGTGGGGGGGGGTGTCGCCGGAGATTCCACTGGAGTAGGATGCGGGACTGCTTCTGGGTTGGCGCCTGCTGGGTCCGTGTTTGGCCAAATCGTTCTGTTGTGAGACTGATTTTAGGACCCAAATGCAGGACACACCGGACAGAGCAAGGTAAGGTTGGAAACAGTCTTTATTGTGCAGATAGTTGTTGGGATACAAAGTATTTGGCGTGGTTTGTGGCCACCTCGAGGACTCGACCGGACCGGGTCAAAGACGAGCTGGTTCTGGGCTGGCGAGCGTGGTGGGATGAGCTGGGCTGACCAGACAGAGGACCAGTGAAGCCTGGCGTGTAGTTCGGGTAGGCGGCTGGCTCAGGAGGCACGGTTGGCTGGATGGCGAGGGCGTCTTGGCGTTTGGAGTGGTACCGATGTCCAGATGATCCAAAGGCAGACTGGCGGTGATCATAGGCAGAAACAAAGAACACTTTAAACATGTCTTACTTGACATTGAGGCCGTTACGAGGGGTGCGTACACATGTACGGGGACGATCTGGCGTCGGTAGAGTGGAAGAGCCCGGTAGATAAACGGTGGAGACTGATGAAGATGGGAATCAGGTGTGCCGGTGATCAGCAGCAGGCAGGAGATTAGGAAGCTAGACCAGAACACAGACACACACACCTATACACATACAACAACAGACAGGGGACAGCCAGGAAACATAAGGAAGGGCGGATTTACAGGATTACACGAGGATCAGGGGGCATAGTGGCTAATTATGACAATTTGTACTATTTCCATTTTAAATGTACACAACAACTTCATGCTCTGACATTTCTCAAGCACGTTAAGCCATCTAGGATAACTTCAACTCTAATTATTATACTAGAGGCTAATTGAGTATAATTAGTATAATTAAGTCAACTTTGAGAGTGAATTTAGTCTACTATATGAGAGTCAAATTGGTTCTATTCGACAAATACGTTAGATTACACAATCTCACAATCACACAAAAATATACTACTACCACTCTCCACTTAAAGGCCCAAAAATTGTATTTTCTCAATCATCATCTTACTATGAGAAATTTAGTCCTGCATGAACACAATAGGAGTCCCATACTCCTTTGCAGCAATCAGGATTTAGCAGCATTTGAGTCAAAATCTGATGACAGTCGGTGGGTTGTTTCATATTGCCGGGCTGTTGTCAATCAAATCTAATCCAACCATACCCACACAGTCCTGATAAAGCAATTTAGGTGGGTTCATGAGTATTAATAAATAATAACTAACTTGTTTTTTTACAAAATGTTTCTTTAATGTGTGCTTATTTAGTCACAACAAATATTATGTTATAGAGAAATACTTAAGATTTGAAATTAAGTTTGCAGGGGCTTTAGCTGCAAATTTTTAAAAATAAAGTATTGCCATTGTCAAGAAGGTGACACAGTGTCAATGTGCCCGACGTTTGCCATACATTGCATGGTGACATTTGGTAACCTTCCTGACATATGGAAACGCATACACGCCAGTGTGCCAAATCCAAAGGGGTGCACTTTGTAGTTTCTTCTATGATAATTGGGAAACCGAGGTGACAAATAGATAGATTTTTATTATTATTGTTATTAATGTCCATATATAATATATATTAACAAATTCACATGGAATATGCATGTTGACAAATGGGGACATTTTTGACATAGTAAATCTTTTTTTTTCTCTAGGTGTTCATGAAGGAAGATAGCTAACCAAAGGGCTTATGGAGTCAGCCCTCCATATGCTAAAAGAAGGTACTGAGGCAAGGTGCTTGGTGCAATTCTCAAGTCAATAGGTGTCACACATTGCACGCAGCAATGCTACATGCTAGAGAGTCCGAACAAAGATAGGCATGGCCCATTTGGGCCTGGCAGAAACATATTAAAAAAATCAGGGCTCTGGCATGTTTAGAAAAAACATCTCTCCCATCTGCCCAACTTTCACAGAGGGTGTAGAACCAGTCATGTCTCACGCCATCCTCACTTGATAATTCAAATGTACCAGATTTTTTCCCCATTTGGGCACCCCGACCACCCCATTCAAAAGAATGCTAAATGTTAGAATATAAGGAATCGACGTCTTAAGTTTTGACATTTGGAATACCTCAGAATGGAGCAGTCAGTGTTCCCATTTGGACAGCCTGAGTGTCAAAAATGTTCCTGTTTGTCAACCAGGTCCACACCTCCACGCCCTGGTATGTGTGTGAAATTACCTTAATGAGACCTTTTGACCTTTCAGTGTCCTTATGTCTGTGTCCATTTGGAAACTTTTTTGACATTTGGAATTGTACATTTGGGAACATTCTTGGCATTTGGGTTGACAGTTGGGAACATTTTTGACATTCGCAGTTTGTCCATTTGAACAGCCTGTCGTCTCAAAAATGTTCCCGTTTGTCAACTAGTTCCACACCTCCACTCTCAGGTGTGTGTGTGCATAGTGGGAAATCAGGCACTTGGCTGTGGCCACAGGACCTACTGACCTCCCTCCCTCTTCCTGGTTCTCTGGCAGAGTGCCAGGGTCACGAAGCTAACGGACCATGACAACTCAGTGTGGTTTTTGCCTAAATTTCAAGTTTGACACAAGGGGCACCTGGCGACCTTTTGACCTTTGTGCATGTTTTAAGGCACCTTAACATGCATGCAGAACCCCCAAATTTATGTCAGCTCTTTACTGCAACACACATTTTCAGGTGGAAAAGTTTGCAACTCTCTAGCTCTAGTATAAAGGGTCAAGATCCAGTGAAATTACCTTATCAGGGCCTTTTGACCTTTCAGTTTCATTATGTCTGTCCATTTGGGAACATTTTTGACATTTGCAATTGTACACTTGGGCACATTTATGCCATTTCCAACTGTCCATTTGGAAACACCGACCACCCCATTCAAAAGTGTGCCAAATGTCACAATATAAGGGACAATGAGTGAGTGAAATATCCATCCATCCATCCATTTTCTACCGCTTGGTCCCCGTTAGGGGGTCGCGGGTGACTGGAGCCTATCCCAGTGACTTCGGGCCTTAGGCAGGGCACACCCTGGACAGTGGCCAACTCGTCGCAGGGCGAACACAGACACAGACAAGGACAGACAACCATTCACTCACACATTCATTCAATACGGGCAATTTAGAGTTATCAATTAACCTACACATGCATGTCTTTGGACGGTGGGAGGAAGCCGGAGAACCCGGAGAGAACCCACGGTAACACGGGGAGGACATGCAGACTCCACCCAGAGAGATTGTGTGATGTTGGTCCGGTCCGGGAATCGAACCCACGATCTCCTTATTGGGAGGCAGGAGCTGTAGCCGCTCTGCCACCGTGCACCCCTTGAGTGAAATATGAAATATGAAATCTCTATGCATGGTTGCATTGTTTTTATTCAGGACCTGGGCACAAGACCTTTATCCCTGACAGTATATATGTATTGAGGACCAGTGTAGGAGCTGTTTTCCAGTATGACAGAGCCTGCCTGGCCTCTTAACGAGCGTTGCCATCATGTCTGGTGTCCTTTCTGTCACTTCAGGTTTACCAGAAAAATGGAGCAGTAATTCCATGGGTCCTCTCTCTGACCTGAGGCTGAGCACAGGGCAACAAGCAGGGCCAATAGGGCAGCAGGAACAGTGAAAAGCAGAAGAAAAAAACAAACACACACATTCATATAAATATATTAACTCTTGACATTTGGAAACCCTGAATACCCCATTCTAAGGTATGCCAAAATATTGGGTATATTACTCCAAATTTGACATTTGGAATACTTGAACACTTGAATATTTAAACGTAGCAGTCAGTGCGTTCCCATTTGGACAGCCTGCCATGTCAAAAATGTTCCAGTTTGTTACTGTGACATTTGGAAACCCTGAACACCAGTAACCAGGCCTAGAGCTTAAAGGCTCTAAATGCTCAAGACAAGCTGTCATTCTTGGGGAGACCTCCATCGAACTCTCCCTCCTCTGCATTTCCCTTAAATTCTGACATTTGGCATACATTTGAATGAGGTGCTCTGGGTTCCCAATTGTGAAACACCAAATAATGACTTGGCGTTGACTTATCATTATGAAATTGAAATATGGTCCATGACAGAGGCTCCTCTTAAACCCTGAACTGGTTCCCACAATCCGAATGTGTGCATAACCAGTCCCAGTCTATTGAAATGCATATATTAGCTGTTGACATTTGGAATCAACGACCACTCCCTTTAAGTGTGTGTGTGCCAAAAAATATCTGGAAAGGACAATATTTGACATTAGGCATACTTTTGTGTTGCACTGACAAATGGGAACATTTTTGACACAGGATTTGACCGACGGGAGCACTTTTGAAGCAGGGTTTGACAAACGGGAACCTTTCAGACAAACAGGAATATTTTTGACATTTCGGATGCAACTCTTGTCATGTCAAAAATGTTCCCAAATGTCAAACCATTTATCAAAAATCTTCCCAATTGTCAATGGGACTACTGCCACCTGGTGGCCGGTTTGGCATAGCTGACAAACGGAACACTGTGGCAAAACTTGTGGCAATAAAATCATAGCTCGGGCACTGTAATGTTATGGTAGACCGGGGCTGGGTCCAAAAGCACGAACAAAAGCACGACCAGGTCAGCAATGTGTGCAGTAGTAGGTTTAGTTTATTTAGAAGAACACACAATGAGGAACCAGGAGTGTGGAGGTCAGGCTGGAAGCCGGTAGACTGGAGGGAGACAGACCGCCACGAGGCTGAGGAGAGCAGGCAGGCTGAGGCAGGAATGTAGTCCGAGGCAAGGCAGGTGAGAGCTGTGGTGAAGTCCTCCTGGAAAGCTGGTGGGCAACGCGGAGGCAGGTGATACAAGCGAACCTGGGAACAGGGAGTTAAACAGGATAATCAGGCATTCTGATATCATGCAAGTAATTTCTTAGAGGGGTAGACAAGAGCTGAAGAGTTACACCACTGAGCTAAACGGACGATCTGGCGAAGACTGGTGAGAAGAGCCGGGTAGACATATTGTCAGGTGTGATTGTGGATGGAAAACAGGTGAGCAGCAGTAGATGGTTCGTAGGTGTGTCAGTTGTTGATTGGCAGTGCCTCGGAGGCCGCGCCCTACAGCATACACACACAAGAAGACTGCTTTCCTTGGGTGATTTCATCTGCAGATATGGTATTTCTTTTTGTTGTTATGCAGATGACACACAGTTGTACCTCCCTGTCAAGCCCACTGACCTTAGTACACTGAGTTCTCTGCAGGACTGCCTGTCTGATATAAAAAACTGAATGTCGATACATTTTTTTCAACTCAACTCAAATAAAACTGAAGTCCTTGTTATTGGGCCCAAACACATCAATAAACAAATACTGCCATCTACTGGTAACTGGTCACAACATATCAAGCCTGTTGCAAGAAATCTTGGTGTCCTGTTTGATAGCAATTTATGTTTTGAGCAACATATCACTAAGCTTGTCCAATCATGTTTTTATCACCTGAGAAACATTGCAAAAATCTGATCTATTTTAAATCTTAGTGATGCAGAAACTGTTGTACATGCTTTTATCTCCTCACGCCTTGATTATTGTAACAGCCTCTCAATTGTCTTAATCAAAAAACTTTGAAACGACTGCAGACTGTACAGAACTCGGCTGCTAGGCACACCTGTTTTAGCCTCTTTACATTGGCTCCCTGTTGGTTTTAGGATTGCTTTTAAGATGTTACTGATTACTTTTAAGGCTCTCCTGGCCTGGCTTCAGACTATATTTTAGACCTTATGAACCTTCACGTACTTTGAGATCTTCGGGCAGGGTTCTTCTGTCTGTTCCTGAATCCAGGATGAAAACTAAGGGGGACAGAGCTTTTGCCATCAGGGCCCCAGGCTCTGGAACAATTTGCCCGAAGAAATTAGGCTGTCTGAGTCAGTGTCTTCATTTAAGTCTCTTCTCAAAACACATTTTTATCTGAAAGCATATCCTGATTTTACCTGAACTGGCTGTTTATTTTATTGCTTTTGTGTTTTTTATGTATTTTATTTCTCTATATTTCAACATTCACTGTGGTCTTTTATTGCTCTGTTTTGATAAGTGCTCTGTAAATAAAGTTTTATTATTATTATTGTAGAAAAGGTTTCAGTCGTAGTCATCTGGACACTGTTTTCAGAATTAAGACGTTTCGGCTCCCATCCGGAAGTCATTCTCAATTGTGAAAATGTTCTGGGAACTCAGAACCCAGATACTGGGCCATCATGGAAACAAAAGAAGGTGCAGTTTCAGGTGAAACTAGGCAGGGTAAACAGCAGAAACTGGGGAAGACTCCTTCCTGAGGGCAGGGCTTAAGTAACACAGAGCAGCTTACATTTCAGAGTTCCCAGACCATTTTTACACTGGTTGTGTAAATGTTTGCCATAAGTCAATGTTGTGATCGCAACTTGTTTATACTGGGAGGGTTCACCAAAATCATCAGGAATCCTTTGGAAGCAGTGAAAATCCATGCAAAAATGAATGGCAGTATTTGTCAAGATACCGAGGTGCCGGATATTGACAGACTGACAAATGGACCAACCAATCCATCCACCAACATCACTTTGTTTGGGATAGATTTGCCATTTATTAAGCATTGTGACCAAAGGTCTGGTCTGTCTTCTACTTTAGGGATACCATCAAATTTTCTACTGCCATGTATTGGCTGTCATGTTTATCATTTACAGTGTGCTTAGTAGTCAAAAAGTCCTATGATTTGGGGCGACTGTGGCTTAGTGGTAGAGCAGGGCGTCCACCAATCGGAAGGTCGCCAGTTTGATCCCGGCTTCCCCCAGCCCACATGTCGAAGTGTACTACTGAACCGAGGACTGTGCCTTCGGTGTGTGAATGTGTGTAAATGATTAGTTACTTTGATGAGCAGTTCTGCCATTGGTGTGTGAAAGCAGCGCTTTGAGTAGTCAGAAAGACTAGAAAGGCGCTATATATATAAGTACAGTCCATTTACCATGACAGATTCTCTGTCATCATAAGGAGCAAATTTGAGCAATGTGGCTCATACAATCAAAAAAACCTAATTAAAATGATTAAGGCGAGGCTGGCAAAATTCCATGGGGCCCCAGACCGTCAAGGCCTCAGCAGCTCACTATCACAACTGTGTGCACTGACGTGATAGTTAGCTGCTGTAACAAAAGAGTTTCCCCATCCGGGATCAATTATGTATTTCTGATTCTGATTGTATTAATTTGATTAATTGAATATGCACCACTAAAGCACAATGTAAAATGAAATGGTAAGGACTTTAAGGTGGCATTATTACTTGTATTACTTGTATTGTCTACCTGTCTTTTAGAGGGGAAAAGAGTCAAAATGTACATGGTGCATATACCTAAATAAATGTGTGTTTAAATAAATGTGTGTTTAATTAAATTACCACAAACAGGGGGTCAATAGCGGCCTGCAGTTTATTTGCCTCTCTTCCCTGGATAATCCAGCCATGAAGCAATTTCCAATAAAATGATAATAAATAGTTACACATTTACATCTATTTCTCAACTCATGAATACTTACAATATTCCTAATTTTAGGATATTTACATTTATTCTATTCTATATCTATTACGTTTCTTAAGATTTAATTATAAATGCTTAAATAAAGTTTGTTCAACAACCTCTGGCAGAGTAAAAGTGTGTTACTGTCCATGGCCTGGTGATTGTTTGCAGACTGCTAAGCAGGAGACAAAATGACCAAGTCAAAAAAAGACATGACTCCAACTAAAAGTAAACACAACAACAGCAGCTACAGAGACAGCCTTATGCTATGATTAATTTGCAACAAACTTTATTACACTATGTGATCCTCTTATACGAAGACGAATTAAAGAGCAGCTGGAGCTGGAGATTTAATTAAGATTCATCATTAGGTACCTTTGTTACTTAATTTTAATTAGACCATAGACATGGCTAAGTGTTGGATTTAAAGAGCTACAATGTGGTGATATCCTTGATTTGCCCTACACACAACACTCCAATTACTGCAATATTGCAAAGCCCATATGTGGGATAACCCATAATAACCATAATATGGATAACCATATTTTGAAATGTCTCAGGGCAAAACTGGGTTATGGCTGAATCCATTTTATCATTACATCACTATGAGGATACCTTGTCAAAAGTCTTTACACCTGAGCAGATATATAGACTCATCAAAAATAATCCCTCTCAGTCATGACTTATGACCCACTAGAAGTATGTGGCAGTGTCTGTATCTGCCACATGTGTGCAAGTGAAAAGGTCAGGAGGTCAATAAAATGATTAAGATTCATCCAAAAACAGCAAAAACTTAAGACAGAATCTACACTTGCAAAAGTTACATTTTAGTGTGAGCAAGAGATAGCTGTTGAAATTTTTGAGTTTCGAGCACGCCATTACCCAGAAAAGCCTGCCAGACAAGGAAACTAAATTATTTCTTTTTGGGTTAAATGGAGGCGATGAAGAGGTCCAGCAAATGTTGACGAGTCCAACTTTCTCTGAATGCAGTGCTCACTTACTGCTGCCAAGGCAAAACTTTGGATTTTGTTTTTAAAGTTAGAAATTGACATTCAAGTGTGGAGAAGATCTCCCAACAGTGACTGACACCAGTGTTTATTCTATCTTCTATCCATCTTTCTGTTGAAACTCCAGTCTGTGATTTAGGCTGACAAGACAGCTTTACAAAAACATTTATTTATTACACCATCCACAGCTCAAATGTTTTCAAAGCCTCTGAACATCTTCTCTATTGTGATGCATATGCAGATACATATTGTACTTCTATTCCTGTGTGCACTGACGTGATAGTGAGCTGCTGGAACAAAAGAGTTTCCCCTCGGGGATCAATAAAGTATTTCTGATTCTGATTCTGATATCCACTGTAAATCTGATTACAAAAGCCTTGGATTAACAGACAAGCCAACGCACGCCAGGCTGCTAGGAACATTTAGAATCCTGTGGTAATAAACAGTCTTGAAAGTAGGAAAATAATATGGTAATGTATGAGATGGTACAGTGGACAACATGATTGACATCTCAAGATACACCACATGCAGGATAATTTGAGGCTGAAGCTTAATGTCCTGACACAACTATTCCTATCTCTGCCTACAGTTAGCTCAGCAGAGCTGTGACAGGTCCATTTCTGCTGCTGCTTGGCTGAGATTACATTATGACTACATCTGCTGGGTATGACAGCCAGCGAGGCCACGACTCCTGTGGTCCAATTCACAGCCTCCCATACAGCAAACCTCTTGTGCTGGAAAGCAAATTAATAATTTTGTTTGATTAATAATTCAGAGAAAGAATGAAAAACAGTGTGCTGCTCTCACTGGCTTACACAAAAGCCTTAAATGAATGTTAATGGCATTATTCAACATTAGGTTGAAATCATTCTCATTTCATCATGTGTCCACAGATCACTGTCTCACCCTGGACTCTATAATGGAATCTACTGCTGGCTAAGCTTCACTCTGAATGCGTTACTCATTACATGCAGCTATTACTATTATCAAAATGTTCAAATTGATGGGTCAAACATGCAAAATATTTCCCATTATGATTTGAGTTTTTCATTACTCTGAAGGCCTATTTAGATCCCATTTCCATCTGGTATTAACTTACTGATCTGTATGAGTCATGTGACAGATGGAGACAACCAAAAGCATCTATAAGGCTACTTTTTTGGTAGCCTTGATAACTTAGCTAAAGGTCTCAGTATGCTTAAAATGAACTAGGTTGTATGACATGTCTTCTGCCTACATCTAAAGGCAAAAGTGTTTATACCTGTTTAGAATGGCCATGTGCTCAAAAGCAGTGAAATGATGAATGGCACAAATGGGGATAATGATGCACACCTTTGGACAGGCTCTCCTTGAAGGCCTCCATATTGTTCCACTTGGTTGTACACACAAAACGTGACAGCTGGAGAGAGAAGTTCAAACCCTGGCTCCTTTCTCACCTCCACATACCTGGTCAATGAAAGCATAAAGTGGATGTGAATGTTGGATTGTCTATATCAAAAACATAGAGATATTGCTGGATGCAGCCCCACTAATGCTGTTAGATGATCTGACAAGCAATTTGTTTGAAGCACACTGAGGCTTTGAAGCACTAATGTTACTCATACTGTAAGAGGGTACCAGGTATCAGACCCAGTGGAGAAGCTTGCTAGTTTTAGCTTGGCACCCCCCTTCAATCATCTGACCCTCATCTTGCACATTGCAGTGGAGTTAGGTGACCTGAGCCAGACTAAATCCAGACGTGGTGGTCTGGCCAGATACATGTCACATTTCATCAAATGTTAGAAATATAGAGGTATCATAATAAGACTGCAACAGGATGATAAATCCTCTTGGCTGAATTACCCAGGACAACCTGAAGATAACGGTGGTGATAAGGTGTAGATGACACAATTACAGCAACTCTAAGTAACCTTCAGTAACCTCAAGTGTTATGGTACACGTGGCTGAACCCACAAGCACAACTAGCACAGAGGGAGTTGAAGTAGTTATTTTCAGTTTATTGTAAAATACAATGAGTAACCAGGAGTGTGGAGGTAATCGCTGTGAGCCGGTGGACTGGGTGAAGACAGCGGGCTGGCAAGACACTGGTAAGAGCAGGCAGGCTGGTGAGTGAGGACAGCGGTCTGACGTGGAGCGGTGGAGCTCTGAGGTGAGGTCTTCCTGGAAAGCCGGTGAGTAACTTGGAGGCAGGCAAGAGGAACGAACCTGAACACAGGGAGTCAGAGAGTTAGTCAGCGTTTCAGATAACATGAAGGTAATTCTTGAGTAAACGGACGATATGGTGAAGACTGGTGAGAAGAGCTGGGTAGATATATTGCCAGGTGTTGATTGGTGGATGGAGAGCAGATGAGCAGCAATAGATGAGATGCAGGTGTGTCAGTCTCTGATTGGAGGCCGCGCCCCATCAGCACACACACACACACATACAGACAACACAGGAGGGGAAACAACAGGGGACAAACAGACAGAGACACTGGGAATGGTACAGCTGTACCATGACAGTACCCCCCTCAATGGAAGCCCCCTGGCGACTCACCAGGTCTGTCAGGATGTAGCCGGTGGAAGTGCTTGATTGTCCATGATGAATGATCAGGGAATCCAGGAACGTTCCTCTGGGCCATATCACTCCCAGTCCACAAGATATTGGAGACCCCTGCCTCAGCAGTGCTCATCCAGTAACTGTCGGATTGTGTAGGCAGGATGGTCATCGATGATCCAGTCAGGTGGAGGGGAGCCATACGACGGGCACAAAGGGCTGGAAGACACTGGTTTAATTTGAGAGACATGGAATGTGGGGTGGATTCTCATGGTACAAGGAAAATGGTTTTAATTTAACCGCTGAGGGGTTAATGATCTCTTCCACCACATGAATGAACAATGAACTGGGGAGCCAGTTTTCTGGAGTCAGCCTTGAGGGGAATATTTTTGGAAGATAACCAACTCCAGGATTTGGGATTGGTGGCTCCCACACAATGCAGGGCGGCCTCTAGGTCTTGGTTAGCCCACTCCGATTGGCCATTGGTTTGGGGGTGAAAGCCTGATGAGAGCCTTACTGTGGCGCCCAGAGCCTGGCAGAAGGCTTTCCAGACTTGAGAGATGAACTGGGGGCCCCGGTAGGAGACGATGTCGCGGGGTATCCCATGCAGGTGGAAAACCTGGTCGACCATGACGTTGGCTGTCTCGCGGGTGTGGGAAGTTTGGGAAGAGCCACAAAGTGAACAGCCTTAGAAAAACGGTCAACCACCGTGAGAATGACGGTTACCTTGGGACGGAGGTAGGCCAGTTACAAAGTTCAGGGCTATGTGGGACCACGGCGGCTGGGAACAGGCAGAGGATGTAGCACCCCAGCAGGAGGACGATGAGAAGACGTTCCCCTGGCGCAGATGTTGCAGACAGGCACAAAAGCGCAGGTGTCAGCCTCCATGATGGGCCAGTAGAAGTGCCTCTTTATTAGGTCCAGGGTCTGATGAATACCTGGGTGACAGGCAATTTTTGAAGTGTGCCCCCATTGGAGCACCTGGGAGCGTGCAGTGTCAGGGACAAACAGACGGTTGGGTGGTCCAATACCCGGATCGGGTTGGGATTGCTGGGCCTCCCTCACCTTGGCCTCAACCTCCCAGGTGATAGCCGCAATAATGCAGGAAGATGGGAGAATGGCGTCCGGATCAGTAGAGGAGCCTTCGGCCGTGTATTGGGGGGAGAGGGCATCCAGTTTGGTATTTTTTTAACCTGGCCTGTAAGTGAGGAAAAAGTTGAAATGGTCGAAGAAGAGGGCCCACCGGGCCTGTCGAAGGTTGAGCCTCTTAGCAGATTGGATGTAGGCCAGGTTCTTGTGGTTGGTCCACACTACAAATGGTAATTCCGACCCCTCCAACCAGTGTCTCCATTCCTCTAGTGCCAGCTTGACCACGAGGAGCTCTCTGTTACCCACATCATAGTTGCGTTCAGCTGGAGTAAGTCGACAGGAGAAGAACGCACAGGGATGGAGTTTTTGGTCTGCGCTCCAGTGTCCGATGCATCCACCTCTACGAGTAGCACCTCTAGCAGTACATGCAACTTCCCGTGTTCCTACTACGCATGCATTCAGCCAGGGAGAGATGAGCTCGGCCGAGCTGCATGGGGTCCTCTGGCGGCGATGTGGAGGGCGGAATGGGGTGATTAGCTGGCGGACACCAGTCCATTCTCATGGAATGTGTAAATACAGTATACTCCACTATGTCAATTAACTATACAATGAAGTAACAGGCAAATCAATGCCAGAATCAGAAAAATGTGTTGAGGTGTGTCAGTACCTCATTAACTCATTCACTGTTCCTTACATAATAAACACTCAGTTGTTTGTTCTGTAGCCATACTCACAACATATAGTCATCAAATGTGCTGCACAGTGGCCTGTAAAACCTCTTTAGTGTTGGTAGATAAATAACACAGTACTGTATTGGCAGTATACTATATACAGTATAACAAATGTACATGATGCATGACTAATGTCATACTTAATATACTTGATATTGGCTATAGAGTGGGTTGTCAAATACACTCAGTGAGCACAGGTTTTGGTTTTGGTCTCTGTACAGGCAAGATGGTACCAAACTTTTGGGTTCGGGAGGCAGACACCATCTCCACATTTAAGAGTAGGCTTAAGACTTTCCTCTTTGATAAAGCTTATAGTTAGGGCTGGCATGGGTGAGTCCTGAACCATCCCTTAGTTATGCTGCTATAGGCCTAGACTGCCAGAAGACTTCCCATGATGCACCTCTTTCCTCTCTCCTTCTCTCACTCTCCATCTGTATGCATTTTTATCCCATTACTGCATGTTACTAACGCAAACTTTTCTCTCTCCCATAGTTCTGTGCTTTCTCGTTTCTCTCCTCTCTCCTTCTGTCATTTTCAGCAGGTACATGTGGGCCACTTGCTGCCACTGTGTTCCTGCTCGACAACTGCTACTACAGTTGTTGTTATTGGCTCTGTTACTAATACTGTCACTGTTTTTCCTATAGCTGTCATTCCTATTATTATTATTAATTTATTAATAGTACCACTACAATTACATTACTATTTTAAAAAAAAATCTAGGTGGAATTTGCATTGTGAATCCCTCTCCACCACTCCCCCTCCCGCAAAACCTTTCTCTCTCTTATAACCTCTCTCTCTCTCTCTCTCTCTTAAAACCTAACATGGCCATGGCTTGCCACTGTCGCCAAATGCTTGCTCATGGTGAGATTTGTTGGGTCTCTGTAAATAATATTATAAAGAGTACGGTCTTGACCTGCTCTATAGGAAAAGTGCAATGAGATAACTTCTGTTATGAATTGGCGCTATATAAATAAAACTGAATTGTAAAACCTGGCAACCTCACTGTGACAAGAATGAACAAGAACACTCACCCAAAGAGTGAAAGGCCACATGTGAAACTTATTTCTTAATAAGACATTTCTTATTAAAAGAATCATCAGCTGTGGCTGGCAATGCGTGAACCCATTTTTGGGGTTGACGGATGCCCTTTGGTTAAGTGAGTCTCCCTGCTGAGCTAGCCCCATGCAACATCTATCAGCCAGCCTTGAAAAAGTCGATAAAATGAGGGCCGCCTACAAATGAACACATCACCACTTCACTTGTTTGCCTCACCTATGCAGGGCAGTACTCTAGGGAACAGTGAGAGGGACACTCTTTGAAGGCTGGCCTGATTGAAATAATGAAAGACTTTGGAGGAAGTGGAGGAGTGATCGCTTCACTTCCTGTGCTCTCCTGTCTGCCCCATGTGGTGGACAATGCTTCAAAGACTGGGATCAATGGTGCTCCTGTGAGCCACTCAGCGTGTGGTAACCAACAGGCTTTCATTCTACACGCTTCTGACACTTTGAATATTGAAGAGAGCAAAATGTGAAATTTGAATTTCACTCTATTAGTCCAGTATGTAACTCTGGAGGCTCGGGTCTCTCTCTCTCTCTCTCTCTCTCTTTCTCTTTCTCTCTTTCAATTCAATTCAATTCAGTTCAATTCAGTTGGGCTTTACTGGCATGGGAAACAGATGTTAACATTGCCAAAATATGTGTAAAATAAAAACAGACATAAAAAGAAGAATTGTGATATTATAATATATATCACACACACACACACACACACTCATATACTGTAGCATGCAACTGTATATACCTTTTGGTTATATTTATCTCATTTCATGCAACACATACAGCCTTCATTTATGCAGGTAAACTGCACAGAGCTACTTTTCCAGTAACACTCTTGAACACTTTAATCCCCACCATGTTTGATACTGTTAATAACTGTGATGTGGTCAATGTGATATCATAAAAGTGTAAAAATACTTCTGACCATAGATAAGATAACGTCTTACTTTAAAGCTGGATTCTTATTTTTTCCACTTGGGGCAGCAGAGCAAGCTAAAAACGTAACATCTGACATATTATTATTACTTTATAAAGTTGATATTGTGAATATGTTTAACAAAGAGTTGATTGTAACAAATTCTGAAGACACAGAGCAACATTATCATTCATTTAGAGTTATGTTTCATTTCACCTGATGAATGTAAGTGTCATGACGACACATTTTGTATTCCTTGTCCCCTTTTCAGCAACTTCTCACCTCCCCAGGCCCCTGCATCTTTCAGATCTGCCATTTCCAACCAGTCCACCAGATGCCCTCCGATATTTCCGCCTTGCCAGTCACCTGATCTCCACACCCACTAGCACACCTGCCTCTCATTCCTGCATCAAGCCATACTTGTTCCTAATCAGCCAGACTTTGTATATATCTACCTTCCTACCAACACTTTTTTCTGCCAGGGGCCTATTGCACCAAATTTACAACATGCAACCTGTGACTCACAAAATGAGATAATTTCCTATCACTTTAATTTTGACACATTAAACTAATCAAAAGAAACATCATATGTGTGACCCATGTATGAGCATGCAAGAGGACTGACTCCAAATGTATCTGCAACAATCATTTGTGAAACGGGATGCTGGCCCCATTTGCAATCTGCACGTAAGCAGTGCTCACAAATCACTTTTGTGAAACAGACCCCAGATCATCAATCTTGCCTATGTTACTGTTGAGTTCTAGCCCTTCTGTTCTCTTCCTGTCTGCCTGCCTTTTACCTGTTCAAGCCACAGTTTAGAATATATTTTGAGCACATGGTTATCTTGTCTGATCTATAGTGATCTAATGTACCTCCATAACTACCATCAGACCAACTAAGATCAGAATGCCACTGTAAACTCTACAAGTGTTCATACCTCTTGCACAATGTTTCAGAAATATTGTAGCCTGGTTTTTATTGATTTCCCTATTATACTACCACTGAATCTTCATAATGCCACATTTTGACAAAGGTGAGACGCAACTGCAGAGCTTTTATACAGAACAAGCTGCAGAAATATGATGCTTTTTGTCCCAGGTGTGGAGATCTCTGGTTAATTTGCAAAGTTGCAGATCAGTCTAACCTTCAGAGCTAATTCCACCCAGCGCTCCTCTAAAAGTTTCAAGTTCACTTTTTATCTCTACACTTATTGGAGAGGTCACTGCAGAGGTCACAGTCACTGACATGCGTGTCCAGCCAAGGTGAACATCCAGCCAGCTTCTTTTTCTGCTGCAACCCGTCGCGACTTACAGGTGTGCATTTCAGGTCATCTGGCCAATTAAAACAGCATGACTTCAATTTTACAGGCCTGCCAAAAAGGATAAAATAAAAGAGAGAAATAATCATTTTGGTTGCTATACTGCAGCAAGTCCTAATTATTCATTTTTAATTGGTTTTAAGTTGTCAAATTCATTTGGATTTATGGCACATATTTCATCTAGAGTCTGTTAATTCATTAGTTTGTTGGCATGTGTTTACATACAGTACTTCAGATAAGTACTCACATTTCACTTGGGGCATAACAGCAACTGGGTCAAAACACTGACTCCAATTAAAAAAGGAGACTTGTCATTCTACATTAAGTAGCACTGTCAAAGACATTTTTCTTTTTTTTCTTTTGGGTTAGATTTTTTTATTAACAGATCACTACTGGAGTAATTGCGGTAATTTAAAAGATCTCATTTACTCACAAAATAGAAAGCATTGAACTACTATACATTTACACGTTATTGTAAAATCAAGCGTGGAGATACACATATCTGTAATAAAATATTCTACACTCAAGGTCCATACTAGGTTTTCCCGAAGCTTTTTGTCAATATCCCACAGCCTTCTTCAGCAAAAAGGACTTGCTCAGTTGTATTAAACTTTGGTCAGGGGATAAAAGCAATTAAAACTAGCTCCACCTCAAGCAGCTGCAGCAGCAGAATGCTGCTTACACAGTGATGCATCATTGTTAATAAGGAAGTTTACTAAAATATATCAGTCACAGGGACCATTTTACATTTAATGAGTACTTTTGACACTTTAAGTACATTTAGCTGATAATACTTTTGTAAAAAATACCGTATTGATATTTCTTACAGGACAACAGAACAGATGTTATAATACCTCATAACATTCAAAAGACATGTTCGCTGTCCCCTCTTTTTTTAAACTGAAAACACAGACATCCTATCAAACAAAACAAAGGGGAGTACAACCGACCTAAGATCACAAACAGACATTTCTCCCCTGAAATTAACGCAGGCTGCATGCAGCCATTCAATACAGCTTCAGCATGAGACACAACCGTGGACAACACAAAACAAACACTCCAGTAAAGACAAAAAACAAAAAAACCCACAAAAAAGCAACAAAAAACCCCAAACAAACAAAAGTTCCTTGGTAGATTCAGTTACATCTGAATCTACCAATTCATTATACCAGGTGCCAATACAAATTTTGTTAGACATTCCCTCCATTAAGGCAAGAAGGGAGCCCCAGACTGAATACTCTGTATGTAACTTGTTCAAATGTAGCCATTTTAGTCATCAGCTCAATCCATTCCTTAAAACAGCATGGGCTAGATGATTTCCAGTGTCTCAATATTATTCTACATCCTGTAGTTGTAGCCAGACCCATAACTGCTTTCATTCATTCACATTAGATTAGATTAGATTCAACTTTATTGTTATTACACATGTACAAGTACAAGGCCATGAAATGTATAATTAAATAGTCCGGTAGTGCAAATGAACATGTGGTATATGTAGAAAAACAATATAGCAGCATTTAAGTTAAGGCATATGAGGGGACAGTGGAATCAGCGGGGGGCAGAGTTCAGTAGGAAGATGGCTCTGGGAAAAAAGTTGTTTCTCAGTCTGCTGGGTGAGAGGAGTCCTTAAGAATGCTGCGTGCTCGAAGCAGACAGCGTTTCCTGTGGATGTCCTCAATGGCTGGAGGTAGAATCCCTGTGATGGGCTGGGCAGTTTTCACCACCTGCTCCAGTGCCTTGCGCTCTGCAGCAGAACCGTCCCCATACCAGACTGTGACATAGTTGGTTAGGATGCTCTCTACTGTGCAGCGATCGAAGTTCACCAGGATATCTGAGGACAGTTAGTTCTTCTTCTGTGTCCTCAGGAAGAAGAGGCGCTGGTGAGCCTTCTTGACCAGGCAGGAGGTGTTGGTGGTCCAGGACAGGTTCTCCGAAATATGGGTCCCCAGGAACTTGAAGCTGGAGACACACTCAACAGCGATCCCGTTAATGTGGATGGGGTCATGTGTGCCTCCTCTCTCCTTCCTGAAGTCCACGATGAGCTCCTTTGTCTTGGAGGTGTTAAGGAGCAAATTATTGTCTGTGCACCATGTGGCCAGGTGCTGGACCTCCTCCCTGTAGGCAGTCTCATCGTTGTTGCTGATGAGACCAGTCACTGTAGTATCGTCTGCAAAGATATTTCAGAAAATGAATACCATCAGATATTGTTCAGTAACAGACCCAGAATACATAAAGCTGGAGGTTTAATCAACTGTAATTGAAACAATTTATTCAGGAGAGTAATAACATCCTCCCATAGGTACTCATTTTTTTCACAGAAATACAACATGTGTACAAGAGTACCAGCTTCTTTCTCACATATCCTGCAGGTCTCACTGTTCCTTAGTTTTAGTTTGGCTAATTTACTTGGGGTCCAGTAGCTGCTATTTATTAGTTTATACTGAATAAATTGAGTTTGAGCTTCACATGAACAAATAAGCCAAAAGGCAACAATTTTTTCACGCATATCTTTTTCCCAACATAGTCTCAAACCTTCCAAATGGGTTAATTGTACATCTCGAGTAAGCCCATAGAACTTGGAAGCTCCACCTTTTTATGCCAAGAGGAACAACTCCTGAATCCTAGTTAGAGGGTCAGAATTATTTTTTCTATTGGTTAAAATACAGTGCCTAATCTTTAAAAAAAAATCCTCTTGACAAAGATCATGTTCACTCGTAATGTCATCAAATGTTCTCATTCCATTTTCCCTGACCAAGTCACCCAGAAGATGGATTCCAAATGTGGCCCATTCCAGATCTGGCTCATTTCACACACATAATAGTTTTCTTGCCTATCAATCATTTTTTGTTATACCAGATAGAGGCTTTAGGGCTAAGATATGGACTAGCTTTTATCATTTGGTGAGTCATTGTCCAAGTTTCTTTGACAGAACATAATACTGGGTTCTTAAAAGTTACTAGTCATCCCATTTGAGTCAGGTAAGCCTCCAAAGAAACTGGGGATACTTATTCTTCTTCAATCCTTACCCTGGTGTCAGGGAGCCAACACAGACACCACCAGCTCCACCCACTGCAATCAACAGATCTCACTCACCTGAGTACTGATCACACACCTGCCACTAATCACCAACCCCACACTATAAAGCCACACTCCTCCAGTTCACTCATTGTCTGGTCTCAAATGTATTATGAGATTCAACCTGACTGCATCACCTTCTGAAGATTTCATTTGGATTTTGGACTCCCCTCAGCCTATGTGTCTGTCTTTGTCTCCTGGCTCTCCTGCTCCTCATCTCCTCTAAAGGACTGAACGAACTACCCCTAACCAGATAAGACTCTTGACTTTCCTAGCTCCAGCCCATCGTATCCACTGCACTTTACTTTACATATACTTCTGTCTTGTATTACAATAAACTCCTTCGTCACTGTACTTACCTCTGTCTCCCGTGTCTGCCTGCTGACACCAGGTCGGCACCCAGGTCGAGGGGATTATTCATCTTAAATAAATGGGAAAGTGAAAATGCATATTGATACCACTCTTTAGACACTCTTTTTAGACAGCAATAGACCTCCACTTTCTTTAGTCGCATATAACTTTGTACAATGTAAAGCTTTTTTTTTTTTTTTTTGCCTGTCCACACAAAACTCTCTACAACAGTACAGTACCCAATTTCATAAGGTTGGGTGGAAAACTTAAAGGTAGACATATATAAAATATAATGAATCTTGGGAGAGATGATCATCTAACCAAATTAATCCTACTTAATAAAGATATATTCATTTTAACCTAGTTTTGTAGGACAGGTTGAATAGCTTGAATAACTGGAGAAATGTTACTTTGCTTAATTTTTTCCAAACCCAGGGTTAATTTATTCCCTAAATAAATTAAACCTGATGGAATCCACTTGAATTGGCATGAATCTCCAATGGCTGGGGGTCATATCTTAGAAAGAGGCATGGCCTCTAACTTAGCCCAGTTAGTTGTGTAACCAGATATTTCAGAAAATGAATCAATTGAAGAGATCTCAGATGCTGCTGTGTGCAGATTACTTGAAACCAAAAGAATATCATTGCCGTTCAAAAAGAGCTTGTCATCTTCCTGGCCCATTTGAACCCTTTTGATATCTTTGCTTTCATGACAAAGGTTCTAAAAATAGGGCAAATATCTACGGTGACAATGGTGAACCCTGCTTAGTGCCATGACTAAAGTTAAATGCCAATGACATAACTCAATTAGTAAGAACTATTGCCATAGTTTCTGTATAAACTAGCTGCTGTCATGGTAGAGCTATATCGTTCCTAGTGTCTCTGTCTGTGTGCTGTGGGGTGCAGCCTCCGGGGAACTTCCTGACACACCTGCTACTCATCTGCTGCTGCTCATCTGCTCTCATCCACCAATCAACACCTGGCAGTATATCTACCCAGCTCTTCTCACCAGTCTTCGCCATATCGTACGTTTACCAAAGTGGTATTACGCCTCGGCTTCTGACTTGCCTCACTGAAAGATTTGCCTGCATGTTTTCTGACCCCCTGACTAACTCTGACTCCCTGTGTTCAGATTCATTCCTCTCACCTACCTCAAAGTTACTCACCGGCTTTCCAAAAAGATCTCACCACGGATTTTCCGCTGCTCCACATCAGCCTGCTGTTCTCGCTCTGCCTGCGTGCTCTCACTAGTCTCTTGCCAGTCCGCTGTCTTCGCCCAGTCCACCTGCTGACAGCGATTACTTCCTCACACCTGGTTACTCCTTGTGTTTTACAATAAACTGAAACTAACTACTTCAACTCCCTCTGTGCTAGTCGTGCTTTTGGGTCCAGCCTCTCTGTACCATAAAAGCTGTATCTACTGATCCAAATTTCTCCAATGTATAAAAAAGGAAGGGGAACTCAATAACCTGCAGAGATTGTCAGCTGAACACCTATTCTTGACAAATCCAACTTGGTCTGTGTATATCAGACTAGGAAGTACCCTCTCTAATCTAGCTGCAAGTACGTTGGAAATCAGCAATATTGTGAATCTCTTCCTTTTTTATGCAGTATAGCAATAACTGCTGATCTCATACTTGCTGGCAATCTGCCTTTTTGTAAGGTGTCTGGAGCCTTACCTGACTTAAGACTATGAATTGCCTGAG
Source organism: Siniperca chuatsi (assembly GCF_020085105.1). Lineage (NCBI taxonomy): Eukaryota > Metazoa > Chordata > Actinopteri > Centrarchiformes > Sinipercidae > Siniperca > Siniperca chuatsi. Next base: position 2,001,122 of record NC_058056.1, on the reverse strand, counting down.
TTTCTTTGTTCCTCAGAGTAGGAATTTTAATAGAAAAAATGTCAGTTTTTGTTCCTCGACACGTCCTTGAGATGTGTATAGTTCCTGATTAAAATGTCTTAAACACTTAATCTTATTTGTAATCTGTTTTTATCAAATATAGAGGGAATAATATTACAAGTTTGCATCTGTTTCACCTTATGTGCTAAAATTTTACCCACTCTTTCACCCTGTTAATAGTATTTTTGATTAGTACAGAATAATGCAAATTAAACATTTTTTGTAAAATGGTGTGTTTTTTTTTTTCTATTTCAGCAGCATGGACAGTGCCATGGATTTATCATTAAACAATGAGCTGCTGATATTTAATCAGCGCAACTGCTGATAATCAATGCTGCCTATGAGAACCCCTTGGCAGTGGTGGGGCCTCGTCTCCACTCAGACGTGGTCTGAGTGTGACTTTTTATTTTTTGCCACAAACAAACTTTATTCAAAATATTCAACTAAACAACAAAAATGCATGTACAGTTAGATTGGGCCCCTTTGTAACTGGAGAGAACCGCTGGCCCGGGGCAGCCACACCGTCTGCCCCCCGCTCGCTCCGCTACAGCACCAAGATTAACAGTTTTGTTCAGAGACTCTATACCGTTTTTCACACTGTTCATATCTCTGGCCAGATTCCCTAGGATGGGTATCTCAGCTGCCACCTCATTAGGAGGAATCTCTGATGTAGCAAGTGTCCCTGGGTGTTTCCTGGGAGTGTGACGATGGCTTGCCTCGTTGACTATGAGGCGGGTTGCGACTAAAATAATGACTTTTATGACTCATCCTGAGTTGCAAAAGCTTCTTAAATCAAAACCTGAATTTTTAAGGGGACTTTGAGGAAACGCGAGGCCCATACTCTCCTAGGCAGCCATCTTGGGCAGGCGTACCACTTGATGTACCACGTGACTCTCATTACATTTTGTACTGTTACAAATGTACATATGTACTACTACACAGGACTTTTAGTTGTTTTGGAGTATTTTTACATTGTGGTGTTGTAGCTCACCGTGTGGACAAAATGTACGTCACAGGGACCCTCACGCAGAGGCGTAAATTACAGGGGGTATAGGGGGGTTGTAACCACCCCCAATAATCAAAACTGGCCAGTACAACCCCCCAAAATATCATATGATGAATGAAAAATATTAACTGTTATAAAACCATGTGGTTAGTTTTGTTGATGTAATTAACAAGCAAAGAATAACATTTTTTCAACATCTCCCCTCCCCTGTATTGTGAGATTTGCCCAGACCAAAACCACTACCACTAGTAAGTGAAAGGCTAAAGTGTTTGTAGCTGTTCCAAATGGCTACACTCGAGAGTGGGACCAAAAGCTTGCTGTCATCCCATTTGTCACGGACATGCCAGGCTCCACAACCACAACGCGCTCCCTCTCCAGAATTCTAATTACACACCAGTTTCCAATCACACACCTGACCTTCATCTGCACCACATCAACTCCAGTATATAAACACCCCACTCACCTCAGTCAGTGTCCGGTGTCGTTTCTACATGGATGTTAGTCCTCGCCATATCAGACAACGCCGGACTCAATCCTATCCCCGTGTTTGTCTCCTTGCATGTGTCCCTGTCGTCTGTCCTGTGATCTCCAATCTCCAGCGTGTGTTTCCTGTTCCCAATCTCCGACCACAGTTCACAAAGGACGGTATCAGTAACCACCGCCTACTCAGTAACTCTCTGCCTGTTTTTACCATTGTCAATAATAAACATCTGTGTCTCCACCTCGGTGTCTCCTGCCCTTCTGTTCGTAACACCATTGCAACACATAGTTTCCGACAGCATTCATGGTTTTGCACTCACAAAAAAGTTACATAGTAGTTGTCTCAAGAATGAAAAAAGACAGAATGAGAGAGAAGTTCAAATCTTTTCATAACTTCTGCAAACCTGGCCAAGTGCTGCATAAAGTGGCCGTGTTTGTTGGATTGTCTGTTTTGGAAAGTTAGAAACATTTTCAGATGCACCCCCTTTATTCTGTCACTGGACAGACCAAACCAAACCCTCTATTTTACATGAGCCAGTATGTTATGACATAAATATACATGCTATGGGTACCACAACTGATGTGAATATATGTTATGTGAAGGGTGAGATACATGAAATTGTGTGTCTTGCTGTAGGCATCACAATAGATATTATTGTGAACTATTAAGGATCCATGTCTTCACAGATGGCTACTTTAACAAGGCGAAAACAAATATGGGAGACAAGAGCAGCATTAAATGGGACATGGGCAGTGAAAACTGATGCTATCTGTTTTGGCGAGCCAGGCTTTTTCACACTCAATTTGAAGTTTGAGGAAGTAAAAGGCGCTTTTGTGCTTTGATCTGGCTTGCTACAGTTTGCCTTTCCATGACATGCCATGATTAGGAAGATATACTCAATTGTGTAAGATACAAAGGGAGGTGAGTCAAATGCATGCCTTTCACCACATAACAATTTCACCTCAAGCACATAACAGTGGAATCAGGGTGTGATGGCATTTTGCTTTTATGAAAATATCCTGTGTTTCAAAGAGAAAGCTGAAATTTACAGGGTATTTGACATTCTACTAAACAAGAAAATAACAGATTATTGCCTTCCTAAACAACTCACATGAGCTTTTTCTGATCTTACAACCCTATTGGAAGGGCATGTCAAGCAACTGCTCTTACCTAATTGACAAAATAGGTTGTTTGTCAGTGCTTTTGAAAACTACCCAAGGAGAAAATGATTTCTGCCACTTTCATGTTTATGGTTTGGATTGGGCAAATAAAACTATGTGGTTACGGTTCAAGAACAATCATGGGCATGGTTAATAGAAACCATCACTGACCTGGTAGGAGATGGGATGTGAACCTTGGATTCCTGTGTCAAAGACCATTTGGGTACATGCCTGTTCCCTTATTTCATTGGTTGTCGGTCCTTGATCCTTTTGTGATGTAGAAATCCATCTGGCCTGCCATCATTAAAGATGTAACAATGCTCTAAATTCTGCTTGGAGGAGCGAGAAGAGGTCAGAAGCCAGAAGAGGCTTGAGCAAGGATAAACAAGAACATCCTATGCTGATGTCTTTTAACAGACCGACACACCCCTTTATTTGAAATCTGTTAGTGACTGGAACACCACAAACCACAGTTTTATACTGGGGCAAAAAACAGAACCAAATCAGCTATGCTATTACTCCCAGTTTTTATATTATTTGTTTTCTCATTCACCATCTAGTTAAAAATAATGGATCTGTGTTAATTGTAGGCCTTTCCTCAGAATTTTCTTTCTATTATCTGTTATTTCCCCATTTTAACCTGGATCTTCCATTCAGGGAGAGTAGGGGGATCTTTAGACTTTATTGAGAGCCTTTCAGCTTGTCATTGTTGCCTGTCGTCTTTCAGCAATAAACACACTTTAATTGTCTATCTGCATAATTTCCGTTCAGTCACATGTGACACAGCAAATCAATCAGTGTGTCAGACCGAAAGTATTTCAATGTAAGTTATTATTACATCATTTCCATTTTTCTCATCAACATTTAGGCTACATAATTATCTCACTATCACTCGTCTGCTGACGGTGACGGATATACTGTGTATGTGCATGCATGACTAATGTATATTATTAGTATCCTGATATCATCATGATTCTTACAGTAGACTCCTTGCATACCGTCAATTGGTATATGTTACCTGAGGGACGGACAAAAAGGTGGTTGGTATGACCTAAAAGCATATAAGAAAGGAGGTGCTGCTGCTAGCATGGCTCAAAACAACAGCAGTATAGTGCTATACAATCATGTACCTTTTTCAACAAAAGAATGTTTTTGAATATGATGAAAGGAATATTATACTGTTTATGTTCATTTATGTTTATATAAATAACAACTAATTTGTTCTCTTCAGCACATCCTCATCAAATCACCAATCTCTTTAAGGTCAAAGCGGTGGCTTTCAGCCAGTGAATGCCTCACTGCTCTACTCATGATATGACAGCATCTATAAGCAGGACCCATCAGCTGTGTTCTCCAACTGTAAGGGGCCTCCTATTTCTCTGGTAGTCCAGCACCAGCTCTTTGGTCTTGCTGATACTGAGCTGAAAATAACATTACTTTACTACTTTTTTTAAAGAGAGAAGTAATTAAAATGACATTATTGTCAAGAAGCCCAAAGGACAAACTAAGGCAAGTTGGTTAAATCAATGGATGTAAAAAGGTACTTTAAAATTAGATATGACATGCATAAATGAGTCATAATGCAGAGGCCACAGTGATGGCTGGCAGTAATGTATGCATTATGCAAGAATCTCATTACTTAAGCAGGGCTGGATTGAGCTTCCTTTTGTGACACTGATCTCAATCGACATGAATAAGATTTAAATGCCATCACGATAACCTAAGCCCCTCACAGCACTATCAGCATTTAATAGAAAAACATCCAACTGCCTCATCATGTGCCACTGATGCCCCTCACCAAGACCCATTTAGAAACAGGTCGTACACATGAAGCAGGAATGGAAAACGGTGGGGTCAAGGCAGCCAGAACAAAAATCTGTAAACAGGATTGGAGTAACAATTCTGTGAGTATGAGTTATGTGGAATTATCAGCAATTGGTTGCCCATCAGAGTCAGCCACTGTGTGGGTACCTGTGTTACAGCTAGACTATTGTCTCTCCTATGAGAAGTTGTAGTTGTATTTGTGGGAAGTGTAGAGTGGTTAAATTTAATTTTATTCATATAGCCCAAAATCACTAATTTGCCTCAAATGGCTTTACAGTAAACAACACCCTCTATTTTTAGTTAAGTTAGCTTTAAGGTTAAAGTACTGTATCTGGAGATACTTGGAATATAGCACAGTTAGGCATATGTTGTTCTTTTACTGCCACGGAAGAGAAATAACCCAGCTATGTTACTGTTATGAGCCAGGCTGAATAATTTTAGAACCAGAGGTTAGATAAACTCTCATGCTCACAATTTGATTCCGCTCAGGGTGAAATTTGAAAATCAGAGTGGATCATGATCTAATAAAATCACTAACAATGCCTTCATCAATCTGATTTTATATTGAGCAGATAACTTTTTTTCTTTGTCTTAGTTCAGCTGCTTTTGTACATGCAAGCATCCCAAAAAGAACCCAGTCTGCAAGTTTCATCCACTGGCTGGCAGACTTTTGAGGTGAAAACTTCTTGCACTAGCACATTATGCACTCAGCTGTTGACATACGTGTTGGCATGAGTAGTACTGTTTTACTGAATTATGTGTGTGAAGAGTGATAATTATTCTGTATGTATGTATACTACAAGAAAAAAAAAATCAGGTGTAGTTACACTTTAAAGCAAATTGTTTTTTTTAACCATGACCACGATCTTTCCCTAGCCTTAACCATTAAAGTTTAGGTGCCTAAATCTTAACCATAGAAGTAATTTAGGCATGATAATTGTCTAAAACACCCAAAATAGTTTTGTCTCTTCAATGAAATGATAATGAGGAGAAGCACAAAACACCTGTGATGAAAAGCACAGTGACTACCAGCTCTGGTCTCCCCTACATGAGCTGTGGAGTTCAGCTCTAAGATTAAAATAACTGCCATCATGTGTTCCAAATTTAATGTGTGATATAGTTTAGGTCTGGTTTCAGCAGATCAACCTAACCTAATTCCAAAACCTGACCATGTTTCATATGTGTTTCTTAGTGTAACCTGGGTGAAACATGTTAATTAATCCAAATATCGAAGTGTGTGTGTGTGCTGCTCATCACCGTCCTAGCAGCTGGCTCGAATGTAATTGCTTCCATCTTGCAGCTGAAATGAGAGGCTGCTTCTACAAGATTCCTCTCCATCCACAAGCACGCTGCAGAACAGAGCAGGCAGGAATGAATGCAGAATGCACATCTTCGAAAATTGAGGAGTCATCACAAATAATCTATCAGTGTGTGAGAGAGGAGGGTGTGTTTATGTGATTGTTGTGCATTTGCACTGACACCTAAGAAAATACAGTGCTATTTCATGAGTTGTATATCATGTGGCAGGGACAGGAATTAATTTGGCCACAGGTAAATCAAGGAAAGTGGTCCTCAGATACGTCAATAGCCAGACCTCTGCATTAGTTTCAGTCAATGACAGCTTGCGTCTTCTGCTTCTGCCCAGTCAACACTTCAGATAGTGTGATCAGAGCCAGCACTACAGGTGTAATTAACAGCAATAATAAAAAAAAAACGTATGAAATAAGATTAATGAGGATTATTGAGCCAAAATATATGGTGACGGACACAGAAAGGACAAAAGGCAGAGAGGTTTAATGATATTACTGGTTGAGATACTTTGTATTTTGTGTCTGTCAATTTTGGAGGTGAATGCAGATTGCATTCTAATGTATATGACTCTCACAATCTTCCTCCACCCAAAACACCCAGGGTACTTAATTAATGTGCCGAATATACTAAAATTTATGGGGACAAAAATAGATGGAATAGATTAAATATTGCATGTAGCCAGATCTAAAGTTTTACTGAAGTCAAAAAAATCTAAACCCATAGCAGGGTTCTCTTTTTTGGACATCACTACTGCTGAAAAAAGACCAATTGTAGAGAACATTTGCATAATTTCTGACAATTACGTTCATCTGAAACAGCGAAAATTGACCAGTGTCCTGCAATTCTGAGGATCCCAACAATCCAGTTATTATGGTAAAATGAGATGGAAGGCCAGCTGAAGAGCCGATGGGTATAGTGCATTTTGAACTTGCATCAGTAGCCTGTAAAATCATACATCATAACAACATACAGCGTAACAACATAACATCCACTACAATACCCCTGCAATGAATTCTATATTGTGAAGCTTATAATGGAAAGGCATAGCTTGGGAACCTGAGAATCTGCTGAGCTCATGTTTTATTTGCTCTGGCAGATACGTCTGGCACCCATCCTATTCAGACAGATTTCCACCCAAAGTGGATCCGGTCAAGATTCTGTTACTGCATTGCCTAGTTCCTGCCTCAAATGTTTTCAGAAACACATTTCAGTGTAGTGTTTAGCTGTAATTTGAGAAAGTTTGTGACCAAGCCACCATTTTCTTCCTGCTTGAAAATGGACCAAGCACTACCCCAACTTGCATGTCTCGCTCAGCGCTACGTGACACGTTTCATTGCTCTGATTGTAGGTGTATCCAGTTGCGTCCAGAGGCATTTTGGTCTGCACCTGTTTATAATGCTCCTTGGACATCGAAAATGAGAGGTTCCAGACCAATACACATTTGCGAATTAGTCTGGCGATGCTAGGCTTGGAAAGACAGAATCTCAGTCTTTTTAACACTCTCAAAGAATAACTGCCATCATGTCATGTCACAATAATGGTGCTGCTACAGTATTAATAATGTATAGTAATAAGACTGTTCTCCCCAGATAAAAACAATAGCCTGTTGTGTCTGTTCAAATGCTCAAAATGACCCAGGCCTGTTGCTGTATTACTTTACATCTGACTAGCTTAGCTGTGGTTTAGATCAGGTTCAGCTAAACCAGAATTTGCAGGGGTTTAAAATGCTGCTACATAAGAAGTTGGACCTTTTCTTTGATATATACACTGCAGGTGTCTGGGGAAGAATACATCACATCTGCACCTGAAATACTGACACAATCCCACAGTGACTTGTTGCATGTTTTCATCAAATATTGTGATCATTTGCTCCAGTCGTAGACTTCTTCAACAAGGAGACACTATAATGTGGCATTTCATTGCAGGGGTTCACATTTAAGGTGTGTTGAATGATTCACGATGTTACAACACAGACAGGCAGGGGACACCGAGATGGACCAGAATGTTCTTTATTGAATGACAGCCTGAGATAGAGGGTATGGAGAGAGGGAAGTCTTTAGGAGGGAGATCACTGGAGGCAGACAGGAGAAACGCTGGAGACAGGAGATGTAGGTAATATGCCAAGTGACAGAGAGTCCTGGATTCAAATGAGGTCGGACACATACTGAGGTGAGTGCAGGTCTTTTATGCTGGCTGTGATTGGAACTAATGAGGAGCAGGAGTGTAATTGGGAGCAGGTGTGGGTGATTGGTGGCTGGTGAAGCCTGGTGTATCTGTGACAGTATCCCCCCCGTCCACGGCCAGCTCCCAAGGGCCAAAAAAACCCCCCACCAATATGGTGGTCGTCCTCCACCACGGGGAACGGCTGATCCGGGAGACCGGCCGGAGCCTGGGCAGGTGTGGGGCTGGGAGGCCTCGGATGGACGACCAGGAACTTGGATCTATGTGGATCGGGGAGTCTCGGGCTGACGTCATAAAGCCGAAACCGGGGTGGAGCTGAGGACCTCCGGCGGATGACCCGGGGACTGACCTGGCGCGGGGCTGGGGACCTCCGGTGGACAACCTGGGGACTGACCTCGTCAGGAGCTGGGGACCTCGGGCGGACGGCCCAGGGACTGGACACGCGAGGTGCAGGGGACCCCGGGTGGATGGCCTAGGGGCTTGATAGGGTCGCAGCTGCAATCATGCATCTTGCAGATTAAGTTCAACCCCATCTGGAGGCCTGGTGGAATGCCAGGCGGGAGGTCACCTGAGGCCGGCAGCCTGGAAGGGCTGGAAGCGGGGAGCTGCAGAAAGTGATGACTGCTGCAATCCAGCAGGGACTGGAGGAGGCTGCAGCGATCCAGCAGAGACTGGAGGAGGCTGCTGCGCTGGGACTGGTGGCGGCTTCGGTGAGCAACTGGGAGGCAGAGCAGGTGAGCAGCTGGGGAGCGGAGAAGTCGAGGAACTGGGAGGCAGAGATTCGGTGTAGGCAAGTAGTGGGAGGACAGGCTGAGGAAGGGTCGGTAGAGGTGTGGACTGAGGGCTGGTTGACCAATTGGTGACTGGCGGGCCAAACTCCCTCCTGAGGAGTGTTACGAACCGGCCCAAAGAGTTGAGGGCTGCCTCGTCTCGCGCCCATAGGGATCCCGCCCAGCTCAGTGCCGGGCCGACTAGCCGGAGAAGTACGAAGTCTACCCTGGAACGTTCAGTCGGAAACTGGGGTGAAGAGATACCGCTGGACCAGACTCTCCAGGTCCAGGAAGGGGCCATCAGGACTCTGGGCTGTCATCCCTACGGTATGGTCCGACCTTCTGTTACAACACAGACAGGCAGGGGACACAGATGGACCAGAATATTCTTTATTGAATGACAGCCCGAGATAGAGGGTATGGAGAGAGGGAAGTCTATAGGAGGGAGATCACTGGAGGCAGGCGGGGAGATCACTGGAGGCAGGCGGGGAGATCACTGGAGGCAGACAGGAGAAACGCTGGAGACAAGGGAAACGCTGGAGACAGGAGATAGAGGTAATATGTCAAGTGACATAGAGAGTCCTGGATTCAAACAAGGTCGGACACATACTGAGGTGAGTGCAGGTCTTTTATGCTGGCTGTGATTGGAACTAATGAGGAGCAGGAGTGTAATTGCTAGCAGGTGTGGGTGATTGGTGGCTGGTGAAGACTGGTGTATCTGTGACACACGACATCAACAAATGCATTGAGTAACATGCAAGAAAACATTCTACCTTAAAAGTTGCCAGAAGACCCAGTAGCCTTTGAGCGGTACTCTATTGTTAGCTAACGTTAACTAGTAAAGGCAGCAAAATATCTGTTCATTCATCATTCAGTCTTCTGATGGTTCCTTTATTTGTGATGTATTTGTAAAGAAACATTACAAAGCCAGCCTGTTAAACTTGGTCAGCTTGTGCTGCGTCCACAATGCCTGCAGGAAATGAAAGCTTGCTTAGCTTCATTTTCATAGCCTAGCCTATTAGATGAGCTTACCTCTGCATGCACTGCAACTTCTCCTCAGAATGGATGTTTCCAATGCGGCTTCATTTGCTCGGCACAGGTAAGTAAATGAAAGCTTTCAAAACACAAACTACTTGTGTTTATTTGCCTACATTGCTTAAAAGTGGCATCTAGCGGTAAAATTGCAGTTTGCAACCATTTGAATACTGCTTGCATCACCCTCGCGTTCCAAGTGTGTATGAGAAAACTAAATTGGCCACAAAACGGCCCTATCTAAAGCCAGTGTTTGGTTTGTCTGTTATGGGCTACTGTAGAAACATGATGGTGCAACATGGTGACCTCCGTGGAAGGGGACCCGCTCCCTATATAGATAAAAACGGCTTATTCTAAAAGTTAATGAAAACACAACAATTCATATTTTCAGGTGATTATACATTAATTAAAAACATACTAAATATTATATTCCATTTTTGCCAATAGCTCCTCCTAAATGTTACACACTGGATCTTTAATGCCACGCTAATTACAACCTACTGTATCCATGGTATCCTCTAATACTAACATGCCTTAGCTAGATGTTTGGCTGATTGCCGCGTAATATTCTCACCATGATGAAACTATTCATAAAGTCAGTCTAACATTTGATATAGATGTGGTCAGTTATAGTTGACTAATGTATGTAAACTTGCCACTGTAGGAACAGTGGTTACATAACCTTTGAAAACGAGCCACTACTTAACTGTGTGGGTGCCTGGTGCGATCCGGTACAAATAGCACTACACCTATTGTGTGTATGAGAGAGAGTCAGTATTTAAATATAAAATAGTGAATTGCTTAAATATTGTAGATATTGTTTTATTTTTCACATGCAGTTTGGGTGGCTGGTGGACAAAAAGTCAATTTCCAACCCTGATTGTAATCAGTGCAACTTGTCTGAGATCAGTTGTGTAGCTTGTACACCCTCACATTAACGTGACAACAGTGTTGCACTAAGATATGTGTGAGCAGCACATAAATTCTCAAACTTTAAAAATGTATCTGGCTTTAGTTTGACATGTTGGTGTTGCATCCTCCCCTCCTTGAACCGCCACCTTAACGTGGTGGAGGGGTTTGAGTACCCGAATGACCCTGGGAGCTATGTTGCCTGGGGCTGTATGCCCCTGGTAGGGTCACCCATGGCAAACAGGTCCAGGGTGACGGGTCAGACCAAGAGCGGTTCAGAAGACCCTTATGGATTATTTAAAATCAAGGCCAGTTACGTCGCCCGGATTGGCGCTACCGGGCCCCACCCTGGAGCCAGGCCTGGGGTGGGTGCCCGACGGCGAGCGCCTGGTGGCCGGGCCTTTCCCACGGGCCCGGCCGGGCACAGCCCGAAGGAGCGACGTGGGGCCGTCCTCCCGTGGACCCACCACCCGCAGGAGGATCCGTAAGGGGCCGGTGCAGAGAGATCTGGGCGGCAGTCGAAGGCAGGGGCTTCGGCGACCAGATCTCCGGACACAGAAACTGGCTCTAGGGACATGGAATGTCACTTCGCTGGGGAAGGAGCCTGAGCTTGTGCGGGAGGTTGAGCGTTACCGGCTAGATATAGTCGGCCTCGCCTCCACGCACAGCCTGGGCTCTGGAACCCGTCTCCTCGAGAGGGGCTGGACGCTCCATTTCTCTGGCGTTGCCGGCGGGGAGAGGCGGCGGGCTGGTGTGGGCCTGCTCATAGCCCCACAGCTCAGCCGTCCACGTGTTGGAGTTTACCCCAGTGAACGAGAGGGTCGCGCCCCTCCGCCTCCGGGTGGGGACAGGTCTCTCACTGTTGTGGCGGCCTACGGGCCGAACAGCAGTGCAGAGTACCAGGCCTTCTTGGAGTCCCTGGGAGGGGTACTAGACAGTGCACCACCCGGGACTCCGTTGTTCTACTGGGGACTTCAACGCCCACGTGGGCAACGACAGTGACACCTGGAGAGGGGTAATCGGAAGGAACGGCCCCTGATCTGAACCCGAGCGGTGTTCAGTTGTTGGACTTCTGTGCTAGTTACAGTTTGTCCATAACTAACACCATGTTCAAGCACAAGGGTGTCCATCAGTGCACGTGGCACCAGGACACCTAGGCGGAGGTCGATGATCGACTTTGTTGTCGTATCATCTGACCTCCGCCGCGCGTCTTGGACACTCAGGTGAAGAGAGGGGCGGAGCTGTCAACCGATCACCACCTGGTGGTGAGTTGGATCCGCTGGCGGGGAGGAAGCCGGACAGACTTGGCAGGCCCAAGCGTATCGTGAGGGTCTGCTGGGAACGCCTGGCGGAGCCCTCTGTCAGCAGGGTCTACAACTCACACCTCCGGGAGAGCTTCTCCCAGATCCCGGGAGGTTGGGGACATTGAGTCCGAGTGGACCATGTTTTCCACCTCCATTGTCGATGCGGCGCTCGTAGCTGTGGTCGCAAGGTTTCTGGTGCCTGTCGCGCGGCAATCCCGAACACGGTGGTGGACGCCGGAAGTAAGGGATGCCGTCAGGCTGAAGAAGGAGTCCTATCGGGCCTTGTTGGCTCGTGGGACTCCCGAGGCAGCTGACAGGTACCGGCAGGCTAAGCGTGCTGCAGCCCGTGCGGTCACAGAGGCAAAAACTCAGGACTGGGAGAGGTTCGGAGAGGCCATGGAGGAGGACTATCGGTCGGCCTCAAAGAAATTCTGGCAAACCGTCCGACGGCTCAGGAGGGGGAAGCAGTTCTTCACCAACACCTTGTACGGTGCGGGTGGAGAGCTGTTGACCTCGACTGGGGATGTTGTCGGACGGTGGAAGGAATACTTTGAGGATCTCCTCAATCCCGCTGTCACGTCTTCCGAAGAGGAAGCGGAGGCTGGGGACCCAGAGGCGGACTCATCCATCACCCTGGCCGAAGTCACTGAGGTTGTTGGCAAGCTCCTTGGTGGCAAGGCTTCGGGGTGGATGAGATCCGTCCTGAGTATCTTAAGTCTCTGGATGTTGTGGGACTGTCTTGGCTGACACGTCTCTGCAACATCGCGTGGCGGTCTGGGACAGTGCCTCTGGACTGGCAGACCGGGGTGGTGGTCCCTCTGTATAAGAAGGGGGACCGGAGGGTGTGTTCCAATCACAGAGGGATCACACTTCTCAGCCTCCCCGGTAAGGTCTATTCCAGGGTACTGGAGAGGAGAATTCGTCCGATAGTCGAACCTCGGATTCAGGAGGAGCAGAGTGGTTTTCGCCCCGGTCGTGGAACACTGGACCAGCTCTATACTCTCCATCGGGTGCTCGAGGGTTCATGGGAGTTTGCCCAACCAGTCCACATGTGCTTTGTGGATCTGGAGAAGGCATTCGACCGTGTGCCCCGGGCGCTTTGTGGGGAGTGCTCTGGGAGTATGGGGTCCGGGGCCCGGGGCCCTTTGCTAAGGGCTGTCCGGTCCCTGTATAACCGGAGCAGGAGCTGTGTTCGCATTGCCGGCAGTAAGTCAGACCTGTTCCCGGTGCATGTTGGACTCCGCCAGGGCTGCCCTTTGTCACCGGTTCTGTTCATAATTTATATGGACAGAATTTCTAGGCGCAGTCAGGGGCCGGAGGGTGTCCGGTTTGGGAACCACAGGATCTCATCTCTGCTGTTTGCAGATGATGTCGTTCTGATGGCTTCTTCAAACCAGGACCTGCAGCATGCACTGGGACGGTTTGCAGCCGAGTGTGAAGCAGCTGGGATGAGAATCAGCTCTTCCAAATCTGAGGCCATGGTTCTTGACCGGAAAAAGGTGGTTTGCTCTCTTCGCGTGGGTGGGGAGTCCTTGCCCCAAGTGGAGGAGTTTAAGTATCTCGGGGTCTTGTTCACGAGTGAGGGACGGAGGGAGCGTGAGATTGACAGGCGGATCGGTGCAGCGCCTGCAGTGATGCGGGCGCTGTATCGGACCGTTGTGGTAAAGAAGGAGCTGAGTCGAAAGACAAAGCTCTCGATTTATCGGGTCAATCCACGCCCTGCCCTCACCTATGGTCATGAGCTTTGGGTAGTGACCGAAAGGACAAGATCGCGGATACAAGCGGCCGAAATGGGCTTCCTCCGCCGAGTGGCTGGGCGCTCCCTTAGAGATAGGGTGAGGAGCTCAGTCACACGGGGAGCTCGAGTAGAGCCGCTGCTCCTCCACGCCGAGAGGAGCCAGCTGAGGTGGCTAGGGCATCTGATCCGGATGCCTCCTGGACGCCTCCCTCGGGAGGTGTTCTGGGCATGTCCCACCGGGAGGCGGCCCCGGGGAAGACCCAGAGGAGCTGGAGGAAGTGTCTGGGGCGAAGGAAGTCTGGGAGTCCCTGCTTAGACTGCTGCCCCCGCGACCCGGCCCCGGATAAGCGGAAGAAGATGGATGGATGGATGGATGGTGTTGCATCCTTAAGATCATAAATGAACTGTTGGGCTCCTATTCCTCCCTCTCTCTGTGCATTGTTTAAATTATTCCTGGAACACTACCTGACGCCTAGTTTGCTGTGTGGTAATTTAATTAAACATAGATTAATTTAGAAATATGAAGCATGTAAGCTCAATATCAGCTGAAACCTGTAGGGTTTTTGGTTGCCCTTGGTGTGCTGGGGCATAGGGCATTTAATAGCCCAGTGCCGAAACCAGTACCCTTAAAGTGATACAGATAGAGTACTTCATTCGATGCCATCACGTAAATGGAGGCATTCAGTTGCCACTACTCCTGCCCATCCTGATGATTTTTACACAAATACATTTTGAAAGTGTTCTTTAATTAAATTTTAATGCACAAGGTATGTGTAGCCTATATACACACAGCGAGCCAGCACAACAGACCAGCCTTGTTTCTGTTTAACAGCCTTAAATAATGGTAACACAATAACGTTAATTGTGAAGGACTGAGTTAACAGTTTGAGTCAAGCATAGAGGTTGTATTAGGCTATGTGTAGCTTTGGTCGTGTCTGTTTTACAAACCAACCAAAATAAAATAAATAAATAAACCAATCCAGTGGTGCTGCTGATACAGTGGATTGTGAGCTGAAGTTTCTCCGGTAAACACTCCAATCTCTTCGGCTGTTGCAATCTCTCCTGCTGGGCTTGCCTGCATCTCCTCTAATGGTCACTTATCCTCCAGAGCCCACTTCGCTGCCAGAGTGTGTCTGAGTTAGGCAGAGCGGACAGGTTGGGTGTCCACAGGGCAGCCTGCCACACACTGGCACACTCCACACCCTGGTCCGGAGCTGAGTCCAGCCCGTTGGAGAACGAGGACAAGAAGTGCTCTGCGTGTGGAGAGGCAGCCCGCTGTATGTAGCTGCAGTAGTGGGCCAATCACACTTTGTATTAAATCAAAGAACGCTTGCGGTGATTGGCTGCGAGCACAATCAAACAAATAGTTGTTTTTTTTCTAGATCTGGGCATCAAATGCAGATATCGTTTGACTTGCTGGTGAGGTTCAATGATTTAATAAAGAACACAGGGCTTACACAAATAATCAGGCAGGCAGTGGTCAAAACCAGGGGAGCAGTCCAAACAAGCCAACGTAAACCCAGGGAACAGGCAAAATAATACAATTCCAAAACGATCAGTCAGAAAGTCCAAACACAAAAAACACTAGACTGGGCATCAAGGACGAGGACAAACTGGCCACAAGACAAGGGAAACACACCAACTAAATACTCTAGTGAGGGGACGATAACAAGACACAGGTGAAACTAATCAGGGTGGGGCAAACAATCAAAACTGGAGCGAAAAAGCACAAAGGCGGGAAGTGAAGCTACACATGAGGAGAGGTGAGTATACAAAATAAAACAGGAAATGAGTAAACTCAAAACTGCCAAAATATGACCGTAATTGCAGTCTCCGATTACCTTTGTAACCTGATTTCTTGAGTGCATGTAAACATACTGATTGTTTGATCATCGCAAAATCTCTCAAGGAGGTCAAATGTGTGTCACCGGAGATCACTGTTCACATCTGTGATGTTTTCCTAACATTAACCATGACCACAATCTTCCCCTAATCTTAACTGAATAGTTTTAGATGAGTAAACATAACCAAGCCTTAACTTCTGTTTAGAGGTGGTGGATCAGAAAACACTCATATGCTTTGTTTGTTGTTAAGACATGATCACTTGTTGATCGCATGAGACTACACCGCAATATATCATGATATATATTGTTTTTCCAAACTCTTGTACATGCTATCAAGGCTTATATATACAGTGGTGTTGGACAATTCAGCAAAATCTTGGATTACATTCAATGACAATGTTTTTGAACATTGGCATGGATAAAGCATGCACTTGTATAGGAATGTATAAATAGAGACTGGACTGTGTAATCACAACACCACAGGTCTTATCCAGCCTACAACTTTTTTGACATGCCATCACCACCTCCAGTTTCTCTCTCTCTCCACTATCTGTCTGTCCAATGAAGCTGGAAGCTCTTCAAAAGGCAAATGGGCATTAAAAAGCTATCCCAGCTCTGCAGAATGCAGATGGTCTCTTATTGTGTGTTTGGAATTGTTAGGCTTAAATAGTGATTGCTGTTTGTCTACCGCAAAGTGCCGGATTAAACTATAGGATCAACCAGGGTGCCATTTTGGCACAGCCTGAGGCTTTTATCTTTGTGCCTTTTGTCCCACTTCATCAGCGGTTGCCAGTTCACACACTGTGCCAGTGACTGCAGAGCTTTTATAGCCCGCTAAACAGGTTGTGGGAAATATATTAACAGGCAACAGGGAAGTTTTTGGGACAGAATAAAGAGCATGCCTGAGATTTTTTTCATTGCCACTGTGTGGGTATAACGTTATTTGGTTTGATAAAATTGATAAAAACTGACATTTCTAACACATATAACCAAGTAATAAGCAGACTGTATGGGTGTTACCTTCATTTTGCAGAGTTTGTACCATATTTGCTGCTGCAGAACAATGACAGAAAATCAATATTTGGTCGGTTGCCTTATTAGAAAGTGGTGCCGTTTTATATTACATACTTAAATGTTTTGATTTGATGTATAAAATATTTATTTATAGTGTGTTTTCCAAATTGTTGCCACTTTTTCCAGCCATAAGTAGCCCTTACTTTTCCATACAATATGGTGTCCATGAACACCTCAATTTTAGTATGCATGCTGAATTATTTAATTAAAGTAATCCTTGATGTGTCTCCTGTGACCACAGGCTTAGAAATCTATATTTTGTTTTTATGCATTAAATCCCCATGTTCTGTTTATTAACCACTACAAAATCTGTGGAGTACAACTATAAGGAGAGGTCATCCAGAGAGGTTCTGGCATCCTCAGTGCGTCAGAATGTCCCATTCAACTCCTGTCAGTGAACACCTGTGCTCACTGTGCAGTATTGTTGACTTGGGTGGCCTCTAGATGTATCTGCTTCTTGTTGTCGGGATATTATGCTGGCACACCTCTACTCATTATGTTATTTCATCACACCATAAGCAATGTGTAATCAAGTTTGTCACATCACAGATGCCATCATTTACATTACAGAGGACAACGCTCATAAAACTGCCACTGCCCAGAGGGCATGTGCAAAACCACACTGCTGTAGGACGTGCATTAGAGTGTCTCTCTAGCTGAGCCTAGCTGACTGCAAAAATATATCAGATTGTAAGACATGGTCCCTTTTGAAAATATATTGGACCTAATGCTTCAAATTGTAAAATCAAAGACTAAGTTTTGAATTGTGTGAAGCCCTAGGAATGTCCTTCATAGTTCTACAGGTGTTAGGCTACAGGTTTTCTTGTTTTGTTTTTTCCATTATATTTATTATATAGTAGAGAGAGATGAAAGGACACAAGAGCAAGATATGAGCAATACAGGTCCCTGTCTGAAATCGAACTAGGGACGTTGTGGTTCATGGTGGCTCTGTCAGACTGTTCTTTGTGGCCACTGAGACCGAAAACAGCCCATCGTTAAATAAAAGCAAGTGGGGGCGTGTTGCTGCAGGTACCACTGAGATGATGGAATATGATCCAGCAAGACTGATTTGATGAATAAATTCATAAATTTGATGGCTTATCAGTCACCACAACACTGCAAAGAAAGCGTTATATAATACTCAGACAGGATTTACCAGCTCTGTAAAGTTACCGCTGCAGCAAACATTTTGTCTTTCCTTGTGACAACTGCCAATTAAACAGCAGAAATACAGCATTCACCTTTAAAAAGTAATCAACTTGGAATGTGTGTGCACATATATGAATGGCCAATCAGCACGCTAACATGCACAGTGAAAATGTTAGCATGCTTACATTAAATAACAAAAATAATACCATGTTTACCATCTTAGTTTCACCTGTTATTATGCTAGCATTAGGTAAGTAGCACTAAACACAGAGTACAGCTGAGGCTGATGGGAATGTCATTCATTTTGCAGGTATCTGGTCACAAACCAAAGTATTGGACAAATAAAAATGTTTACCTAATGATGGCGCTAGATGGAAAGTCAGAGGATTACCAATGTTATTAGGAGCCAATCCATCTTGTAGATATGGAGATATTTTACTGGATGAGTGAATCAGCTGGTGACACTAGACTGCAATGAAACCAAAAGCAGATTACGTTTTTTCCCACATTCACTCACTTGCTCTCTTGATCACACCTTTCTCGCTCTTGCTCATTAACTCATGTTCTCAGCTCATTGGCACACTCTATTTCTCTCTTTATCTTACTTTAAGACTAATCAGGAGGCAGACTACATAACTCTGTTTTTAACATCAATAAACATTTTAAGCAATGTGCATCCTTCTTCTAGTATTAATACTAGTGGCACCCAGTAGGGGCAGATGTAGTGATTTCTCTAATTGAGAATGTTGGTATTAGCAGTGTTAAAAGAAGTACTGGGATATTTTATTCACATAAATACCGCTACAGAAGTATTATCAACCAAATGTACGTATATTAACTTAAAGTATCTTCAAGGTGGAGCTCATTTTTATTTTTTTTTATATACTGGGGGATACTTTTCTCTATAATAATCAGATTTTATTTGTCGATTTTGTGTTTAAAATCTTAATCTGCAAAGTAACCAGTAACAAACCGTCAGCTAAATGCAGTAGAATAACAAGTAAAAGGTTTCCCTCTGAAATAGAAGGGACTAAATCCCTCATAGAAATGGAGTCGAAGTTGCATAAAATTGTGTAGTCTATTTAAAAAACGTTTAAGAAGCAATTAAATAGGATTTTCTTTAAGTCATGCTTACATAATAAATAATCAAATTATGTTTTACTCGTCAGTGTTCTATACTAAAACTGTATATTAAAGTATTTAAAACTGAAGTTGTCTCTTGAAGTAGTCTTTCAAAACCCAATGAAGGTCATTTGTCACATGCAAATTAAAGACACAGTTAACACACACCTCAGACAAGTCACCACATACACACAAACATGTTGTACACACAGGCAAGAGATAGAAACACAAAAGCAATTGTTGAGAAGTTTAAAATGTCACCTGTAAATGGCAAATCAATTTGGGACCAGACATTTAAAAAAAACACAGTGTCACCCCGCAAATGCTGAGAAGTACATCTTTTCTTGCTGCCCTTTTCCAATTATCACAGTGCTGCAGGGTTCTTTACATGAGGGTTACTCTGGGAAAACAAGTATTTAACTGAAACACAACTAGAACTATGTGTTACAGGACAGTTAACTTTTGCAAAATGTATTAAATTGACATAAACATTATGAGACTAGTTATATCTTGCAGGCTCCTTCACTTTCATCCAGGTTTATTTCACATTTTGTGAAATATGCTTATTTGCATATTCGTGAGTGAGATGAGAAGATTGATATTGTGTTGGTGTCATTTAATGTAGTTCAACACCCCATTGTGGACGAGTGTGGAAAAAGCCTCTAGTTAGCAGCAAGGTGGCTTTAACAAGCATACAGTTCATAACTTTTCTTTCCTTGGTGAAGTTTGGATTACATATGGCTGTAAGTACTGCAAATATGTTATATTATGTCTGCAACACATTTGCAAGGTTAATTTTATCGAATGTATACTGTTTCTAGTTTTTATGGAGAATCGTTGAATGCTTCAATTAAGTTAAGACCTAACAGGGTGTGTAAATTGACCAGCTTCAAATCAGCTGCAATATTTTACATTTTTGCTTTGGTTTGTTTGTTTAGATAAGTTTGAATGCTCACCAACATGCAATACTGTTTATTGTGACATATATACTACTATGTATGCTTGTAAGGAAATATTACATAGTGCTGAGTGTATAGTAGTAGAGTATTGTAAAAATAGCAACATTTAAATGTACGATTGGAATGTATTTATGTAAAATTCTTTCTACTGTATTACTCTGTTTCAGTTTTACAGTTTGTTCATTCCAGCCTCGGATCTTTATTGGACTCTGTTAGCTTTCTGTCTAGTCTAATAATGGGACGTTACATGACGACAGAATATATATCAATCTCATGATGTCTGTGTATTAAGTACGGAGTTGGAGTCAGGACATGTTTAGCCTAGCTTATTCTAAAGAATGGAAGTGGCGACAAGAATTCAGTAAACTGTACTGCACCCGACTGTTGTTCACCAAGAAATAGTTCCAGCATGTAACTCCCTCTAAAACTACAAACTGTTGTTTTTACATTTATGTCTATGTACAGATTATACAAATAAGATACAACATGTTAATTGGTGAGATTTAGAGGTATTGTTAGGTGTATTTTTTACCTTTGGATATAGCCAAGCTGCTTCCAGTCTTTGTTTTGTTTTTAGGGGCTGGGCAGCTAGGCTGCCAGACACTCCTGGAATTGCCAAGGTTATTAGAGGCTGGGCAGCTCTGCTGCCGTCCCTCTTGGAATTGCCAATGTTCTTCTTCTTCTTCTTCTTCTTGAGATCTCTTAACGGCCAAGAACAAGAGGAATGACTACAGCAAGAAAAAACTGTTTCAATGTAGGCCCACATATGGGCACATGACTATTATGATGCTTTCATTAGATCAAACCTGCAAAACTAAGGACAATCCCTTCAGCCTCATCTGTACCTGTATTGTTTGCATGTTGGCTAGCATGCTAACATTCTAAGCTGAAATGGTAACAGTAGTTAACATAACCTGCTAAACATGGTAACTGTGAGCCAAGGGCACCGGATTCATTTCAGAAGTGGAGGGGCCAAAAAGTGTGTGTGTGTGTTTGTGTGACTTCACATGAAGTAGCAAAAAAAAGCAACGTAACTGTCCCTGAATAATACAAACTCAAACATTGCTCCAGCATGTGTACAATAGATGCTAGCCAAATTACTCATGGAATGTGCCAACGCCAAGTTCAACAGGCTAACCTGCAAAATAAACAGTAAAGCAACATAAAAATGGCAAAACGTATAGGCCAAGTTTGAAATCGGTATTGATCCATCCTTGAGCTTCAGTTTTCAAGCAAATCCTGGTTTGTTAGTTACTGGCCCTCAATAAGAAAACAGTCCGAAGTTAAATCGTTAGTGCACACATTTACCAGTTATTCAGTTGTTGTGGGGATATTTCCATCAAAAATAAAGTTAACCAGTGGGTCTGCACTTCCTCGGATGATGGGATGAGATGAAGACTTGTGTTGATTCTTGTAGCCAACAATAGAGAAATTGGCATGCTTTGCTCGCTTCCATATATTTGTGTTACACAATGGCAGAAAGTGAAGTAGAGTCACTATGTATTCACTCAGTTTGATTGGATTAAAATGTAAATATTCTTTCTGTTTTAGGTTTGCCTGCTTTATTTTACGTAATGTCTTAGAGTGGACCAGAATGATAATAACAGCCAGAGAGGACGAGACAGTTTCCCAGAGCCAGCAAACCACCTCCAGACAGTGATACTCAAAACTATCCTGCTACTATAGCAAACATCACAACAGCATATCTTGGCAAACTAGAAAATGAGCCGAATGTCTGTAGTAATTCAACATTACCTGACACACAAATCATGGCTAGAATGGCTGGAATAGTGTTGTGTGGCTCTGGCCAAGCAACTTTGTTTATTTCCCATTTATAGAGCCAGGACTGTGTACAAACACAGTTTTTTTCAACACACAGAACGGACAGCTAGCAGACTATGAGGAGATATTTGCTGAATTTGACAAAAAGACGTGTATTAGATTAGAATCGCACACCCCACCTTTAAAAAGAATGTGGGACAGGGACATAAAGTGGAGGGACCAATGGCTCGTTGGACCCCCTACATCTGGACAGACTAATATTTACTTCACAGTGGCATCAAATTGGGAATTTAACATGGTATATCAGTTACCTCAATACCAGCCATCAAAGCCGCAAAGACCGCACCCATGACACCGATCCATAGCGGTGCCATCAGCCAAAACCCATCGTTTCCTGCTGTTTCTACCCCCCCATCCCCATAACCATATGTAGCTTGTGTTTCTCATCCCACCTTAAATGCACCCACACAGAGGCAACAGATTGTTGCGGTAGCTATGTTGACTTTGCTCAATTGTTACATCTATCCACATATAATCCTCATATCCCCAGGGAACTGCAAACTGCACTTGGTCCCATCAAATGCAAACAGCCACTCCCTACCCACTCCAAAGAACTCACAGTGGTTGCATTCACCTTCACATTCTCCCTGCACCGGGACATTATTTGTTCTGGCTAGCTGGATGACTACTTGTCAATGATCCTCATTCTGGCCTTGCAGCATCTCAAGCCGCTGGACGCCTGCAGCAATACAACCAAGGAACATACTGGGGAACTCTAGATCCTGAGCTGTGTTGCCAGGTTTTCGCAGCCTGCTCTAACTTCAATTGCACTGTCCCAAGCATATAGCAATAGCCTAATTCCTAGCTCAGACTTCTCCATCCAGTTTGCAACAATTGATCACACCATCTCCCCCATCCGCCTTGCAGGCCAAAAAGCCTAGTTGTCCAAGGCAGATATCATCAGCGCCTTCAAAGTCCTTCCCAAACACCCTGACTACTGCCATCTTTTGAGGGTCCTCTGGAAGGGCGCATAATACTTTGCACTGCATCTGACCTTCGGGTGCAAGAGCAGCCTGAAAATATTCGACTGTTTATCTGAAGCACTCTGCAGGATCTTGACAAACAACTGACTTCCACATTTCTCAAACTTGGAGTTCCTCTCTCCTAAGAGAAAATGGAAGGCCTCAGCACATCCATGGAATTTCTTAGCATCATCCTCGACACCATCTCACTCCAAGCATCCCCGCCTACCAAGGAAATCCACCAGATTTTCTTACTCATTTCACATTTCCTTCTGGCTCACAGATGCACCAAACACCAACTTCTCTCGCTGCTAGGCCACCTAAATACGCCATCTCTATCATCCCTCAAGGTCGATCCTTCTTGTCACACCTCCTTTCTATAACCACCTCTGTTTCATCTCTCCACAACCACTTTACATTGGACGAAGCATGCAAAAAGAAGCTAAAACTGTGGGACCAGTTTCTCTCCTCCTGGTATGGCATATCCTTCTTTTATGATGACCAGGTCACCAAGCCAGAAGATATCCAGCTGTTCACAGATGCAGCCCCTTCTATTGGCTTTGGTGGCTACTATGGCGGCAGGTGGGTCTCAGCCAAATGGCTGCCCAAATTCTCATCTCTCACAAAAAATACCCAGTCATCATAGCAGCCATTTTTGGGGGGCAGGAATGGTCGTAGAATGGTCCAAGTGTCGCTCCCTGAACACTCATCATATCTGACTGGATGAAACTGCTTCAAAGCTTTCCATGCCTCCCACAGCCTTTCTTTCCCTTCACTCGATGTCCTGACCCTCTCTAGCTTATCACATTCGCCCATTCCATTCTCAAAATTAAATCTTCGACCATACAGATCTGCATCAGCGGAATTAACTTCGTCACAAAACCGTCCTCCGCACTTTTCCTATAGAGCAGGTCTAGACCGAACTCTTTATAATATTATTTACAGAGACCCAACAAATCCCACCATGAGCCAGCATTCGGCAACAGTGGCAAGAAAAAACTTCCTTTAAGAGGCAGAAACCTTGGACAAAACCAGACTCAAAGGTGGGCGGCCATCCGCTGCTGCCTTGTTGGGTTTTGAGAGAGAGAGAGAGAGAGAGAGAGAGAGAGAGAGAGAGAGAGAGGGGAAAGGGGGGGTGGGGGAATGGGGGCACAATGCAAATACCACCTAGAATTTTTAAAATAGAAATGTAATTGTAGTGTTAATATTAATAAATTAATAATAGGAATGACAGCTATAGGAAAAATAATGTCAGTGTTAGTAACAGAGCCAATAACAACAACTGTAGTAGCAGTTGTCGAGCAGGCACACGGGGGCAGCAAGTGGCCCACAACCACAGATCCAGTCTCTCCAGCTCTGGAGGCAGAAAGACCTGCTGAAAGCGACAGAAGGAGAGAGGAGAGAAACGAGAAAGCACAAAACTGGGAGAGAGAAGATGTTGAGTTAGTAACATGCAGTAATGGTAATGATACAAATGCATACAGATGGAGAGGGAGAGAAGGAGAGAGTAAAGAGGCACATCATGGGAAGTCCCCCGGTAGTCTAGGCCTATAGCAGCATAACTAAGGGATGGTTCAGTGCTCACCCAAGCCAGCCCTAACTATAAGCAATATTAAAGAGCAAAGTCTTAAGCCTACTCTTAAATGTGGAGATGGTGTCTGCCTCCCAAGCCCAAACTGGGATCTGATTCCACAGGAGAGGAGCTTGATAACTGAAGGCTCTGGCTCCCATTCTACTTTTGGAGAATCTAGGAACCACAAGTAACCCTGCATTCTGGGAGTGCAGTGTTATAGTTGGATAATATGGTATTATGAGATCTTTAAGATATGATGGTGCCAGACCATTAAGAGCTTTGTAGGTGAAGGATTTTAAATTATATTCTGGATTTTATAGGGAGCCAGTGCAGAGAAGCTAATATTTGAGAAATATGATCTCTTTTCCTAGTTCTTGTCAGTACACGTGCCACAGCATTCTGGATCAACTGGAGAGTCTTAAGGGACGTACTCGGGCAGCCGGATAATAAGGAATTGCAGTAGTCCAGCCTAGAAGTAACAAATGCATGCACTAATTTTTTGGCATCATTTTGAGACAGGATGTGCCTGATTTTTGCAATGTTACGTAGGTGAAAAAAGGCAGTCCTTGAAGTTTCTGCTGGAGGCCAGGGCAATGCCATCTAGTCTAACCGTATCTTTAAATAATGTGTCTCGGAGGTGTTTGGGGCCAAGTACGATACTTCAGTTTTGTCAGAGTTTAACATCAGAAAGTTGCAGGTCATCCAGGTCTTTATGTCCTTAAGGCATGCTTGAAGTTTAGTTAACTGGTTAGTTTCATCTGGCTTGATCGATAGATATATTTGGGTATCATCTGCATAACAATGAAAGTTTATGGAGTGTTTCCTAATAATTTTGCCTAGAGGAAGATACAAGCAGCTGGCCAACGTTGTAAAAACCATTCCTCGCAATGCAACTTATACCAGTCATGACATACAAAATGAACTGATTGAAGCAATGAGCAGTGTAGTTACGGATGCCACTGTAAGTGATATAGGCACAAACTGGTTCACGATCAAAGTCGACGGGACTCGTAATCCCACTGGGTGTGAGAACATTTCTGTAATGTCATATTGTAATTCGCTTTATATCCAAGGACATTAAGGAGGTAACAGAGCGTTTACTTACCATGGCCATATCTCCACAGTACTGTCAGAGATAAACAGCACTCGGGTCTATGGATCAGAGGTGAGAGTTGAGGCAATTGGGCTTCTTCAACACATAAAGCTTTGTGTTCATTGGACATGCAGTGCAAAAGATATTATTTCTTCTTGACTCACCAAACAAGCAGTTACAGGCCGAGGACATGGACCAACTTACTGGAATGAAACTTGTGTGCAGTGCCACAGAGTGAGTGCCTGAGCTGAGATGTTACACTGTATTTACTGTACTCTGTACTCTGGAATACAGCCACCAACAACGCAACACCACAAACCAGCAAAAGGAGATGTACCATGAACAGGAACCTTGAGGAGTACGTTGCTGAAGAGAGTGTGGGACAAAATGATACCAACAACAAAACAGAGATGAAGCGACTCGGAGAGATGGATGTTCGCTTCAGTGAACACAATGGGAAGCCAATTACTGCATTGGCAGAACTGGACCCCAAGGATAAAAGTTTCCTTGTGGTGACAAATGAAACCTCTTTGATTCTACTATTTCGAGTCCTGCCAGAGTAGTGTTGCACGTCGATTCCTCCAGTCACAAATGGATGAAGAGGCCTCAGAGGAGAAATGGACAGTTCAGGGACTATTGTCACTCGAAGCAATGCCCACCGTATTGACAGCACTTTCAACTGGCCTTGGTATTTGGTGCTTCGACCGCTACTTAGGAAAACTCATTCTCCACTCTCAAAAGTGTGATCACTGACCGCAGACGCAGTATGCTGCACAAAC
The DNA here is from genome assembly GCF_020085105.1 of Siniperca chuatsi. NCBI lineage: Eukaryota > Metazoa > Chordata > Actinopteri > Centrarchiformes > Sinipercidae > Siniperca > Siniperca chuatsi. The sequence continues at coordinate 1,974,970 of NC_058056.1, read as the reverse complement.
AGCGTATTTTTCTCCCACTGCAGAGAGCATTAATGGTAGATGATCACTATATTCTGTTTTGTGTGTGTTTGGATAACTCTTCATGAAAATTTGCCTAGCTACTTAAGATACTGGTTAGGCTATACAGTGGTGTGAAAAAGTGTTTGCCCCCTTCCAGATTTCTTTTTTTTTGCATGTTTGCATGAAGGTTGTTATTATTAAGGGAAAACAAAATCCAACCTACCTACAGAAGTGGACTTGCAGGTGTGTTTTGGATCATTGTCCTGCTGCAGAACCCAAGTTTGCTTCAGCTTGAGGTCACGAACAGATTGCTGGACATTCTCATTCAGGAGTTTTTTTTCCAAAAAGTTCAACTTTTGTTTCGTCAGTCCACAGAGTATTTTCACAAAAGTCTTGGGGATCATCAAGACTTTTGGGAAAATAGTCTGTGGACAAAAATTTTATTTTTCGGAAGGTGTGTGTCCCATTACATCTGGCGTAAAAGTAACACCGCATTTCAGAAAAAGAACACCATACCAACAGTAAAATATGGTGGTGGTAGTGTGATGGTCTGGGGCTGTTTTGCTGCTTCAGGACCTGGAAGACTTGCTGTGATAAATGGAACCATGAATCCTGCTGTCTACCAAAAACTCCTGAAGGAGAATGTCCAGCCATCTGTTCGTGACCTCAAGCTGAAGCGAACTTGGGTTTTGCAGCAGGACAATGATCCAAAACACAGCAGCAAGTCCACCTCTGAATGGCTGAAGAAGAACAAAATGAAGACTTTGGAGTGGTCTAGTCAAAGTCCTGACCTGAATCCAATTGAGATGCTGTGGCATGACCTTAAAAAGGCAGTTCATGCTCGAAAACCCTCCAATGTGGCTGAATTACAACAATTCTGCAAAGATGAGTGGGCCAAAATTCCTCCACAGCACTGTAAAAGATTCATTGCAAGTTATCACAAATGCTTGATTGCAGTTGTTGCTGCTAAGGATGGCCAAACCAGTTATTAGGTTTAGGGGGCAATCACTTTTTCACACATGGCCATGTAGGTTTGGATTTTGTTTTCCCTTAATAACAACCTTCATTTAAAAACTGCATTTTGTGTTTACTTGTGTAATCTTTGACTAATATTTACATTTGTTTGATGATCTGAAACATTTAAGTGTGACAAACATAAAAAAAAAAAGAAATCAGGAAGGGTGCAAACACTTTTTCAGACCACTGTATAATGTCAGTAGGCTATTTGTGTTTGTCTTATGTATATATTTTTTTAAAACATGTAACAGGAGGAGAAAGGCATCAGGTAATTCAACAGGTATGTAGATTCAAATGCTGTTTGTTGGGTTTCCCCTCTTTGAATCTTAGTAGTAGATGGTTGAAATTGCCTAACATACAGTGTACGCCATCCCAACATCATTCATTTTTATAGTTTTGTACCCTTTGCTGTGTTTGGTCCTCCTGATGTGTTAGGAAGCACATTAACCTACAGTACATGGAGTATTGAGCAGATGGCTCCTTTGTTTCAGTCAGTATGTCTGGTGTTAGTGTTATTTACCTGCATCTTTGTCAAGAGATTGCTGCATTGCTTTGTATTAGAGATCCTCTGGAGTAGTTGTCGAACCACGGATAAGTACATGTTGAAATCTGTTCTTGTTCAAAGATGAAATGAAATCATCCTCAAAGTACTGTCCCTGTTACAATTCTTGTAGCCTAAATATTTGTCACGGTGACCTAATCCCTATGGAGTGAACTGAATTCAATTGTCGAGTTAGATTTTTCTTTGCTGTTATCTTTTTTTTTTATTTGAAACAATTCTGTTTAAAATGCTTCATGAATGATGTATCATCTTTGTAAAAACAGATCATTATAATAGACCCATTTCCTCAAAGCCTGCTGCCCCTCTGTCAGAAATGTGGCTATTTGTCATGTTTAACAAGGTGTTGAATCATTAACTTTAATGTAACTAAGTACATTTACTAAAATACTGTACTTAAGTGAAAATTTAAGCAACTTGTACTTTACTTGAGTATTTACATTTTATGCCACTTTATACTTCTACTCCACTATATCTCAGAGGCACTACATTTATCTGGTAGCTTGTGAAAACCATGTATCTCCAAATGTCGTGATTTTGAATGTGAATGTTTGTGATAAACTGAAGGATAAAGTGTTCCTATATGGGTTGAGAAAATTCTCCTTCTTCTTAAGCTAAATAAACAATTTTAACCGCCCCTTGAATTAGCTGTAGAATGCATCGTCACAAAGCTGAAAACAGGCTGTTTTTCTCATGGAAAGTTGACTTTTTAGAGATACGTGGTTCTCACAGGACAGCAACGCTACAAACATATGATGATCTTATAGAATATGATGCATTGCTGTAGATTAAACTACCCAACAGTATATAAAGTTGTTAAAATTAGCTCAATCTTAAACATCTGCAGCAGTAAAATGCAACATACACATTAATGCAGCAGTAATATTAATCCAGAAACATCAGTGTCAAACACTGACAGGGAACATTTTACTGCACAATGAGTATTTTTACTTTTGATACTTTAAATTTTATTGATAATATTTACATACTTTTACATTTGTGGTTGTGGTAAATAATTACTTGGGAAGAGAGAGGACCGCTCCCATGGATGTGTAAAGTAGAAATAAACGGCTCATTCTAAGGTAACAAAAACCTAACGATTCTTAATTTCAGGTGATTATACACTTATGAAAACAAACTTATGAATATTATATTCCATTTCTGCCATATTCTCCCAATAGATCCCCCTAAATCATACACAGTGGACTTGTAAATTGGAGCGTGTCACACTGAAGATGTATAAGATAAAATATTTGTGATTCCATATTTGTTCTTGCTGTTTAATTTCCTCTCCAAAAAGCCTTTTCTGTGGGATCTTGCCAGAACAGCTCACTTTTTGTGATTGACAGGCCATTTGATTGTGGTTGTTATGCATCATTTTGTTTATTGGTTATGTGATACATTGGCATACGTGTGTCATAATGGGATTATAGAACAGCTTGGTCTTGGCCAAACTCAAATGCGGTAATGTTACACTACAAAAAAAACCCCTCAGATCTATGAGCATGTAAAAAGGAGTGCCCACTCATGAAAACCCTATACCCCCTTGCTGATGATTGTCTGGTGCTGATTACACAGTTTCTTTTTGTCTTATTTAAGCAGGTTTAGCGGCGCAAAAGCCGTGCAATCCTTTGTGAATTTGCATGAACTGTCTGCTAACCATCTCACAATGTGTTACATTTGATAGATGCAAAAACTGCAGTTTTGTCAAACCTGTCAGTGATGACAGAAAGATTTACTGTATGAAATGTCAGCTCACTATAGAGTAAACTATTGCGTGCATGTTATATAGGGAGCAGAGAATGAGTGAACAAGGGAGTGATTTGATTTTAGACACAGCTTAGAGGTCTACAGCTTAGGCACAGTAGCGCTTTCAGCTAAATAGCCTACTTGCATCAGCATGGCAACGTGCTCACATGAATGTGTTTACATACACACAGGTATCCAGGTTATGATCAGGTTTTTGGAATATCCTGGTTGTGTGTTTGCACATGTTGCAGCATATTGTGGCTTCATAAACATGGATAAGCCTTTATCCTGGTTTTGTGAGACCCAAATAGACTACCTAGAGTACTAGAATAGTAATAGAAACCAAGATACTGTAGCATGTAAACACCATATCCAGGTTTCTTATAAAATAGTGCTTAATAAGTAACACACAATAAAATATGATAACATTTTTAATTATGATCTACGCTGAAATTATATTGTGAGTCTGAAACTGGAGGATAGAAAAATTTGGTTATTGCTCTTGTCTTCCGTTACTGCTGATCAGTTGATCCTCAACTGCTGTGGTAGCTCAGTTGGTACAGAAATGGAGTGGCTGAGGCAAGAAATCAAAGACACACTTGAATCTATACAATGTACTGCAAAATCTGGATAAATTCCACTGATTACAAGTTTCATTTATAAATTGCCGACTCAAAACACTAAGGCAGCGAGGGACAAAAACAGCGGAAACACATGTCACTACCAGGAATAAAACACAAAAAACTGAGAAATCAGTATACTGGGTTAAAGTGAGCTGAACCATGGTCCATATTAATAAACATCTTATCCTGAATTTGATCAAAACCAGGATAAGACTTAAAACCACGTTTACCATCTTAGTTTATAACATTATGTTAAAATTTAATAATTAGCATTAAACACATCACCATGCTAATATTTGATTTTTAGCATTAAACACAAAGTACTACATTTGAGGCTGAGTTACTATGGTCCTCTGCAGACCATGAATGTCTGTACAAACTTTCATGATAATCCAATGAATAGACTGACCCCCAGGTTGGGAATCACTGGACTAACATGCAAAGCCACTGTTTTGGTCCTATAAATCATGTAAAACATGTAACAAAATCACTCAAATTAGGTGTTTATCACCCTCAGTTAATGTCTTGTTGGTTTTCTCTTACATCCCCAAAATCAACACAAAACACCTCCAATTGCAGTAACCTACCTGGCCCTGTTTTGACCTCCCACTTACAACAAGGTTTATGTCTCTATTTACCCAGAGGGACTTTTAAAAGACACTGTTAGGCTAAATGATGCTCTTATGTTGCTGCACTGCTGCCGACTGACAGGTATACACGGCATCACAGCTGCTGCTGCTTGGCGCTCAGTGCCAGGCCAGATGTAGCTGGCCCGTTTGGTGGTGTCAAGCGAACACAACAAATGACACCCACCATCTGTCCATAACTTCATCAGGAACATGTGCCTCAGTCTTTGCTGATTTTGGACTGAAACGGAGAGGTGCTACGAGGATGTGTATGTGGATAATGTGGCTGTAACATTTAGCTTAACTCAAGCTTCACTTCTTTCACAGTGTATGTTACAGGAAAGCTGCACTACACAAGATATTTATGTAGAAATACATCTTTGTTCAACTTAAATCACTGCTAGTGTATGGCTAGGCTAGTAGTTTCCCCCAGCCTCCAGTCTTTGTGCTAAGCTAGGCCAAACATGTCCCAGATCTATCTCTGCATTGGACACAGAGAGAGGAAATTGGGTACCGCTTTCTAATGAGGCACCCTTTAAACAGGTCTATAAGTTGTAACAGATGGTTTTATTGGTAGTTAATAAATAATTTATGAATGCTTTATTAATAATAACTTTCAAAATTCATTACACATGCTCGAGTTTGGATAGTAACAAGACTAAGGGCCCTATTCAAACAATCTATAGTGCATGATCTAAAGTACATGGTGCAAGTGCATTTAGGGCATGTCCAACTCCACTTTTGCTAGTTAAACAGCCTGTGTGTGTAACATGCAGAGTGTATGCGCGGTGTGAACCCACCTATGTAGGCGCATCTTACTGTCTGAATAATACATCGCTTTCGGCTGCCTCAAGATAGCAATGTTCCAACAATGCACCTGACCCCACTTCATTTTAAGACCAACACGCAGATGTGGACACTGGGCGTGAAAATGACAACTGCCTCAGTCGAAAACTAGCAATGGCACTTGAGCTGCGCTGTGCCCTGCTTTGTGTCGGGTGTAAGATAGGGCTCTAAGAATCTAAAGCCATGCTAGCAGCTCTGTGAGACTGTGGAGTGGTGCATTTAACTAAATGATAATGTCAGTATGCTAACATGCTCATAATGAAAATGTTAACATGCTGAGGTTTAGAAGGTAATGTTTACCACTGTTGTCATCTAAAGTTAGTGTAATATAACCAGGTAAACCATTAATAAATACTCATCGGTTTCTCATTTTCTAATAAACCATCAAGCCTGCAGTTATATGTTAGTGAGTCATTCTTAAATGGCGATGTCAAATGTCCAAAACTTTTCTTCAGCTAAGTGAGAATAAGGCAGAGGTTCTTACCACAAAACTTCAATTTAAAGCAGAGTCCCAATTACGCCAATACGTTTTACTGGCTGTCTATGGCTTCACGCTTTGACAAATAAATGCAGGTCTCAATTAGACGCTGTACTGCCCTCTGGCGTTTAGTTATAGTTTCTAGTCGGACTCATTTCAGTGACGGACCTGTTAGAGCAATAGCGCAGAAATCAGTCACGAGTTTGCTTCATTACACAGCTTGGTCAAATATGTGTCTGTAAGTAATTACACGTAAGGATTGTAGTTCTTGTATATGTATATGTTTACATTCAGTAACGTATTTACTACGCTACGTGGCTGTTTTCGCTTTCGCGTATGCTCCTTTGTTTTTCTGACGCTCTGATGTATCTGTTCAGCAACGGGCATCGACACTTCGCGTCAGATTAATTAACTTAGTTGGTTTGTTTTCATCTGCTGATTTGCATAGGTTATGCATGTAACAGTGTAGCAGTTAGTTTGGTGATATAGAGAATATTGTTTAATTTTACTGAGTTACTGGGTAACTTTATATTTGATTGTAATAGACACAACAGACGTTACACTTTTGTAATGTTTATTTGTCCTTTTTATGTTTATTTTTCCAGTCTTACAGACTTAAATGGAGAAAAGATTAAGAAATAAAACTGAGGAAGAAAAAAAAAGAACAAAAGATAAAACGTCAATCCTCAAAATGACAAATGGAGTTTCTCTTCTTCATTGCTGTTAACTATCTGTCTAGCTGTACAAAGCAGACGTCGTACATGCGAGGGCAGAATAGTAAGAAGACACGAATGCACTAAGTTCATCACGAAGCAGTTCAACTCTCTACACTGATTCAGCGTTGCTGACCCATTGTCATCCAAGCAACCAGGATGGATGAACGGAGTAACACAGAAGAAACGCATCAGTCCTTGGTGACTAGATCCATCGCCCAAGCAAGTAGCAAATCATCAACAACAAGCTCTGCTGCACTCAGAGCTCGAGCCAGAGCCGAAGCTGCTCGCATGCAGGTTTCATTCGCTCAGAAAGAAGCAGAGATGATGGTCGAAGAAGCAACATTAAAAGCAAAAATGCACATTCTAAAGAAAGAAAAGGAGGCAGCTACAGCCACCGCAGAAGAAGCAGTGTTCGTGGCTGCTGTGGAAAAACCAGATCTAGACTCTCGCCATGACATTGACTTACCACTCTTGCCAGCCAACGCTGCACAACGGACAAGTGAGTATGTTTGGCAACACAGCTGTAGTGCATCAGAACCCATATCTATGCACACATCTTTACAACCTGCTGTAGAAACAGTCAAACGAGAAATGATTAACCTCAGAATCGACAATGAAGATTCTCATCAACAAATAGCTCCTAAAAATATGAAACCTCAACTAGCAGTGGACACAACTCAACATATTCCTGGAAACGTTCCTTCTGTACAGACACAGAAAAAGAGATATTTAGATCCACATGTAGATGCAACTGACCTGAGACAGCCTGCACTGCAGAGGCGGGACCCTGTCAGCTCCGTGAAGCATACAGCAGCCACGCCAGATGTTGCGAAATACCTAATGCGAAGAGAAGTGGTTACATCTGGTTTAACGGAGTTCGACGACCACCCGGAAAGCTTTTGGGCATGGAAAACTTCCTTTCAAAGCGTCATTGAGGAACTCACCTTAACTCCAAGAGAAGAGTTAGACCTCTTGATTAGATGGCTCGGGCCAACATCTAAGGAACAAGCAAAAAGAATACGAGCCATACACAGCCACAACTCAGCTGCAGGGCTAGACATGGTTTGGCAAAGACTAGAAGAGATCTATGGAACCCCAGAGGCAGTTGAGCATTCACTTCTGAAAAGGATAGAGGAATTCCCCAGAATCTCAAACAGAGACAATGTGAGATTAAGAGAGCTTGGAGACCTTTTGCTTGAACTCGAATATGCAAAAGAAGGAGGATACCTCCCTGGTCTAGCATATCTTGATACGTCACGTGGAGTGAAACCCATATTAGAAAAGCTCCCATTTAGTCTCCAAGAAAAGTGGATTTCACAAGGGTCTAAGTACAAAGAATACAACCATGTTTCCTATCCGCCTTTCACCTTCTTTTCACAATTTATTCGTTCTGAAGCCAAAATCAGAAACGACCCTAGTTTTATGATATCTCAAGCTCAATACCCGGTCCAACCAAGTCCGAGAGACCCACAAAATACAACAATAAAGCATCAGTGGCTGTAAGGAAGACTGGCGTGTTTTCCGAGGCTAAGGCAGCTTCTACAGGTTGTGTCGAAAAAGGTGCTACAGATCCAGACCGCATATGCCCTTTGCATAACAAACCCCACGCACTCAGAAAATGCCGCACCTTCCGTAGCAAGCCAATAGAGGAACGTAAAACCTACCTTAGAGAGAAGAACATCTGCTTTAGGTGCTGTAGTTCGACTCAACATAGAGCAAAAGACTGTGACAAAGAAATAGTATGTAAAGAATGTGGCAGCAAGACTCACACATCAGCTTTACATTCTGGTCCAGCACCCTGGTTCTCAGAAGTTCCAGCAGATCAAGGCGAGGAGAAGGAGACTCATGAGACTCCTCCTGAAACTCTCCCTGCAGTAACATCAAAATGTACTGAGGTTTGTGGGGAAACACCAACGCCAAATCCTGCTGTAAAATATGTTTAGTGAAAGTCTACCCTGAGGATCAACCAGGAAAAGTAATTAAGACGTATGCAGTGTTAGATGACCAGAGCAATCGGTCACTTGCTCACCCTGAGTTCTTCAACCACTTTGACCTCTACTGAAAAAGCATCTCCCTATACATTAAAGACTTGCTCTGGTGTTATGGAAACCTCAGGGAGGAGAGCAACAAACTTTGTGGTGGAATCCCATGATGGAAAGATAAAAATCAAGCTTCCAACCCTTATTGAGTGTGAAATGATTCCAGATGACCGAACCGAAATTCCCACACCCGAAATAGCTCGCCATTTTCCCCATCTGAGACATGTAGCAGATAAGATACCACCACTGATGAAAATGCGCAGATCCTTATCCTGCTAGGGAGAGACATTTTGCGAGTGCATAAAGTGAGGCAGCAGTATAACGGAGATCATGAAGACCCCTATGCCCAACGCCTCGATCTCGGGTGGGTTATAGTAGGAGACGCTTGTCTAGACCGGGCTCACAAACCACCCAGTGTCAGAGTGTATAAGACACACACACTGCTTAATGGACGGACATCCATGTTAAGCCCCTGTCCTAACAAAATTCAAGTGAAAGAGACACTTAAGAGAAACAACCCTCACCAACCAAGAATTCTGGAATGCGAATTAAAATGTGAGGAGACAGAAAAACTTGGAGCCACGGTCTTCGACAGCCACCCGGATGATGAAAAGGTAGCTCTGTCAGTCGATGATCAAACATTCCTGGACATCATGAACAAAGAGGTTTATATGGATCAGGCAAACAACTGGGTAGCACCATTGCCATTCTGTAAACCACGCCGCCGTCTTCCGAACAACAGAGAGGTGGCTCTGCGACGACTTTTATCTCTCCGACGAACTCTAGACAGACGCACAGACATGAAAAAACACTTTCTGGAGTTCATGGAAAAGGTATTTGAGAATGACCACGCAGAACTAGCATCAGAACTTGAGGATCATCAAGAAAGGTGGTACTTACCTCTGTTCGGGTCTACCATCCTCAAAAACCAAATCAAATAAGAGTGGTTTTTGATTCTAGTGCCAAACATGATGGTGTGTCCCTGAATGACGTGCTGCTCAGCGGACCAGACTTAAACAATAATCTGCTTGGTGTATTAATCCGTTTCAGGAAAGAGAACATCGCAGTCACCGCTGATATCCAACAGATGTTCTACGCGTTTGTTGTTCGAGAAGATCATCGTGATTATTTGCGGTTCCTTTGGTACAAGGATAACGACTTGAACAATAACATCACTGAATACAGAATGAAAGTGCACATATTTGGCAATAGCCCCTCACCATCAGTTGCCATTTATGGTCTAAGGAGAACTGCACAAGAACATCAGGATGAATACGGCACAGACAGCAAGGAGTTCGTCATGAGGAATTTCTACGTGGACGATGGCTTGATGTCAGTTCCGACAGAAGAAGAAGCTATCAGCCTTCTGAAGAGGACTCAAAAAATGTTAGCAGCATCGAACTTAAAACTCCACAAAATTGCTTCCAATAGCAGCAAGGTCATGTCAGCATTTGCTCCCGAGGACCTTGCCAAAGACTTAAAAGACCTCGACTTCGGTGCAGATCCTCTCCCACTTCAGCGGAGCCTTGGAATGATATGGAATCTGGAGAGCGACAGTTTCGGTTTCCAAGTATCCCATGAAGAGAAACCGTTCACAAAAAGAGGCGTCTTATCAACCGTTCAGAGCCTCTATGATCCACTGGGCTTCGTAGCTCCCATCATAGTTCAAGGAAAAGCTCTTATCAGAGAACTGTCGTCCAAAGAATATGATTGGGATGATCCTCTCCCATCAGACAAGCAAGAGTCCTGGAAGTTGTGGAAAGAGTCTCTTCTGGAACTAGAGAAGCTACACATCATAAGAAGGTATGTGCCTATCCCCTTGTCTCATCTCAAAGTCGAGAACTCTGTTTATTCTCCGATGCTTCCACTCAGGCTATCGCTGCAGTAGCCTATCTGCGTGTCACCAATGTTGGAAACCAGTGCCACGTAGGATTCATTATGGGCAAAGCGGTTAGCACCACATCCAGCCCATACCGCTCCACGCTTAGAGTTGTGTGCCGCTGTCCTGGCAGCCGAGATGGCGGACACAATTTGCTGTGAGATGGACATTGAGATGCATGCCGTGAGATTTTTCACTGATAGCAGGATTGTTCTCGGGTATATCCATAACACCTCCAGAAGATTTCATGTTTATGTTGCTAATCGAGTCAATCGCATCAGGAAATCAAGTCATCCACAACAATGGCAGTATGTTGCCACCGAACAGAATCCGGCAGATCATGCCACCAGACCAACGCCTGTTGACATCCTCAGAGCCTCTAACTGGTTCTCAGGCCCTGAATTCTTGAAAAGCGGCATTGAACCTCCACAAAGCAACAGCTTTGATCTTGTCGACCCAGAACTTGATGTTGAAGTTCGGGCCCAAGTTGCTGTCAATCACACCAAAGCTACAGAAGGTCAGTTCAGCTCAGCACGCTTTGAACGATTTTCTAGCTGGAAGAGACTGCTGCAAGCCATCAGAAAACTTATTCAAGTAACAAGAACACACGCCAAAACTCAAAAAGTGGACGCTGTTGATGCACGTTGGCAAGCTAAAACTGTAGTCTTTCGTTGTGTCCAGAAAGAGTTCTATGGAGAAGAGTTCAAATGTTTGGGAGATGAGATACTACTCTCAAAAAAGAGTCCATTGAGAAAGTTAAATCCTTTCATCGATGAGGAGGGACTCCTTCGGGTTGGAGGACGCCTTACTAATGCTGACTTACCCAGAGATGAAAGACATCCTGTTTTACTGCCAAAAACTCATCACATCGCAACTCTCATAGTGAGACATTACCATGAGGAAGTTTTCCATCAAGGGCGCCATCTTACTGAAGGAGCCGTCCGGTCAGCTGGAGTCTGGATAGTGGGAGGTAAACGCCTGGTGTCTAGAGTCCTCTATAACTGTGTGACCTGCAAAAACTGAGAGGAAAGTTAATGGAACAGAAAATGGCACCACTACCAGCTGACAGACTCACTGCAGAACCCCTTTACTCATGTCGGCCTGGACGCTTTTGGGCCATGGAACATTGTCACTCGGCGCACTCGTGGAGGTAGCTCTGACAGTAAGCGATGGGCGGTGTTATTCACATGCATGAGCACGAGAGCGACACACATCGAGGTATTAGAATCCATGTCTACTTCAAGTTTTATAAATGCTTTACGACGATTCTTTGCTATCCGTGGGCCGCCCAAACAGCTTCGCTCTGACAGAGGCACAAACTTTATTGGAGCGTGCAAAGAGTTGAAATTCAACACCAGTGATCCAGAACTGACAAGCTACCTTGACAAACAAGGATGTACGTGGACTTTCAATTCTCCCCATTCATCTCATATGGGAGGTTGTTGGGAAAGACTGATAGGAGTAGCACGTCGTATTCTAGAAGGGATGTTACTACAATCTAACACGAAACACCTCACTCATGAAGTGTTGACGACACTGATGGCAGAAGTCGTGGCAATTCTAAATGCCAGGCCATTGATTCCAGTGTCAACTGACCCTGACAATCCGCCTATATTGACACCCGCGATGATTCTCACGCAAAAGATGATGTCAGTGACAACGCCTCCAGGTGACTTTGATCATAAGGATCTTCACAAAAATCAGTGGAAACAAGTGCAGTGTCTGGCTGAGAGATTCTGGAAACGTTGGAGACAGGAGTATCTGGTGACTCTGCAGAAACGTCACAAGTGGACTGATGACAAGCCTACCATACAAGTGGATGATGTAGTTCTGATGAAAGACAGCCAGGCTAAACGTAACGACTGGCCAATTGGACTTGTGGTAAGGACATTGCCTAGCAAAGACAACAAAGTCCGCAAGGTTGAAGTTAAAGTTGTGAGGCAAGGATCAACAAAAACTTACATCAGACCCATCTCGGAACTTGTTTTTCTTATGTCTAAGGACTCATGAGTTGAAGGGCATTCTGATAAATGACAATAATGTTCATAAATGTAACTACTGATAGATTGTATATTCATTTGGTTGATTAGTCTTTGAGTAATTAAAAGATATTGATAGTGGTATAATAATATACCAGGCGAGGAGTGTACTGCCCTCTGGCGTTTAGTTATAGTTTCTAGTCGGACTCATTTCAGTGACGGACCTGTTAGAGCAATAGCGCAGAAATCAGTCACGAGTTTGCTTCATTACACAGCTTGGTCAAATATGTGTCTGTAAGTAATTACACGTAAGGATTGTAGTTCTTGTATATGTATATGTTTACATTCAGTAACGTATTTACTACGTTACGTGGCTGTTTTCGCTTTCTCGCGTATGCTCCTTTGTTTTTCTGACGCTCTGATGTATCTGTTCAGCAACGGGCATCGACACTTCGCGTCAGATTAATTAACTTAGTTGGTTTGTTTTCATCTGCTGATTTGCATAGGTTATGCATGTAACAGTGTAGCAGTTAGTTTGGTGATATAGAGAATATTGTTTAATTTTACTGAGTTACTGGGTAACTTTATATTTGATTGTAATAGACACAACAGAGACGTTACACTTTTGTAATGTTTATTTGTCCTTTTTATGTTTATTTTTCCAGTCTTACAGACTTAAATGGAGAAAAGATTAAGAAATAAAACTGAGGAAGAAAAAAAAAGAACAAAAGATAAAACGTCAATCCTCAAAATGACAAATGGAGTTTCTCTTCTTCATTGCTGTTAACTATCTGTCTAGCTGTACAAAGCAGACGTCGTACATGCGAGGGCAGAATAGACGCCGAGTCTGGTTTTTATAGAAGTTCTTTGGATGTATAAAAACTCTTAAAGCCCACAGGATTGCCTTCTTGAGCTAGTTTTAAGCTGCTTACATTGCACATACAAATAGTCTATAAACTGTAACTATACCTTTTGTCACTATGGACATGCTACACATCGTTAGATTGATCTGAATTTTAACAGTCACGGAATATTGAAACTTAAACACCACTGAATTCACAGCATTGAAATATTTTACTTTGAAAACCATGTATCTGAATTTATTTGTTCTGAATTCACCTCCTTGATATTATGAAAATATGAAATTTCTTGCAATTTCAAAAGGTGATATTGAAAACATTTTTTTTCAATGTTCACAAATTTAGATCCAAATATTCAAGTTTCGGAATTTCAAAAATATAGATTCAGGTTACTCAGATTCGATTGGTCAAATTCAGATCTAAAAATTCAACTTGAAAAAATTCAAATACAACATCAGTCAAATTCAATTAGTCATATTCAGATCCAAAATCCAAAGACTAAAGTGATTCGCTGGGCACGCCTACACAGTATGCCTTGCGGGAAGATCCGCCCCTACTCTGCCTCTGATTGGCTGTACCATTCCAGGCATCTGCTAAAGATATGATGCTAAACGGCACTAAGAACTTAACAGGCCCTGGAGGAAAGTGACTCAGCCAAGGCAGCCCACGTTTTTGTTCCCATAGCACCAAAGCAGCAGAGAGAAGCTCCACAAACTTGTGCGACAGCAAGCAAGAGCCTGCAGGGGTAGCTAGCTAGCCAGCTGGCCAGTCACACCCACAGACCCTACTGTGAGCTGGCTGGAGCTCTCTCAAGAGACCGTTCTCGTACAGAAGAGGCTTTTGTTTCCCTGTTGACGGATGGTTTGTTTAAATATCACAACACAAATGTCCTTCATAACGGGAACCTGTGGTTATCTGCCTTGTTCTAAAAACAATTCCCAGTACAGCCTGTGGCAGTAACAGACCAATATGTACAGTAAACAAAAAGACAGATAAACCTTTATTAGGCACAGGCATCACCTCCCTCCCTCTGGTTATCCAACGGACTACGAGGGGCATGTTATTGACCTTAAAGGAAGATAGGACTTTGACTTTCTATGTTAATCATCCTGTGTGTATCTGATTGGCAGCTGCATGAGTTTATTATAATAAAGGTTTATCTGTCTTTTTTGCTGATTAATTATAGAAATATTCGCAATTACACTTACATCGAAATCTGATAGATGGATTGTTATGGGATAAAACTCAGGCCTTGGGACCTCCCTCCCGCTGGTTCTCCAGCGGAGTACCAGGGGCATGAAGTGTCAAACAGAGTTCATGGGGGTGAAGGCTAGAGGGCAGAGAGCCTTGAATGGGCTCGCTGGAACATGCTGGAGGCTGGTTATGTCAAAACACTCCACAGGAGAACAAGGCAGATAACCACAGGTTTCCGTTAATTTTATTAATTTTTAGATCTGAATTTGACCAATCGAATATGAGCAAACTGAATCTGTTTTTTCGAAATTCTGAAACTTGAATTTTTGGATCTGAATTTGTGAACATTGGAAAAAAAAAATCGAATTCAGCAAGAAATTTAAAATTTTTTCAAAAGGGGTGAATTCAGAACAAATAAATTAAGATGTTGGTTTTCAAAGTAAAATATAACGCTATGAATTCAGTGGTGTTTAAATTTCAATATTAAGTATTCCGTGGCTGTTAAAATTCAAAACAAGAGTTCTGACCTCGTCAAGAGCCCCTCTTTGCTGGAGGCTAACAGGCTGGGATGCAGGCTGGTTGCTGGCAGACCGCAGTGAAGGCTGGTTGCTGGCAGGCCATGGTGCAGACTGAAGGCTAGCAGACTGAGGTGAAGGCTGGAGGCTAGTATGCTGGAGGTTAGCAAGCAGGGATGATGACTGGAGCTGAGTCTCTGTGACACTGCACAGCTGAGCAGGAAACAAAAGCATGAGCCAACATAGCAACTGACAAAGAACAAAGGAATCACATACTAAATACACAAGTGAGGGAAAGATAACTAGACACAAGTGAAACTAATTAGGGCGGGGCAAAAAAAAAAACAGGAGGGAAAAGATACAAAGGCAGGAAGTAAAGCACAAAACACAAGAGGAGAGGTGAGTATCAAAATAAAGCAGGACATGAAACATGAAAACTCAAGACCCAAAACCCTGACCCTATATGGGACAGGCCTTTAATTCCTTTTGCACAAAACTCTTGCTCAGTAAAGATCGGAAATACTATCAAATTGTTTATTTAAACCAGTATGAATATCAGTTGTATAAAAATTAGGCTATCAAATAACATATCAATTACAAATCATTCATTTGATCTAGCTGCGATGCACAGAGAGAGAGAGAGAGCGAGAGAGAGAGATGTATCAAAATACCGGTAGCCTACCTTAGAAAGGATGAAAACAGAAGTTTGGCTGCCCACCATCGGGTCTGGTTCTGTCCAAGGTTTCTGCCTGTTAAAAGGAATTTTTTTCTTGCCACTGTCGCCAAATGCTTGCTCATGGTGGGATTTGTTGGGTCTCTGTAAATAATATTATAAAGAGTACGGTCTAGACCTGCTCTATAGGAAAAGTGCAATGAGATAACTTCTGTTATGAATTGGCGCTATATAAATAAAACTGAATTGAATAGTGATGTTTGAGAGTATGTGATTTTTGCACATAAAACTTAAATTAAAATTCATTAGTCAGAAAACCCAAGTAGCCATCATAAAAGACAGAATAACAGAATAGAATTTTCAGTGCAAAAAGTCTTCCGCCTACTTTGGCAAGCTGACAAAATCAGCTTCACCAACATTTTAGCCTCAGACTGGACCTCAAACCCAGTTCAAGATCTTTGTGTTTCATTTATCCTTGTTCCTTAGGCTCACAATTTAACCTTTTTCTTAAACAAGCCTTTGTGTGCCTCAGTGAAAAAACTGGAGTTGTTTCTTTTGACTTTCATATTTTTGTACCACTAAACCTCACGATTTTATAGCACGTGAAACTGACCTTCTGAAGGTCAAAAGGTCAGTTTCAGGTGAAACTAGGCAGGGTAAACAGCAGAAACTCAGGAAGGCTCCTTCCAGGGCTTAAGTAATACAGAGTAGCTTAAATTTCTGAGTTCTCAGACCATTTTCACAATTGAGAATGACTTCCGTATGGGAGCCAAAACGTCTTGATTCTGAAAACAGTGTCCAGATGACAACTTGCCTTTACTATATTCCAATGATCAATTTCTCCAGGGTTTAGTACAGTACTAACGTTCTCACGGATAGCTTATGTTTCACGACCAAGTAAGCCTCATTGAGCCACTGTTGGTTCACTGGTGCTGATCAAGAGATAAAAGGAGATGAAGATTGTTTTTCCTGCTGTGTAGCAAACCCCCCTATTTTGTTTTACACCGGCATGAGCGCATTCCTATGTGGTGATTGTAAGTTTTTACCATACAGAGAGACCTGTAGAAAAATTTCTCCAGTCGCCCTATGCCCAGATGGAAACAGTTTTACAACAGTTTCTACCGAAATTTTGGAGATACATGAATCATGGATCTGTGTATAAATAAACTATAGGAGGGTTCACTACGTTACAGTATCTTAAGGATCAATGCGCACTGAAAACAATTTCATTTGGCAAACAAAGGCAAACAAAGTGTAAAAATGTTGCACTAACACATACATTAGTCAAGTCAATTTTATATAGCCCAATATCATAAATCACAATTTGCCTCAAAGGACTTTAGAATCTGTACGACACCCTCTGTCCTTAGACCCTCGATTCGAATAAGGAAAAACTCCCCCAAAAAACCTTTTAACAGGGAAAAAAAATGGCAGAAACCTCAAGAAGAGCAACAGAGGAGGGATCCCTTTCTGTAGATTGTAAAACATAAGTGAAGAGGATGGACCCAGAAGGACAATTTAAGCAGCTTCAGGTGATGCCCATTAAGTAGGATCTGAGCCACACCACCTCCTCTCCTCCATAGAGACAGCAGCAGTGTACAGCAGGTGGCCAGCAATCAAGATCCAGACTCTGCAGCTCCGGAGGCAGAAATACCTGCTCAAAGTGACAGCAACAGAGAAGCAAGAGACAAGAAAGCAGAAAACAACGGGAGAGATAAAATGAAGAGTTAGTAATATGCATTAATGTGATAATCATTCTGAAAGTTTTGCTGTATGGTCGTGGAAATTCACTGGAAATAAAAAAAAAAATAACAACTGCTGTCTATGTCCTGGTCCATCCATACAGCCAAAATTATTTGCCAAAAGACTAAGGCTGTTTTTGTTTAATGCATCAATCAAAGACATAAATTCAACTCCTTTCAGAGGGGTTTGTTCTGCCCTCACTGTTCGACCTGAGTACAGCTAAGCAGACAGATAATCTCCTCGACAGGTGTATTGTCTGCTTTTTTGCGACGATTCCTTCAAAATGTCGGCAGAGTAGAGCTGGAAGAAAATAACAAAGCAAAACATAGGAGAGAGCACATAACATAGCATATAGTTTGAGTCATTCATATGGTCTCAACTGTTGACAAACTGTTACCAAAGTAACTGCAATAGAAATGTGTTTACTGCTTGGAATTTTGTCACGCTGGCAAATGTATAACACCTTGTCACTCAGGTGGTGCCAAAATCTTGCCAGTGGGGCAAATGAGTTTGGAATCATGCATATCTTAGTATGGAGACACCGACAGACAATTAAGAATTAACTAACCAGTAGTATATTTGGTCTTGACCATGGACACAACATGTTCCCTTCTCTTTGTTGCTGCAGTCCTCGCTTGGGTACGGCAAGAATTTTCATTGAAATTCAATGCGGCCAGGTAAAGTCTGAAATGAGAAGCATTTGTATGGGATTACTCCAAAATAATTAGGCTTGGGCCACACTGCCTACCTCTCTCTACCTGTGTGTGGTGATTGTCTCACTGAACTGCTGTGGCTCGCATACGCGTGGTGTCCACACAGAGAGCGGTTCCACGATGCACACGTGCTGCTCAGATTGGCAGTGCGGCCTGGCTGTTAGTAAAGGGCTGTTACTACACAATACTGACAACATGATTACTACACAATTTACCTGCAGAGCATCCTCAAATATGAGAAGGCCACGTTTGGCGAACTGCAGAATCACACCGTGGAACCCCTCCAAGGCAGATGTTTGGTAGAGAGGGCATTTCACATCAGAATGCACTTGTTTATAAGCACCTTCTCCAGCTTGAAAGTGGCCTTTGTTGCTGGAGGGGGACAGAGAATAAGAAATACATAAAAGATGATTAATGCATAGCAGCTGAGAGTGCCACATCTTCTGGAGATGTCATCCACCTTCTTGGTGAGTGCTGAGAACATTTTCTACAGTGGGTATTAATGTTGCACAGAATTAGCTGTGCTACAAATAATTAATAAACTTTCCTTACATAATACATCATAAAAGTGGTCAATGTCCAGTTTCTGTTCCCAGACAAACTTTTAAACCTGGGTGTGTTGGTCTGTAAACAGGGAAGCTACTTTGACACCAGATCAGAAATTCCAGACTCCAGATCAGCCCTTCCTTTTCCATACGGACACTGCTTCCCACTTCATTGCTCTGTGGATCATAAACACATAACATTTCTTTAAGTACAGACTTCAAAACTCTGAATTTTTTTTTACTCAAAATTGCCCAAGAGTTTCCCTGGCAAATACCGGCTCCTCTGCCCCTCTACCGAGTGCATTTTCTAGTTTTTATAATGTATTTACCTGTACAAGCTGGATATCAACACTTTTGTTTGTGCTGAGATTCATCATGGAGTATGAGCCAATATATATGCAAGATATAAAGATAGTAATAAGAGTTCTTTATGTATAGTGTTTATATGTGTAAGAGAGGTGGAGCTATGTAAATAGAATTGTTAAAGAAAATTCTGTACCATTAAAAGTTGCAAGATTTCATACAGGATGCATGACATTCTGTCTTGCATTATCATATGTTAGCATACTGAAAGTCTAAGGTGTTAAATGACTAAGGTTCATTAAATGATGAAGGGTTTAGGTTCTTACCACAACAGTTCTTTCTGTTGCTTAGTGTTCTTTTAGATAGTTGTGTGGCCACAGTCCTTTTCCCTTCTTTGTGAACAGATAACAGTTGTAATTACTTGTCAAATGAGTCAAATATACTGATGCATATAAACAAAACACAACCTGGTAAAACTCTTTTCCAGTTTTCTAATTACTCATGTATGCATACAATTACATGACAACTCAAATTTTGAACCTGCTTTGGGCAAGTTAAATCAAACTCTTTCTCTCCATGTCTTTCTCTCTCTGTCTCAATTTATTGAATATTTTCACTTCATTTCTTTTTTTTTTACCTCGCCCTATTAAAAACTAATGTTACCCGCCAATGTGGCTGGAAGGTTTGTAATTCTACATGCCAAAGCAAAATAATCACCTGCTTTTGGTTAGTGAATTTTACACCCTCCCAGGAAGGCAGGTCTCTCTTGGTCCATGTTTGCCCAATCTACATATCTACCATAGCTATATTGATGCACATATTACCCATCTTTTGTGGATTAGCAGTGTATTTTCCAATGGATTCCGCTCAGGGAACAAAGCCAATATAACATTACATGCAGTAACATTAGCTAGCTTACATGAAAATGATGCTAGGCTAATGTTACACGATGTAAAATCATGTTATGGGGTTGCAAAATTTAGTTAGTTAGTAGAGTTACTGTGGACTATCTACTATAGTTACAACATAAGCACACAAGACAACTTACACTCATTGGTGGGCATGTACTGCTGCAGACGGCACCAGATGTCGGCAGGGCAGGAGGATGAAGGCCGGGGCAGGAGATAGTCGGTCTGGTCGTGAGGATGAAAGCCGGAGCAGGAGATAGTCGGTTCGGCCCCATTCATCAGTAACAGCAGATTATCAGTGAATCCCAGTTGTCTCCGATAAAAGTCTCTAAAACTATCAGGTGTAAAATGTTCACTGCAGAGGCGGGTGTTGGTGCTGATCCTCAGCTCTCCATCAAGGTGGCTCTTCATAAAATCAATTCACCTCTTCCTTATCTCATCATTCTTAATAAATACATTTTTTAAATTTTTTTAAATTTAAATAAGGAGACCGAGCTATTTCGTAAATTCTTGCATCCAGGGAATATGCATTGGTGGGACGAAGGCATAGTTAGCTAGCGACCTGTAGGCCACAGTAACTAACGGCAATGACTGTAACTCTCGATTGAGCGGGCAAATCACTGATGCTAATGCGCTATAGTCATTATATAGTGTTAGGGGAGGGGCCATGCTCGGTGGCTCCAGTGCGTCATCGAGCTATGATTTCAGCCCCGCTCCAAAAAAACTGTTTAACGGTCTAACTCCGCACTTCAGTACTACATAGTTAACAGTCGTTGTAACATGTTTTAAGCAATACATTTAACATTTATAATGTGTTTACACGAACTTTAAAATATTAAGCTTTTATCATCATGTTTTTATAATGTCAAATCAATGGGAAGAATCTTCAATCCTCTTCAACCTACTCCACTTTGAAATGCTACTCTGCATACTTTTAGCTACAGACTTCTTTTAAACTTTAGACAGGTTACAAGACTGAACTTGAATTCAGCTTTTTGATATCATTTACAGTTTAGTTTACTGCTTAGAGTGTGTCACATGACTTGTGATGTCACCCACTGATCCTTTTCTGCTGTTCTGTGTGTCCCCGCCGTTACACATAGCTGATATTGATTAGCTGATTAAAAACCTCTATCAGGAACAAACTGATGGAGGTTGTTCTGATGTAAACACACAAACGAACTGGTTTTTCTATCTTTGTGGGGATTTTTACTGATAGACTGCTACTAAAGCTAACTACTAACTAAACTACAACTACTACAGCCTTATACTACTACTTACTATAATCTTCACTAGTACTACTAAGCATTTACAACTGCTACTACTACTACTACAGCCTTTACTAATAGTTTACTAACAAAGGGGTGGCTGTGGCTTAAAAGGTAGATTCGTTCCCAGCTTCCCCCAGCCCACATGTCTAAGTGTCCTTGGGCAAGATACTGAACCCCAAATTGCCCCCGAAGGCTGTGCCTTTGGTGTGTGTGAATGATTAGTTTCTTTGTTCTGATGAGCAGCACCTGCCATCAGTGTGTGAATGGGGTGAATAACATGTAGCGTAAAGTGCTTTGAGTGGTCGCAAGACTAGAAAGACGCTATACAAAATCAGTATCATTTTACTACTACAGCCTTTACTACTACTACTACTACTACTACTACTACTACCACTACTACCACCTTGCTGTGCAGTGGCAGATGTAAACACACCTTGTGAGGACCGCAGGGTCAATTGTTAGACTTAAACTGTTCTGCAGTTGAATGCTTTTGGGCTTGAAGATTTTTAAAAGCAAATCATTTCATGTTTCTGCATTTCCAGCAATGCTTTGAAATTTATTTCAGCTGTCAGCATTCATACGCATTTTCTAGTTTTTTTCTTCCTCTTATGTTTGTTATGCACCAAATTCAGTGAGAAAGCAGGCATTATGCTTGTTATGCCACAGAGAAGTCAAAAGAACCTGTGGCTCCTCTGAATCATGTAGACTGTAGTGGGCCCAGATTTACTTAGCTGGTTTCTCTACCTGCGGAGGCAGCAGGGGAGTGAACTGGCAGGATGATTGGAGTTTCCTGCACAAACAGCAGGGTTTCTGTACAGAAATTTGAAAATTGACATATTGTAGGTACATTAAAAAAGGTAATGATTGATTTAATTTGTATTAGATTTGTCATTTACCCTACTGCTTTTGCTGTTTTTATTAGCTTCTGTCAGGTAAGTCTTTCCTGGAAAAAAATCTTATCCCTTTAATATAATTTTCTTCATTGTGACCTTAATGTATTATCTAGCATTTGACCAAGGGAAAACTGCTTCAAATTAGCCATTTGGCTAAACATCACCTTGCAGCGATGTTGATGAATGGGCATTGTCCCTGTAAAAACAAAATAAAATACAAGATCATTTTAACTGACCACACAGTTGTTTTTATGAGCATGTACCAAATGGTCGAAATGCCATTAACAGCAAAAGAGCATTTTCAATAATCTGTATAGATTTTGTATCCATTAAAGTGAATTTAAATACCCACCCATCATTTTTTATGGAAAAGATTGTTGTAAGCATAAGAACATTTTATGTATAAAACAAAATGTTTTGTTTAAGATGTGTTAAAAAATACCTACAATAATTATATTGATCTTTTCTAAAACATCCAAAAGCCTGCTCTACATTTCCCAAAGTTGGAAACACACGTCGACATTTGTGAGGAGGTCATATGACCTAACACCACATCATCCGCCACAGATAGCAGATTAAAAAGACAATCTTTGGCACAAGATGATTAGTCAAGCCCGGAAACAGGGAATGCCAGGGAACAGGACCGCAGACTAGCAGGTAGAGCTGGTGCAGATCAATAATTTTATTAACAAAAAAGGCTTTCACTGAATAGGTGGGCAAAAGCAACTCTCAGAAGGTAAGTAGTCCAAAACAGAAACACAAGTCCAACAATGAGCAGGCAAAATCCAAAATCCACAGACAGACGAGGTACAAGGGAAACAAAAACTCCAGAACGCACAGTGATTGACAGAGATACAAGGACGATCTGATCCAGAACAAAGGAAGAACACAGACTAAATACGTTCAGGTAGGGGAGTCAACGAGACACAGGTGGAGTCAATTGACACAGGTGAAAACAATGAAAGCCAGGACAGGAAGCCAAACTACCAGACACAAGAGGGAGGGATAATATTACAAAATAAAACAGGAAATAACAGGACAAAAACCCAATGATGATCTGAAACATTTAAGTGTGACAAACATGCAAAAAAAATAAGAAATCAGGAAGGGGGCAAACACTTTTGCACACCACTGTATATATATATATATATATATATATATATATAAAAACCTTCGTCCTTCACCCTCCTGCGGGTGGTCTCATCCTTCGCGCTCAGGTCCTCTACCAGAGGCCTGGGAGCTTGAGGGTTCTACACAGTATCTTTGCTGTTCCTAGTACTGAACCTTTCTGGACCGAGATGTCTGGTGTTCTTCCAGAGATCTGCTGTAGACACTCCTCCAGTTTGGGGGTCACTACCCCGAGTGCTCCAATGACCACGGGTACCACTGTCGCCTTCACCTTCCAAGCCTTCTCCAGCTCTTCTCTGAGCCCTTGGTATTTCTCTAGTTTCTCATGTTCCTTTTTCCTGATGTTGCCATCACTTGGTATTGCCACGTCAACCACAACGGCTTTCCTCTGCTGTTTGTCCACCACCACGATGTCTGGGTGGTTCACCATTACCATTCTGTCAGTCTGTATCTGGAAGTCCCACAGGATCTTGGCTCGGTCATTCTCTACCACCTTTGGAGGTGTTTCCCACTTTGACCTCGGGGTTTCCAGTCCATACTCCGTGCAGATGTTCCTGTACACTATGCTAGCCACTTGGTTATGGTGCTCCATGTATGCTTTCCCTGCCAGCATCTTACACCATGCAGTTATGTACTGGATTGCCTCAGGGGCCTCTTTGCACAGCCTACACCTTGGGTCTTGTCTAGTGTGGTAGATCTGGGCCTCTATTGCTCTGGCCTGCTCCTGTGCAGACATGATGAGTGCCTCTATGCTGTCCTTCAGTCCAGCCCGCTCTAGCCATTGGTAGGATTTCATGATATCAGCTACTTCAGTTATGTTCCGGTGGTACATCCCATGTAGGGGTTTGTCCTCCCATGATGGTCCCTCCTCCAGCACCACTTCCTTTGTTCCCCATTGCCTGAGACATTCACTGAGCACGTCATCTGTTGGGGCCTTATCTATGATGTACATGTGGATCTTGGATGTTTCATCCTGGATAGTGGCTCTCACACTCACTAGTCCACGGCCGCCTTCCTTACGGCTAGCGTACAGTCTCAGGGTGCTGGATTTGGGATGGAACCCGCCATGCATGGTGAGGAGCTTTCGTGTCTTATCGTCTGTGGTCTGTATCTCTTCCTTTGGTCACCTTATTATTCCTGCAGGGTATCTGATCACTGGCAGGGTGTAGCTGTTTATTGCCTGGGACTTGTTCTTGCCATTGAGCTGACTCGTTGGAGGTATTTGGCAGTTGCTGTTTTCCTTGTTACCTCTTCGAGGTTGCCATTTGCCTGTGGTATTCCAAGGTACTTGTAACCATCCTCAATGTCTGCTATTGTTCCTTCTGGGAATGAGACCCCTTCTGTGTGGACTACCTTCCCTCTCTTTGTCACCATTCGACTACACTTCTCAAGCCCAAATGACATCCCAATGTCAGTGCTGTAGATCCTGGTGGTGTGGATCAGTGAGTTGATGTCCCGCTCGCTCTTAGCGTATAGCTTGATGTCATCCATGTAGAGGAGGTGACTGATGGTGGCCCCATTCCTGAGTCGGTATTGTCACGGCCGGCTTGCAAGCCGCGACAAAGAAGGAGATAACACGTTGTATGAGGGTCAAAAAAGAATAACATTTATTAAAGTAAGAATAAAATTAGGAAAAAGACCCAAATGAAAACAAAACAAACTTTTGGAGACTCTAGGAGCCAGAAGTAAGTAACCCTGCATTCTGGGAGTGCAGTGTTCTAGTCGGATAATAAGGTATTAAGAGATCTTTAAGATATGATGGTGCCTGACCATTAAGAGCTTTGTAGTTGAGGAGAAATTCTATTCTGGATTTTACAGGGAGCAAGTGCAGAGAAGCTAATATTGGAGAAATATGATCTCTTTTCCTAGTTCTTGTCAGTACATGTGCCGCAGCATTCTGGATCAACTCGAGAGTCTTAAGGGACTTATTCGGGCAGCCGATAATAAGGAATTGTCATAGTCCAACCTAGAAGTAACAAATGCATGCACTAATTTTTCAGCATCATTTTGAGACAGGATGTGCCTGATTTTTGCAATGTTACGTAGATGAAAAAAGGCAGTCCTTGAAGTTTGTTTCATGTGGGAGTTAAAGGATAAATCCTGATCAAAGATAACTCCAAGGTTCCTTACGGTGCTGCTGGAGGCCAGGGCAATGCCGTCTAGAGTAACTATATCTTTAGATAATGTGTCTCAGAGGTGTTTGGGGCCAAGTACAATACTTCAGTTTTGTCTGAGTTTAACATCAGAAAGTTGCAGGTCATCCAGGTCTTTATGTCCTTAAGGCATGCTTGAAGTTTAGTTAACTGGTTAGTTTCATCTGGTTTGATCGATAGATATAATTGGGTATCATCTGCATAACAATGAAAGTTTATGGAGAGTTTCCTAATAATATTGCCTAAAGGAAGCATATATGAGGTGAATAGAATCGGTCCAAGCACAGAACCTTGTGGAACTCTGTGACTAACTTTGGCGTGCAAGGGGAACTCACCGTTAACATGTACAAACTG
Source organism: Siniperca chuatsi (assembly GCF_020085105.1). Taxonomy (NCBI): domain Eukaryota; kingdom Metazoa; phylum Chordata; class Actinopteri; order Centrarchiformes; family Sinipercidae; genus Siniperca; species Siniperca chuatsi. Next base: position 1,949,206 of record NC_058056.1, on the reverse strand, counting down.
AGATTGATCTGATAGCTAGGATTTAAACCAGCTTAGTGCGGTTCCTGTAATGCCAATTACATGTTCCAGTCTCTCTAATAGGACGTGATGGTCAATGGTGTCGAATGCAGCACAAGATCTAACAAAACAGGTACAGAGACAAGTCCATTGTCTGATGCAATTAAAAGGTCATTTGTAATTTTCACCAGTGCTGTCTCTGTGCTATGATGCACTCTAAATCCTGACTGAAAATCCTCAAATAAATTATTGTCATTTAGAAAGTCACACAACTGATTGGCGACTGCTTTCTCAAGGATCTTGAGTATATCAGGGCCTTACAGCATTACAGATGTTCACTATAACAATTTTGTACCAAGTTAGACTTTGCAGACAGTCTCCTAGCAGGCTGTGATGTAAATGTTACCTGATAACCATCAGTGACCACAGATTAGTCCTCCCAGGAACCTTTGACAGACGTACAATTATTGTAATGGGTTCAGGACACAGCACTTCATCCTGCCCCTGTGTTTAATAATGCCATTAGTCATCCATCTTAAATGTGACAAACACCTCCTACTGAACACAGCAAGGTCAAACCACTCCTGTTAGTCTAAGGGACACCAACAGTCTATGCTTTGTTAGTGTTAAATAAGAGTCTGTGCTGTCAGTGTTGTGTGCGTGTGTGTGTGCTTTCATTGCCTGTCATCCTAGTGAAATAATGGGAAGGGAGGCAATTTTCCATCCTAAGACACCTTCAGGGAGAAAAAGAAAAAAAAAAGCTCAGCTCATAAGAAAAGCAATGTGAGGTCTGCTTTCCAGTGCCAGCATTTGTATCTAATTCTCTCAAAGTGCCCTGGAGCAAAACAGTAAAAAGTGCTAATATTGAAAAGTGTACCTGGCAATATATTTTGCTCTGTGATGAAAAATCTACTGGTGGCTTATTCTGATGCCCAGAAAACTTATCCACACACGTCCCTTATCAGAAACTGAACACAAGTCTCGGATATTTTATTTGAACTTTATTTGAAGTTGTGTTTAATTGGCAGGAAATGTGTTCTCAGTTTTGGTAACAATCCCAAGAATCAGGATAAGGCATGACCTTTTGTACAGACCCCTTCAGACGGGGAAGCTGCCAAATAGCTTTTAGTAGAAACTCCTGGTTCCAAACCTGTTCAAACTGGGCTTTTGTCACATTGAACCACTGTACACACTATTACTATCCTACAAACAGGATTATCTGCAGGTACAGCTTAGTAACTACAGTAATTTCTGGGTATCTATTGTTGTGTACTTCATCATAACAACATACCATGTAATGCATACATCAGATAGGTTTTAGCACTTACTGTATCAAACAAACCAGGTTATATGACATGTCTTCCAACCATGTCTAAAGGAAAAGGTGTTTAACATTTATAAACAATTCTGCAAAACCTTCAATGACAACATTTTTTAATAGCCAATGCCAGCTTTTTTTAGAATTCTTGCTCCCTACAATATCTCTGTATAGAACTACAGCATGGCTAAGGTTACAGAAAGATTGTGGTTATGGTTGATTAAAAGGCCAATGATAATGATAATTTTGGCACTGTTGGAAAATCTGAGATACTGAGTCACTTGCGCATTTTGCATCAAAAAGTGTGCCTCTTCTTCTTTGTCTAATAATGTAGTCAAACAAGAATGTAGAGACAAATATTGCTAGAATCAGCATAACTTACTATTTCCAATGATAAAAGTATCTGCAATGTCCCTTGAGTCCCTTAAGTGTCCATAAATCTGTTTAAAAATTCCTACATTCGTAGCGAAAGACTTCAGGTTACAGAGCAAACAGGAGCTAATGCAGCATGCCTTTTTAAGGTACAAAAGGCAAACAACTTAAGTTCATAAAAAACAGTGCTCAGGTGTAGCCCACAGCTAACTCAGTGACTCCAAGGCAACATTAAATTCCAGAATAGAATTTAAAATCCTTCTCCTTACCTACAAAGCTCTTAATGGTCAGGCACCATTATATCTTAAATAGCTCATAATACCCTATTACCCGACTAGAACACTACACTCCCAGAATGCAGGGTATGCTATTTCAAAATTCTAGGTGGCATGGCATGGCATTGGTAGATGGCCCACCATTGAGTCTAGTTCTATCTGAGGTTTCTGCCTCTTAAAAGGAAGTTTTTTCTTGCCACTGTCGCCAAGTGCTTGCTCATGGTGGGATTTGTTGGGTCTCTGTAAATAATATTTTAATGAGTACAGACCTGCTCTATAGGAAAAGTGCAATGAGATAACTTCTGTTATTAATTAGTGCTATATAAATAAATAAAATTTAATTGAAATTACACTTCCTGTTTGAATCCCCCAAAGAATGATTAACTATAGTGCCAAAACCTAAAAACATATTTGTCACAAATATAAGAAAGAGAGTGGAGGGGATAGAGAGTGGAGGGTTCAAAACATTTAAATAAGACACTTTGTTTGACGTGACCTCTGCTGTAGCTAGAAACATGTGCAGCATAATTTATCATAAAACATATGAGTGAATGGGGATTAATCCTTTAAGCCAGAGCTGTTTTTGTTTCTCTATGTATTTTAGCTTGGCATGTCATATATTGTTATTATCAGCATAAGTTACTCAGAGATAGCATCATTTGGCATTTTTGGGTTTTTTGCCTGTATGTCCACAAGTTTTCAACACATCACAAATAAATGAATACACAGAGGAGCATGCCAGTGTTTCAGAGATATAAGAAAAATATTGATGTCCCATCTTTCTTAGCACCGACAGTGTTGATAGTAAAATGGGATGAGAATCTTATTGGCTGAATATACTGTATTTTGAGATTTTGCTGCCAGGGTCATGCTTTGGGTGACCATATGCAATAATTATAATGTTGTCATTGGTGTGAATCATGTAACTGTGGTATATACCTGAGCCTTCTTCTTTTAAGCCTGTATTTGGTTACATTTTGCAAATCTGAACCATGCAGTCATGCTGCATTAGCTGCTAGCAGTTATTTTTTTCACTGTAACCATGGATGTAGACATAACAATCACCTGGATTAGTTTTTAGAGTGAGGAAATAGTCTAAAATTGATGATCAGACAAGGATGCTTATCTTCATGTCTGTGTGTTCTGATTTGACTGACTTATGACTCTGAGAAGAAGGGGTGTGATTTATGATGCAAATTGCAGTTCAAAGGGGTTAACAGTAACCAAGGCCTACACTGAAGGCTAATAATGTTGCTATATCATGTTGTTGACCAATTATCAACTTGCATGATCAAGGCTTTAGCCAAAAAAAGGACTAGATGTCATAAGACTGGTCATAAGACTAAGCTGACAAAGACATGACAATCCAAGTAAATTCCTGTTTTTGTCACATTGTTTGACCTGACACACTTTGTCATCTGACAAAAAACATTTATGTTCCAAACAAAGAACTAATTTCCTGCAAGACCGTCAGTGACAGCGTCAGTGAGTGTTTTACAGGAATGTGCCTTTATGTCAAAGTATCCTGAGAGCAGGAAGTCTTAGCTTCTTTATTACGAGGCCATTTGACAGATGAGAGGAAACTAATGAAAAGTTTGAAAAAGAAATAAACCCTGAGCTAGTCTAGGCCATGTTTGGGTTAAGGCCATGATCTCAGTCACTGCATAACAGAAGCCATTTTTTAAACTCTATCTTTAGTGTTAACCTGCAAGATAAGGATCATGGGAATGGATTGCTTTGTGTGCAGACAACTTTTGGCCACCGAAATATGTAATTCCAGAATGGTAGATAATTTTCTGTAGATTATGTATGCTAGGTGTAAAACAGATGCAAGGGCCCATGCTTTATATTTTCTTACTTGTGACATTTACATGTCCAAAAAGTTATTACCCTTAAGGCGATTTATATTCCTCCATGTGTTTACTGCTCTCACTCTCAGCCAGCGGAGCAGCTTGTAAAGTTTCTTTAGGCTTAGGCTGTAGCTGTAACATTATGCATCCTTGTTTGAGTAAACCCTAAGCAGCAAATAAATCTCTCCTTCCTCTCAAGGAAGTTTGGCTTTTATTGCAGCCCTCTCCTTTGTCTGCCTGATGGATTATAGCAGAGAATTTATGCACACTTGACTTATAAATCTTGATCAGGCACTCTTAAGCATCATAAATCACTGCTTACGCCATTATCGTTGCCTGACTGTGAAAAGACCATAGGGATGACAAGAAGTGTTTCAGAACACTTTTTAAATATTTAACATGTTCCCATTCATGTATTCATTCAGTCATAATAAATCACGCTGCACTGCAGTTATAAAAGTTTCTGAAGCCGTCATGACTGTTATTTTTTTCTGCTTTGCTCATGAAATAAAAGCACTTGTGTTTTTAAAAACACCTTTCATGGCCATGATTTGCCTTGTTAGCCCTGGGAAAGACTCACCACCTACAGGACCCCATCCACAGCTAAATGGATCACTCTATCAGGCCAACATCTGTATTTGAACTGGCCCAGAGCCCAGTTCTTGGCCCTTCAAGCGCAACACACCATTTATAATATACCCACACCTCCATTCTTGGATTAAAGAGAAAGTGCCACTGAAGTAAAAGCTGCTCCAGAGAAACCAGCTGTCTTTTCCAGTTGCCTCCTTCCTCTGTCTTTCTGTATAGGCCATGTGCTGTGGTTATTTGGTGTGGCACTTGGATCGTGTTCATATCGATGCTCAACTGTACATCCTAAAGATGAAAGACAAGGCTCCTCAGCCAATGTTTATGCCAGACATCCATGGCTTTGTTTAAAGTAAGAACATGCAAGATTCTCGCTACTCTCCCATTGGGATGTTTGTTGTACTTTCTGCGGTCCCGGAGTTAGTGGACATGGATGGAATTTCCAAAAAGAGAGACAAGAGGGCAAAGAAAAATGATGCACATTGCTCTGGTGGAAAGTTTTAGAGCCTGAGTTGATTACGGTGTGGTTAACTAGTGCGTCTTGCAGATTTGGCTTCCGAATGAAAGCCTGGCCTCAAGGGAAAAAGCAGATGCTGAATCTGCTGAAGGCAGTTTAAAGGGGACCTATCATGCTCATTTCCAGCTCTATATTTTTATTCTGGGACTCCACTAGAGTAGCTTTGCATGATTCACAGTTAAAAAAAAATTATAATATATTTATCTTAAACTGGCCCTTTATGCAGCTCCTCATTTCATCCTCTGTCTGAAACACGCTGTTTTATCCCCTCCCTAAAACCCCAACTCTCTGTGATTAACAGAGTTTCCTGATGGACAGATAGCTTTAAAGTAACCGCTAACTGCTACTAACTGTAGCTGCCGTTAGCTAGTTAGCTCAGTTAGCCATGCAGCTAGCGGTCCTATTAGCTTAGCTGACTCTGCCTGGCTAACTGAGCTAACTAGCTAACGGTAGCTATAGATAGCAGTAGTTAGCAGTTACTTTAGCAACAAATAAAGACATCTGTCTATCAGGAAACTAACTAATTAACTAACTTTACTTCACAACTGAAAAAGCACTTTCTGCGAGACATACTGTATAACCTCCAAAAATGTTTAGAGTAGTCCTAAGCAGAGCGGTCGAATAACAGACTGAGTGGGTGGAGGGGCGTGTCCCTGTACTTAGTGGGCATGCTGTGCCTGGAGCAGATGACCGTATAAGGACATCGGTTCAGCACGAAAGTAGAAAAAAATGTTTTGTTTTTTTCATAGCAGTCTGAAGTCTGAACTTCTTGCTCACAGGGATTACTTTTACATACGTTTACCTTGTTATTTGAAACTTTGGCCATGTTTAATATGAACATTCGACATATGACAGAAAAGAAAAGAAAAGCATATTAGGTCCCCTTTAAGATCTGACTCCAATTTTACAGTGTTATTTCCATAAATCTCTGTTGGTACATGTGATGCATCAGCAGTAGCACTCACTAATTAGACTCCCAACTTCCTACAGTAGAACATGATTTTTTTATAGCAAGGCTCCTAGTATGTTGTTCTGTTTGATCTCTGACTGTAGCCGAGTCCACAAGTTCATCCATTCTGAAAAAATTCCTCTCTGCTGCAAAATAGCACATTTATGCATACATGTGTGGCGTCTGTTTGCATCATTTACCAGCAAATTAACACCTCTTGTATAATTAGATATCAGCCCTCGCCACCAATTTGAAATCATTTTCTTGAACAACCTGAAACATGACAGGTTGAAACTGACTAATCTGTTTCATATTTGGGATTTGATTAATTCTAATGTTAAGGGGAGATGAGATGTTTGTGTCTGCGACTGAACCGCAGCCAAGAATCTATGGTTACCTGTCCTGACAGCAGCCTGGGGAGGATGTCTAATAAAAGGCCACATTAGACATGGAATAATCTCTAAATAACCTTATGCATATCAGGATCAAAACAGGTATGGTGGGGAGATGGAGGGGTTGCTGGTGGTAGGGGAGAGGTGTCGAGAAGGGGTAGGGGAGTCAGACTCAAAGGAATGTCAAGGAAAATCAAATAAGAGAAAAAAAATATGTTCACGATGCAAGCTTTTTTTAACTGGTGGCTCTGATTGAGTGATAGAAGATATTTTCATGTTTTTCAGTCCTTTTGTATTGATTGTCATATGGATGAAGTATCAACGTAAACAAGATAAGATCTGGTTTATTGGAACTTGGGTCTTATTTTCCATTTTAACATTGTTCTCACCAAAGTAATTGATGACATCCGAGAACAGGGTGACATCTTTACAGCAAAGTCCATGGGTCAAGAAAGACAATCAGACAGGTTGTTAACAAGCCAGCAATTTATCCAGATTATCTAAACCGCTTTATTTGGACGTCAACTGAAAGTGAAAATAATCAAAAACTGTGTGCACAACTACTAGGTCATTGTTGAACCAGGAAGTTGGTCTACAAACTTTTATGTATGACAATTTGAATAATAATTTTACCATTCACCTTTGTTTTCTCTTCCAAATAAGTTTTTCTAAGAAGGGGGTTGGTTTCCAACCTGTCTCGTCATGTGACTGCTCATGTTTCTTTCTCACAGGACTTCTTTTTGGCAATGTTGCAGTGTGCATTCATCTAAGCAATGAACTTAGTGAGTACAATCTTTTTTTTTACTGGTATAAATGATGGTTAACCCTATGAAAATAAGATCCAAGATCCAATAATTTGGTAGCATAAAAAATAAACCGTAAAATGACTTCAAACCTTATCAGCAACCACAATTAGCACGTAGCACTCACATAACATTTCCCATGCAAACCTTAGGGGAGAAGTCAAAATAGCAACAGGTTTTTTCTTAAGAGGTATTTCCATTATCCCACATGTATCCTCTGTTGATGAGATGTTTGCCTGCAGCGAAACTACCATTTATATCCCATATTTTTGCTGTGTCACGGCTAGCACAGCAAACTTAAAGCATGTTCTAGTGAAGAAGAGCAGAGTGGTACAGTCCGTGGAGATACTGGATATAAACGTTGGTTTTGCCCAGGACAAACATTTTATCATTCCAGATAGATAGTAGACATCTGTGTGATCACATAAAAACTGTTGAACATACATCCTACTACTGGATAACAGGTAAACAAGAGTCTACAGCCATGCTAGTGGCTCCGGGAGGCTGTACATTGACCAATTAGTGCTAAACACAAAGTACAGCTGAAGCGGATGGGAATGGCATTAATTTTGCAGGTATTTGGTTCTAAACCAAATAATTTAACAAATTATAATTTTGACTTGATGGTGGCGCTAGAGGAAAAGTAAGGAAATCACCAAAGGCAATAGAATTCATCATCTGTTAATCATGAATGTGTGTACAAAATTTCATTGCAATCCATCTGATAGTTGTTATTGATATATTTCAGTCCTGATATGTAAATGGACTGTACTTGCATAGCACCTTTCTAGTCTTCCAACCACTCAAAGTGCTTTACACTACATGTCACATTCACACACATCAGAAAGAAACTAATCATTCACACACACACCAAAAGACACTTCGACATGCGGGCTGGGGGAAGCCGGAGATCGACCCACCGATCTTCTGATTAGTGGGTGACTCACTCTACCTCTAAGCCACAGCCGCCCCACATGTTTATTTGGGTAATTCTTATTTATTTTTAGATTGATTTTAGGGACTATTTTCGCATTCAGACGTAAAGACAGACAGGAAATGTGAGGGGAGAAGTTCTGTATGTTTAGATCTTGCACCCAGCAGTCTTGCTGTAGCGCATTCAACACAAACAGTTTCAGATGGTGGCTTTCATTGTCAAGTGGTCACTTTTTGGCGATGGCGGTGACACCACAAAATCATAGCTTCTATTGTAATCATCCAAATTAGATCTATTATTAAGTAAAGTAATACAGCCTGAGGCAAATTGTGTACATGTGTAATGGTGCATCTTGGAAACACCAGTTACAAGTATGACAATCAAATAAATTAAAGCTGTGAAGAACTGGGAAACTTTCAGTGGCAGCATGTAAGCCAGGTCCACCAGGTGGAATTGTTCATGAGGCGAGGTCACGTTTTTAGCCCCACTGGTAACCGGTGTCTAGTGATGGCAATGTGGGCTGGTCGGTTGGTCCAGACTGAAATATCTTGACAAATATTTGATGGATATCCATGAAATTTTATACTGATATTAAAGTGGTCTCTGGAGGATGGATCCTAATGACATTGGTGATCCCCTGACTTGTCCTCTAGTGCCACCATGAGGTTGACATTTTTGGTTTTACTGCAAAGTTTGGTACAGACATTCAAGGTCCCCAGATGATGAATCCTACTGATTTTGCTGATCCTCTCACTTGTTTTCACTTCCTCAAATATCTCAACATCTACCTGGATTGGCACAACATTTTGTACATTCATGGTTACCAGAAGATGCATCATAATGACTTTGGTGATCTCCCAACATTCCCTCTTGCACCATAATGAGGTTGACATTTTTGGTTTTGAATTAAGTATATCAACAGTTATTGAATGGATTACCATGATATTTAGTACAGATATTCAAGGTTCTCGAAGATGTATCCTACAGAATTTGGTGATCCTTTGACTTTTCATCTATAGTGCCACCATCAGGTCAAGCGTTTCAATTATCTAGTGAAATATCTTGACATATACTGGAGGAATGGGCACAACATTCAAGGTTCCAAGATGAGATATTCTAAAGACTTAGGTCACCCTGACGTTAAATCTAGCCAGCAGGTTGGGATTTTTGTTTCTGAAATGTCTACAACTTGTAGATGGATTGCCATGAAATTTGGTACACACATTTATCTTCCCCAAAGGATTGGTTCTTATATTTTCTGAGCTAACAATCTTGTTGACTGTCCACACATTGCCTGTGGATTGTTTTACTCACAGTGTGAATGAACCGTAACAGACAGGTGAAACAGGACAGTATAAGACCGTCCTTGCAGCTGACTCAGTTCGCATGGATATCTCTCAAAATCACTCTTGAATGTGCCAAATTCTTTGGCAGCAGTGCAGCAGCCATGTCTATATACACAATCACAGAAAGCTCACATCCCCTGCTGTGAGAGAAAGTAATAACACAGGCCAAGAGACCAGACTGGACATTTGGTAAATATTATTCCAGCTCCACGCTGCTCCTTGAACTGACCTGTAGATCCCTAACTGTTTATTTATGTTCATATTAATTTGTGTTGATCTTGGACTGGTTTTCTTCTCTGGTTTCGCCCTTCTGTTGTCTTGTTTAGGGCTGCACACTGTGTGGGCAATCGTTCGTTAAGGCCTGCCTTGTCCATCAAAACTAAAGACACATGTATTAGAAACATGCTGTTAAACAGATGTATGAGATTGTGTTGCTCCTGCACCCTCTAGCCTCTCTTTCTTATGCTTTCCATATGAAACCAGTGGAGTTAACCAACCGCTAACCAGCACTGACTGGCTCAGTTAGCTGTGGAAAGTGCATGGATGATGCTTTTTATGGTTTGTAAAAGTGGATTTATCTTAAGTTATCTAAACTGCTATGGGATAATCTAAATGTTGCCCCTGGTCAGACTACAATCCTTAGCTCCAGTGGGTTCAAAGATTCTGCTTTAAATTCATACAGTATATACTCTGCCAGGTTTGTTTTGCCACATGGACAGGCCTTCAGTGAATTCAAGGTTTTAGATCAATGGTATTTGAATGACTTAGTTCTGTAAAATAGTCAAGAGTACAGTGGCCCTGAGGGTCAAAAAACAACATTTCAGAAAACACAACATTTCACAAAACACATTTCACAAAACAAAACGACATTTCACAAAACACGACATTTCACAAAGCAAAACATTTCAGATTACGGAAAAGGAGGGACAACACTTCTTGTTTGTGATTGGACAGAACTCAAGTCCCTGGCGACAATTCAATTTCATTTCCTGTTTGTGTAGCCTAGCCTAGCCTACTACTCTCAGCAGTGTCCTTGCACAAATCTTCATATGCTTTCAACATATCATGACATTAAAATGTCCCGTGGGACCCGGAAGCAGGCTTGAAAGAATAAATAATAAAAAATAATAAAAACTTTTTATTTAATTTATAGATCACTTATCAAAACAAAGTACAAAGTGCTTCACAACAAGATAAATAATATCACAGTGAATGACGAAATATAAAGAAATAAAATACACAAAAGCAATAAAATAACTAGCCAGTTCAGGTAAAATCAGGATATGCTTTCAGATAAAAATGTGTTTTGAGAAGAGACTTAAACGAAGACACTGACTCAGACAGCCTAATTTTTTCAGGAAAGTTGTTCCAGAGCCTTGGGGCCCTTATAGCAAAAGCTCTGTCCCCCTTAGTTTTCAACCTGGATTCAGGAACAGACAGGAGACCCCTGCCTGAAGATCTCAAATTACGTGAAGGTTCATAAGGGATTACAAGGTCCAAAATATAATCTGGGGCCAGGCCATGAAGAGCCTTAAAAGTAATCAACAAGATCTTAAAATCAATCCTAAAACAAACAGGGAGCCAATGTAAAGAGGCTAAAACAGGTGTTATGTGGTCGTACTTCTTGGCCCTGGTTAACAGCCTAGCAACTGAGTTTTGTACAGTCTGCAGTCGTGTCAAAGTTTTTTGATTAAGACAAGTGAACAGGCTGTTACAATAATCAAGGCGTGAGGAGATAAAAGCATGTACAACAGTTTCTGCATCACTAAGATTTAAAATAGATCGGATTTTTGCAATGTTTCTGAGGTGATAAACATGATTGGACAAGCTTAGTGATATGTTGCTCAAAACATAAATTGTTATCAAACAGGACACCAAGATTTCTTGCAACAGGCTTGATATGTTAAGACAGGTTGCCAGTAGATGGCAGTATTATGTCAGACAGGCAGTCCTGCAAAGAAGTCAGCATATTAAGGTCAGTGGGCTTGTCAGGGAGGTACAACTGTGTGTCATCCGCATAACAATGAAAAGAAATCCCATGTGTGCGGATGACATCACCCAAGTGGAGCATATATATAAGGAGAACAGTATTGGTTCCAGAAGTGAACCTTGAGGCACACTGTACTTGATATGGGAAAAGGATGACATGAAGTTATTAAGGCTGACACAGAATTTCCTATTGGACAGATAAGATGAGAACCAGTCTAGTGCTGTGCCAGATATGCCCACGCAGTGCCTCAGTCTATCTAAAAGAATGCCATGATCAATTCTGTCAAAGGCAGCACTTAAGTCCAGAAGCACAAGAATTGAACACATGCCTGTGTCTGCATTCATTAAAAGGTCATTGGTGACTTTGAGAAGGGCTGTCTCAGTGCTGTGGTGTTGACGAAAGCCAGATTGGAACTTCAAAGGTATTATTGTTTTCCACAGCAGCAAGAAGCTGCTTGTATACAAGTTTTTTGAGAATCTTCGAAATAAAAGGCAATTTGGAGATTGGGCGATAGTTATCCAGGAGGGTGGGATCAAGCCCAGGTTTTTTTAGGACTGGCTGGACACAAGCTGTTTTAAAGTAATCAGGGACGCAGCCAGTAGACAGCGAGCTGTTAAAAATAATTTGTAAAAGGGCCGCAATACAATCCATAACTTCCAATAAAAAGCTAGTTGGGAGTTTGTCCAGAGGGCTTGAGGACACTCTCATAAGCGACATAATGTCTGAGTTCAGGCAGTATAACAGCAGAAAACTTGCTCAAAGAATCCCTGAGCGGGTGATCCACATCTAAAAAGGCAGGATTTTGGGTGATCTTTATCTTTATCAGATCTTATTAACTCCACCTTTCCAGCAAAGTACAAAAGAAACTTTTCACAATCAGCATCACAACCAGCAGGGGCACAAGGAGAGGCAGGGTTAACTAACTGATCCACAGTCTTAAACAGGAATCTGGGGTTGTGCTGATGGGCAGAAATAAGTGCAGAGAAATGGCATGTTCTTGAATCCTTCACCATCCTATTATAAAGGCGTAATAACTCTTTCACGGCCACAAAATGTACCTGGAGACCTGATTTCTTCCATCTGCGTTCTGCTCTTCTGCATTTCTTTTTACAGCTTCGAATACTGTCATTTAACCATGGCTGTTTTCTAAATAATAGCAAATATGACCACCAAGTTTAAACATGAGCACTTCAATGAAGGAAAAATCATTGCAAGCTATGAGGTTACACTTTAAATGCTTCCTATAGACAGTAACAAGGCCCCCACCTCGACCACAATCCCTAGGGTGGCTAAAGCAGTCATAATCTGGAGGGCACAATTCAGCCAGCTGACTGTGATCACCAGGACGTAACCAGGATTCAGTTAAAAACATAAAATTTAAATCAGTAAAAGAGATATAATCATTTAAAATAAACGTTTTGTTAGAGAGGGATCTTACATTGAGAAGAGCCATCTTAAAAAGTCTGAGCTGCTTCAGATTTGAGGTAGAGACTGGAGGTAGGGTTCTGGCCCGGATCTTTATTAAGTTATTATTATTGCTGTGCCGCGGAAGAGTGGGATCATTGTCTAGTGCTGGAGTGGAGCAGTCAGGGGAGTGAGAAGGGATGGTCGCAGTCTGGCTTGCACAGCCAGAGGAGCTGAGGACTGCAAGGTGTTTTGCCTGGGCCGAGGTGGCAGTGGAGAACTCCAAGATGAGCTTGTCTTTTTCTCTGAGCTTTGCTTCCAGACAGGCGATACTTTTCTTCAGCTTTGAGACGATAAGGTGACAAGATCCACACTCAGCCATCAGGCAGTTCGTGAGGGTGCTTCAAAGCTTAAAATCCACAGTAAAGTCCATAAAAGTGCTACAAGCTTAAAAACCTTTGTAAAAGTGACCGGTTAGCCTAGCCACCGGGCTAAAAACAAACCTAGCTAAGCTAGCAGCAGTGGAGGTACTCTGGTAAACCACGTCGAGTTGCAGCCAGCTTAAAATCACTTAAGATCCACACGTCCTATGACTGAAAACTTTTACCAAGTTAAAACATATAGGTAAAGCAATGGCCAGGAAAACAGTGTAGCATAGAAAACTTGGCTTAAAAACTCGATGTCATCAGGGTTATTTTCTTCATCTCAGTTTGGGCTTGTAATTTTTAGCAGACAGCCTGATTTACAAACGCGGGGGAGGAATTACAGGAGAAATACAGGAGAATTGTGACCCCGGGAGGAAACCAGGAGAGGGCAATGAAAAACGGCAGTCTCCTGGGAAAATCGGGAGGGTTGCTGAAGCAGAGTCAAGGACACTAACTCCTTTACGTGACAATATGACGTGATGTTTAAAAAAGCGTTTTTAGTAGCTTTGCTTAAAACAGTCACTTTTTCCTCTGAATTTGTACCCTTATGTCAACATATAAAATCCTGCATTAACTTTTTAAATGGTCATTTTTAGACAAGGTTAAGTATACATAAACAAAAAATAATTTTAAAAATGAACCTGCAAGTTCCTCTTTAATAGAGTATAATATTAACGTAATATGTTGTGATCACACTTGAGATATACAGACTGGGAATATTGTCCTGGTGTATATATGGCAGGTTATCTAATCAGAAGATGATGACTTGTCATTTCATCACAAATAAATACAGGTGTACGTTCACGTCTTTACCTTTACCTGAGGAAGACCATCTGTGGTCATATCCACATCAAATAAAAGACTTGGAAAAAGACAGTAGTGTGCCAGTGTTTCTTCTCGCTACTCAAGTCATTTTTCAGTAACTTTTGTAATTTAACTCAAGTAGTTTTTTTGATGACTTTTACTTCTACTTTCTTGAGTACTTGTTTTTGCAAAGTAACAGTACTTTTACTTGAATACAGTTTTTGGCTACTCTACCCACCTCTGTCCCCCTCCAGCGACATCAGTCATGTGGATTTATTGTATAGACCTCACTTGACTGCACACATCAATTTGCCAGAGATCCTGTGCTTCTTGCCTTTCATATTGAAAATCAAAATGTGCTTTTTCATTAAAGCTCATGACAGAACCAAATATGGCACCTTGAGCAATCCATCAGCACTGTGTCACTCAGCTCAATCAGATAATTAAGTGGCACTTGAGTTCCTCACTGTAAACATCAGCATCAGCACAGGTTCTCTTGTCTTCAAGTATGTCAAAATATACAATATGAACTTAGCAGGTTTTGAGCTACTACATGAAACACTGCTCATAGCAGGGGTTACTGCCTTTTCATAATAGAATAGAAACTCATATATACTCTATTTTATTAGCTGTTTGACAATCATTACTTTAGTGTGTGCAGCCTCCAGGTTTTACACCTAGATGCCTTGAAGGAGCAGACCAACATTTTAGTAAACACTTAGTTGCATGAAACAGTCAGATAAGAAGATTAATATTTCTCGTCCCACTTTCTAATAAGGCACCCTTTATAAAGTTTAAACAACTGGACCCCTTTCAGTTCACCTACCAGCCCCAGCTGGGAGTTGAAGACACCATCATCTTCCAGCTGAAATGCATCTACACCAACCTGGACAAGCCAGCAAGCACAGTGAGGATCATGTTTTTTGACTTCTCCAGTGCTTTCAACACCATCCAGCCAGCCCTGCTGGGTGAGAAGCTGGCAGCGATGCAGGTGGATGCCCCCCTCGTGTCCTGGATTGTTGACTACCTGACTGTCCTTTCTCCCTTCCTCTTCACCATCTACACCACAGACTTCAGCTACCACACATAGTCCTGCCACCAGAAACCTTGGGCAAAACCAGATTCAAAAGTGGGCAGCCATCTGCCACTGCAGTGTTGGGTTGGGGGGGGCACAATGCAAATACTAACATGCATTAATGGGCTAAAAAGTCATACAGATGGAGAGGTTAGAAGAGGAGAGAGGAGCTCAGTGCATCATAAGAAGTTTCGCGGCAGTCTACGCCTATAGCAGCATAACTAAGGGGTTGTTCAGGACTCACCCAAGCCAGCCCTAACTATAAGCTTTATCAAAGAAGAAAGTCTTAAGCCTACTCTTAAATGCGGAGATAGCGTCTGCCTCCCAAACCAACATTGGGATGTGATTCCAAACTAGAGGAGCTTGATGACGCCCATTCTACTTTTGGTGACTCTAGAAACCACGAGTAACCATGCATTCTGGGAGCACAGTGTTCTAGTAGGGTATTAAGTTATCATTAGCTCTTTAAGATACAATGGTGCCTGACCATTAAGAACTTTGTAGGTGAGGAGAAGGATTTTAAATTCTATTCAGGGAGCCAGTGCAGAGAAGCTAATATTGGAGAAATATGATCTCTTTTCCTAGTTCTTGTGCCGCAGCATTCTGGATCATCATGAGGTGAATAGAATCGGCCCAAGCACAGAACCTTGTGGATCACCGTGACTAACTTGGGCGTGCATGGAGGACTCACCGTTAACATGAACAAACTGAGATCGATCTGATAGATAGGATTTAAACCAGCTTAGTGCGGTTCCTGTAATGTCAATTACATGTTCCAGTCTCTGTAATAGGATGTGATGGTCAATGGTGTCGAACACAGCACTAAGATCTAACAAGACAAGTACAGAGACAAGTCCATTGTCTGATGCAATTAAAAGGTCATTTGTAATTTTCCACCAGTGCTATGATGCACTCTAAATCCTGACTGAAAATCCTCAAATAAACTAGTGTTATTTAGAAAGTTACACAACTGATGGGCGACTGCTTTCTCAAGGATCTACAGTATAGATGGCTAAAACCCCTGGATCAAGAGTGGGCTTTTTAGGTAGAGGTTTAACTACAGCGAAGAGTAATCAGTACTGGTTGAGGGCAGGACATGATGTAAATTTTTTCTCTAATAGTTACAATTTTATCATTAAAAAAGCTCATGAAGTCATTACTACTGAGCGCTATAGGAATACATGGCTCAATAGAGCTGTGACACTCCGTGGCTACAGTGTTGAAAAGAAACCTGCGGTTGCTTTTATTTTCTTCGATTAAATGATGAGTAGTAGGTTGCTCAGGCATTACCGAGGGCTTTCTTATCTTTTAAGACTATCTTGCCAGGCTAAACGAGATTCTTCCAGATTGTTGGAATGCCATTTCCTTTCAAGTTTTTGTAACGCTTGCTTGAATTTGCCGGTTTGGGGTACTATCAGATAGACATCTAGAGTAGGAGTATTTGCCTAATGGCGTGTAGTCCAGCTATAGGAGTTCAAAAGATATTAAATAATGGTCTGATAATGACGGATTCTGTGGAAAGACTATTAAATGTTCAATTTCACACATACAAGAACACGGTTGAGGGTGGGGTGGACCTTCATCGATCGAGGTAAACAAAGTCTCACAGCGGAGGGGTTAATGACACGCTCGATGATGAACGGTCCAATGTAACGGGGGGAAAATTTTTTGGACTCAGTGCGTAATGGAATGTTTCTGGAAGATAACCAAACTTTCTGACCTGGTTCCTATGCGGGTGCCGGGGTCCTACGACGATCTGCAATCTGCCGATTCCGTTCCCCCAACCGACACAGTGCTGCTCGGGTCTCTCTCCATATTTTGTGGCAGCGGCGAAGATGATGTTGGATTGATGGGAACGTCAGCTCCTTCTCCTGGGACGGAAACGGGGGGGCTGGTAACCTAGAGACGCCTCAAAAGGAGAGAGACCAGAGGCAGAGCTGGTTAGTGAATTGTGGGCGTATTCTATCCAGGCGAAGTGGGAGCTCCAGGTCGACGGGTTCGTGGCAGTCACGCAGCGCAAGGCGGCCTCAAGGTCCTGGTTGGCCCTCTCGGTCTTACCATTAGTTTGAGTATGGAACCCCGAGGAGAGACTGGCGGTTGACCCCAGCCCCAGGCAGAAGGCCTTCCACACTTGAAAAACGAGCTGGGGTCCCCAGTCAGAAACTATGTCTAAAGGTATGCCATGAAGACATGTTGTACTAGGAGGTCGGCCGTCTCCTGGGCAGAGGGAAGTTTGGCGAGAGCTATAAAGTGGACCGCTTTAGAGAAATGGTCCACAATGGTGAGGATGGTGGTATTGCCATGGGAACAGGGAAGACTGGTGATGAAATCCAGGGCAATATGTGACCATGGACGACTGGGGATGGGGAGAGGGCAGAGCAAGCCTGCTGGTGGTTTATGAGAAGCCTTTCCTAGGGCACAGATGCAACATGCAGCGACGAAGGCCCGGGTGTCCGCCTCCATAGTGGTCCACCAGAAGTATCTTTTTAACAGGGAGAGAGTGCGAGTCGTTCCGGGATGGCAGGCGAAGCGCGAGTTGTGTCCCCACTGAAGCACCTGGGAACGGGCTGAGTCCGGGACAAACAGTTGATTAGGGGGCCCGTTCCCGGGGTCAGGTTGGTCACGCTGGGCCGCTGTAACAATTGACTCTATCTCCCATGTGACGGCAGCCACCATGCAGGTAGATGGGAGAATGGTATCCGGTTCAGGGGAGCTATCCAGGGTGTAATGTTACCGGGAGAGGGAGTCAGGCTTGTTGTTTTAGATCCTGGACAGTAAGTAAGGGTAAAAAAGTGGCCAAAAAACAGGGCCCAACGCGCTTGGCGGGAGTTTAACCTTTTAGCGGTCTGAATGTGCTCCATGTTTTTATGATCTGTCCATACAATGAATGGCTGCTCCGCCCCCTCCAACCAGTGTCGCCACTCCTCCAGGGCTAGCTTGACGGCAAGGAGCTCTCTATTCCCGACGTCATAATTCCGTTCGGCCAGGGAGAGTCGTCGGGAAAAGAAAGCGCATGGGGGCAGTTTCTGGTCAGAGAGGACCGTCCACCTCCACCGTGAATTGTCGAGAGGGGTCGGGTTGGATGAAGATTGGGGCTTATGTGAAGAGGGCCTTTAATTGGGTTCAGGCTGCATCTGCCCCCGGGGTCCAGGCGAAAGGGATCTTGGAAGAAGTCAGTCTGGTCAAAGGTGCCGCCACCCGGCTATAATCCCGAATGAACGGCCGGTAGAAGTTAGCAAACCCCAAAAGCGCTATAACTGTTTTCGGGTGGTGGGCGTAGGCCACTTTGCCACTGCTTGTGTCTTGGTGGGGTCGGTCCTCATCTGCCTGCTCTCTAGAATGTATCCGAGGAAGCCTACTGACTGGACATGAAATTCACATTTCTCCGCCTTGACGAATAGCCGATTTTCCAATAGCCGTTGCAGTACTTGCCGGACGTGGAGGACGTGGCTGGGTTGATCCGGGGAAAAATTTAGTATATCATCCAGATAAACGAAGACAAATCAATTGAGGATATCCCGTAACACATCATTTACCAGAGCCTGGAAGACAGCCGGGGCGTTAGAGTCCGAACGGCATCACTAAATATTGTGGTCCAGGGGGGTGTTGAATGCTGTCTTCCACTCGTCCCCCTTCCCGATGCAGACCAGGTGATAAGCGTTCCGGAGGTCCGGTTTAGTAAATACCTTGGCTCCCGGGAATGTCGCTCGAAAGCGGAGTTGATTAATGGCAGCGGGTACTTATTTTTGATGGTGATCTGGTTTAGACCTCTGTAATCGAGCTGGAACCTGATTCTCTCTCTGTGGTTCCCGGAGAGCACCAGGGATACCGGAGCTGTACGGTGGGTGACGCGAGCCAGAATCTTGCCATCCAGTGCCTCCTCGTTACATGGAATTTCCAGTGGTTCTGTGAGGAGGCCAGCCTGTCGGGCCAATTCCGTGTCCTGAATGTTAGCCTCGGCGCCGGAGTCTATTAGCACCAGCAGGCGAAGAGACACATCTTGGTAGTAAAGGGTGGCTGGAACCTGTAATCTGGGTGGACCTGGGTTGCGAGGGTTGTCGCGGCTCACCAGAACCCCCATTGCGACCAGTGAACCTAATCTTTTGGTCGAGAGGACATTTATCCAGGAAGTGCCCCTTGTCGCCGCAGTACAGGCATTCCCCCGCAGCAAGTCGGCGACGGCGCTCTGCTGGCGTCAGGTGGGTCCGGCCTAGTTGCATCGGTTTTCCCTCTCAGTCGGTTGAGGTCGACGAGGGCTCAGGAGCATGGGTCGAGCTGGGCACTCTGGTTCGGAGATGAACAGTGGTAGCCGCATGGCGAGAAGGAAGGGGGCGAGGATGGTTGGTGCGCTCCCGGTGCCGCTCGCGCATGCGATTGTCCATCCGAATGCATAATGTCACCAACGCGTCCAGCTCAGTGGGCTCCTCTCAGGCAGCTAGCTCATCCTTGAGGGTGTTGTTAAGACTGGCAATGAACGCGCTGATAAGCGCCTCCTCATTCCATCCTGAGTCCGCGGCTAGGGTGTGGAACTCCACAGCATAATCCGCCACACTTCGGTCCCTCTGTCGGATCCACAGCAGACAGAGAGATCTGGAAGCCAGCCCAGAACACAGACACGCACACTTACACAAACAACAAATGGACAGGGGACAGCCAGGAAACACAAGGGAAGACAGATACACCAGAGCACAAAAGGATCAGGGTCATAGTGGCTAACTATGACAATGTGAGTATTAATATGTCTGGGCAGAGTGGATTCATTTAGGCTAACATATTCTTCATGACCCAGCCAGGTTTCAGTAAGACAAAATAAGTCAATATGATAGTCTGATATTAAATCATGCACTAGTACAGCTTTAGATGACAAAGATCTGATGTTTAAGAGTCCACATTTAATTATCTTATTTTGTTGCACTATTAAAGCATTTTTGTTTAGGTTTTTATGTATAACTCCTCTTCTGTTAACTTTTGATTTTATTAATTTAAGTGGTCGGGGGACAAACACTGTCACTAAGGAGTTTTGGGTGGGTAACTGCTCTGGAAGTGCAGAGAAGCGTGTAGGACTGCAACTCTGCCTCCTGGTCTCAACTCTGCTTTGTCATGGTTTTGGTCCACTAATAAAGTTGGCCAGATTTCTAGATATGAGAGCTGCTCCATCCAAAGTGGGATGAATGCCGTCTCTCCTAATCAGACCAGGCCTTCCCCAGAGAGTCGCCAATTATCTACAAAGCCCACATCGTTTGCTGGAGCCCAGAGAAAACTATGGAGTCCGACATTGTCTTTGCATATGTACACACCAACTCAACATTAACTTTAGTGACCTCCGGATGACGTAATTGGGAGTTGTTACCGACATATGTGTTGGGAATGGTGCGAGAGGAGTAGCGTGGCAAAAATGCATGTGAATGCTGACAGCTGAAACACACTGCAATGCATTGCTGAAAATGCAGAAATCTGAAATAAATTTGTTCGGAAAATCCGAAAGCTTGAATGTATTGCACTGCACTGCTCAAAAACCTGGAAGGTGAAATGTAAATCTGGTAGAATTGGAGACTGAACTGCATTACCTAAAGAGATTAAGAGCTGAAATACATTGCTAAAAAAGCTGGAAGCTAAATGACAATATTGTCAATGGTTTTCACTTCTATAAAAATAATGATAATAAATTGTTGAAAAAAAGCACAGTTTTGAAAATTCTAAAAGTTAGAAATAAGTTGAATGGAAGCATAGATGTCCTTAAGAGCTAAGTTTTAACATTTCAGTGTTTTCTGTAGCTTACAATATGCACAAGTAGTAGTCTACCGAAAAACATATGGAAGAAAAATAAATTGCAAAGCACTGCTGAAAATGCAGAAATCTGAAATTAATTACTTATTTTTAAATTCCAGCCTCATCTGTTACCTGGTTGGGACTCAGTATGTGTGTGTGTCTGTCAGTAAATATTCCCACTAAGAAAAAACAATCGTGTGTCTGTATGTGTGTGTTATTGCAAAAAGGACCTTGATGCAGACATAATGGCAGACCTCCCGTGAGAGGCACCTTCGCAGTTGACAGGAAATCACACAATCTCAGCAGTGGAAGTTGGTCTTCTTGTGTCGTTTTTGCGTGAACATCTGCATTCCATAGTCCACTTGTGGCAGAAAATTAAAAAGATGTGAAGGCAGCTGGGCCTCACTGATTACTGTACAAAAACAGATGCAACAACAACTTTATTCACTGATTGTGGTGAAACTGCTCTGCCTCAACTGTCTGTGAGTTACGGAGTTTCCTGATGCACAGCTAGCTTTACTGGTTGCAAAAGTTGCTGCTAACTGCTGCTAACTGTCGCTGCCGTTAGCTGTTTAGCTCAGTTAGCCATGCAGCTATGCAACATGTTTGTGTGTTTGCTTGTGTGTGTGTGTGTGTGTGTGTGTGTGTGTGTGTGTGTGTGTGTGTGTCTCAGTATGTGTGTTTCTCTATGTGAAAAACGTACAGAAGAAGAATAAGTCAAAAGTCAGAGCAATAAAGATTACAAAAACATAAAAAGCAAGTACTGCAAAAGTCAGCAAACTTAATATAAAATAGAAAAAAGTACAATAAAGATATGAAAAATATTCTAAAAGAAGTTGTTTGCTGAAAAACTGCTGTTGAAGTTTCTCAGAGTACAGTTGTTCAGCCTCTCTCACCATCTTGCTAAACCTGTAAGTTTGACTCTTTAAACCTGTCCTTGTCTCCACTCCCAAACGATTCTTCCTTTTGCTTTGAGTTTAGCTGTGAACCAGGGTCTGTTGTTGTTATAACTCACCCTGTTGCATGTTGCTACACAGCAGTCCTCAGAAAAGCTGATGTATGACTTCACAGCCTCTGTGTTCTCATCCAGACTGTTGGTAGCATTCCTGAAAACATCCCAGTCAGTACAGTCCAAGCAATATCCTCACAGCCTGTTTACAGAGCTTTAATTTCTGCCTGTATGCAGGAATCTATGACATGGCCAGAGTGGCCCAGTGCAGCATGGGCGATGGCGTGATAGGCACTCTTGACTGTAGTGTAACAATGATCCAAAATATTCTCAAACTCTAGTTGGGCATTTAATAAACTTTTGATAAAGTCTCTGCAGACAATAACTAAAGAGTCCTGATTTGTCTACTCCACACACAGTATGTGCTATGCCTCCTGCAGTGGACCAGTATGAAGGATGTGAACTCAAGGGGGGAGTAGAAAGGTGTAGTTTATGAAAAAAGATTCCCGATCAGAATCACTGTCACATTGCTACACCAGCCACTGTTTACTGTACCTCCACCTTTCGTTTTGCCTGAGAGTTCAGTGTCTGCTCTGAAAAGTTGCCAGCTGCAACAAAGAGTCCGGTATCGATCCACATTTCCGTGAAGCACAAAATGGAAAATGAAAGACACTAAAACCTTAATCTGGAGGATGTGGAGGATATATGCTGCAGTAGGCCTGTTTTGCCAGCACAGTGTTCATGATTTTGATTTTGTCAGTGTGATTGGAGAGGTGGTGGTGCAGGTCTTGTCAGAATTATCTTGAAGTAACAATACCATTACATTCAAATAGCAGGTATAACAACAAGGAGAGAAGGAAGACAAAAAGTGAAGAAATATGTTCAAGACCTTCAGTGTTGTTGTTTTTCTGGTTACCTCAGCCTCAGGCTGTGTCATTATCATATCAAAGTTGTAGCAATAGACAATGTTCAATACCTGCTTTTGCATTTTTAGCTTGTACACATTTGGAAGGGGAGGGTGAGGCAAGCAGTATTCAAATGGTTGCAAACTGCAATTTCACTGCTAGATGACACTAAATCCTACACACTTCTCCTTTAAAGCTATGTTGAAAAAAATCATTAGGTGGGCAGCATTAAGTTTCTTTCGAAATATATTTGCTGTTAAATTAGCAGTACACTATATATTAATAGTATATACAGTAGCCTAAACATAATGTGATTACAGCATATTGCTGGAACCATTTTAAAGTTTCCAGCAATGTTAAAGGAATATTTTGACTTTTTTTTTGCTTTCTTGACAAGTTAGATAAGAAGATCACTACAACTGGAGGTTGAGAGCAAAAAGTACTGTTTAGCATAAAGACTTGAAGCACGGGGGAGCAGCTAGCCTGGCTCTGCGCAAAGTTTAAAACAAATTAACATAGTGTATCTCATTTGCATAATCAGTACACAAACAAAAAAGACAAACAAGGGAATTACGCACTGTTACTATGTCTTGACGAACAACAGCTTATCCATCTGCCTAATACTTCTGCAGTGTCTCATCTGGTTGTAAGGCTAGCTGTTTCCCCCTGCTTCAAATATTTATACTAAGCTAAGCTAATCATCCCCTGGCTCTAGCGAGGTACTTGACACACATACATGATATTGATCTTCTAAACTTACTCTCGGTAAAGAAGTCAAATATGCATATTCCTTTAATAGACAATGGCAGACGGGACATCCTGTGTGTCGTTCATCTTACAAAGGCTGCCCTTGCTGAGACTTTTCACTAAACTGAAGCCACTGGGTGTACATTTCTGACTTTGGTGCCATCTGGTAGTATAGTCAAAAAATACACTGTGGTAGACAGCAATCCACACTGCTATCGCCTCCCCCACATGGATCCAACCTGGGGAAACAGAATAAATAAACTGAAAGCAACAAGCAGATTTAACAAAGTTTCAAGTGCAATTTCACCAGTACGGTGAACAAACTGAATCTTTATTTAAAATACAGTATAATCACATAAAGATTCTATACCTATGGTGGCTTTTAAGCGAGCATATGTTACGTTTACTGAACAGTGGCCAAAATTGAAATGATGACAGGATAATGCTAAATGCTTAGTCATACTGTAACAGTAGCACAAGTAGAGAAGAGTCATAAAATCTGTAAACTAACTGAAAAAGTGTGTTAAAAGTAGGACCAGCAGTTTCCTTTTGTTTATATAATTGATGCATGATGCACAGGGAAATATGAACAAATCGAAGAACTTACTGTTCTACGTGATCTCTTAATCATCCCTTGAGATTTCTTTTATTCCAAAGAGTCTAGACTTTAAAGTCAAAATACTGACCACTGTTGAACTAGTCCCTGCAGTTGGTTATACAAGAATGTTAAAAGGAGGAAAATGTGAGGTGGGTTGCAGCAGGTGGGCGCCTGTCAAATTTATAATAGCACTTGATTAATAGGAGCTATCTGAACATTTCACAGCGTGAGTCTTGGGCCAGACTGATTAATAACATATGAATTCAAATGATTTTGGTGGCCTCAGAGGGGGGAAATAGCACTTCCTGTAATCACGGCTATTCATGTTAGGATTATTATTATTATTATTATGTCTAAATCCTGGCCATTTCACGTTTGTCTTCAAATGATCTCTTAAATTGCCTCAGATACACACTTTAACCCTTGGAAATAAATTATTACGAGCAGTGATTGCCCTGCAATACAAATTAATCAAAATTACAATAAAAAATATTTTCTATTTATCTATCTTGTAAAATTAATCAAGGAGCAACACAGAAAATGCGACTGATAGTTAACAGAGAGCTGATACTGCTTGTATTGGTGCTGCAGCTGCTGGTGTGGATACCGGTGCCAGCGTTTAATTCGGCAAACTATACAGTTAATACAGGTGAAATAATACATTCTGAACTCTGCACTTCTGCTCCTCCTCTATATATTTGAAAAGCCTAATCTATGTCTTATGACCTTATTTATCCAACGGGCAAAAGATTCTTAAACAGTCCTTAAATCTGGAAACAAAACAATAAAACATGGGGTTTGTAGATTTGCTGATATTCTACAAATGATTTCAATGTATAAATCGTGAAATTTATACAGCTCACCAGTGTGAGAAAAACACATAAGGTCAGTAAACATTTAAATACCAGTGTTGTGTCAGAAGATTTAAATAATTAATGAAGGTGGGTCCGGTCCAGAAATGATTTAGAGATAATTGCAGGTAACAGGTCTGGTAGGTCTCAGAAGTTTTCTGATGACTCTGCTGTGGTGGGATGTATCAGCGGTGGTGATGAGACTGAGTACAGGGCTGTGGTGGGGAGCTTTGTCTCATGGTGTGAGCAGAACCATCTGCAGCTCAATGCGACAAAGTCTAAGGAGCTGGTTATAGACTCACGAAGGGCCAAGGCACCAGTGACCCCGGTTTCCATCCAGGGAGTCAGCGTGGACATTGTTGAGGATTACAAATACCTGGGAGTACACATGGACAATAAACTGGACTGGGCTAAGAACACTCAAGCTCTTTATAGGAAGGGCCAGAGCCGCCTCTATTTCCTGAGGAAGCTGAGGTCCTTCAACATCTGCCGCACAATGCTGAGGATGTTTTATGAGTCTGTGGTGGCCAGTGCTATCCTGTATGCCGTAGCATGCTGGGGCAGCAGGCTGAGGGTAGCGGACGCTAACAGACTCAACAAGCTGATCCATAAGGCCAGTGACATTGTGGGGGTGGAGCTGGACTCTCTGGCGGTGGTGTCAGAGAGGAGGATGCTGGCCAAACTACATGCCATCTTGGACAGTGTCTCCCACCCGCTCCATGACGTGCTGGTCAAACAAAGGAGTACCTTGAGCGGAAGACTCATCCCCCCAAAAAGCACCACAGAGCGCCACAGGAAGTCATTCCTGCATGTGGCCATCAAACTCTTTAACTCCTCCCTGTCTTTAAACTGGACATTGGACCATTAACATCACTGCAATACTTGAAATAATTGTGCAATATTCTGTGTTTAATACTGCTGTGCAATATACCCTGTTTTCAGTTTAAAATTCCCTATTTATTGATATTTATTCATACTTCTATTACTGCTGTGCAATATCCTGTTGGCGTTTGTTGTAGCAATGTAGCTATGTTGCCAGATTTCAGCAGATATACTTGGTGAGTACAGTGTTATTGTTACGGAACAGACCAACCCGGAGACACAGGTAAGGTGATTTCGAAGGTTTATTGATTACAGAGATAATAAGAGCTGATAAGAGCAGAGAAGATACCGTCCCTTGGATCACTGATGGGAGTGAAGTGCAGGAGCTGGATAGCTGCACACGAGGCGACGGGAACTGGATACACACACACTGGTGACGGAAGACACTCTGGAGCCGGGTGAACACTGTTATCCACAGGAGACTGGAGTCGAGTGAAGGTTTAGCAGCTCTTGGATGACTGAGAACTGTGACTAGCGTCGTAGTAGAGTCCGTGGTAAATTGAAGGTAGGAGGCATAGCTCTGTCCTTCTAGCAAACGAGACCGGACACTGACTGAGGTGAAGAGTGGAGTTTTATAATGGAGAGGAGTGGCTAATTGCCACCAGGTGTGTGTAGAGTCACAGGTGCAGGTGATTAGTATTCTGGTGAGGAGGAACGGTGTGGCTGAGATGAGGTGGAGCCTGGCGTGTCTGTGACAGTTATTTTAACCAAAAGAAACCATTGCTAAAGTCACAAAAATAAAACCCTAGTTGAAATAAACTGGAATTACCCTTTAACTCACCACCTGAAACGTGAAATTCACCCAACCTTCATATATTCCTGTGAAGCTGCTGCATTGGTAGATTACTCTTCTATTTCAAATGACAAGCCCTCATTTGAATCATCATAATAAACTTTCCATATTTCTGTTAAGCCTGCTGCAGGGTGGATTTCAAAACACCAACTTTGTTTTCATGACAACATGATTCTTGGGTCGAATGATTGATAAAAATGGTAGAGGATGTGAAAATTAGCACATTGTATGATGAATTAGATGTATGTCGTTCTATATTTCTCAGGGATTGTCTATACATCTTTATTTATTTAAGGCTCCTGAGGATAGAGGTGAGGGCATCAGAGACATTTGTTGTGTCATGTTTTAAGCCAAAACCTGGGGTTTCATTGCTTCTGATCCATGTAGGTCCTTGAGATGATCATGCATGAAAGATGAAAGCAAATCTGTGGGGATCTGAATCATTAACAGCAATATCCAAGGTGAAGCTGGTGAAGTCCTTGCTGTGCTAAGTAGTTTTATTTCTCTGTTGTGCAGCATGTTAAAGGAACAATATTAGACCTGTGAACAATAAATGTAGTAGAAGAAGAACAATTCACAGCGAGTGTGAGTGCAGAAACCTAAACAGTGAAGATCAACAGATGACAGTGTGCTCAGTGGCGATGACTGCAGCAGAGAATACAGACTTGTCACTAGATGGAAGCACATTTTTCAGCATCAACACCTATGAAGAACGACCTGTGTGTGCAAGGAAAAACATTTATATAGTTGCCATGGAGACGCTGAAGTTCAGCAACATGAGAAGCTGTCGTCAATGACATACTCTGACAGTGTGTAGATTATACTGTAGCCCAGCCATTGTGGCACACAAATATGGTTTATGGTGGTGCCACAGCAATGCACAAATCAAAATAAAGCTTGAAAGAATGATAACAGCTGCATTTTATTGTTACATGGTGATGTTAAACAGATTTATTGTCAGTAATGGGTCATTCTAGTACAAGACACTGTAAAGCACAGCAGAGCAGATATTACCAGCTCTTACAGGTGTTTTGTCAAGTGGTAAATGAAGGGGGAATAGTAGATTTAAATCTTGTGAGTGGCATTAGCAACATGTTATCAGAATGTTAGCTTCCATGTTGTCAAGCACAATGACTGTATAGTGTTTTAGTGTGAAAGGCAGCCATAATCATAGATAGAATAAAAGATGTTATGCTTCAGCAGTAAAAAAAAAGGAAAGTGTCATGTGGAGTAAGCAGGTTGACAGCATAATAACAGTTAGTGCCATGAAGTGCAGTCAGTTTTTTTTTAAATAGAATGAAAAAGGCATGCAAAAAGGTTCCTAATTTTGTTCTTTATAAAAAATGAGGTGAAGAGATCAGGGTGGTTAGATGGATCGACAAACCATGTGACTTTGGAGACAGGAGACCCCTGCTGTGCACTTCCTGTTTCAGTCAGTCAGACAGTCAGTGTTGTTTTTTAACCATGACCACAGTTGTTTCCTAACCATAAACAAGTAGTTTTTTTTTTAATTATTGGCCTTCTTGCCTTTATTCATTAGTGACAGTAAAGATACAGACAGAAAATGCTGAGAGAGAGAAGGTGCTGACATGCAACTAACGTGGCTGACCTGAATCAAACCGGGGACATTGCAGTTATACGGTATGCATCTTAATCACTAGGCTGCACCTGAAAACAGAGGTGTATTGTCCTAAATGCTAACATCAGAATGCTAACATGCTCACAATGACAATGTTCACCACCTTAGTTCAACATGTAAGAATGCTAGCATTTGCTAATTAGCACTAAACACAGAGTACAGCAGAGGCTGATTGGTTTCTGACCAAATATCTGCAAAGCTACTGACATTCCAAAGTGTTGGACAAATGAACCTGATGATGGTGCTTGATGAAAAATGATGGGATCACAAAAGTATGAATTTCATAAATATTTCATGATAGTTGTCAAGACATTTCCTTCTGAACCCCAAATGTCAACCTGCTGGTAGTGGTAGATACAATGTCACCAAAGACATTGTTCTGGGAACCATGAATGTTTGTACAACATTTTGTCTATCTAGTAGGTGGCTCTAGAGTTGAAGTCAGGGGATCACCAAAATGATTAGGATTCATCCTCTGGGGAACTAGAATGTTCATGATCTAATAGCTGTCGCTATATTTCCTTTTTTGTTTGATTGTTGGTTTTTCATTTAGATCCCCATTAGCTGTTGTATCAACAGCAGGACCAACAAACTGACTGATCGACAATACCATCGCTAGACCCACTTTTTTTGAATAATTTATTTCTACAGTATGGTTAAAGTTAGAGAAAGATTGTGGTTATGTTTATAAAAATCTAACATTAATGGTCAGTTTGTGAGAGGATGCAAACTTTGGTCTCCAGCACCCTTAAGCCTAAATGATCTGCATCCTTGTGGCAGCAAAGGTCCATGAGGGCCGTGTGACGTAAATTACGTAATTTGCATTTTGAACTGTGCTGTTAACTATTAGTGAACCCATAAGTGCAGACTGGAAATTTGAACACTTTTTACCTGAACTGAACTGGTTGCATCACTGTTCAAATGCACTACAGTACGTAGTTCAGTTCAGTGGTATATTCAGTCTGTTTGAGGTCCAAGCTGTTACGCTCAGTTCAGTTCAAAACCTGGCCTATACAAGCACTGTACCAAAGGTTAATAGCTCAGCACCTGTTATTTTCGACAAACATGATTGTTTCTGTGGCTTTCGCAGTCTTTTAACATGCTACGTCTTTTAACATGTTACTGATTCGGTCAGTGACAATGGTGATTCAGTGTAGTCAGTTCAAAGATTTGTTGAAAAAGATTCATTCATGGTGTACTGAACACCTCTACCTCTGTGTAGATGCCCAATGAGGTATGAACACAACCGCATATACCTCTGCTGTCTGCCTTAGTTTTTGGACTATCTGGCCTTTTACTATGTAAACGCCAACCCCTTGTTGGCATGTGACATACATGACAAATAGAATTATTTTACAATAACAAACACAGGGGTGCCGGAGAACACCTGGCCTAGTGCCTTGTACTTGTACATTTGTAATGACAACAATGTTGAATCTAATCTAATCAAAATAGCCTGAAACGGTCCTGAGTTTATAATGATCCAATTTAAGGAAATACAAAAGCAACTCATATCACAATTATCAGACCCTGTCCTTGAATAACTTACACCTGTTGGATTCAGTACTATTGAATTTACATTACAGGGTTATATTACTTTACCTGCCTGGTACCAGACCATCCTAATATTCAGACACAGCTGGATTCCACTCGGCACAGCCCCTCAGGAATGACACACTCTGCTTACTTTGCTTGTCAGATAACGTGTCACTCTAGTGATTCATTTCTATGTTTAATTTTTAAGTATAACACAAGGAAATTCAAACAAACTGCACACTCAAAGGAAAGCACTTAACAACATTTCAATGAGTGTTAGCTGATTTTGACAGCTTAGTAGTGATCTGACCTTTCTCTATCTTCTCTCTAGCCCTGCACTTAATACTTTAGCTTCAACCAATCTTCCTACTCTGAAAGGTTAGAAGAAGCATTACATGTCTGCTCTATAGGTGTCTGTTCTTTTCTTTTGGCCAATCTCAGTGAAAATAAATAAAATAATTCTTATTACCACCTGGATCCTGAGTTAATTTTGTTTTTGATTTAAGGCAAAACCCCTGGAATTTCCAGACTGGCAAGCATCTATAGTGATCACCTTTGTGTAAGTGATGTGTCTAAACCAGCACAATCAACAATGTCCATCTGGAGGTAAACTTCACAATAAAAAATAGTCCATAATTATAGCAGATTTCAAAGGAAAGAGTATAGCCGTAATTGAGCTTTAAATGCATTTAAAAAAATGTTTTTTTTTTATTTTAACATTGCCTTTCCTTATCTTTTTCCTTGTTTATTTCATAATGTATTATTTTTTGTATTTTTTACTTTTATATTTATCTTTTACTCATTTGTTCAGACTGCACCATGGCCCATACATAATAATAAATGTACTTTAGATTTTTTTTACTTTTCATGTTTATGTATTTCATTATTTTAGTTAGTTGCTGCACCTTATTAAAAGCTCTTACTATAACTGTGTGCTCGAGATCGCACCTTTCCAGATCCTGCTCAGTTGTCCTGGTTGTTGAGGCGCGGGTTTGAGTTTTAAGTTGGCAGATGCATGGAGACTCCTTCACTTTTATTCCACAAATGTTAATAACCTGCATTAATCGTACTGATAACCTAGCATCAGAATTCTTGAAATTTTTAACCATTGAAAAATCAAGCTGCTACTACAACATACAGTAAGCTGGTTGAGCTTACTGTTCGGGACCAATCAGGATCATGACTTTTGACTTGAGTTCACTATAGCCAGCAATAGGAACCGGAAGTTAAGAGACAAACCCAGAAATACAACACAAAAAAAATTGGTGGGCAGCATAAGGTCAATAGTGGTTTGATTTGGAAATTAGGTTGTCTGAGTCAGAGTCTTCGTTTAAATCTCGTCTCAAAACACATTTTTATCTGAAAGCAGATCCTGATTTTACGTGAACTGGCTGTTTATTTTACTGTTTATTTTATTGCTTTTCTGTATTTCATGTGTTTTATTTCTTTACATTTCGTCATTCACTGTGTTATTTTATTTTTCTTGTTGTGAAGCACTTTGTACTTTGTTTTGATAAGTGCTCTATAAATAAAGTTTTATTATTATTATTATTATTATTTGTTTAAATTATGTGCACCTGACACTAGTTACCTGTTTAGACTGTGACAATCACAGTCTGCACACTTAGCAACGCATCAGCCAAAGAGTTTGTGCTTGTTTCTTACAAATGAATAAACATACAGGAGATATGAACATCAAAATATTTTTATGAGTGGCGACCACTTTACCTCTAGTTCAAAATATAAGGTTTTTAAAGGCTGAGTAGGTTTATCTGATATATGTTTTCAATCTATCCATTATTCAAAGAAGAAGAAAAATAATGTATAAGGGTGATGGATCTGAATGTTAAGTTTGGGAGTGATTTAAAGAACTGCTGTATAGCAATTAACATTTCTGCCTGTCCAGTAAGTTACAAAATATTCCATTCAAATAGATTATCTTTAAGGCCATAATCTGTCCGTGAACAAATTTCACTACACATCACAAGTGTTATAAAAACTAAATTAAATAGATTTTTATCTACTGACTGTATCTTTCATCTTCAGTATCATCTGTGGTGTCTTGACCTCTCCATCAACATTTTAACGTATGATTTAGTGAAGAGACTAAATGTTACTGTATATACAGTCATAACTCATAATGAGACATGTTCATCAAACATGTGGTGAGTCTTTGCTCTCATCTGTGGAAATCCATTCATCATTCCATATTCATCTGGGGAGATAATGTCAGGATGGCCCAATTTGGCTATTGATTTATACACTGCATGCTTAATGAATGCTCTGACCATGGCAACATATTGAAACAAGCGCAGTCAACTCCACACGGGAGAGGGTGAATAGTACATTTACAGCTGATCAGATCAAACAGCGCTAAAAAACCCACCATGTATAACTTACAGAACCACAATCTCCACAAGAGAGGCCGGGACCTTTGTTTCATTAGCGCATTCAAAGATGGCAAAATTTGCCATGCATCTTAAAGGACCAATGGGAGCTTCAGATAGCATCGACAATATCCAGAACACACTCACTGTGGGGCATTTAGTTTAGATTGAGGTTCCCCTTTGTCTCACTCAGAGTCAGAAGGTACTCATATAATGGCATGGACATTAATTAAGACCCTTACTATACATGTGAGGACCAGTGGGGACATCTAGTCCTTCAGAGAGGAGACAGACTGGACACAGGTCCAGACCTACAACCAGTCAGAGCAGCAAGATGTGTGACTCTTCAAATCTGGACCATTCATCATATCAAACCCACCCCATATTAGATAAATGGTTGTGATTAGCCCGACCAAATCCAGGATGGGGGGAAATCTGTCTGAATGGGAGGGGGGTCAGTCGTACCTGCCAGAGCAAATGAAACATGCGATTCTCTGGTTCCCAGGCTAACGTATTATGCTAATCACTTTCCTCATTTATTATTAGACATGGTTATCCATGTCAATTTCCTATATTTGAATATGCATCACATTTTATCTTCTCTCTTTGTTCATTATATGTGTAAATATTGTACATAAATGAAATAAATTATATCTGAGAGAAGTTTTAATGACCCGTTTGTGTGTGTAAACCTTTTAATACCGGAGTCCCTGAAGTTCCCAATAACTAGAAGAGCGACTTAGTGTCTTATATATTTCCAACCCATGTACGCTGTGAATAAGTTCACTCATGTGAAGAGAGACTGATGAAAATATGGGTGGCGATTACTAGTGTATGGCGTGAGTGAAATGCAAGCTGTTATGCGGCCTGTATAGACAAGACATAAGTCCATCAGGTAGAGTACAGTGGTTTTATCAGAGCTTGAACCAAAACTGTAAATGTTCCATAAAATCAGCAAACACAGGCTAAAAAGTTCAGTAGAGCTGCTGAAGTGGGTGGTCATTCACTTACTTTTTCTCTACAATTGACCCCTTTCACAATAAAGGATTTTATTAAAGTGATTAATTGTTAATATGAAACAGTTATTAGGTTGTAGTTTTTTTAGTAAGTATTATAAAATATTATTGTAGAGTCCAGCTATGTCTCACAAAAATCAGCGTGATGTCCTGTCCTATTTGTTATACTGTGTGAGTGTGAGAGATGAGGTGTGTGGAGAGAGGTAAAGATAGAGATACAGATGTGGGATT
Source organism: Siniperca chuatsi (assembly GCF_020085105.1). Taxonomy (NCBI): domain Eukaryota; kingdom Metazoa; phylum Chordata; class Actinopteri; order Centrarchiformes; family Sinipercidae; genus Siniperca; species Siniperca chuatsi. Next base: position 1,915,867 of record NC_058056.1, on the reverse strand, counting down.
TTATAAGGATGCTAAAGCAGCCAGACATGTTAGCAGATCCTCAGTGAACATTATTCAGTCCCATCTCCATCTCATAAGCCTGTTCAATTATACCTGCTTTGATGTAACACCCACATTTCCCCTGGGGGACCAATAAAGGATTATCTTACCTTATTTCAGCAGAATATTCCATCTTGAAGAATCAAGCTAGAAATAAGTGCAATCACAGCCTACTTGTAAACTCCATTGAAATCTAAACTGCTTTGTTGTATTAGCAAATCCTTGCTGAAGTGGACCCATGTAATTAGAAAGTAAGTAATCATAATGAAGATTACCTTCACCTGTTTCCCATTTCTTCCGCAGAAATATCAATGAATTATTTATCAGCGGAAAACAACTGCTGACTCCAAAACTTCAGAGTATTTTTTATTTTTTGGAAGAGGCAGCAGTCGATGCTCACTAATTAATCAGCCATGTCGAGATTCATCGTTAGTGGCATGATGGGTGCTTAGAACTCACCTCTTCTACCAGTCAGGTTAATCAGTGGAGCCTGACATATCGACTACGAGGTTTTCAAAGAGAGAGAGACACACAGAAACTGTATGGGGCACCTGAGGCTTACACACATCAACACATATTTTGATGTTTTTATTTATTTATTTGAACTTTATAAACACTCAGAACCAACCGTAAAAAATATGTAGATACTACACTTCACGGTACATTCCATATACCCCACCAGCAATGGAATGCTGGAGTGATGAGAGCAATACTTTAAAGGGTTCTAAAATCAGGCTTCATTAAACATTTAATACTGTACTGCCTAAATGAAAACAAATCAAAGAAATAAGGTATGTACTGTATGCATTTACTTGTGAATGAATGAAAAACATATGTTAAAAAGGACAACTATTTAGCCTTTTGTCTTTAATTACTGAATGAATTGTTTTTAATTTTGACATGAGCTGATGGCAGCCATGACAGACAGCATTTCAACATTGAGAATTCTGCCAAGAACATCCCTATAAGTGTCTGTACAGCTTCCTGCAGCACAATACATTCCTTAAAACTGCTGACGGTCAATCACAAATGTAACTAAATGTACAGTGATTAAACCAGTGGTTTCAAACATTGTTGGCTTGTGACCTCTTGTAAAAATGCACTGTGTACTTGGGGCCCTCACGTTTCTAATGTGTTGTTAGCAGTTCCACCAAAACAGTTCTAGGGCCCAAAGAGGTCAAATTATTCATTATTTCACCAAAAAAGAAGATATTAGAAAAATGTCCAAACAATTAATACAAACTTGTGTAATAGGACTTTTTTTTTCTTCTTTCGTCTTTCCTCAGTAATCATCTCACAACACCTCAGATTTTTCTTTTGACCTTTTGGAGGGAGGCAAACCCTGAGGTTTGAAACCCAGTGGACTAAACCAGCTAACGGTATATAAAGTAGTCAAAATTAGCTTCACCTTGAGCACCTACAACAGTAAAATGCTGCATACATATTAATGAATCTGTATTAACAATCTGTTATATCATATATAATAATGCCAGTCAAGGGCCATTTTTCTGCAGAACGAGTACTTTTAATTTTGATACCTTCAATACATTTTACTGCTGATACATTTGACATTTAGAATTTTAAATACAGGACTTCTACTTGTAATGGGATATTTTTACATTGTGGTATAGGTACTTTTACTTAAGTAAAGGATCTGAATACTTCTTCCACCACGTTCTCAGCAACTACTATCTTACAGTTTTTGGTGACAGTTGTGAACTCTTCTCTAGCGTCACAATCAGGGACTCCACCTGTTTACAAGAAATACCCAAATCTACTGTAATGTTCAGATTGCCATGAAATTTACTGAGCACATTCATGCTCCCTGGAAGATGAACCCTTTTCACTTTTGAATCAGCGAGTTTCCTCTAGTGCCAACCTCATGTCAAAATGTGTGTCTCATAATATAATGGGTTGTTTACCATTAACCTGTGCTGTAGTGCTGAGAATGTTATGTTGTGCCTTGATGAATATTTTAAAGAGTACAGTCTAGAGCTGCTCTATAGGAAAAGTGCATTGAGATAACTTCTGTTATGAATTGGCGCTATATAAATAAAAGTGACTTGAATTGAATGGATGTCAAGGGCATGTGCTTTTCCAACTCCTCCCAACAGCCACCTCTTATACACACAAGTGAAGCACTAGTAGAAGAGCTCTGTGTCCTGAAATAATCTGCATTATGATTTTCCTTCATCTTAAATTGTGTTCTAAAAAAGGGGAAAGTTTTGGATCAGCAGTATAGTTTTAAATTAGATAAGATGCTTGCGTTAATATATGCTCTTTCCAGACAGCAGGGTTTGTGGGGGGAGGGGTGGGGTTATTGAATCAAGGTTTATTTACACAGCTTTGTGTTCAATTTAGAAAGGATTACATTTCATGCCCCAGCAAATACCTAATGAACAGCCGTGAAAAAATCTAGTCTGGCTGAGAAAGTCAAATTTGCAGGGGCAATCTGAAAACTCATTTTATAGCCCACATGCCCTTATTAACTACATATAGCTTTTAAACAGGGTATTTTAATTCAAAGTAAAAAAGTCAGAGGGAGGGGAAATAACCTGACACGAATATAATGTTCAGCCAAATACATCTTTGTGGTGTGTTATTTTTATACATCTGATGAAGACATATCCATCAAAGTACTTGAGAATAAATTGCAATTGGATATTAGGAATAATTTAATAATTTCACAGATCCTTGTTAATAATTGAAGTCAGTGCAGCTGGAAGGAAATGTGAATGCTGCCTGACTACAGCATAACTTTAATTTAAAATGGGCAAAATCATTTGAGGGGTTTTGGCCACTTTCCCTCTTTTTTTTTTTTTTTTTTTGCAGCACAACCCAGGTTTTTTTTAAATGGATGTTGTTGCCATGATGTCACATGTTATTTTGAATACTTTTATATTAATAAAAATGGTAAAATGGACTGTACTTATATAGCACCTTTCTAGTCTGACTACTCAAAGCGCTGCAATTATAGTTATTATAAAGTCCAAAAATAGTTTTCTTTCCAAAATAAGAAAACTATTGGCAAGTGTCCAGAGTCATTAAAGTTGTAGCACAAGATTTCAGGTAATTAAAATGCACATACTCGTTTTTGCAAGTGGCATGTCCTATGTATATGATACTAAAAATAAGGACATATAACATTGATTTATCCATTTCATGTATGTATCATGTTGTCGCGCATGCGCCAGCCCGCATGCTGCCTGTTGCCGTAGCTCCAAATAACTGTGCAATATTCTGTGTAATACTCCTGTGCAATATTTAGTTTTTCCTATTTATTGATATTGTTATTATTCATACCTCCATTACTGCTGTGCAATATCCACCGTCTCATAATAATCTCAATAAGCTACACTTAACTCGACAGTACATGCACTACTACTTATTACTTATAGTATTACATTGTATTATTATACCGTATTATCATCAACAACCGGTAAACCCACTTGGTACTTCATACTTATTTTATTTTATACTTATACCCACCTGGTACTTAATTTACTTTCTGACCTGTTTTTATTTTTATAGTGTATTGTATTATATTTTTTGCTAGTACTTTCTCCTGTGTGCACTAACGTAAAGGCGAGCTGCTGTAACAAAGAGTTTCCCTTCGGGGATCAATAAAGTATTTCTGATTCTGATTTCATTAGTTTTCAAAAGTGTCAAAATAATAACAACAACAATAATAACACCCTGGATCGATTTCAAGCATAAGTTATGGTTCATTGGAACTGCACAACATTGCACTGCAGGACAGTTTTTAAAGTAAGTACCTACATAAATCAGTTACAGAAAGTAGCAAATTAGTACTTTTGCAAAGGGTGATTTAAAAAGACCAGCATCCTTTATAGTTTCTGCTGAACAGTAAAAACAGTATGCTGTTCCAATGTCTTGAAGAGCCAGAAGCAGAGATGCCCTTAAGGTTCAGCCAAGCAAGGAGCTCCAAATATGTATTGATCATTTCAGTGGCCTATAGAATCAAAGTGCTCCGAACAGCCTAAGGTATTGAATTAATTAGGGCTGTGCAAGGGGGGAAAGTGTTGCATCAACATGATTATTGAAGAAACAATTATGTTAACAACTCTTTTACTGGGAGCACGCTGATTTTGTGTTTAATTTTTCATGGATACAGTGTAAAGTGGCAGTTTAATGCTTCCACAATAAAACAAAACATGCATAATGAACAGCTCCAGTATGTTAAAAGATAATGAGATATCAAGATATATTAAAATCTGCTCAAACAAAACTAGAAAACACTTTGAATAGTGAAAAAATTTGGGTGAACTTTGAGGATCCCTCCAACATGTACATATTGTTTCAAGTCAAAAGGAAACACATGCGTACCTTTTGAAGCATATAGGGTTGTTGATTATTATAAAGCAGCTTAGTGAAGGTTCAGCCAAGAATTTAATTCCCTCCCTTCTCAACCTCATTTTCAGTCATCGTTTCTACTTACCCGAAAAGGCCAGATAGTCATAAACACTGTTCTATTTATACATTGCGTGCCTGCACACACATTTTCACACTTTTGTTGGCTGTAGCCTGAAGGACATAGGCAAATGGCGAAATTTATGTCACGCAGACTCTCGCAGCCATGCAGATGTGAAAAATATAAATTGACCTTAAGCCAGGGATGGCCGACCATGTTCCATGGAAAACCCTCAGTCTGCAGCTGATAACCTCAGCAGCTGTTTTCAATTCTTCCCATTTACTTGAAAGAAAGCTAATCAGTGGGTGGAGTCTGTGGTTGGAATAAAGTGTGTTGGCTATCCGTGGCACATGGTTTGCCTCACCTCCCTAAAAAAAAAAAAAAAAGGTCATTCCACAATGCAATGGCCTTCCCTGAATCATTGGGGATTTTAAGAAGCTCCCCTTTTGCAAGTTTTTGCTTTATTTCATCAATTACTCACTGTCAGTTCGCCAGTCTAATACAACACATTGGTTTTGCTCTGTCTGCTTCCCAGTGTATATTGCATATCTACTTGGAATAGGCTACATGACATGCATCAACAGTGAATTAGCAGAGTCAGAAAGGGTAAGAGAGAGAGAGTGAATTTTTTATTAAGTTACATTTGAAAATAACCCAACCGAGCCTAAAGCTTTAGGCAAAACAACCGACACCCAACCCAACACACAGGTCACGTTACTGAACTCTAGGGCACCTTAGTGTTTGTAATTAGCAAGCTTTTCCACTCTCCCCAACCAGATTTATATTGCTGCTTCTACTGCCGCTACCAGCATCAGGGGCCTGTATCATGAAGCAAGGTTAGTGGGTTAGCCAGCTAATTTGTGGTTTTTCTGTATCATGAAGTTGTCTCACTTTTAACCCAGGTCGATCACCATGGTAACATAAGCTGCATGGCCAACCTGCTCCAGAACAAGTTCAGTTCAAAGGATCACATCAAAACATGTCAACAGCCTACCTTGTGACCAGTCAACTGATCCTGGATCATTTCTCCAGGATCCTGATATGGACAAAACAAAGTGAATTAACTTATTGCAAACTGTGCTTTGCCAAAACAAAGACAAAACAAAGGCAAACAGTAAAAATATTATCCAGTCTATTGTAAACATCCATCAGTTTACAGACTCACTTCCTGCTTCAACTTTGACCTACTTACTGTAGTTGTACACATAAAGTTTTCCTGGGCAATAAGGGATTATTAATAACATTTCAGGTGTGCTCAGTTTCATCTCTAAATAAAGTAGTTTAGATAATCTGCAATCATCTGACTGCTTGTGTTTCTTGTTCTTTTTAATGTCAGTGTTTCCAGGACTCAAATTAATTTGGTGAGTATAACGTTATCCTAAGTGGGCAACACATGACAATACCATTCGTCCATCCATTCATTTCATTCTGCTTATCCGGGTGCTGGGTTGCAGTGGCAGCAGGTTAAGCAAGGTAGTCCAGAGGTCTCCAACCAGTTGGACGTGCCCGGAAAACCTCCAAAGGAAGGCACACAGGAGGCATCCTGATCAGATGCCCAAAGCTGGTGACCATAGGTGAGGATTGGAACGTAGAGTGCCTGATAAATCGCAAGCTTTGCCTGCCGGCTCAGCTCCCTCTTCACCACAATGTAAAGCTTGCATTACTTCTGATTACCTGCACCATCTCACACACCATTTTACCCTCACTCATGAACCAGACCCCAAGATACTTGAACTCCTTCGCTTGGGGCAGTAACTCACTCCTAACCCAGAGGGAGCAATCCACCATTGTCTGGCAGAACCATGGCCTCAGAGAGGTGCTGACTCTCATCCTTGACTGCAAACCGCCCCAGTGCATGCTGAAGATCATGGTCTGATGAAGCCAAAGAAAACCACATCATCTGCAAATAGCAGAGACACAATTCTGAAGTATATTTACATTTGCTCTCTCTTTCTTCCTTGTGCCACTTCCAAATCAATCAGCTGACTGAGGGCATTCACTCTTTCATTTAAACCAATCAGATTTTGCCACAACCTCTGTGAGCCAATCATCTTATTGCTGTCAGACTTTAAAACTTTTCCTTTCTCTGCTGCTGTAATTTTAGTGTCATATTGATGCTAATAGCAAACGTTCACATGACCTTTTTCAGTTTTTTGCTGTTGGTAGCTAAGCTGATTTCCGATTCTGACCATGATTCTCTCCTAGAGGATCCCAACCAGCTGAAAGATTGCAGCATCTCTCCAGCTCCAGGCCTCCCTCTCTCCCAGCTCTGCTCGTGGTTGCAAAAGGACCAAGGACCAAACGTCTCTTCTCCTACTCATTCTCCTGCTCACTAAGCCTCATCTGCTACTCCAGGTCACCCAGCTGCAGACAACACCCTGATTGGCACTATGCAGTCTCTGGATAATTCCATCCAAGTTATCAATGCACGCCTTCAGTCCCTGGAAAAATCTTCAGCCTCTGCCTCATCATCAGCGACCCTCCCCGCCACCCAGGCATCCACGTTGAAGCTTGCCTCTGTGTTCATCCAGCTCTTCACATTCATTCTGACTCAAGCCGCTCTTGCCTCTGCTGTCCCAGCCCCTCCACTAGGTAGGCCCTCAAGCAGCAAATATATCCATTTGTCTTAAAAAATTCTCCAAGGTAAATACATAAATCGAGTGAGCATCATACTACTATCCCCCGAAGTATGATCACCGCTGCGGAAAACGTCATAAGTCTGCAGATCCCCGGTTAAGCAGGGACTTATCTGCGAGTTTCTAGTAGCTTTTGGGATCTACCATGATCTGCTCCGTCTAGCCAGAGGAGACAAGAACTTGATTCCTATTTGCCATTGATTGGCTATCTGAATCTTAAAAATGGAAGAAACATTTTCTATCAGTATCACAAATCATTCTCCAGCAGAGCTGCTCTCTACATTTCTCAATCAAATACTGGTCTGTTTTGGATCCCGAATTACTGGTCATGCTTGTTGGAGGTTCCCAAGCCATTTCCTGCACTACTTGCAGGAATATAGCTCACACTGCTCCCCTTTGCCCTACAGTGCCATTTCATCCTCCACCCTCCGGGGCCTCATTCGCACGGAGTCTCTCCCTTTTCCAGCCTGCGACTGACCATCACGGCCAACAGGTGCATCTTTTCCACTACACTGCATCTGCAGCCACTTCTATGAAAATGTTTGCACAATCCCCCAACTGCATATTTCTACACATCTGCAGCAGTTGCAAAGACACTCAACCACAGGTCAGTATGTACCCAGCAATCTTTTTAACTTCTGTGAAGTGTCTTTGAGTACCTTTTTAAATAATAAATAAAAATGTATTATTATTACTATTATTATAATTCCATCTCGGATCACTCCATGGCAGGTGAACCACATCCCGTTCAGGCTCCTTCTCAAGTGTTATAGCCTCATTCCATTAAGCCATTTTCTCTTCATTATGCTACTGTCAACAATGCCATTAATCTAATGAAACCAGCTGGATGGGTACGTGGGTCCCCAAGGTAGACATAACTGATGCCTTTAAAATCATTCCAATCCACCCTTCTCACTGGCATCTTTTCGGCATCAGGAGGGATTCCAAATGTTATTTTTTTAGGGTGCCCCTGACATTCAGCTGCAGGAGAAGCCCATGCATATTTAACTTAGTTACTGAGGCTCCATCGAAATGAAAGCGTCGCTCCCAGTAAAAAAATCCATTTAATTAAATTGCGGCACATCCATATACAGTCCTTCTCCTCTGGAATGCTCTTTAATCTCCAAACTATTAGACAGCTTCCGTGCCTAATTTGCATAATTTCATCTCTCTAGATGAAAGGTGTCACTCAGACTTGCATTTTGGTCTCTAACATTGGAATGGCATAATTTTCTTCTATGACGAGCTGGTGCATTACTTTGACTGACTCGATCTAGTTCTAGATGCCATTCCATCCGTGAGTTCTGGGGGGGTCTGTCAGGCCAGTGGTTTGCAAGCCATTGGCCTTCCTCTCTCTCCCGGTTTTATATGTCATTTGTGCTATATGAGATTTATCTGATAGCTGTAGCGTGCCATGTCTGGGGTCAGTATTGGCAGTATAAACACATCACAGTTCTATCTGACAATCAAGCAGTTGTCGGCATCATCAATAAAGGGCGCTCCTCAACATAAAAAGTTGTGGCTTTTATGTGAAGCATCACATGGTCATCCATCATGCACTTCATCATCATGACATCATCATCATCATCATAACATATTAGCTTGTTTTTTTAATGCAGTCCTTAGATGTGGCGAATCGCTACATCTTCAAATTCACTTAACCCAGATAGAATTATTTCATTTTCGGATTTTGCATTTCATCCTAGTCACTACAGTCTTAAGCATTAAAATGTGAAGGTGCTTGCTCTGTAATTGTGGCTTGCACTTGCCACTTCCGATCTATTATCAATACCTAGAATTTAGAGATTACCGGTTCTTCTTCTCCTAAAATTTTCCCCAGGAAAATTTCCCTTGCTTTCACTATCATTTAGATCCACTGGTCATCCTCCTAAACTTCCTATGTTTGCATTGATATCAACACTGTCCTCACAAATCACTTTCTGAAGCCTTAAATTCTTCAAGTCACTGGTGGTGGTGTCTTGGCTGTTCACAGTCATCTATTGCTGCTTACTGTCCCTTTGATAGTGTATTATATTTTTTTTTGCTAAGTACTTCTATTCCTGTGTGCACTGACGTGATAGTGAGCTGCTGTAGCAAAAGGGTTTCCCCTCGGGGATCAACAAAGTATTTCTGATTCTGATATTATTTTATCTTTTATTCTGGTCACAGCTGACCCTAGCATTAGATTTACATTACTGGCCATAATTCATTCAGATCATTGCTGGCCATATTACATACATTCTGATAGTTGCTGGCTATATACATAGGTGCCCACATTTATTCATTGCCATTTTCCATACATCCACCAGATGCCTTCGGACTTTCCCTCCTTTCTCCATCACCTGACTGCCTCACCCATCTACACACATGTTCCCTCATCTGCTCTGCAGTTGCCTGGCCTTCCCTATTCTAGCTGCTGCTGGTTTGGATCAGAACACCTGCCAGTAGTTTACAAGCTATCTCGCAAATAGAACCCAATGTATTGTTGCTGACTCTACTCACCCCTTTTTGAAGGTCACTAAAGGTGCACCGCAGGGTTCAATTTTAGGTCCCTTTTCACCTTGTACACTGATAATGGCTGTAAGGTGTATTTTTGTGCTGATGATACTGCTTTATTCATCTGCCTCTACATTGGAAGGAGCATTAACTACTTTGCAGACAGCATTTGATTTTATCTAGCGCTCACTTCTAGAGCTTAAACTTGTTATAAGTGGAGCAAAAACAAAATATATGCAACTCTCTAGATCCCACTCTTTGGAGGAAATTCACTCCAACATTTGCACTTAAGATGTTTCTGAAATGGAAAGAGTGTCCTCCTACAAGTACATAGGGATATTTATTGATTAAAAGCTGTCTTTCAAAATGCATGTAGATGAGCTAGCTAAAAAGTTAAGAATGAAACTTGGGTTCTTTTTTAGGAATAGATCATGTTTTTCCATTGAAAATAGAAAGCTGTTAGTACAGTCTACCTTCCTGTCAGTACTGGTGACACTCTCTATATGCATGCTGCCTCTACCACCTTGAAACAACTTCATACAGTTTACCATTCGGCACTTTGATTTATTACCGGTAATCATTATAGAACGCATATTCATTTATAAATTCTTTTTTATCCTATTGTTTGTGATTTTAAAATGATTGTATGTATGATATATAACCAGGGCACCATTGATAATGATACCTAAGTCTCAATGGGTTTTCCCTGGCTAAATAAAGGTTAATAAATAAATAAACATTCCTGGAACACTGACACGCTCCTCTATTTATTCATGTACAGATTTACTGTTTTAAAATGTGTAGATGTACATTAAAAAAATGATGGCATTCTGAAAATAATATATGGCATGCCTGGTAAAAGCCTGCAAAAAAACACAATAAAATAGCCTTTGGTTAAAAGTGTTAACTCTCTCTGGCACTCTTGCAGTCATTCATCTCATCAAGCGGGAGGGGAGCGAGAGGGAGGTCACGCATCAGAGAGGCAGCGACAGCGTGTAGAGCCAAAATATTATTCACATCTAACACGGTGGAGTAAGGATTTATTTCGACCAAACCAGAGTTGGTGATTGTTGGAACAGTGTAAAGACTTAACCAAGATGGTTTTGGTGAGTTTGAATGAAATCATTCATTTAGTTCCTGGTCATTGCTGGCCTTATTCATTTAGTTCCCGGTCGTTGCTGGCCTCATTTTGTTTTCTGGCCATTGCTGGTAATCCACTACCTTAACCATTAATAATAAATAAATAAATATTATATCTAGAGGTCTGCTGCTGCCCAGAAAGGTAAGGAGTATTTTCTTTTGGGTGGGTATTCCTGTATAGCTAATGGCATCTGTACTCCCTTAAAATAATCATGATGGGGTCTAAATCGACTCCTCATATTTCGTCAGCTTTCCTATTGTGCACTATGTCAGAGTGAAATGAAGCTTAGTAGTTCATCTAAGAAGACTATCTTTATGCTTACTCTATTTACATTCTCTCTCCCACTTCCAACTCAATCATCTGACGGACCTGCTTGTTGATATCACTTCAGTGAGGAGCCAGAGCAGTGCTGATAAAATCATGTTAAAATTAATATATGAATAAATAAATCAACCTTCCAAACTTTGTCCTTCAGTTTGTGAAACACAGTTCATCCCCAGAGACGAGTTAATATATAAATGGACAAGCGCTCTGTAGAATGATATTCATAGGATGTGCTTTTTGGATACAATTACCACTTTTGTTAGTAAAACTGCATGAAAATAAAATAAATAAATTTTTGCCACAACTTATACCTATATGCAGGTATTAAAGGGATTTTAAGGCACAGTGTGTGCTCTCTTGTTGTACTTGCAAACTGATTAAGACCCTTTGAGAGAGTTCACTTTCAACATGGCTGTCAGGGAAGTGTATATTGTGAGGAATTTATTTGACATCATTGATTCTTTGGAAACTAGAGTTTTTGCAGCTCTGTTGATTCCCTTCAAGGCAGCACTGGCTCACACCAGTATAAAAAATCAACTGGCAAAGACTTGACACTTGCTTGAGACTTAATTTTTTTGTCAAAGGTCTTTGTGTGGTTCTTAAAAGTCAAACGCCAAACAGAAAAATAAACAATAACAAATCGTGAAAAGGTTGGTTATGAGTGTGAGTGTGCATTAACACATCGACAAAGGAAATTTGCGGAGGATTAATTCTTCATTAATTTTTTCCATAAATATGTGTCAGTTCACTTGATATGCATTGAGAAACTGTATACATCACACTGTAAATACAAATCATCTCCTACCCTATCCCCAGCCCATGTTGCTCAACCCTCCATCTGCCTGTCCTCCTCTACAAAACATCTCACTTAACCCACCACTCTCACTCTAACCAGAAGGGAAATTAAAAATGATAATGACATATCTTCCCAACATCTACAGCTTACACACAGTCTTAACACATCAGTGTTACTCTTGAGAGGGCTAATCTATAAATAAATACATTAAATTACAAAGTAATTTATCTGATATTTTAATGGGCAATGAAAACATGAATTTTAAAAAGAAAATGGAAATTTAATTAATCAATAAATAGTTCCATTTAAAAAGGGATTTGAAAAAACAACATAAAACAATTAATAAGTACATCATTTAAAAATACATTAATAAATAAATAAAGGAATTTAAAAATATATTTGAAAATGCAGTTTAAAAAGAGAAATATCTGGATTCACAAATTGAATTAAGAATACAGATTTTGATCAGACATCTAAAAGGGCAATTTCCTTTGTCATTTGCATTTCCCCGCTGCTTTTCCTTTTCCTATTAGCTGTTCGATTTGCTTAGCTTCTCCTTTTAGCTTCTCCATCTAGCCTTTCCGTGACACTTTGGGCCTTATGCTGGTAAAACGAGGTAAAACAATTAGCCATGGGATGTAACAAGCTCTCTGATTGGTTAGAGAGCTGCACCCACCTCATACCAGTTGGTGTCTTTGACTCTGCCTTAGCTCAATGTGCGGTAGTAGGTGGTAGTGAGTCAGAGTGGCCGTAATTTAGTGAGTCTGCCTTTTTTCGGTAGTTTTGCATTACACGTCACCATTTTACATCATGGCAAATTATTGTGTTTTTGCAGATTGCGCAAAGTCAGCCTGTGAGGACAGCGAGTTGACCTTTTCCTAACAGAAAAGGCTTGCGAGCTAGCTTTGGTGCCTAGTGCGTGTTGCAGGTGAAGAGACGGTACTCAACTGCAGCTTTTGTAATGAACAATGCACTGAAGGCCTGAGAATTTGGGTAGTGTGATTTGTAACTGTATAGTACATAATATAAGGCTCTACTGAGCTCTTCTAACCTTATTAAATAACTAACATGGAAAGCATTTTTGAAAATTAATTAACATGTAAAAATTAAGTGACATGTCTTTATGTTGAGGTTACAGCCATTACTCTAGTTTTCCCTTGTGATTGCTTGTGTTCCCCCCTCCCTGATGTCTCTGGTGTTTACCTGTCTGTCTGTGTGTGTGTGTGTGTGTGTGTGTGTGTGTGTGTGTGTGTGTGTGTGTGTGTGTGTGTGGCATGGGCGTGGCACTCCTTCTCTGGCTCCACTGGCTTCTGGCTCCCTGCTTTATACGCACACCTGCCTTCCTCAAATACAGACTCAGTGACCACAGTCTAGCCATAGAGAAATGACGACACAAGAAGTCCTGGCTACCAACAGAGGAAAGAGTCTGTGGTCACTGCGTGACAGGTGAGGAAGAGACAGAGATGCACTTCCTATTAAAATGTGACAAATATATTATTATATAAAAATTATATTTTTTTGTGTTTTTTATTTTTATTTTTATTTTTTTGTATTGTCCATTTGATCAATTTGTATTTGGATGCTTTGGCAAAATTGTTTTTCAAAACGTTCATGCCAATAAAGACTTTGAACTGAATTGAGAGAGATACATGAAACAGAATGAGAAAAAACTATATGAATCTGCATTTTCTCATTAACCATAAGCATGCATTTATTTACTTACATTAATCTATATTTAAAGACAGAAGAATGAAAATAGTAACAACAATATGAAAAAAACAGTGTGTGGCTTACCCTCCTCATCCAACACAGGAGAGGACTTTGTTTCTGCAAACAACATTAAACTGCAAGTTAAGACAGGTGAGTTAACCCTAAGTTTGACCCATGCAGCTGTGTGTAGTATGGTAGTGTTTACCACTTCTTGAGCTTCCTCTTGGGACAACGCCTCCTCCTTGTTCTGGCCCTTCTTTGGCTCCCCCTGGCTTGGCGTAGTTTGCCAATAGGAATCATGCTTAAAGGGACTCCAAAACTCAGCAATTCACACCAAAACAATCTAGATTGATAAATAGCACAACAGGTGAGAGGAAAAACACGTTCCCCCCAACTCATCTCTCTCACTCACCGTTGTCACCAGAGTAACTTTTGTATTAGCGTTGCTGACGCAAAGGTGCTCTCTGGATGGCTGGTTGGTTAACCATCTGACATTCAGGGCAAGACGCACACCAACGGTGAGCGTCTCCCCAAAACCCAGGCCAATAGAATCGGGCCATTATTTAGTGTTTCATTACACCCCATATGACCGGCCATTGGGTTGTAATGAGCCGCCTGGAAAACTGTTTCCCAATGGCTTTTTGGTACTAGCACTTGCGTGACTTCTTCCCCCGTCTGAGTGTCTCGACTCACTCGGTACAGCCTGTCCCTGATCAATGAAAAGTGTGGATATGACTGTGCTGCGTCAGGGCGCACCACATGACCATCGATCTTTATCACTTGGTCAAAGGCAAAGCATAGAACCTCGCGTTACCACTCACACACAGCACATTCATCCCATGTCCCAGACGGTCATGAACGCACCACCACACAGTGCCTCACTAACTTATCAAACCCAAGCCAATCTGTACCCAAAATCAGGGTGTGCGTCAGGCGGGAACTAACCGCTGCCTTAACACAAAATTTTTTCCCTTGATGTCTAATTTCCACCAGCACTACAGGGTACCTGTGAACATCCCCATGTACACACTTAATATCCACCCAGCAAGCCTCCACCAAAGCCCCAGGTCGAACCAGGTTCTGGTAAATAATGGACTGCGTACAGCCCAAATCCACCATTGCCCGGTGTATACCTCCTTGGATTCTTACCGGAACGCGGTCCCCAGCCTCATGCCCTGAGAATCCCAGCCGATCCAGCACAGCCCTCTTAACACGCCGCTGTCTGCGCTTCCCCTGAGAGCAGTGGTAGCAGCCGCACCAACCACTCCACCGCCGGCCAGTGTCAGGCATGCCAAGTTCCTAAACGTGGGACACCATCTCCCCAAACTTCTTTAGTTGTCAACCGGTAGAATTGAAGAAGAAAGTCTCCACTTTGTTGCTGTAGCGAGGGAGGGGTGCAGAGCATGAAATTGGTCATCCAACCATATTCTTCCTGTGTTAGGGGCAGCTTGGCTCAACCATAGGTGCCTGCAGTTTTGTGGTGCTTGGCCTAGAGTGGGACATAAACAGATGCACAGTGTTATAGCTAAGATGGGATAAAGATAAACAAACAAATGCACAAAAATGGTAGGTACATTATTTATCGGGTTAAGTGCTAGCTAACAAATACTAAAACTAAACTAAACTACTAATGCTAAATCAAACAACTGTCAAATCAATTTCAATAGCTGGGTTTCAACAAGAAGAGGGCAGTTGATCTGCATATTTATAATACAATAAGAAAAATTAAAAGACTTTGAACTACTAAATACCCATATAAAATCGGTTTTCAGCTGAAAAAAATAGTTTTGGGGGTTAAGTTACACTTAAGTCTAAAGTTACTTAGATATATAATGTAGTCATTGTTCATCTGGTCATAGGAATGGACCTCATCTGAGAGGAGTGAGACGAGGATGCCTTTTCTATGACTGGTACTAGGGAACAGTTAGGCACACAGCCTCCCCATTCTTTTTGTGAAACGGGACTCTTTTGTGGGACGCTTCTTTATTTTCTCTGGAAGACAAATTAGAAGAAAAGTAATCAAATTAAAATGTAAATAACTGCCTATGTGTGGAAAAGGTGTTTTAGTTACTACTTACTCAGCACCCTGGGGACACTGGCCACCATGCACTCTTTGAAAGTGTTTATCTGCTGCTGCATGTAGCAAACATTAACATTAACAAACAACTTTTTGCTAAAAACGTTCTTATTGTATAATTTTTAACATGCCTTTTAACATGGTTGAATTAACACTTGGATGGGCTGTCTCGGATTTACACAGGTGGGATATACCCTGATTTCTCTTAAGTTTCAGCAAAAGCTTTAAGAAGTTGAAAAAATTAAATTATGTTTAAAATAACATTTATTTTGTGATCGTATACATAATTGAAATAGGACAGGGTTAAATAAATGGGAGTTAAAAAGGATACTGCAGCATCAAAACAAATAATTTAAAGGGGTTAATGATATTTAAAACTAGCACAATCATAACAACTTAATATTAGAAAATAAAGAATTCAAGTAATAAAGACAAGAGACAAACAGTTGTAAAATGTGTGCACATGCGCCAGCCCGCATGCTGCCCGTTGCCGTAACTCCGTCTCGTCGTCTTACTTTTACACTTACCGATGTCTCCACTGAGATCTGGAGGAGGACACACCGAGGATGCAGAGGTGGAACAAAGTGGCGAGGGAAGAGAGAGGGGTGCAGACAAAACAGACTTAAGAGTAAGAGATTTAAGCCGTGTCTGCCTTCTTTCGTCATGGGCAATGTGAGATCGCTGGCGAATAAAATGGACGAGCTAACGGCGTTAGCCCGGCATCAGATGGAGTTCCGTGAGTGTAGTTTGATTTGCTTCTCTGAGACATGGCTACACCAGGACATCCCGGACCATAACCTTTCCATCGACGGCTTTCAGACTGTTCGGGCCGACAGGGATCACACCGGGAGTGGTAAGCGGTAAGGCGGTGGGCTTACTGTTCTGGTTACCAACAGATGGTGTAACCCTGGTCACGTTACCATCAAGCAGTGTTTCAACAACACTGACTAATTTCACCCAGTATGTGAGTTGTCCTACTAGAGAGGAGAGGACACTGGACCTGCTGTATGCTAATGTTAAGGATGCATACAACTCTTCCCCCCTCCCCCCTCTGGGTAGGTCAGACCACAACCTGGTTTACCTTAAACCCTGCTATGTGCCTCTGGTTAAAAAGCAGCCCACAACCACAAGGACAGTGAGGAGATGGTCAGGGGAGGCCTACGAGACACTGCAGGAATGTTTTGAGGTGACAAACTGGGATGTACTCTGTGAGCCTCATGGAGAGGACATTGACAGGCTCACTGAGTGCATTACTGGCTACATTAACTTCTGTGTGGACTGCCCAACTAAGATGGTCCATTGGTATCCAAATAACAAACCCTGGGTAACAAAGGCCATCAAGGACATCCTGAATGCCAAGAGGAGGGCCTTTACTGATGGTAATAGGAGGTGAGGGCAATCCAAGCCGACCTGAAGGTGAAAATCAGGGAGGCCAAGGAGAAGTACAGGAGGAAGCTGGAGCGGAAACTCCAGCAGAACAACATGAGAGAGGTCTGGAGTGGCATGAAGACCATCACTGGCTTCAGACCGACTGGCAGCAGAGGAGTTGAAGGCAGCTTGGACAGGGCCAACGAACTTAATCTGTTCTTTAACAGATCCGACACACCGACTCCTGCTCATCCCCCCTCTAACTCAGCTGCTGTCGACCCTCAAGCTCCTCTGAGTACTCTGCTCCCCCCTCCTCTATCTTCCTGGGAGAGTCCTACTCCCCCCTCAACTGGCTCTCCAGACTGACAACACCCCCCTCCCCCGCCTGCAATCTCTGCTGTGTGCCTGACTACTGACCAGGTGAGAGGACAGCTGATGAAAATCCACTCAAACAAGGCTGCAGGCCCCGATGGAGTTAGCCCAGGGGTGCTAAAAGCCTGTGCCCCCCAGCTATGTGGAGTCCTTCAACATGTCTTCAACCTGAGCCTTCAAAGGGTCCCTGTTCTGTGGAAGATATCTTGCCTCGTTCCTGTGCCGAAGACGCCGCGTCCCAGTGGCTCCAAGGACTACAGACCGGTGGCACTGACCTCCCACATAATGAAGACCCTGGAGAGACTAGTGCTGGAACAGCTGCAGCCCATGGTCAGACCCCTCCTAGACCCCCTTCAGTTCGCCTACCAGCCTCGACTGGGAGTTGAGAACGCCATCATCTTCCTGCTGAACCGCATCCACACCCACCTGGACAAGCCAGTAAGCATCATGTTTTTTGACTTCTCCAGTGCTTTCAACACCATCCGGCCTGCCCTGCTGGGTGAGAACCTGGCAGCAATGCAGGTGGATGCTCCCCTTGTGTCCTGGATTATTGACTACCTGACTGGCAGACCACAGTACGTGCGCCTGCAGTGCCACTGTGTGTCGGACAGTGGCACTGGGTCTGATACATATGGCCAGTGATGTTGTTGGAGTGGAGTGATATTGTTGGAGTGGAGCTGGACTCTCTGTCGTGGTGTCAGAGAGGAGGATGCTGGCCAAACTACATGCCATCTTGGACAGTCTCCCACTCACTCCATGACATGATGGTCAAACAAAGGAGTACCTTCAGCGGAAGACTCATCCCCCCAAGAAGCAGCGCAGAACGCCACAGGAAGTCATTCCTGCCTGTGGCCATCAAACTCTTTAACTCTTCCCTCTAAGTGTTAGTCTATATGACCATAAGTCATTAAACTGGACATTGATCATTAACATCTCTGCAATAATTGACATAAATGTTCAATATTCTGTGTTAATACTGCTGTGCAATATACTCTGTTTTCAGTTTAATTTATTGATATTTATTCATACTTCTATTACTGCTGTGCAATATCCTCCATCTCATTATAATCTTAATAGGCTACACACAACTTGACAGTTCATGCACTATTACTTTATACCATATTATTATCATCACCTGGTAAACCCACTTTATACTTCACACTTATTTTAATTTTATACTTATACCCACTTGGCACTTAATTTATCTGACCTGTATTATAGTGTATTATATTTTTTGCTTAGTACTTCTATTCCTGTGTGCACTGATGTGATAGTGAGCTGCTGTAACAAAAGCGTTTCCCCTCTGGGATCAATATAGTATTTCTGATTCTGATTCTGAATCTGATTAGAAGTGTCTTTATTTTAGGAAAAAAAACCTGTCTGCAGTAATAGTAAGTCATGGGAGGTGTGCTGATGTCTGATGAGCATTACTCTAATCTGTGGTTAAACACAGGATTTGTTGCAAACACCGGTCCACTCTGGTGTTTTTTTTCCCCCATTTGCTACTCCCCATCAACAGCGGGTGTTATAATGACATGTTTTGTGTTTCTCTGCAGGTACAAAAGGAAAGAATGCAAAACTCGGCAAAACACTTGTCCGCGAATAATTCCGACGATCCACCATGTACACGACTTATAATCGATATTATTGTTTGTGTCTCATCAAAAGTAAAAGTGCATATGCTATACACTTAGAATACAGTATATTCAAAGAATCAGTTACATGAATAATAGATGTGGGATTTAGAAAGAATAGTTTAGCCACATCAAGATCCAATGTGGGATATAGAAAGCATAACCACAACCTATTTCAATTAGTGTAATTTCAGGGGTTGAGGTACAACAATTCCTGAATTTAGACCCTTGATATATATTATATATAATATTATTGTATGTTTCACAACCGCTAATGCTGTATCAGCCACTGCCAGTTACAAGCTAACAAGGTAACAAACAACATAAACAAATAAAAGATGCTAACTACACTTTTATCATAGCAGATCCTTCTGTTATCTATTGTGGGAGCTGAGAGGTGGGAGTTGACAGGTGGGATGTGGGAGCTGAGAGGTGAGAGGTGGAAGCTATGAGCAGGGAAGTCAGGCAGAGAGGTGGGAGGAAAAACTGAAAGGGGAGCTGGGAGCTGAGAGGTGAAAGGTGTTTTAGGCTAGTGAAGCTGGCAAGATGCTTTGGACTGTATTTACTGGAGTTTAGGACATGGGATGAGCAGTGCAGAAAAATTGCATTTGGCTGTTTATCTCTTATTCTTGTCTGCACCCCGAGTAGCAGCCTGACATTGCACTGGCACCATCATAGCACTGGCCTTGGCAATTTTGCAAAGGAATGTTTAGACGGAGCACCACATCTTTGATGATGGTGGTCAGTGTTGCTGCATTTGTCTGCTCTGTGCTGTACATCCCCACAAAATCTTCATAGATGTAAAAATTGTCACTGAGGACAACTGTGACTTGCTCTCTTTTTGCGTTGTCTGTTGATTCATCAACGATCAGTGAGTAGAAGTGATTGAAATTTTGTATGTCATGCCCCAGCCACTTGTACTTATGCTGGAGCCAGTCAGCAAGATGCTGGTAGTCTTGGGCCCATAGCATCAGCAGTTGGTTCAAATTGCTGTTTTCTTCTATGTGGCCTCTCATGGCTCTTGAGTGTAAGGAGAACGGACTCATTGGAAATGTAGCTGGAAAACTTGAAGGTTGCTTCATTATGAGCATGCACGTTTTCATGTGATTTAAATCTCATGGTGGCCTTGGCCCAATTCCTAAACCCATCAGAAACAAAAGCTTCCTCCCTCAACTTTGAAAATGTAAAAAGATCCAGCTTGTCAGCCATTCTACAGGTATGACAGAATGATCTCTCTATTTTGGAGTCCTATTCGAGCCAAAGTCTTTAAACCAGGAGAACTTGAAGAACCTCTGAACATTTCCAAATAAAGACGAGGGAAACTGAACGTTTGGTTGATTTGGGGTCCTCCTGAAGGTAGTGTCAGACCACTCCTAAAAATTAAAAAAGAAAAAACCTGTCAATATCTACACTGCTCTAGCATCCTGCCTTTAACGTGCACACCCACATCAGCAACAATTTACAGGAACATCATCTTAGTAAATGTGTTTTATATTTTTTTATTGTTATGATTTCTTATAATATCTTTTCATATATTTTAGTGCATTTTTTCTATTTTATTTTGTACTCTTGTATTCTTCTCTTGCTATGTTCTTTGTTATGCACCAAAACACCAAGTCAAATTCCTTGTATGTTTTCACATACAAGTAACTTACAATACATCTGATTTTGGCAATACACCTGATTCTGAGATGACTTGTAAGAAATAGAATCCCTTGCATATCCCAGGTTTAAATTCCTGAGAGAGAGATCGATCCCAGTGTACATTTTGATGTTTATTCAATGTGAATGGATTGCCTTTCAATCTACACCCTTCACAGGTTGAAAACTAATGTTTTGATATGTGGATGCTCTCAACAGGTCATTGGAATGACGGCCTTCTTAAACACAATTTCTACTTTGGTGGACATCTATAATAGGTCACTGATAGACGGATGGGATATCAACTCAGTTTTTACATCAGAGAACATTGCCTATTCACTGGGATCATACTTATAAACTAAAATGGGCCTGAAGCCTAAACTGTTTAACTTATCCTGCACTTAACACCTGTGCCTCAATTAACCGTGTGCCACTTGTCTCTCCCTGCTCGTCCTCCTGAATGTAGTAAAAGCAACAATGTTGATGAGCACAGAGATGCCATGAATGTGAACTATCAAGGTGCAAGTATATGTAGAGACAGAGACCATCAGCATTTGAACATAAGTGCTTATAGTCACTGTCTCTGGTGATTCTGAAGTTTATTTTCAGGGGACCAATCAGCCATTTACATTTTGTTTACATTTTCACTGCAGCTCCACCTATCTCTCCTCCTGCCTCTTCCCTGCTTGTACTTGCATTTTCCTGATAGGACGATTGATAATAATCAGGACAGCGTTACACTAGGCTTTGATTCATAATAGTTAGTTACTGTCAATGAAAATGCTTGCTGTACACTTACACTAGTCTTCCTTTTGAAAAATGTCCATAGGCATATTCCCTCGGCCTTGTTGCATTTTCTTTAGTTAGGCATAGCCTAATGTTAGCTTGAAAAAAGCAGCAAATTAGCCTAGATATTAATAGTAACTGGACAAAATCACAGAGGGGGTGTAGTGGTAAAATAAAAGGTGGCAGCTGGCTAAACTGTCCAATGTTAGGTAATGGTAAACTCATAAAAAGATGAGTAAACCTTATGTTGCATTTTAAAATGGTGGGTAAACTGTGTTTATGTGTGTTGACCCTACACTACATCCCAAATAATAAAATCAACAGGGCTAATGCAAAATATTAATAGTCACGTTACACTTAAAAAAGCTTCTTCCACACAGGAATGTCCCATCTCCACAGCCAAATCATGTCCGATCAGTGACCTAATGTTATGTAGGTGGGGCTGGCAAAGTTAGCTAACATTGACATGCAAATTGGTTTGGCATTTTGGCGACATTACAATCCTAATTTTAGCTAGAGTCACTGGGCCAAGCAGGTTCACTCAGTATACGCTAGCATATATTTTCCTATGTTTTTACTTTGTTCTGTGATTGCATTTTAAGCTAAATGGCATATTTCTAACCTTCATAAACAGTCAGACTCCCATGTGGATAAACAGACAAACCGAACATTCTGTGGAAAACGATCAGCGACGGATTCAACTGAACTAACTCAAAGGGTGGTCTAAAAATGTGTTTTTATTTTTATTACTTTTATTACTTTAAATAATAAAACATTCATTGATATAGGCTGCTTAAATATAACCACCTGATTGCAGAGACTGTATGATAATACGTTTATTTTTAAAAAGACAAAAAGTGGGGTTACAAAACCATAACTTTGCTCCCTTAATTGAATAATGGGGATGCATTTGCCCCACTTGGCACCTATGCTTATGGTAAGTCACCCTTTTATGTTGTTTCTGTATCTAGTTTTGTATGTTTATATCTCATCTTCTGTACCAGCTTGCCTCAGCACATATTGCCTACCTAGAAATATAACTTGAACATGATCTCAATGGCATTTGGGCTTGATATGTGTAAATTTTTTTACTGCTGCACTGAGTATATTTGAAAATAAATTGCGAAATCATGAATCACAGAAGCAATGGCATTTTATTGGTAGGATAGCAGAGATCAAATTCCGATCAAATGTGTCAGCAACGTAATCTATAATAATATTATGATGGACCGATTCACAATGTTGTGTGATGACTGTGTGCCGACGTAATCACAATGTTGGGGTAAGTTTATTATAATACCTTGTCAAATGTAACATTTTTAGAATGTAATTGTAACATGTCTCTAATGTGTTATGGTTTGAGGCTTGTAGTGTAGTTATTTCCTGTTTTATTTTGAAATACTCTTTTACCCTCATGTGTCTGGTAGTTTTACTTCCTGTCTTTGTTAGCTTTTCCCACCAGTATTGATGATCAGTTTCAGGTCAGTTTCACCTGTGTCTCGTTATCTCCCCTCACCTGAGTGTATTTAAGTCTGTGAGCTTCCTTTGATCTGTGTCAGTTCGTCTTTGTCCGTTGTCAAGTGTCCCAACCTTGGTTACCTGTGTGTTCTGTTGGAGTTATCTTCTGTTTTCCTTGGACCTTGCATGGATTTTGGATTTGAGACTTTTCCTGCTCTCTGTTGGATTTGCTTGCCTTTGTTGAACTACTTCCTTGATTTTGACCACTTCCTGCCTGAAATCTGTGTAAGCTTTTTTTTAGTTTCATTAAATCATTTAACTGCCCCTGCTCTGTCTCAGTGTCTGCATTTGGGTCCAAACCCTTGTGTTTCCTGCTTGACTACAACAGTATGAACTGACCATAATATGGACCCTGCACGTTTGACCCCAGACAACTTTGATGAACTCTGGGAGCTACTTTTTGACCTGAAGGACACATGGAGGAATGCTCCGTGTGAGAATTCCAGGCAGGCAGCTCTAACCACGGCTCGCAGGGAAGTGTTTGCAAAACCTTGGCTATGGAGCTCATTACCTGAGTGGGTAATGAGCTCCATATGGCAAGCCTTCACCTCAGTCTGCTAATCTTCTGCCTGCACCTCGGTCTGCTAGCATCCAGACATTTAACTAGATTTGCTTTGGAAATGGAATGAAACTAATGCCGTCCTCAAGATCAGGATACCAACTTTCGTTGTTACGTATCCACCAAGCACATATTTTTACCATCTTCAAAGCATCTTTGTTACCATGTAACAATAATATAGCTTTACAGAAAAAAAGAATCACTATGATGGATTACTTTCCTAAATTGATTTTCATTCTACACTGAAATGAACTGAAAGCAGTAGCTGCCTATAAGGTCTGAATCAGAAAATATGATATGATTCAGACAATATATGATTCAGACAGTATAATATGATTCAGGTTTTACTTGTTGTGTAGCTGTTAAAAAAACATTTAAAAGTCAGATGGAACCCAGCAACTACAACTTCTGTCTATCACCAGGTCTCTGTGTGTTAGTGTGCAGAGTGCTTTTTAAAGCTGACAGAGGACCATTTGGAAAAAGAAAAAAAAAAAAAACCTTTAAAGAGATGACAAAAGCTCTAAAACTGTGCATAGAATCTATCACAATGTACTGCTGCAAAATCATAAGTGGGTTATCGCACATTATCTCAGAGTGAGAATTTCTGTTCTATTTGAAAACCCTCCTGTATTTCATGCAGGCATACCCTATTATAGTAATGTGATTCCCAACCACATCTGCTACAGATGTCATAGAGAGCAGTGAGAAATATTGCAATTTTAGCGCTCTGCTACCAGGAGACGGTTGTGACTCTGATTATGCTGTTTGCTTTGCTTTAAAGGGTAACTACACCCTCAAATTTAGCTAGAACTCTTCCTTCCAGCATATTTAGAAAATGCAACAGAGGAGTGAGGGAGCAACGACTGTAGGAGGCGTGGGCTCGTCCACGCAATTCACTCAGTCCACTCTTCACAGTACTCCTCCACAGTCTGCAGAGTCGGGAGACGTTGGTTTTATAGGAGGGGGGGTTGGTTGGTGATGAAAGCTGCCACCATATAAGTCACCTGCCACCAGATCAGCCAACAGCAAAATTCAATTGCAATAGCCAGGTTTCAACCAGTAGAGGGCAGTCGCTATGCAACACAATATGTAGAATTCAAATACTTTGCACTAAAATGTCAAGATTTGGACTGGAATCCATTATCAACACTACTAAATACCCATATTGCATGGTCTTGGGGTTTAGTTACTCTTGAAGTTATTCCTGCTCTCTGAAGGCTGATAATGGTTGATGACCATGGTTTCAGTTGGCACAGGAATCTCAACACTATTTGCAATCAAAACATTTTATCCACTCAACAGAAAAAGATGATTAATGGCTCCACCCCAGACATTCTGCAGATAAATATAAACCAGGTGAACATGGATGAAGAAAAATGATGCTTGCTGAGCCTCTTTCTCACTGTTTGGTAGAGCTTCTTAACAGTATCAAGGTGGTTAACAAATGAGACCAAGGTGGTGTACGAAAACCAGTTCATTTGCTCTGCACCATTCCTCAGGTCTGCTGAAGCCTGGCAATAATGATAAAAGATGTTTAGTCCATGTATTCTGTCATATTTCATCTAGTGATCAAGGAATGCCACTGATTCATAATACAACAGACAGGTGAGGCATATGTTAGGGGAGACCCTGTGATTAGGAATGCACACACACCGCATCCATATAATGTACCGTTTGATATTCATTTGCACTACATTAAGCTGACAGCATGTTGGCAGAAAAAAAGTTAGGATAACTCTGAGGTATTATGGTTGTTGATGTCCAGTTTATGGGGATATTGCTTGTCTTGTATTAACAGAACTTTCAGTGTAAGCATGTGGATAGGAGCACTGTGTTATATAGTAGAATAGCTCTCCTTTTTTTGCCATGCTAGTGGCATGGGTCCAGGGATTGTAATTTTGTAATTGCCTCAAAATCTCCCACAATGCAACAAAAAAGTAATGTCTACAGCATGAACACTACTTTCTGCCAACAATCCCACAATGCAAATGTACATTTGAATTGTAAATTGAGATTTTAGACACTTTTCAGACGATATTTTTTATTATAATTTTGCATCATCATTGACAGGTATATTGCACAACTGTAAATAAGATCAAATAAGATGCACTGCATTGTGGGATTCTTATCACAAAATAGTGTGCATGGCTTGGAGACGACTCTTTTCATTCCATTGTGGGAATTGTTCAGGGCACTATATAGTGCAAAAATTGCACTCATTACAGCACTAGGCAGGATGAAACTGGTTGTAGAGACAAGAAGAGGCTGCTAGATATACAAGAGCAGTCTCTCAGGCAAGTGTAGTGTTGGAAAAGTGTAGAAAAGAAGAAACTTATATGCAGGGAAGTGTGGGGAACGGGAGCAGGCAGGATTACATTCATGGAGTGATTTATGATGTGCTATCATCTCCCCAAACTCTTTGGTACATTCTATCAGGGTGAAAGACAATCAGTGGTACTAAAAGTACTTAGTTACTCTTAAGTACTGCACTTAAGTATAATTTTGGGGTATTTGTACTTTATTTGAGTATTTCTATTTTATGCTACTATATACTTCTACTCAACTACATTTAGTTAATTTAGTAAATATTGTTCAAATTAAGATTTTACATCAAAAACAATGTATGATCAGCTTAATTTGTTAAATGTTAAACCAGTGGCTGGTCTAGTGTGGCCCCATTGTCATGTTCAGATGTCTGAGTTGTTGATGGGACTTCTCCCCTCTAAAATTTCAGATGGTTTGATTTGTTCTGAACTGTTCAAATCCCAAACAGATCAAATTATACAATAATTCACTAAAAATCAAAGATTAGATATATGTCCAAAATATTAATAGAAATTTGTGTAGCAGCTTTGTTTTTTCTTCTTTCCTACCCCATTAATCATCTCACGACACTTCAGATTTATCCGGTGACCATTTGGAGTGGCCCAACCCCTAGGTTGGGAACCACTGGACTAGCTCCACTTACCTGTGCATTGATCCATCAGTATTAATAATCTAATTATGTCAAATATAATATATAATTTGCAGAGCTTTTACTTTTAATACTTAATACTTTAATACTTTAAGCACACTCCCCAGAACAAGACAGCCTCAGCCACTTCATCCCGGTTTCCTTTACCAAAATGTTTAATATAGTAGCTCACATGAAGGGGTCCTTTTTGTCCATTGGATGTAATGCCAACAAAGCTTTTAATTCATGCAAATGAAACAATTGGGCCCTGGTTGCTATCAATTTTTAACAGCTCTCTATCCCTGGGCTGAGTCCCAGACTACTTCAAAACTGCTAGTGTTCAGCCACTCCTAAAAAAGCCTGGACTTGACCATATGGTTCTTGAAAATTACCAACCTATTTCAGAATGACCCTTTATATCAAAAATATTTGACCAAATGCAAATTGTGGCTAAGCAACTTCTTGCTGCTGTGGAAGATAACAATATCTTCGAAACCTTCCAATCTGGTTTTCGTCAGCATCACAGCACAGAATCTGCCCTTCTTAAAGTCGCTAATGACCTTTTAACGACCAGTGATGCTGGCATATGTTCTAGTCTCGTACTGCATAGGCCTTTTATGTGTTCCAGACTCTCAGCTGAAGACTAAGGGGGACAGAGCTTTTAAAATAAGAGCCCTAGGGATCTGGAATACCCTGCCTGAGGAAATGCGTCAGGCTGAGTCAGTAGCTTCTTTTAAATCTAAGCTTAAAATGTACTTTTATTGCACCACCTTCCCTAATTTCCCTTGATATTAAATAAAAGGTGTATGCTTTGTTGCTTGCTAAGGAGGGCTAGTTGGACTGTGTGGGTGCAGGTAAAAGAGGGGGTTGGTTCTAGTTCTTCAGTTTAGTCTTCTTTTAGACTGATTTTTCAGTCTGTCAAGGATAGACACTGTGGAATTCACACTGGGCTGTGATATTATGACTGATAGCTTGTGCTGTGCACACCCTGTATGTAAGATGTTTTTCCCTGTGTATTCTAACTCATGCAACTTCTCAGGCTAGCAGCTGTAGCTGCACCATAGACTGCAACTAACTAACAGTTACATAAGAGAAAGTGGGGGAAGGTACAAACCAAGGTCAGATACTAAAAGAGGTGCACTGAGAGAATAAGCTGTGGGAAAATACTGAATGTTGTGTGACAGGGTGTGGCTTAAACATATAATCAACTGCTTTGTGCCTTAAATTGCAGACACAACTGGGGAGCCGTAGCTTTAAGATGGTGAGTGGTACATGTTGTGTCTCCAGATATATCTGTATTGTTTGTTTTATCAGATATATCTATATTGTTTGTTTGTGTAGAAATAAATACTTGTAAAAAACATTGGTAGGTCTCATGTGGATCCCTTCTCATAAACCAACTCGGAGAGAGGTTGGCGCACCTTGACAATTTGGGGACTCGTCTGGGATGAGAAGGAGATTCGGAAATTGGATAGAAGGACCACTCACGTAGATTACCTAAGGCTCACAGCTGGCTACATCAAAAGATAAGCAGAACCTGTTACATCAAACTCGGCATATTGGATAAACTAAATTGAGAGCCTGTGATAAGAACTGTGAGTAGGTTGTGCAAATTTAAAGGTAAATAAGAGACCAGGAAAATGGATGTAATGTGATACCCTGACCTTGGATTGGCTTGCCACACCGTGACCTGATGAGGACACGGAACACTGGGTTAGAGTCTCAGTGAGCTGGGTTAGAGGCCCAGGGTTTTGAGGCCCCCACCATTGTTTTATTGGAGGTGAAAGGCCTCGGGGGTATCACAGAAGAATTGGCATTGCAGGCTGATTTATTGGTGCAGAGGTTAGAGTCCCCCACTGTAGATGAACTGTTTGGGGTTCGAGTCCCCGGTAAATTGAGTATTTGTATTTTGGGGTTCGAGTCCCCGTTAAGAGTGTTGCATTGTGTTTAAAATCGTTTCATTGTGTTTGAGGTTTGAGTCCTCAGTAGGAATTTTCTGTGTGATATTATTTGTGTCTGGGGTTGGAGTCCCCTGTCTTAATTCTCCAGGAAAAGTCTGATTTAAGTGTCTCAAATACGAAAAGCCTAACGGTGACAACGAAGTGAAAAGGAGGAAGTTGAGTGAGAAGTAGTATTTGAACGGGTCAGTTGCTCGGGTGAACTCCATACAAACTGACTGGCTTAAATCAGTAGATAGTAGAGAGGTGGATGATGGGGGCAGGGGCCCTGGAGGCCACGGCCCCTGGAAGCCACTGAAGGAGCAAATCCCATATATGTTGATTGCTGTAGGAAATGTGGGATCAGAAAAAGAGAAAAAGAAAGCAAAAGAAGCAGCTAAGACAGAAATTGAGGTAGTATTGGAAACACTAAAGGTAGATTTGAGTTCTGAGGAACCCCTCGGTAAGTATTTGTGGGGTGAGGAGAAGAAGTACCGAAAGCAAGCTGTGGAGGCGAAAAAAGGCGAGCAGGAAGGAGGAATGCGGTGAGACGCAAGTGTAAAAAGGCTTATGAGGAAGCAGAGAAGCAGAGACAGAGGTGGTTTCATTGGGCTATGTATTGGCAAGGAGTAGACCACTGCGCTAAGAAAGAAGGCGGAAAAAAGAGCCCTGTGATCATGATGTCGCACGTTCCTCAGCCCCATCGGCTCCACCAGCCTCAATGTATCCCACTCTCCACATTACAGATGGACAGTTTCAGATTGAAACCCTGCCCATCAACCCCCGCCCTTGCACTTCACCGCCTAGGAACAGAGATAGAAGGTCAAAGAAGGAGTCAGACACGGAAGATAGTGAAGGCAGCTGGCAGAGAAAAAACCGAAGGGAAAGTGATAAGAAAAAAAGGAAGTCTAGGCTGTGAGCCAGCTCCGCAGATTCACAGTCAGAGGGAGAGAACGAGGAAGAGCCATTTGTGACACGAAGCAAGAGAGAATGGAAGGTAGAAAAAGGAGCAGGGAAAGTGGAAACAGGAAGAGAGAAAGAAAAGGAAAGTCAGTTAAAATGATGGGACTTCTGTCTGGTCTATACAACAGGGAGAGTGAGGAGGACCAGCCAGCGTCTAGGGTAGAAGCAGCGGGCCACATTAAAGGGGCCTGGTTAGGAGAAGGATTGGCAGAAAGTAGCAGCAGAGTCAGAGGGTGAAGAGGAAAGAGAAACACAAGAAAATAAAGCACCACAAATACACACACTTAGGAGCGGAAATGTGTATGGGGGGAACCTTCAGTTACCACTCGTGCAGGTGGGAGCAGGATTAGGTGCTGCTGCCCACAGAGGGAGAAAGCCTGTGGTTGATGAAATTAGATAAGTTGACAGCAGGACAGAATATGGCTCTAGGGGACTTCAGAGCGGTGGCAGCCAGATGTATGACAGGCCAAGATCTTTGGGAAATTGAAACAGAGGCGCGTACAGACGGTGATCCTGACCGCACACACCTCAGCAGAGTAGTGGGAAGATTAAACAAAGCTGTGAGAGATAAGTTTCCCTTGCCAAACGCCGGAGTGATTTCAAAGCTCCCGTGGGAAACAGACCAGACACCTAGAGATTATTTGGAAAAATGTAAGGAAGAGTGGAACAGACAGAAGTAAAGGAAGCCATTATGAGTAATCCTGATTTGCCAGGCAGTGACTCACACCTATGGGAGAAACACTTAGTGCATCACCTACAGAGAGCTAGAGATGAGGCTATAGAGGAAGATAGCACCACTAAGGACTTGCAGTTGCAGTTGTTGAAATTAGAGTTAGCTAAAGCTAAGAAAGACCTGACAGGAAATAATCAAAGTAAGAAACAAATGGTAGCTGCTGCACCCCCAACTCCAGAATCGATACCTGACCTTTATCCTATTCCACCTTGGGAAGAACAGGGACACCCACCGAGAAGGCCCCAAGGATACGGTTGGTATCCACAAAGGGGAGGAGGATACAGGGGAGGATATAATGGAAGCAAAGGTTGGTCAAGGGGAGGAGGAAGGGGCGGTCCACCCAATAGAAACAACCAATACGGAGCCTGTCACTACTGTGGAGGGTATGGACATTGGGATAAAAACTGCCCACACAAAGCCCCACCCCCAGGAAGGAGGCATGGAGGACCACCTCGAGGAGGTGTGTTTGCTCCCAACCCACATGCAGCACTGCCACCTAGGGGCCAGTACCCCAGCTTTGTAGAATGGGAATGGCCCGAGGACTCCCAGCAGTGACACACCCCACAGAGAGACCTGTGCTGGGGCACAGGTAGACCCCATGCTGGAGATGTGGGTTATGAACAACAAACTGCTGTTTCTCGTTGATTCAGGGGCCATTTCAGCAAAAACTGTGGACATTGTGGGTTTCTCTGGGGTAGGTCAAAAGCTGACAGTTACCAAGCCACCCCCCACTAGACTGGGACACTTTGAGACTTTGTTACATCAGTATGTTGTGTCTTTAAGTGTTCCTGTGAACCTGTTGGGCAGGGACCTGCTCACAAAATTGGGAGCAAGCATCTTGTGTAGTCCGGATGGACTAGTAGTGGTGCTCCCAGATGGAACACACCTGGCCTGTGGACATTTTTCCCTAAGCAGTGGACAATGGCTTGTGCGGTCAGTGGAACCAGAATGTGCCGACATCTACTGGGGCCTCCTCGAGGCTACCACCACCTCAAAAGACAGTATCCTGTTCCAGTATGCTCAGTGGAGGCCCTGGATCTCTCTTCTTGACCCGTACCTCTCACCTCCAGACCCACCTCATGTAACACTCTTTTATGATCGGGCACATGCTGATTGGTATCAGGAAGCATTTGGTCAAATACAAGGCTCACAGTGGAGCATTAAAACACAAAACATTTATGTTGGTCCTGTGGGTGTAGCTGCAGCCACACAGTTAACATCTGAACAACTTGAATGGTATTGTATGATCGATGAGGCGGTCCCTCATATCTCACTCGCATTACATCCTAAACATCAAGCAAAAGATCTCGGCCCTATGATAAAAACGGCCGTAGAAACTACTGACTGGGTGCCGACACAACTTCCGCAGGTAAATTTTCTCCCAGTACAAAGCTTTACTGTATAAATTTGACCTCAACAGACACAGTGACATTACAGCATGACCTGGTATCTAGAGACCATGGTAGGGAAAAGACTGACCACCCGCTTGCTGCTGAGTTGTTGGAGAGTTTACAGGACCATCTCTGGTCCACCGGACCGACGGACATAGGGCTGCTTGATTGTGAACCAATTACCTTTAAAGTCTCCACGCAGTGGCCCCTCTGGTTGAAACAATACCCCCGAAAACGGGAAGAAGAGGAAGGCATTGCAGAGACTATTGATGGACTGTTGAAATCAGGTGTTTTAGAATCCTCTTGCTCAACCTGGAACACTCTCATATTGCCAGTAAAGAAACAAGGGACAGGTAAATATCGCATGGCACATGATTTAAGGGCAATTGACATTTTAGCCACACCCACCATTCCAGTACCAAACCCTTACACAGCACTAAACAATCTCACACCGGAACAGAAATGGTTTACTTGTATTGACTTGGCGAATGCGTTCTTTTGTCTACCCTTGGCTCAGGAATGTAGGGAAATTTTCTCTTTCACATACAAGGGACAGCAGCTGCAGTACACCAGAGTGCCACAAGGTTTTGCTCTCTCTCCAGGCTTGTTTAATCAGGCTTTGAAACAAGCTCTAAGCGGCTGTGAATTACCACCAGGGTGCACGCTTATTCAATATGTTGATGACTTGCTGATTGCTGCACTGGACCCACAGTCACAGTGACAGTGAAAGATATGCTTTCCTCTCTCGGGCTGACAGGTTAAAGCAGGAATTACATTGCAAATTATACAGGCCTCACACAACCCCTTCGGAAAATGGTCAATGCACATGGTATGAGGAATCTGAAAGCACAATTGGATTGGTCCACAGAAGCCGAACAGTGCTTCATTGACCTGAAGCAGAGACTGTCCCAAGCGGCAGAACTTGCTCTACCAAACTACACACTCCCCTTCTTTTTAGACGTTTCTGAAACAGATGAGGTGGTAAATGGAGTTCTGTTTCAGAAAAAAGGGGGAGATAGACAAGTGCTAATGTATGTTAGTATTATGCTAGACTTAATGGAAAAACGACATCCTACATGCACACAACATGCAGCAGGAGTGGCAAAAATCCTCCAGAACACAGCACACATAGTAATGGGCCACCCCTTGACAGTACTCACAACACACAGTGTAGTAGCATTTGTAAACTCATAGACATTCACCATGACATCTCTTAGACAACAGAGACTCTGTAAAATATTGGAGGCACCGAATTTGACTTTCACACATGAAGGCATCAACATGGCAGACAGAATGGGAACAGGTGAGCCACATGAGTGCAAGAGGGAAATCACAAAGGATGTCAAGGTGAGAGCAGATGTGGAAGCTCAACCAGTGCTAGGCTCAGAACAGTTGTTCACAGATGGGTGTTGTTATAAACATGACATAAACGGATTGCAGGCAGGATATGCTGTAGTCAGACAGACAGACACAGGATATGAAACAGTAAGAGCAGAGCAGCTGCAGGGACAGCAATCGGCACAGAGGGCAGAGTTCATAGCACTCACAGAAGCACTCAAATGGGGAAAAGATAAAGAAGTGACCATCTATACAGACTCCTACCCTGCAGGCGCGGTGCACGTGGAAATGACAGTGGATGCGCACAGGATTCTTAACAGTAGGGGGCAGGCCAATTAAACATGAAAAGGAAATGAGAGAGCTGATGGAGGCACTGAAACTACCCAAAAAGGTGGCTGTGGTGAAATGTCGAGGACATGATCAAACAATGGCAAAAGGAAATCAGGAAGCAGATGCAGCAGCAAAAAAGACAGCAGGGTACTTGCAAATGTACCAAATGATAACCAGTTAAAAGACTGAGCTACAACCCAAACTCACTGTAGAGGCAGTAAAAGAATATCAAAAGGGGGCGGGGGCCCAAGAAAAAGCAGTCTGGATGCAAAGAGGAGCTACAGAGCAAAATGGACTCTGGAGGGGGCCGGACGGACGAATGGTCCTCCCACCAGGTATCAGGGCAAGAGCCCTGAGAGAAGCACATGGCTTGGGGCATGTTGGAGCGAATCAAATGAACAGGAACTTGGGCTATTTGTGGCATCCGTTCCTTACAGACATGACCAGGCATTTTGTAAAAAGTTGTACAGTTTGTTCTCATTTTAATCCCAAATCAGTGGTGAGGCCGGAGATGGGAATATTTCCCATCACAATTTGTCCAGGACAGGAAGTGGTAATTGACTGCCGCTCCGGGACTAGGAGCAGAAGGAGAAAAAATGGAACACAAGACATATTTTAACAAACTGCAAGCTCTTGTTTCAGGTTTTTCCAAACAGGTTGGCAAAAGGCAGGCGCTGACAGAAGGATCCACTCTACCCACAGCCCGGTGGGTATTACTGAGAGTCATCAAAAGGAAGTGGTCGGAGCCCAGGTGGACAGGACCGTTCGAGGTCACAGAGAGAACATCACATGCGGTCCGGGAAAAAGGTAAAGGCGACACCTGGTTCCACTGGAGCCAGTGCATGGCGGCCAAGGAGCCAGGACGGAGTGTGGAGGAGATCGGAGCAGATCTACGGCAACTACAAGCTGAAAGCACCAGCCAGAAGTTAAAGACAACGTCACATCCAGAAGGAAAAGACTGTGAAGTGAAATAGACGGTTTTAATCTCCTGAAACAGAGGTTGCTGTTTCAGTACAAGGTTATAGAAAAAATTCCAGT
This sequence comes from Siniperca chuatsi, assembly GCF_020085105.1. NCBI lineage: Eukaryota > Metazoa > Chordata > Actinopteri > Centrarchiformes > Sinipercidae > Siniperca > Siniperca chuatsi. Next base: position 1,881,655 of record NC_058056.1, on the reverse strand, counting down.
CATAAGATGGGGATGTCGGGAAGCCCTAAGTGGCTTGCTGTAGTAGTTTTTGTGTGAGTGTAATAATTGTGCCTTTAACTTTGTATTTGTGTGGTGAATTTCAGGAGAGGTCATCCATTCCCAGAGAAAGGAGGGAGGTTGCCTCCCAATATGTAAATTTTGCTTTCTTTAGCTACTTTTGCAGCTATTATTGTAGCTTGCGGGTGTTGCTGCATTCCATGCGCTAGAGCACTGTGTGTAAGAGTAATCACATCCACAATTGAGAAACAAGAGAGTGGGGGGGGGGGATATGATGATGCCTCTCTTAGGTGCTACTGAACCAGATCCAGAGGAGGAGATGGAACTGGAAAGATGGCGTTAGGAGTGATCTCTTTTTTTTTTTTGCGATCAAAAGGGGAATTTGTGGAATTCACACTGGGCTGTGATATTATGACTGATAGCTTGTGCTGTGCACACCCTGTATGTAAGATTTTTTTCCCTGTGTAGTCTAACTGATGCCGCACCATAGATTGCAACTAACTAACAGTTAGATAAGAGAAAGTGGGGGAAGGTACAAACCAAGGTCAGATACTAACAGAGGTGCACTGAGAATAAGCTGTGGGAAAATACTGAATGTTGTGTGACAGGGTGTGGCTTTAACATATAATCCACTGCTATGTCACTTAAACTTCAGACACAACTGGGGAGCTGTAACTTTAAGACAGTGAGTAAATGTTGTGTCTCCAGATATACCTGTATTGTTTGTTTTATCAGATATATCTGTATTGTTTGTTTGTGTAGAAATAAATACTTGTAAAAGACATTGGTAGGTCTTGTGTGGATCCCTTCTCATAAACTAAATTGGAGAGAGGTTGGTGCACCTCAACACTGAAAATATTCTTGTAATTTTGTAATCAGTAGAAATACCATAGAAGCTAAAACTAAATTAAAATCATTCAGTCATTTATCATTATCCACTTTTTATTAAATATGTTAACAAACTCTTAAGTATGAAGTATGAGGAAATGTGGAGTACACCAGTTAGTGTCACTCCTTACTCTGTTGTAAATTTGGACTTTCTGTTTTACAGTAGCATACTCTACAAGGCCCTTGCAGGGCCTCTTCCGACCTCTCTGTGCTCCAGGTTGAAGAGGCATACAAAAACTCTGACCCCCTATCCAGGCCTTTGGTCTGCATATTGTAATGTCTGCTGATAAACCTTTGGCTGTCTGCTGATAAACCTTTGGCCGTCTCTCCGTTGACTCACGCTTTGGACCTGTGCAAGTTGGTAGTGTTCTATCTTACCAACAGCCACCAGTGAAAGCACGCCACATAAGTCATCATAAAGACTTTCCACCATTCCCCTCACTCCCCCTGGAGGATTACAGGCTTGACCAGAGCCTACAAGGATGCACATTTGTGCATCAAGAGGGGCAACAAGAGAGCAGAGTGGCATTTCTGAGTGGCACACACTTTGCACACCAAGACTGACCTTATCCAGGTTCCAAGAGGCTTGCCATGTTCAGGGGCCATCTTCAGCAAAGTATCTGAGTCTGAGAGAATCCTTATTGGCATGGCACAAACAGCTGCAATGAAGAGGGGACTGGAGATGGAGATGGAGTATGCCAAGATTAAGAATATAAATTACTCTCCTGGGGCCTTGAGATACACCCTCATGTCCCCTTTGTAGTTTTGTTGATGAATTCAGGTCCAAATCTTGACATTTTAGTTCAAAGTATTTTAATTTAACATATTGTGTTATAAATATGCATAACAACTGCCCTCTACTGGTTGAAACCCAGCTATTGCAAATTAATTTTGCTATTTGCTGATCTGGTGTCAGGTGACATGTACGCATATATGATGCGTACACGTGTGTGTGTGTGTGTGTGTGTGTGTGTTTGTGGGACCATAGAGAGGGGGGGTGGCCAATAGAGATTGCGTATGTGACCATGTGGGTCTTCGTCACACACAGAGCCAAAATGGCGGGCAGACCCGCAAAATACAACAAAGGGACAGAGCCGAAAAGGAGGACAAGCACTAATTGTCCTCAAGATAGTGGACAGCTTAGCTAGCTATGTTCTCACGCTATCTGGGCATATAAGATGTGTGCGTAAGTAAGTGTATATGTATGTTTAAAGGCTTGAGGGTTAGTGTAGAGGAAAGAGAAAGAAAGCACACAGAGTAAGGCACAAGGAATCAGCTGTGCGCCGAGATTTCATGCGCTGTATTGCGTGTCTCGTCCAATAGGAGTCCGGTGTTTAGATTCAACTGAGATCTTGCTTGCTGAGTAAGCAAGGTAAGCCCATAAAGAGTTGATGCTTCCCAACAGGCACATGGGGATATCTGACTAGAAGAGCTTGCTTAGTTTAATTCTTCCAATTAGTCTCTCAATATGGACTTGAAGGGGTGCCAAAACAATATGCAAGATCAACTTCTGTGGATCCCAAGGCCAGTTACATGAGGAAGAGGAACAACTCATCCAGCAGCAGCAGAGCATGCCTCTGAAAGACACTGTACAAAATTATTAGAGAATTATTAGAGAATTATTATGTCCAGCAATTTTTTCCCAGAATGTCAATTTTATCAGACTTTGCCACATTGCATACGTGCACTTAATGCAAACTATGCCATATACTGAAGCTACACAATGTTACTGAATTTTCACCTCCAATTGGTCATTTATAATGTAGCCTAGGCTTACATGCCCTAGTCAACACCATTACATGTGATATAGCAATGCTACAGTAAAAACATACAGAACAGTACAATTTAGCAAACCAGTCAACACCCTGAATAAACTTACTAAGTACATGGAAGAATTATTTCCTCATTTCTCTGCTGGACTCTCGAGTGACCCAGATCATGTTGGCAGTGGATGGTACAATTAGGTACCAAAAGGTTATCAGATGCTCATAGGTAGCACATCTTAGCAAAATTAAGATGCAGTCATTGCTTATAAGCAAGGATTCATGCCATAGAACATGAGTTCAGAATTATTTGTATGAAATTGTTTTGTGCAAGTTATACTCACCTTGTGAAGGTTTTAATCTGTGAGTCTGACCTTTTGAATCTATGTAGCTCTGCTTCCTCAGTTTTAGGATTTCTTCCCCAATTTCAACCTCAGCACTCAAAGCCAGGTCATCTGCAGACCGTACAGTAGTTGTGGCCACAAGATACTTCCATTCCACCCTCGGCATCAATGTCCTTGTCAGTCTGATTGTGCAGTTAACCACTGGTCTTTCTCTTCTCTCCCAAACACTCACACGCTGATGGACTTGATAGCCATTCCACTCGAACAACAGAGACCATACCCCCTTCCTAAGACAATGAAGTCCACTCAGAGTTTCGATCAGATCTTCGGTTAGAAAATGCTGCTACACACCCTGGACCGATTGATGATAGTGAACCTCTCCCTTCGAATGTTAACTTCCCACTTTGCCCTAAGCTCAGCATCAGCTGGAAAGGAGTGAAAGCTCACGAAGGAGAACTTAGTCGATGAAGAGCAAAGAGGGACTGAGCAAAACACCATAGAGCTGACCGCCCTCCTCATAAACTTGACGATGCTTTTCTTCACTTTAGTAGCCAGCTAGGCTAGCTGACAGGCTAACCTTGCTATTTAAAGACACATAGGTTATTATCAAAATGATCAAAAACACTATACAAAAACAAACAAATACTATTATCAATGTCCACATGAATATTGAAATCACCTACAATAATTACTTTATCTGTTTTAAGGAGTAAATTTGATTTAAAAAAATTCAGATAAAACTTCAGAATATGGACCAGGAGCGCGGTACACTATAACAAATAGAATTGGCTGTCGTGTTTTCCAGGTTGAGTGTGAAAGACTAAGAACAAGGCTTTCAAATGAGTTAGTTTAGGTTTAGGATTGATTAATAGGCTTGAGTTGAAGATGGCTGCAACTCCACCTCCTTGGCCGGTGCCTCGAGGAATGTGAGTATTAATATGACTGGGCGTAGTGGATTCATTCAGGCTAACATATTGGTCATGACCCAGCCAGGTTTCAGTAAGACAAAATAAGTCAATATGATTCTCTGATATTAAATCATTCACTAGTACAGCTTTATCTGAGAGAGATCTGATGTTTAAGAGTCCACATTTAATTCTCCTAATTTCTTGCACTATTTCAAGGGTGGTAATTTTGTTTAGGTTTTTATTTATAACTCCTCTTCAGTTAACTTTTGATTTTATTAATTGAAGTGGTTGGGGGGCAGACAGCGTCACTAAGGAGTTTTGGGTGGGTAACTGCTTTGGAAGCACAGAGAAGCATGTAGGACTGCAACTCTGCCTCCTGGTCTCAACTCTGCGTTGTCATGGTTTAGGTCCACTAATAAAATCAGTCAGATTTCTAGATATGAGACCTGCTCCATCCAAAGTGGGATGAATGCCGTCTCTCCTAATCAGACTAGGTCTTCCCTAAAAAGTCTGCCAATTATCTACAAAGCCCACATCGTTTGCTGGACACCACCACGACAGCCAGCGGCAGAATGAAGACATGCGGCTAAACATGATATCACTGGTCAGGTTTGGCAGGGGCCCAGAGAAAACTATGGAGTCTGACATTGTCAGTGAATTAAGGGTTTATATAGACCAAACCAGAGTTAGTGATTGTTGGAACAATGGAAAGACAAACCAAGACGGTTTTGGTGAGTTTTATTTTGTTTCTGTCGAGTTTGAATGTTTACGATGATCTACAAGGTAAAATTACTGTGTTTGTCAATAGAGTAAACTGACTGTGCGCAATTGCCCTGGGTGATTACATTACAGACAGTTTCCCGGCTGCCTGCTGTAGCCCTCTCACTCAATTTTTCATTTAATTTGAATTAATAAATAAGTTATTGTTGCTTAATATACTGGTTCATGTTATTGGTTAAGGACTTACTTTGGAGTCTCCCCTATCCTGCTAGATTCAGGAAGGGGGCGGGTTTGTGCTGAGGCTAGTTAGAGTTCACACTTACACTCAAGGTAGCTGCCGTGTAAGAAAAAGGTTCTGGAGCCCACCTTGTCATATTCGATAATGTTAACATTAATAGCACCGCACCTCAGGATAGGTAAAAACATACTTACATACGTATGTAACGAGACCAGTTGTTTTGGGGCGGGGACTTAGATCTTTTCGTTTCTCAATTATTCAAGGTAAGCGAGTGATAGTATACCTTAACAAGGCTTTACACCCTGTACTCACCGAATGCGTCTGCGCGTTTACTTGATATTTCTATTAATATCGGCGCGATAATACAGCACAGAAATATGGTTCAGATGTTGTCAGAATCTGTTGACTCTCCGCTTAAGAGTCATTATTCTCTCGAGATTGTACGTGACTCACAGAGCGAGCTAGGAGGAAGAGAAGAGAGCTCTCGTCTGTCTCTCACCGTACGTAATTGGTTGGTTCGTGTGTTCATCTGCATTGGCTATTGGAGGCATAATCAGCTTTTGTTTTTGCCACTTCCATCACAGGTCTTGCCATGGGACAGATACAGAGCAATATCTTGGAACCTTCATCTTAGCGACCCTAATGAGGATGTCTACACAGTGCAATTTTCCATTTTTCACGGGGAAAAGCAACATCCCCTCTGGACATGGCCTGTCCAGGCACAGGCTACCACATTTACATGGACAATTTTTATTCCAAGCTCCTCAAAAAGTACCACAGAGCGCCACAGGAAGTCATTCCTGCCTGTGGCCATCAAACCCCTCCCTCTAAGTGTCAGTCTGTATGACCCTAAATCATTAAACTGGACATCGATCACTACATCTCTGCAATACTTGACATAATTGTGCAATATTCTGTGTTAATTCTCCTGTGAAATATACTCTTTTCAGTTTAAAATTCCCTATTTATTGAAATTGATATTTATTCATACCTCTATTACTGCTGTGCAATATCTTCCGTCTCATTGTAATCTTAATAAGCTACACTTAACTTGGCAGTTCATGCACTATTACCTTATACCGTATTATTATTATCATCAACCGGTAAACCCACTTTGTACTTCACACTTATTTTATTTTATACTTATACCCACTTGGTACTTAATTTATTTTCTGACCTGTATTATAGTGTATAATATTTTTTGCTTAGTACTTCTATTACTGTGTGCAATGACGTGATAGTGAGCTGCTGTAGCAAAAGAGTTTCCCCTCAGGGATCAATAAAGTATTTCTGATTCTGATTCTGATTATTCAGTCCCAGACAATACAGTCAAAAAATTATATTACAAAATGTCACTTTAGACATTTATTATGCATTTATCTACTATTTTATTCATATATTCCACTACTTTTGTGAACCTAAGACTTTGGTAAACCCATTTCAAGCACCAAAACAATTATTCCACATGAGTAATCGTATGTTTTCACAAGAGATTTGAAGAATTTAAAAAATTTGACTTCAACATTTCATCTTTAGGGCCAAATTATCTCTTTAGACAATGCTCTAGGACAAAAGGTGCCTCATTATACAGAGAGCTGAGGTTTTTCTGCACATTTTGATACAAAGCACATGGGTTTCATGTTATTAAAGTGCCTTTAAAAGGTGAATTTCAGAATATATGTAAAATCAAAAAAATGCCCTCAGACCCCAGAGGGTTAATTTTTACAGTAAGACTAGTGGAACCAGATATACAGTTATGGTGGTTGGACAACTGAGGCCATGGTATTCAAATGAAGCTGCCTATCAAGCCAGTTGGGCCAGCCACGGTAGTCTAGCCTAAGATAGATATGATAGATATAAGGTCAAGCTGCAGAGTATCTGCTCTTTGCTTAGGCGAGGAAAGAATTCAAGGATTCTTTAAAAGCTGCATGAGGTCAGAGAATTGTGTGGAAAAGTTTTCTGATTGTTGTGGAAAAAATACTGCACTCTCTATCAATCTTCACTTTGATGAATAGAAGAATAAAACTCGTCCTTACTTGCGTATATGGTTTTTTCACACAGATCTGGGGCCTATACTATGAAGAAGGATTTGGGGTTAGAGAGGTAAGTTAAGGTTTAACCATGGGTTTTCAGTCCTACGACGGTGGTTCACTTCTTAATGGGGTAGATCACCATGGTAACTTATGTTGAACACTTAACCTGCTCCGGACCAGGCTATGTTGGAGATAACAGATCAATGCGTATAAAAGCACCACCTATATTGGCTACTGACCAATCAGTTCTCTTAGAAAATGGCATCACCATTCATATAAGATCCTGTGGAGTTCGGTGTGTGATATAAAAAAGAATTAAAAAATACAACAACGCGGATCATGAGAGGGTCTCTAAGGAATGTTCAGAGACCGACAAAATCATTGTGCTTTTGTATACCGATATCCTACAACATAGACGGAAGCACTACAGCCTTGTACTTGTTGTACTTTAAGATATGAAAGTGAGCCTACTTACTTTTAATTATATTTTCATATTTATCTTTTATGTGCTCCAAAGTCTGTTTCACACCACTCGAGTTACAGGTCAAAGAATAAGGCTAAAATGATAATACATGCCATAAGAATACATCTAAGCGACACATTAATTTAATGGGATACACAAATCATCCTACCTTCTTTTCTTACAATTTTTAGATTTATGTTCATTTTTAACTATTGAGTTACATTATACTTTATTCTTGACTCTGCACTTAAGTCTTGCACTGCCCTATTTTAATTTTTAATTCACCCATTGTCTTTACATTTTATCCTTGATGTTTTATTTATAGTTTAATCATCCATTGTGTTTAAATTTTATTCCTCTTTTATTCCCTATGACTGCCTATTTATTCACTGTGTAATTTATTATTGTGTTTTCTGTGTAAAGCACTTGGTAACGCTGGTTTTGATAAGTGCTATACCAATAAACTTCATTGTTATTATGAATGTAATTATAGTCAGATGTCGTACCCTAATCATGGGGCCTATTAATTAATTTACACATTCACATAGTCGGCAAGTTTTTTGCAAGCTGTCTTTCCTGCATTTGGCAGCTGCAGCTGTTGCTTTCAGCTGGATTATGTGTTTAACTTCTTCATATTTCTCTAATATTATAGTTTGCTCTTAGTTTGTAAAATATGCTGCTCTGCTGCCAGTAGAGTTGTCCATTTTTTGCGATTGGTCATATGCTTCAAACATCGCCCCTTTTATGTAAACGCGTTCATGGCTGTTTTTGGGAAAACCTGGGATGACTTACCGAGTTGATAACCAGCTTTGTGTGACCGCTTATCCTGATTGCAGTTGTGGGTTATTGAAGCCAGATAATGAAAAGAGATCCGGGGTATGTTGAACTTGATTCGTAGTATAGGCCCCTGATCAGAGAAGCTGTTGACACAACACGTATACATGGTCTGATTGCATACCAATAACTTGAAGATGCATTACTTTGTCTCTGCTTAACAGTTTCGCTTTAAACACTCATATGAGGTGATATCAAGAATGGGGTCAGACTCAGTGCTTCCCAGCACTGGGCAAGACCAGTTATTCACACATGTGATACAAGGACCAGGACGCCTCTTCAAGGTCCTTCAAACCTCAACTACCGGATAACACACAATGCTGGCTAAGTGTGAAGGCCTTTGAGACTCCTCATGTCATCTAACTATGATACAACAGAAACCATTCATACAATAATGCTTAATGTACATTTACTCATATCTAATTAATTTATCTAGGCCTGCTAATGTAGGTTGGCCTAAGCAGATACAATGTAGATATAAGCTTGGGTCAGGCCACCGAGGATCTGCTTTTTGCTGAGGTAAGAGTAGGATTTAAAGGCAGCTTAAAGGTACGTTAGGTGAGGGCTAGAGAATTTTGTCGCCTGTTCGATGGCTCAGTAGATGTATGATGCAAAACCTGACACCCACTACAGGGCCTAATGGATCAAAACATCATATAACAAGAATACTGGGCTTGCATAGGAATGCTCACCCAAGTTGTAGCAAATTTGACTGTGTATTGCTATTTGGCATAACTAATAATAATAATGATAATAATAATCATTTTTAACTGAAATGTACTGTAAATGTAACCCGAAAGACTGCCAACAAAAGCTATGACAAAGGGACTTTGCAATTCCAATGTGTTGTTTTGATATAGACAATGTCATGTCAAAATGTTCCTAGTGGCTACAATGGCATTTGATAGCATACTGATTTTCATCATCTAAGGAAACAATAGGTTTTGGTATCATGTTTCACTATTTTCTGTTTTAATATTAACAGTTTATCACAATAATGACATGTGGAAAAAATGGTCAGAGCAAGAATGTTTTTTTTCTAAAGCTGGAAAGCCAGTATTTGTAAATAGTATTTTTTGTTAAGACACTGGTTAACAGAGCTCTGATATGATGTTCTGTGACCTTGAAATTAAATTGTGTTATCAATGTATGTAAAACCAATCATGTTGCTTAGCCATATCACACGCTTCGCTAGTTGCATGAAAAATGAACTAAGCCTCTGTAACACTACTCAGACGTATTTGTGGATCAGATATGAATAGAATGTTGTATGTTGGGTTTGCCGAACACAGAATTTTTGGTGGTGTTTTTAGTTATTAATTGGATGCTGGAAGGATGATACAGTAAGCCTAAGATGCAAAAGGAAAAGTTCTGATACAAGTGTTTTGGTTATATGAAATTAATGGGGTTATAGTTGTCTGTATAAATGCTAACAGTGTATGCATTGTAAAGCCTTTTTAGTTTCATCATGCATCAACACAACCTTATAACCTATCATGCTGAGATGCCGCTGGGAAAGTTAAATTGGCATGGCATCTGGCTGATAGATATTGCAATATCTTGCTCTGGACCAAATTGGATAGATGAACTGCCTTAAAACTGATGGCTTAGTCAGTGTTCTCATATCTAAACAATATGATTAAATTAACCAATATGATGGTTTCAGAAAAAATTCACATAAGCATTTTCTGATCTGCTACCGCTGTGGTAGTAGTAGGTTCTGTTAAATCATTTTGAACTGAGGGGGTATTCACAAATCACTATTGTTCCTAAAACGTAGACTCTTGTACGTTCGTTTTGTTTTCAAAACGAGACTCTCTGTATAAAAATGCAATGTAGACAGGATGCTCAAAGTTCAAGACTCTTGGTGAATGAACATTTTCTGTTCTGGCTCCTAGACTACGGAGCAGTGTCCTTCTCAGGGTCAGATCAGCAAACTCTGTTGAGTATTTTAAATCTCATCTTAAAACCTATTTATTCTCAAAGGCATTTTATTGATGCTTCCTTGCTCTGATTTGTTCTTATTTCTTAAACCTTTCGGCTTGTGTTTGTTGTAATTATTTATTCAAATGCTTTTATCATCTTTCTGTAACTAGGAAGCACTTTGTGACCCTGGTTTTGAAAAGTGCTATATAATTAAAGTTTTACTTACTACTTAATTTTTAATCCAAATTGACCTATTATCAACCACAGCTAGTGAGCAGCATCTGTTTTTGGTTTTTTTAGTTATGGTAAAGTAAATGTGGGCCTGAATGTTTTGTTGGTGAATGAATCTAGGCCAATTCATCAAATTTAGTCACTGTATGTTGTGGTTTTCATCTCCCGTAGGTAGAACAGGCTGTAAAATAATAGTCCTAGAGATGCAGTGTTTAAACCAGGTTATAAATAAAATCCTGTGGGGTTGGTGGCAATGGCAAGCTATAAAATGACAAAAAGACACAAGATTTTGCCAGCTACAATTCCACATGGATATACAGTTTCTATAAACATACTAATCACACAGGGCTGTTGAACCCTGGACATTTGATTTACACAACTTGTCAGGCTTTTAAAGCCAGCAGGAAACCTAAGACAGAATCAAGAGAGCCAAACTGGGTTTAAGATGTTGTTTGGCTTCCCCTTGCACCCACTCGTCTCCCAGTCTGAGGTGGGTTATTAGAATGTAGCTCACAGAGTCAGCTTGGCTTACACGTATCACTGGCATTTCCTCCCCCATATTCAGTCACTGCTTTGCATTATTCCTCTCTCAAGGATTTTTTGGGACTTGAGCCAAGCACTTACATTAAAGTGCATCGAATTGCATATTGTACCACGTTAAGGTTAATGGATTCTACTTAGGATAAGCTTTGAAGGCGGTGTGATCGAAGATGTGGCAATCACTGTTAATCATATCCACTTGTGTTGGGTTTTGTGTTGTAAGGTTAAGGAAACACTCGGGTTATTGTACCTGGGAAATGTCAGCTAATAAGGATGTTTGTGGAAGAAAGAGGCTGACAGAATGAGAGAACTGGAGACAAGTTGTGAAAACTGAAAATATCTTGAGGAAATTTAGACTTTTAGCAAACACAAAAAGACTCTTGAAAAGGCAACATCCATGTAAATCAGAGCTCCATGGACTCAGAGGGGATGATTAGTACCCACTGTCCACTTCACACCACACTGCTCCCAGCTCATATCATCACCATAGACACACACACAGGCACATGCATCCATTGGCACTTTGGTTTACTATGTGTGAGAACCCTGCACTGTCTAAACTTTTCTCTACCACTTCCCTAACTTATTCTAAACTGAAACTAAGCTCAAAGAAAGTGTTCCTTGTAATACCCTCAAACGTATTTCTTTTGTCCAAGTCCAGTATTGATATACTTCAATCTCAGTGAGTAATAATAACCCGTTTAGAGGCCATATGAACTTGGTATATGTAATTGTTAAGTGTATGTGACCAGAGTAAAGATTTTTAAGTATGGAACACGAATAAAATTCTAAAGCCAACTTAGTGGTCTCTGGAGCTTTAATGTTCATTACATCCACTATTATGGAATTGTTTAGCAAACCATCATACTGATGATCAAACTCTGCACATACATCATTCTGTGAAGGTCAAACATCCAAATGAAGTTGTAATAAGCAAAACATATTTTTAAGTGTTGGGGGACTTTTAAGAGGAACTTTACACCCTGCTTTAACTTGACACACCCTTTTCACAAATTCTAAAACATGCATTCTAACCCTGACGAATGAGCTGAGTTTTGAGTTTTTCCCTAATTCTAAAGAGCTTTTGCAGCTCTCCATCCATCTTTTTCTTCTTGGTTGCTTTGGCTAAAGCTCTTGGTTTTTATTATTGTCAACAAATCCCATCACAAGATCAAAAACAATCTGTTGTGTATCTCTCAATACTTTCTGACTGCACTACCCTGTCTGTGGCTCCAAGCCCATTGGTTCCTACTGAAGACGTACATTTAAAAAAAAACAGCTCACAAATATACAGTTTCATCTTTACAAAAGGCACAGTAATTCCCTAAAAGAGCTGGCCACTGTAGTTTTTAGCAGAAGGAAATAGCCTGACTGCCAAATCCTTTGTGCCCGTATTACCAGTATATGCTTGTTTGTATGCTTTTTTTCCCAATCATATCCGCATTAGTTGTGGTGGTCTCCAGTCCGAAAACGCCTAGAGACATCAGAATCAGAATCAGAAATACTTTATTGATCCCCGAGGGGAAACTCTTGTTACAGCAGCTCACCTTTACGTCAGTGCACACAGGAATATAAGTACTAGCAAAAAATATAATACACTATAATACAGGTCAGAAAATAAATTAAGTACCAAGTGGGTATAAGTATATAATAAAATAAGTGTGAAGTACAAAGTGGGTTTACCGGATGATGATAATAATATGGTATAAGGTAATAGTGCATGAACTGTCAAGTTAAGTGTAGCTTATTAAGATTATAATGAAATGGAGGAGATTGCACAGCAGTAATAGAGGTATGAGTGATATCAATATCCATAAATAGGGAATTTTAAACTAAAATATTGCACAGCAGTATTACACAGAATATTGCACAATTATGTCAAGTATTGCAGAGATGTAATGATCAATTACCAGTTTAATGACTTAGGGTGACAGAGCTTATGTGCATAAATAAAGAGAACCTTGTCTAGCTCTCCACCCCACTCTTCACACTATTAAGACGGTCAGGCAGACAGGTTGATTTTTTTCAGGGTGAGATACAGTGTGAGCCGGAAGGTAGTTTCTTATATACTCTTCAGAATACTGTTCTTGTCAGGGTGGAAAATACTCTAAAACAGCATTAAGAGCAGCTTGGGACAGTAAAACTCCAAAGTGAAGCCCATATTAATGAGATTCTCTCAGGTGGGTCCAGAAGAGAAGTAACTTAACTAACTAACCAAAGATTCAGACTAAAGCCAGTTTTAGGTGTTCTTGTTGTGTGGATTGCTCTTCATCACAGTTCTAATAGGCCAATGAACACTCTGCATAGACACTCCTAGCGTTGGGACAGATGTTTGGCTGCAATTAAGGATTATTTTCATTACTGATTAGTCTATAAAATAATAAAACATGCTCATCATAATTTCCCAGAGTCCAAGGTGATGTCTTCAGATTGCTTGTTTTATCCAACCAACTGTCCAAAACCCAAATATATTCAATTTACAATGATGTAAAACAGAGAAAATCACCAAATCTAAACATTTAAAAAACTAGAACCAGAGAATGTTTGGCATTTTTCCTTGAAAAATGACTCGAATGATTATTTGGTAATTAGCTGCAACTCGGGCACCATGTTAGCCTAATGGTAAAGATGCATACCACATAACTGCAGCGTCTATGGTTCAGTTCCATGTCATACCCCTCTCTCTCACCCTGTTTTCTGTCTCTCTACACTGTCAATTGTCAGATTAAGGAAAACATAACCAAATAAAATCTAAAAAAAATGTTGTCAACTGGATTTCTGATGATCAACTAATCAATTAAGTGACTAAAGGATAACACACACTGGTGGCATATGATGCATGTCAGTACATCTGCATTCATTATTTTCTATGTTAACTTGCACAACTGCAGTGTCTTGAGTTTGTCAGGATATGCTACTGTATTATTTTCCAGTGTTAATGTGCTTCAACACTCCAGCTCCCTGTATTGGCACATCCTGGCTACTGTACCTTGACTACTTCTTCTGTCTGTATGACACGTTCAGTGTGCATCAATTGACAAATGTCAAATGCAGCAGGCTATGTGACACAGCTGGTGTGTGTTACACATCACTTAATCGTTTCAGCACTAGATTGCTGTATTACAATCATGTCTCACGATTTCCTGCTAAATTGCCTGCATATTTTTCTGCTTCTCCTGCCTACTTACACCCAGCTAATGAAAAGGGTCAAACCATCAGTAAAAACAGTTAAAGTGTGGACAGATGAAGCTACAGCAGCTCTATAGAGTGCACAGACTGGCACATGTTCAGAGATGCCGCCACCCAGGAGAACCACATCAACCTTGAGGAATATACATCATCAGTGACATCATACCTCAAGAAATGTGTTAATTATGTGGTGATCACAAAGACACTAAAATCATTCCCCACCCAGAAAGCCTGGATGAATGGAGAGGTGAGGGCTCTACTCAGAGCCAAAAAAGCTACTTTTCGGTCAGGAAACAAGGAAGCAACACCGCCAGAGCAAGACTGAAAGCTGGCATCAAGGAGGCAAAGCGGAGACATCAGGAGAGACTGGAGAGAGACCTCAACACCAACAACACCAAAGACATGTGGCAGGCGATCAAAAACATCACAGGCTACAAAAGCAGGAGTGCCCCCATCATGTGTGAGGCCACGTTACCAGATGAGCTAAAGACATTTTATGCTGGTTTTGATCTCCTCAACAAAGAGTCAGCTGTAAAGTCCACTTTGCCTCCAGAAGACTGGCCACTGTCAGTATCCACAGATGATGTGAGAAAAATCCTGCTGAGAGTGAATATGATTGGTGAGTCCACCAAAATGGCACAAAAAAACAACGCCGGCAGAACAAGACCCATTGCCAAATTCGAACACTACCAACAAAAACAGTTTGTAAAGAGCAGAGGAAAGGACCTAAAAGGAACTAGCTATGGTATGAACAATCAGTATCAGGAAAGTGCTTCCAATCATGAAACAATCCCGTGAAAAAGGAAGAAGAGTTACACAGTCTGTAGATAAACTGTATATTGACCGTCAACTCTACCACGACAGCAGCATCATCAACTGGCTATAAACATATGCACCGGATTCCACTTCCACACCCTCCGATCCAAAAATGACTAAATTCTAAACTATATCTATTTATCTATGCCTATCTATCTATCATCATCTGTCTGTCTGCCTACCTGTCTGTCTGTCATCCCATTTACCTATCGACTATGTGTGTCCAGAAGCCTCTGGAGAAGCCTGTCCTTTTACCAGGATGGAGGAGAAAAAAAGGCAGAGTCCAGCCAAGCTGCATGGGCTCTGGAGCATCGCTAGAGGCCTAGGAAATGGAGCTGGAGAAGAACAGGCCTCGAGCTGCCTCCCTTCCCAGAGTAGCATGATTGAACACTTTCTTGAGTTTGATGGTAAATAACTTCTCAGAGGAACAGGCCAGGGATTGCTTTTCTGATTCAGCAGTGGCCCAGTCCCTGGCTCTACCAGTGAGCTGGGAGATGATATAGGCCACCCGGGATCTCTCTGAAGGGAAGGAGGAAGGCTGTAGCACAAAGATGAGGGAATATTGGGTGAGGAAAGGTGGAGCCAGGGTTCCGCTGGACAGACAAGCTGGGGTGCTAGGTGGAAGAGCTGCTCCCGGTGCCTGGACTGAAATTAAGAGCCGCTGGATCTGCTTATGGATGGATTCCAGAACCACTCGTGACGGGCGGAGATTTCTTGCAGGACCCATAATAGAGATAAGTTGCTGCTTATGGCGGTGGATAGCACTGGCTTGTGCCGACATTAGATAGATAGTAGATGGCAGGGAAAACACAGAGCAGGCAACAGTGAATACTAGGAGTTGGCAGAAGTTGTGAAAGTGCGTCTGACCATCTAAGGGTATGTTAGCATTCTTGCTGTTTGTCATACTAAGGAGTTAAAAAGCGAATGATCTATATTCAAAGCTTACATGGTCACCTGTGTGTCATAACATCCATATGCCTGTTAAAAAACTTAATTACAGGCCTAGAGTGTGAAAAAAGAAATATATATTTATAGCTACATCTCAGTTTTATCTACAACACTGAAATGTGGCTGGCTGAAATACATGCAGTATAAAGACATTTTCAAAATGATAGACTGCCACAGTTCAGTACAGATTGAAAGCATTTATTGTAATCACAGAATAAAATGAGTGTACCTGTGTTCTTGTCACAGACACGCCAGGCTCCACAACCCCACATACACATCGCACTCCCTCACCTGAGTACTAATACGAGACACCTGTCATTAATCACACACCTGCATTTCATCAGTACTCCACTCCACTATAAAACCTCATCCCACACCTCTCGTTCAGTATAGGAAAGATCTCAGTATCCAGCCAAGACTACGTTACGGACTCCTACCTCGCTTCAGCTAACGCCTTCTCAATTCCTGACCCGGTCCCGGTTCCGTGGACCACCAGTCTACGTCATGGTCCCTCCTCCAGCATGTCTTCCTCTGTTCCCCATTGCCTGAGACATTCCCTGAGCACATCATCTGTTGGGGCCTTATCTTTGATGTACTCATGGATCTTGGATGTTTTATCCTGCATAGTGGCTCTCACACTCACTAGTCCACGGCCGCCTTCCTTACGGCTAGCGTACAGTCTCAGGGTGCTGGATTTGGGATGGAACCCTCCATGCATGGTGAGGAGCTTTCGCGTCTTAACGTCTATGGTCTGTATCTCCTCCTTTGGCCACCTTATTATTCCCGCAGGGTATCTGATGACTGGCAGGGCGTAGCTGTTTATTGCCTGGGCCTTGTTCTTGCCATTGAGCTGACTTCTTAGGACTTGCCTTACTCGTTGGAGGTATTTGGCCGTTGCTGTCTTTCTTGTTACCTCTTCGAGGTTGCCATTTGCCTGTGGTATTCCAAGCTACTTGTAACCATCCTCAATGTCTGCTATTGTTCCTTCTGGGAATGAGACCCCTTCTGTGTGGACTACCTTCCCTCTCTTTGTCACCATTCGACTGCACTTCTCAAGCCCGAATGACATCCCAATGTCAGAGCTGTAGATCCTGGTGGTGTGGATCAGTGAGTCGATGTCCTGCTCGCTCTTAGCGTATAGCTTGATGTCATCCATGTAGAGGAGGTGACTGATGGTGGCCCCGTTCCTGAGTCGGTATCCATAGCCAGTCTTGTTGATTATTTGGCTGAGGGGGTTCAGACCTATGCAGAACAGCAATGGGGACAGAGCATCTCCTTGGTACATGCCACATTTGATGGATACTTGTGCAAGTGGCTTGCCATTGGCCTCAAGGGTGGTTTTCCACAGCCTCATCGAGTTTGCAATGAAGTCTCTGAAGTCCTGTTGATGTTGTACATCTCAAAGCATTCAGTGATCCATGTGTGCGGCATTGAGTCATATGCTTTCTTGTAATCAATCCAGGCAGTGTACAGGTTGGTGTGTCGGGCTCTGCAGTCTTGGGTGACTGTTCTGTCAACCAGGAGTTTGTGTTTGGCTCCTCTGGTTTCTCTGCCAATGCCCTTCTGTGCTTTGCTCATGTATTGATCCATGTGTCCATTTATCTTAGCCGCGATGATGCCTGACATGAGCTTCCATGTTGTGGAGAGACAGGTTATTGGCCGATAGTTGGATGGGACTGTACCCTTTGCGGGATCCTTCAGGATCAGGATTGTGCGCCCTTTGGTAAGCCATTCAGGGTGCGTCCCATCTCTTAGCAGCTGGTTCATTTGTGCTGCTAGGCGCTCATGGAGTGCAGTGAGATTCTTTAGCCAGTAGGTGTGGATCCTGTCAGGGCCCGGTGCTGTCCAGTTCTTCATACCTGAGACTCTTTCTTGGATGTCTGCCACTGTGATGGTGACTGGATTCTGTTCAGGGAGGTTGCTGTGGTCCTTTCTCAGAGCCGCCAGCCACTGTGCATCGCTGTTGTGTGATGCCTCCCTCTCCCATATACTTTTCCAGTACTGCTCCGTTTCCAGCCTTGGTGGGTCTGCTTTGCTGTTATTATCCTGCCATTGAGCGCACACTTTCGCAGGTTGAGTTGCGAACAGCCGGTTTATTCTTCTGGCTTCATTATCTCTCGTGTATCTCTTTAGGCGGCTGGCCAAGGCTTGGAGCCTTTAGTTTTGTTAGTTATTCTCTCAGGTGTCAGATCGTTGCTATGGACAGTACTACAGTGTATGTAGGGCATTGTGGGTGGACTCAGTGCATTTGATTCCTGTTTTGGGCTGTCTTCATTCCATTTCAAATTGCTGCCAGTCAGCCATAACCTGAATCCATACACCACAATCTCTGTTAAAAAAAGGATTTTTTTTTTCATTTAGATTCATAGGGTCCTTTTTTCTGGGAGTTATAACTCGTCTTTTCATTCCTGGTTTTGTGATCACTTGAAAGACTTGACACTGATGTGATTCCCATAAAATGCATTGAAATTAGAAAATTGCCTTCTAATGGACGACTAGAACTTGGCAAAAAAATATACTTAAATAAGGTTAATACATTTTAATAGAAAATGAAATGCCTTTGCCAACCTCGTCATGATGGATGGTGTTTTCTGACACTCATGTTACAAAGAAAGTTTGGCTGCTGATTTCTCTGACCCCCCACCCTCCTGGCTCATCAGCATGCTGAGGTGGTCTGCCTCCTAATGCCTCTATGCCCTTATTTGGACCCAAGGTTAGCTCTTTGACATTTCCAGCTGATTAAGAATTTGCCTGGGCCGTAACCTTTGCATGGCATGAATCTAGCTGTCATTGCATTAGTGTTTCCATTATCATGCAGTCACATCTAATCTCACCTGGAGCACGGGGCCTTCCTCATGGTTGGGAAGGCAGCTAAAAGCCTCTTAATGTATGTGGGGATCATTTTAATAAAGCTCAGACTCACAGATAGGGCTGAGGGCAAGGCATTTAGCTAAGGCCAAATCAAATCAATGCCATTAGAAAAAAGATTCCTACTTTCTTTCCTAATTACATCTCATTTTGCTTCAGTTTAATAAGCTAAATGAAATTGTAAGGACAGAGGTGCCTAGTGCTGATACCATAAATTCTCAAATGGTGGAGGGAGCCTGTATTTACCTCATCTGCTTATATTTATTAATGTTTTACCATAATTTTGGTAAGATTTTAAGTAGCTGTTGATGCTGTTCTTCCTTAAATGCAATGCTTTCTCCACTTTTAGTTCAGCATTAATTGAGCATAATGTTTTTTCCACACTACTAATTCCATCAATATAACAAAGTCTTGTTATATCCACCGGTCTGTTGCTGTGAGTTTTTCCTTTTTATAAAAAATACTGTTCTAATTTACTCTCTTCACTTATATTTGAAATAAACACATTAATGATATCATTAAAGTAGCTTTCTTTCAAACATAGGCAGATCCAGAAATGGTAATGAATGCATTTATTTCCTCCAAACTTAACTACTTAAATGTGCTGTTCTCAGGCCTCCCATATTGTAGGATTTAAAAAAAACAAAATAATGTAAACACACATTAAACGCCTTCCAGTGGCTTCATTCACTTTCTGTGTAGGCTTTTACTGTGAAACATCTAAAGTAACTGCTGAGTTTTATTGACAGTATATTAACACCAATCAAAAATGGCTAAGTACAACCAAAGCAAACCAAATGGAATTATTTAATGAATGTAGAATTCATATAGCATTATAGCAGACACAGCTCAGCATCGCTGGCATACCAGTGAGGTGGTCATGGTGGGCACACTCAGTTTGTTAATGGACCCAATGTATCTCCTCTCACTCCTTCACAATAAAACTATCACACTGGCATTAAACAGAATGGAGGAACTATACCCATTCCCAGGAAAGACTAGCTTTTAGCACGTCAAAGGGGAGTTATACGACAAAGACCTGGTGGAATTAACACCGGGCCAAACGGACAGGAAAATGGTAAAATTATCAGAATACCCGCAGAATTAAATGAGTTTCATTCCACAAAAGGGAGAGCAGTGAGATCTCATCTCTCTTTGCTTCTCCAAAGAAGGTAACATCAAAATAACTGTAATTATCACCAAAGTGTGGATTCCTTGCTCTTCCTCCTTTCTGTCTGAACCACACACATACACACACATATTCAAACTCCAACACCCCCCTCCCTTCCTTTCTTCAGCTCATTCTGACCTGGCCTGAAGAAAATGATGGACACCAGACCACCAAAAGTGGTCTCCTGAAAATAATATGTCTATGTTCTTCCCTTTTAGCCTAAGTCTGAATGCTATGTGAATTAAATATTTAATCAGTAACTCAGCTCACAGTAATGGGAAAATGTCTTTTCTAACTTTTATTTTCATACGATGTAAAATGACTCAATTATGAACTCAGGGAATTAAGCTTGCGACTATCATGTAACCATACTGCCATCTAGTGATCGTGTATAAGTAGGCCTCTGCAACAAAAATGTATGCTTAGCGATTATTTACAGTTATAGTTTATTAGTATTAATCAAGGGATTGTTGTGAAAATCCTCATTGCTATTTGCTATTCCTAAGCAAAGCCACACCTCATTCATTAAAACGGCAAGATGCTTGCTTCAGGAGGAAGGGCCCTGCAGTTGCTGCTACCGCTGCGCCCCAGCACGCAACTCCTTCTCCGCCGCGACATCCTCCTCCGATGGTTGCGGCCCATCAAGGCCCATCATGGTAAAAGCCAACGTGCAGCATCCTCTTAGGCCAACCCAGACACTGGGCCGCCTCACAAACAACGGCATCAGTGGGATGCGGGGAACGCGTGTCTCAATTCAGCTGAGCAAAGGAAACACAAAGGCCCTTTTCAGGGCCATTCACTTTCCTCTAAAGGGTAGTTTCCTCTCAGTCAGTCCGCTTTGCCTCCGCTGAGCATTTTACGGCTGTTTCCACACAGACACACATTCCCCACACAGAGGCTCGCCGCCACACACACACACACACACACACAATGTGGAAGGCGCAGTTTCAAGAGCAGGGTGAATCCCCTCCTCAAATGTACATTGCTGACCATAAACAAGTATCACCCACCTCTCACCTGCTGGGGCGAGTTAGTGGGGATCTCTCACTATGGCCTGATTTAGACTCATGATCTGAACACACAGAGCTGCATACTGAATCTATCATGCGCTTTCAGCACCACGACCAGTGGCAGTCTTTTCATTCTGCCCTCCCCTGGGCTTTGGTGAACGAGCACTCGAAGAGGGCACTTTCAGAGCACTGCGCAACATGGCAAAGCATGTTATCCATAAACGCATGGATGTGAAGGTTAATCACAATGGGCTAAACGCTTCAGTTTGCCAGTCACCCCCCCCCCTCCAATTTACCGTTGTGGTGGAAACAGTCATGTCATCTCAGACAGAGATAATGGCCTTGTGGCTTCTGGGGAAGGAAGCTATATGCCAGGTCCCTCCAGGCAAGGAGAAGAGTATTCCCTGTCGTACACTCTTTAGCACCACAGTGGGATTTACCCCTGGTGCTGGGGTCTTCTGTCTCTTCTGAGTCCAGGATGAAAACAATGGGGGTCAAAGCTTTTGCCATCAGGCCCCCGAGGCTCTGGAACGACCTGCCCGAAGAAATTGGGTTGTCTCAGTCAGTGTCTTCTTTTAAGTCTCTTAAAAAAAAACACATTTTTATCGGAAAGCAGATCCTGCTCTCCCGATCTCTCGTGTAATAACACTCCCCCTTTTTTCCCACACAGAGCTCACATAGTGTTAACCATGGCACAGCTGGTGCCTCCCTGCCATACTATGCTTAGCAGTTAAGGGGTGTTGAACTGGTGTATGTTTTCTGCTTGTGGGCCATGGTGTCACAGTGAGCACTGACTACATCAGCTTCGCCCTTAACCCAATAACAACAGCTCTCAGAGGGCGAAGCCTTTACAAAATAGAACGTTAGTTACGTATCGTAACTCAAAACTCTATGGGTATAGGTGTAGCCCTCTCAGTTACTTAGTGAAAGTTAAGAATAGTGTAATAATAAATTATTTCGCCATCAACCTGCAAGAGATCCACGCAGATTGCAGGTCTGCCCACAACTGCCTACGCAAGTGCCACCAACCCGTGTGCCAACGGACGTCTGCTGGTCAGTCTCCCCGTGCCAAACAGCTGAGAGAAAAGTCCTGTTGCCTGGCAACCACATGTCGCCTCAGGGAAGTGGATCGCAGTCCTTTGTGAAGAGGTTCCCCCGCTGCCACAATCCACTGCTGTGGGTTCTGACCAGGCAAAACGCCCAGCCAACACAACTCAAAGTAGGCACAGTCACCTTCATCATTGCTCTATGACTGGGTTGATGTTGAAATAATCCTCCTAATCCGTAAGCCTTATCAGAGATAATTTAGTATTAATTAGTAGTATAGCCATAAGTAATCATATCCTCTCTTTCACCATTGCAAAGTTTATTTTATCATCACAGATCATTATTGCTTGCCTGCTGCATTCTGATTGTTATTGTTTGGTTATTCATTTCATTTACCCTGTGTTAATAGATTCTAAGTTAATAAATAATTCTCATTTAGACAAATCTGTTGTCATGTGTATTCCTTTGAAGTAGAGACAGATCGAGTCAAGGCTTCTGATATTAGACTGATTAACTGTTTTAATTAACTGTATTATAATTTGGTTAATAATTTCCTCTGAGGAGGTGATGCCCCAAAACTAATGTATTTTGAAATAAAGTGGTAATTCTTACTACAGCATATATCAGGTTATGAAGAAGGTTATCTCATCATCTAATCTATTGGCGACATTTTCTTAATGTGCTCAACTGCTGTGTAATAAATGACCATGTTCAATCAGAGAGGCAAACATCTTTAAGAATTTTAAATCATGACAATCACATTTTTTTCTGTAAGTGAAACAGTCACTTATTTTTTCCTAACTTAATTCATTTTTTTCTTTCTAAATATTACAAGGTTAATTTGCTATGTCTTTATATTGTTATTCAATACTTTCAAGGAAATCCTCTGTTTCCCTCTATAATCAATAGAAAACACAAACCAATAAAGACCATAGAAATCTCCTTTGTTACAAAACACTGACCAAACCAGTCTCTTGAGTCATACACCATTGTATTTCCTAACAGAAAACAGAGGGAGGCAGGCACTGAGAGAATAAAAGTCCTAACCCTATAATAGTTTGCAGCTCCAGCAGTGGATAGAGCGAGATGTCAGCAGGAAGATAGATACACGAGTTTGAACCCTGCCGCTCTGAAATGTAAACTGTGCTCAAGGGTTCTGCTCTGTGACAAAGAGAAAGCTCCTTCTTCCAGGACACCTGTGACCCTGCTCTCCCTTACAGTCCTCGTCTGCCTTTGATTTAGATCCAAGACATCTCCCCCGTTACCTCTCTACTGCCTCTGAGCTTAAACCAGGAAAGCTGCGAGTCAAACAGCCTCTGAAGTTAGTCTGGTGTGAGCTCTCCTTTTCATTTTTTGTTTATTATTGGTTCACCCTATTTTATTTCCTAGATTTTTCATCCATATGCCCCAGGGATCCGAATGTCCACATTACTTTTTGTAATTTAGAAAAGTTTAAAAGTGGTCATGGATAATAAAATAAAAAAAATCACACAATATTATTACACAATATTTTTCATTTTAACGAATAAGAGATTGTAGCTAGCCCTTCAACATGGTTACTCAGATATTTACCTTCAAGAAAATGTATGTAACAACATGGCAGTTTAACAAATGAGCTGATTAACAATTTCCTACATTTGTGCTTTGTCAAGAAATTGTTCCAACATGTAACTCCCTATACATACAACAACAAATTGACTTTTTTAGGTTTCTGTTTGTGTACTGATTATACATTTAAGATACAACATGTTTATTAGTGAGCATTGGTGGTGTATTTTAAAGGAACAATATGTAATATATTTACTTTATTAAATCATAAAATGACCATGATATGTCATCAGAAATTAAGGAAACATGCCAAGCCAGCCATGGAAGCAAGCAAACAAACCAGATCATCAGAGATAACAGATTCTACACGACCTAAAAAGCTCCATGACCAGAGACGTGGTAAAACACAGGTAAATATTGGAGATGCATTTGAAAGATGGCGGCAGCTTGGAGCCCAGAAGGATTTTAAGACGATGATGAAGATGATGAGTTGACTAATTTTCTCCTGAACAGGTAAGCATTGAGCTTCAGCTAAGGTTAGCTAACCTTAATTAATTCAACACGGCTACTAGTAGGGAAGGGCATTTTAGGTCATTTCAAAATTTCAGTACTCTCATTAAATTATTATAGAGTACTCGAGTACTCACAAAAGGTAAGGTAAGAATAGGGTCGAAACAAGCGAGCATGTGGGTTAGGGTTAGCCTACCTTTGTGTGCTGCACAGACTGTAGAGATTGGGATATATAAATAAAAATCAAGTAATAACTAGTTCAACATTAACGACATGAACATCTGTCTGTGGTCTGTGTGCAGCTGGGTTATCAAGGCATGAAGTGCTGTCAGTCACACCGGATGAGCGGACAGGCCACGTCTGTTTACTACCTCAGCAACAACCAGCATGACAGAAGCTGCCAGTTTGACTCTAAATTGATTTTGATTTTTGAATTTACGAATGCGATTACTTTATAACATTACATTGAACGAATGTCCAAATCGAGTACTGGAGTAACGTTACTCATGCCCATCCCTAGCTACTAGCTATTTATCTGTCTTAGAAGACAAAGCTAGTTTAGATGTTTTATGAGAGTTGAAGAGTTGACTGAATCAATGGTTTCAAACTTCGCTAGTTTTAGATTGCTAGGTAGATATTTTATTGAAATGATGTAGCTAACGTTAGCTACTTAGCCTACAGATAACGTTCTCTTTTAGCTAACATTACATTTTTTCAGGGGTGGCTGTGGCTTAGTGGCAGAGCGGGTTGTCCACCAATTGGAAGGTCGGCGATTCGATCCCGGCTCCCCCCAGCCCACAAAAAAGCTCCCACTATTGTCTTGTTTGAGTGAGGATACAGACTGAGGTTTGTAGCTCCACGTGTGGAATCCATATTACTCTAGAGTGATTATGGCATATAGTTATGAGGGTCCAAGCACCTCCACCCCTAATAAGAGGCAGAGGAAGAGGCATCACTTGATGGCCCCTGCACTGTCCAGTATTGGATGTCCATCAAGTGGAACACTTTCGGACCAGTCAGTATTGTTGAGATTCACAATGGTTAAAGGGGCACCAAACTGTGTAGGTGCAATCAATTAGATTTGGCTATCAACATCATCAATTCTCAAAAATAATCATAAATAATAACTTTAATGAATAAAGTCCTTCACTAAAGGATACCAGACGAAAGAGAAGCTTGCTTATTCACGGTTAGCGTGCGCTAACCAAAAATCTTAAGATGAAAGCAGGCGCTTGTGTTGCAGCCAGGTCAGACTGGCCACTAGTGGCTGGGATGCTGCATTCAATGCTCTCGGGATTTTGGAATACAAAAGAGCATGCAGTCTCCTAATGAAAGTTCAGTTAAAAATCACACAAATGAATGAATTCTCAGGATAGCAATCGATGCATGATCCTGAGAGCACAATTGTCCATGAGTAGTTTGTTTGTCAGTTCATAAAGGTTTGTAACATCTGGGCAGTTCATTAACCAACTGGGCATTGATCTGCACTATGTATCTTGGCTAAACAAAATAGTCAACAAGTTACAAAAACAAATTCCAGATAAACATGACAAATATCCATCCATCCATTTTCTACCGCTTGGTCCCGTTAGGGGTCGCGGGTGACTGGAGCCTATCCCAGTGACTTTGGGCCTTAGGCAGGGTACACCCTGGACAGTGGCCAACTCGTCGCAGGGCTAACACAGACACAGACAAGGACAGACAACCATTCACTCTCACATTCATTCAATACGGGCAATTTAGAGTTATCAATTGTATAAAATACATAACCCATGTTTTTCAGTAACTCTTGGGGCTAGTGAGAACAGGAAGGTTAGTTATATAAATTAGTTAAGGTGAAATGCAGAGAGAGTGGCATTTGGAATGAATCTGGTAGGTGCATGACTGGCTGTGTGTCATAATGGGGTGTGTCCTAAGCTAGTGTTAAAACTAGTGGTCTTAACAAAATACTACCCAGGAGCTGGTCTAAGTGTATTTGCAAAATGGGACAGTTGTATCTAAGTCAATTAGAATTCACGCTTTTCTCAGCTAATAGCACGTCTGGCTATTACTGAGTTCAGAAATATGGAGTTTGCTAACAAAACAAGGTTTGCCTATGTAACTGCAAGAAAAGTAAGGTATGCTGAGCTAGCATCAATCATACTGTTAGTACAGGGGTGGACTGTGTTGTTAGCTACTACTGTGAGAAGCTAACTCTGGATCTCTTGTGCCTAAATTTTTTCTTAACTCGTTCAGGGCTGCAACTGCCACGAGGCAGAGAGGCTTTCAGATGTGCTGTCACTGTATGATGGATTATGACCATGTTCTGAACTGTGGTCAGAGATGCTGCGGTCATCATCTGAACATCTATTGGCTGGTCTATACTGCTGGGCCAGAGTATGGTCGTTTACAGCTTCTGCTGTGTGAATACCTAACTTAACGCAGTTGGTGGACATGGCAGTTACGCTTTGTGTCTCTGCGTTGCCTTTGGTCACCCCCCTTCGAGCTGTTGTGAGGGTGCTGTTTTGAGGCAGTAGGTCTCTGTGACGCTGCAGTGTTTGAGCTGGCAGGCTCCGTGGTTTTCCTTGCTGCTTTGGAAGTAACAACAGTTTCCCAAGTCATTTTTGTCATTTTCCTTAGCTCCTGCCTTGAGGGATTACCTTGATGCACCATAAGTACAACGTGAGTGAATTGCTCTGAAATGTTCATGTGGTTTAAAAGAACATGGCGCATAATATCTACAAGAGGATAAACTACATATTTCCTCACTGTCTGTTTCAGAGAGATGGGAAGTTTGGTAGCTATTACCTCTGTCTCTGAGTGGAGGTTGAGATACTAACTTAATTTCCAATGACTCTGGGTCAGTTGGACCCTGTTACCATCTGCTTAGTGAAGAGGGAGTCAACATTTCAAGGGAAAGAGTGCAAATTGGAATAACCTGAATCACATTGGCTGAATGTCTGTGGTGGGGAAGGACGTTCTGATCTAATCCCTAACAATTTCTCCTTGTGTGAAAAGAGATCTGACTCCGCTGAGTGCAGGTCTTCTAAGTAGTGCATGGCTTTCTTATTGGCCATCTGAACTTTGTGGAGCAGACAAGCATAGTAGTGAGTAACTTGTGTGTAAGTATAATTTAAACTATGCTTTTTCTACCCGGCGGGTAGAAAGTGTTTTGGTACTTTGTTTCGCTGTGGAACTTCTTCTTCTGCTACTCGGTCGGGGTAGATCAGCTGTTTGGCCGCATTGTTTACACCAGGGAACAGCTGATCGCACTGAAGCCGAGCAGCATGGCGCCCAGGACTACCGATGTCCCCACTGAGATCTGGAGGAGGACACACCGAGGATGCAGAGCCCGGAGTCAGATGGAGTTCCGTGAGTGTAGTTTGATGTGCTTCTCTGAGACATGGCTACACCAGGATATCCCAGACCATAACGTTTCCATCGACGGCTTTCAGACTGTTCGGGCCGACAGGGATCACACCGGGAGCGGTAAGGTGGCGGGCTTGCTGTTCTGGTTAACAACAGATGGTGTAACCCTGGTCACGTTACCATCAAGCAGAGTATCTGTAGCCCGGACATTGAACTGTTAACTGTGGGACTCCAGCCATATTATCTGCCACATGAATTCTCACATGCCATTGTTGTGGCTGTTTACATCCCCCCCTCTGCTAACACGTCATCGGCGTGCAACGCCATTCACACCGCCATAGCACAACTACAGGCTCAACACCCGAGTGCACTCATATTAATCTCGGGTGACTTCAACCATGTCAGTGTCAACAACACTGACTAATTTCACCCAGTATGTGAGTTGTCCTACTAGAGATGAGAGAACACTGGACCTGCTGTATGCTAACGTTAAGGATGCATACAGCTCTTCCCCCCTCCCCCCTCTGGGTAGGTCAGATCACAACCTGGTTTACCTTAAACCTTGCTATGTGCCTCTGGTTAAAAGGCAGCCCACAACCACAAGGACAGTGAGGAGATGGTCAGGAGAGGCCTATGAGACACTGCAGGAATGTTTTGAGGTGACAAACTGGGATGTACTCTGTGAGCCTCATGGAGAGGACATTGATGGGCTCACTGAGTGCATTACTGGCTACATTAACTTCAGTGTGGACTGCAATGTCCCAAATAAGATGGTCCATTGTTATCCAAATAACAAACCGTGGGTAACAAAGGCCATCAAGGACATCCTGAATGCCAAGAGGAGGGCCTTTACTGATGGCAATAGGGAGGAGGTGAGGGCTATCCAGGCTGACCTGAAGGTGAAAATCAGGGAGGCCAAGGAGACTTACGGGAGGAAGCTAGAGCGGAAACTCCAGCAGAACAACATGAGAGAGGTCTGGAGTGGCATGAAGACCATCACTGGCTTCAGACCGAATGGCAGCAGAGGAGTTGAAGGCAGCTTGGACAGGGCCAACAAACTTAATCAGTTCTTTAACAGATTCGACACACCGGCTCCTGCTCATCCCCCCTCTAACTCAGCTGCTGTCGGCCCTCAAGCTCCTCTGAGTACTCTGCTCCCCCCTACCCATCAGGCTAACAGCCCTCTTCACAGTAATGACTCCCCCACCTGTAACTTCTGCTGTGTGCCAAACTGCTGACCAGGTGAGAGGACAGCTGATGAAACTCCACTCAAACAAGGCTGCAGGCCCCGATGGCGTTAGCCCCGGGGTGCTAAAAGCCTGTGCCCCCCAGCTTCAACCTGAGCCTGAGTCTTCAAAGGGTCCCCGTTCTGTGGAAGACATCTTGCCTCGTTCCTGTGCCGAAGACGCTGCATCCCAGTGGCTCCAAGGACTACAGACCTGTGGCACTGACCTCCCACATAATGAAGACCCTGGAGAGACTAGTGCTGGAACAGCTGCGGCCCCACACCCACCTGGACAAGCTGGCTAGCAGTGAGAATCATGTTTTTTTACTTCTCCAGTGCTTTCAACACCATCCGGCCAGCCCTGCTGGGTGAGAAGCTGGCAGCAATGCAGGTGGATGCCCCCCTTGTGTCCTGGATTGTGGACTACCTGACTGGCAGACCACAGCACGTGCGCCTGCAGCACTGTGTGTTGGACAGCGTGGTCAGCAACACTGGGGTCCCTCAGAGGACTGTCTTCCTTCCTCTTCAGCTACCAGACAGAGTCCTGCCACCTTCAGAAGTTTTCTGATGACTCTGCTGTGGTGGGATGTATCAGTGGTGGTGATGAGTCTTAGTACAGGGCTGTGGTGGGTAACTTTGTCTCATGGTGTGAGCAAAACCATCTGCAGCTCAATGCAACAAAGTATAAGGAGCTGATTGTGGATCTACGGAGGGCCAAGGCACCAGCGACCCCGGTTTCCATCCATGGGGTCAGTGCTGACATTGTGGAGGATTACAAGTACCTGGGAGTACACTTGGATAATAAACTGGACTGGACCAAGAACACTCAAGCTGTTTACAGGAAGGGCCAGAGCCGCCTCTATTTTCTGAGGAGGCTGAGGTCCTTCGACATCTGCGGGACAATGTTGAAGATGTTTTATGAGTCTGTGGTGGCCAGTGCTATCCTGTATGCTGTTACATGCTGGGGCAGCAGGTTGAAGGTAGCAGACGCCAACAGACTCAACAAACTGATCCGTAAGGCCAGTGACATTGTGGGGGTGGAGCTGGACTCTCTGGCAGTGGTGTCAGAGAGGAGGATGCTGGCCAAACTACATGCCATCTTGGACAGTGTCTCCCACCCACTCCATGACGTGCTGGTCAAGCAAAGCACCTTCAGCGGAAGACTCATCCCACCAAAAAGCACCACAGAGCGCCACAGGAAGTCATTCATGCCTGTGGCCATCAAACTCTTTAACACCTCCCTCTAAGTGTTAGTCTCTATGACCCTAGGTCACTAAACTGGACATTGATCATTACATCTGTGCCATACTTGAATAACTGTGCAATATTCTGTGTACTACTCCCGTGCAATATTTAGTTTTTCCTATTTATTGATATTGATATTATATACCTCCATTACTGCTGTGCAATATCTTAATAATCTCAATAAGCTACACTTAACTCGACAGTACATGCACCACTGCTTATTACTTATTACTTATTTTATTACATTGTATTATTATACTGTATTATCATCATCAACCGGTAAACCCACTTGGTACTTCACACTTATTTTATCTTATACTTATACCCACCTGGTACTTAATTTATTTTCTGACCTGTTTTTATAGTGTTTTATAGTGTATTGTATTATATTTTTTGCTAGTACTTTCTCCTGTGTGCACTGACGTAAAGGCGAGCCGCTGTAACAAAGAGTTTCCCTTCGGGGATCAATAAAGTATTTCTGATTCTAATTCTTTGCTAGGGAAGAAATAAACTGCAGGGGCTCTCCATTGTTGGTCTGGAATGGAGGGTGAAATAAAGCTGGTTGTTCATTACAACAAAGCAATGTGGTTGGCTATGGTGTTGCGCTGGCAGACGTCTTGCAGTGTAATTTGGGCAGTACACTGGCCTAACCTAACAATGTAGCCTACACCGTCAGAAGTAGCTCTTTGTGGAAGAGGGGTAGCAACCGCACCATCTACTGGGTCTAGTGGGCAATAGATTGGGGCCACTAAAGACAAAGCACATTTACAAAAGTAGGTTTGGTTTCCAAAATTTCAACATGCACTAACTGAGATCCTCTTACTAACAGTAAGATGATGTTTCTTTGTTTACACAGACTGAAACATAGAAGTTACACCACAAATCTAGGTTTCACAGGGCTGGTAACACAGTCTGGCTCTATCTCGGGCTCTATTCTTAATCAGGCTAAAATGCACGGCAGTGACAACCAGGAACACAAACTCTCTGTTACACAGGGCTGGTGGCACGCTGTGTCTTAATAAAAAGAAGGAACACTTATATTAATAACTGACAGCTTGACTAGATTGCATTGAATATGTGATATTCAAATGCTGCACCAAATTCTTACAATTCCTACAGAGTAGGTTCAACTTTGATGGTTAGCAGCAACAGCAACTCTTAATGTTTTGCTGGTCTCTGTAATTTTAGATTACACTCTACCAAAAATTATGCTGAAAATTAATATTACACAATTATGAATAATTTTCAACAATACTATCCCTCACATGGGGCACCATTTGTTGGGATTCACAATAGTTAATGGGGCACCAAACTGTGTAGGTGCAATCAATTAGATTTGGCTATCAAGATTATCAAAGATAATCATAAATAATAACGTTAATGAAAAGTCCTCGGGGGCACCACTCATCTTAAAGAAGAGAAATGATAAAATACACTAATCCATCAATTTGGAGCTCAGATTAATAACTATAACCAAAATTACCATTAATAGCTAGTGGGTTGAAGGATTTGGAGTTCACCATAAAAGAGGTTGGCAAATTACTCACTCTTTACAACATTAAAGAAACCAGCAAAATTATATAGAAGCATTTAATAAAATATAAACAAAGCAACGATACACAATATGAAATCTACTCTAAATACACTAGCCTACAGAACAAAGGGTGTGTGTGTGTGTGTGTGTGTGTGTGTGTGTGTGTGTGTGCAGGCCTGGGTGCACACCAAAAGGAATGTGTGCATGTTTCTGTTCTGCCTCTGTATGTCTCGCGTGCACGAGTATGAATACACATGGTCAGAAACAAAGGAACAAGTGAAGCTGGAGCTTTAAAGTTACTCTCCGCCATGTAGTTTGTGTTTAAGGCCAAATCAAAGTATATGTGCGTGATCTGTAAGCTAACAGTGCCAAGTTAGAAAAGAAGATAGTTAGGTGTATGCAAGACCCTGTGTCTTTGTGAACATCATCATCATCATCATCAACTTGGCATGTTGCTACCAAATTAACTAACAATAAATCTCACATCACATCTCAACAATAAAACCTTAATGAAAACACATCAGTAACGTCACATGTACAAAAGTTAAACATTCCTTTGCTTAGCTATATACACTGTTACTCTATGCTTGTCATGGTTTTGGGTTTTTGTTCTGTTATTTCCTGTTTTATTTTGTAATATTCTCCCTCCCTCTTGTGTCTGGCAGTGTTGCTTCCTGTCTTTGATTACTTTGATTGTTCTCACCTGCGTCAATTGGTTTCAACTGCGTCTCGTTGTCTCCCCTACCTAACTGTATTTAAGTCTGTGTGTTTCCTTTATTCAGTGTCAAAATAGTTGTGGTACTTGTGTTAAGCTTCCCGACTGTAATTTTCTTTGTTTCTCTCTTTCTTGTGGACCTTGTTTATGGACTTTGGGTTTTGAACTTTGCCGGCTCCATTTTTGGACTTGTTTGCCTCTTTTGGACTGCTTACCTGGTTGTGACCATTGCCTGCCTGTAACCCGAGTAAGCTTAACACTTAAACATAACAATGCTATGCACAGTTGTTATGTTACCCATCTGTGGGAGGGAAAGAGAAGTAGCTTTGGTGTTGCTGTCAGTCTGTTGTAGACGAGCCAAGCTGGGAAGAATTGTGGTTCCATTGTGGAAGCGCTAGTAGAGATTAGAGGAAGCCAGCCAGTAACGCAGACCTCCCAAGGTCTGGGCGTAGAGCAAGAAGGACAGAGTTCAGTTGGGTGTCTGCTGGTGAGCAAATCACACTGACAAGGAGACAGCCATGGCTGCATAACACACGGCATTACACAGACCTCCCAAGGTAGAACAAATGATCGCTGAACTTTTTATTTACATGGTGACATCCGGGTCACAGGTCAGACTGGCCACTAGTGGCTGGGATGCTGCGTTCAATGCTCTCGGGATTTTGCTTGCAGTCTCCCAATAAAAGTTCAGTTAAAAATCACCCAAATGAATGAATTCATCTGTGGTCCCATCTGCCGTATATAGAAGAAGGCATTGAGGTTTTGGAAAGCACAATGGATGCTTCTGAAGGTCTAAAGAATAGGTAAATATGGTCTCACACTAAACATGACAGTGAAATAGTAGCTTTATTCCACACCTATGCTGACACTGTCTGTCTAATACTTTTTCATGTAGTCTTCAAAATAGGAGCGTCCAAAATGACGAAAACCTGATCATGGATGACCATGAGTTCAATGACTTTCGAACAGTGTGTAAGTTGCAATCATTGTTTTTTTTTAATAGTATTGTAGAACTAAATGTAGGTGTATTATGATTCCTAATATTAATCTAAAATTTGACAGTATTGATTGGGGAACAGATGATGAGGAAACTGAACTGAAGGTGATGACAATTCAATGTGATGAGTTCTGGCCATTCTGCAACCGCCCTTGTCTTTTCAGGATCCATTTTCACCTGCCCGCTCTCAATAATGTAGCCCAGGAAACTCACCGACTGGACATGGAATTCACATTTCTCTGCCTTCATGAAGAGCTTATTTTCCATCAATCTTTGGAGGACCTGGCGGACATGGGAAACGTGATCGGACTTTTTCTGGGAGAAGATAAGAATATCATCAAGATACACAAACAAAAGTGGTTAAGAAAGTCTCAACACATCATTAACCACAGCAGGAGCATTAGTGAGCCCAAAGGACATTACCGGGTACTCAAAGTGTCCGAGGGGAGTGTTGAAGGCCGACTTCCATTCATCTCCTTCCTTGATCTGGACTACGTGGTATGCATTCTGTAGATCCAATTTAGCACAAGCACCTGCCCCACAGCCACCAGCATCCCATGTACCAGAGCCCCCACCTACACAGCAGCCAGCTCCGCTGTCTTGGAAAACAGGCAAAGACCTGGACACTGCTCCCCCTGTCTCCAGGTTTCAACCAGTTTGGACACCAGGGCCGCAGCTCAGCTCCACCTCCACATATACACCCCTTGACCTGTTCGAACTTTTCTTGTACTTGTTACTGTACAAACAGTACACTGTACAAATGGACAGACTTGAACATCTGGGATTTTAGTACATTGGGCTGCTTCTGTACATGGCCATGGTGAAACTCGATGGCATCGCAGATTATTGGAGGCAGAATCACCTTTTGTCTTTACCACTTCCATCACAGATCATGGCACGGGACAGATACAGAGCAATATCTTGGATCCTTCATCTTAGCGACCCTGATGAGGATGTCTACACAGTGGAATTTTCCATTTACACCGGGAAAAGTAACATCCCCTCTGGACATGGCCTGTCCTACAATGTTGTGATGTCCCTGGAGCAACCAGATTACCTTGGCACAGGCTACACATTTACATGGACAATTTTTATTCCATTCCCAAGCTCTTCAGGACTCTCCATGAGCAAAGATTTGCTTCCTGTGGGGCCTACTGGGAGAATCTCAAGGACTGCCATAGGACAGAACTGAACACACACAATCACAATCAACACATGGGTGGAGTTTATTGATCAGACCAGCTCATTCAGTATTACTCTGCACAACACAAAACCATGCGTTGGTACAGAAATCTGTTCTACCTTTTTCCTGGACTTTGCCACCACCAACAGCTTCATTTTCCACTCTTTTCATGCAGGAGCTGACTGCTGAGATCTGTGGCACGCCTCTCTGCACAGCTCCTACCCGGGCACCTGCAGATCATCTTCCTGTACCTATTGCTGATGTCCATGCAGCAGGCCCCTGCGTGAAAGTCACCACGGGTCGCAGGAGATGTGAACATTGCCAAAACCAAGGCAAGCGAAAGGACACAACGTGGAAATCAGGGAGTGTGATGTTGCCCTCTGCATGCACCTGGACAAACTGTTTTGCAGCATGGCATGACAATTGAAACATGCACATTATGTAAATATTGTAAATAGTGTGTTTTATTCTGTGTTTTTAATATATAATTAATTATTTGGTTTGAAAAAAAAACCAAATAGGAGAATTATTTTAAATTCTTTATAGTTGTCCATACCCAAGATTTTTTCTTCAACATATCTGTGCACAATTATTATTGCGGGTCTGAATTGTGGATAAATTGAGTTTTAAGTATCCATGATACTACACCAGCATTACTACCAACATCAAATTAAAGAACATGGGAGCTCTGCACACGGGGAGAATAAGACGCTTGCTGATATACTGTGTTTAATACTGAGTACTGATACCATATAACAGCAATCCTTTCCGGTTCAATGTATTTTGCTCCTTGTGGTTCTAAAGTACAGAACATGCATTGCCCAAAGCAACCAGTGAGTCACAACTTTTTCCTTTTATTACGGTTATTTATTCTCAAAGTTTCAGTTTGTATTTGTGTCTATAGGACCCCCTTGAAAATTCGATGCTACATCTCAAGGGGCTATCCTTTCAATAAATTCAAATTTGGAATCTTCAACTTTAATAGATGACCAATTGAGTGCTTTATCAATGTAGGCTGTAGTCATCTCCAAAGACTACAAAGATGTTATCTCATTGCACTTTTCCTATAGAGCAGGTCTAGACCATACTCTTAGATTGGGAGAGGGAGAGGAGAAGAGAGGAGCTCATTGCATCATGGGAAGTCTCCCGGCTGTCTAGGCCTATAGCAGCATAACTAAGGGATGGTTCAGGACTCACCCAAGCCAGCCCTAACTATAAGCTTTATCAAAGAGGAAAGTCTACTCTTAAATATGGAGATGGTGTCTGCTTCCCGGACCCAAACTGGGACCTGATTCCACAGGAGAGGCGCTTGATAGCTGAAGGCTGGCTCCCATTCTACTTTTGGAGACTCTAGAAACCACAAGTAACCCTACATTCTGGGAGCGCAGTTTTCTAGTCGGATAATATGGTATTATGAGATCTTTAAGATATGATGGTGCCAGACCATTAAGAGCTTTGTAGGTGAGGAGAAGGATTTTAAATTCTATTCTGGATTTCACATATGATCTCTTTTCCTAGTTCTTGTCTGCAGCATTCCAGATCAACTGGAGAGTCTTAAGGGACTTATTCAGGCAGCCTGATAATAAGGAATTGCAATAGTCCAACCTAGAGATGGTGTAGTCCCTCATTCGTCCAGGAGTGTTCTATCATAGAAAAGGTTTCAGTCGTAGTCATCTGGACACTGTTTTCAGAATCAAGACGTTTCGGCTCCCATCAGGAAGGCAGGTTACACGGCCAACTACTATCTATGTGAAGTATCACTGAGCTCAGTTTCATTTGAAGACATTTTTTTAATTTATAAACTGTGTGATTAGTGTACCCTATATGAACTGAGACTGACACTGAGCTGCACCAATAAACTAATAGACTACATTAGCTAGTGTCGAGGTCAGAAAAAACCTCTCTCCGAGTTGGTTGATGAGAAGGGATTCACACGAGACCTACAATTGTCTTTTAACTAGTATTTATATCCTCACAATTATTACAAACAATACAAACAATCTAACAGTACAGACAAATACAGACAAATACAGATATATCTGGAGACACAGCACAGAGACCTCTCCAGGCGATCTCCCCACTATGTCTGAAGCAGCAATACAAAAGTAGTTGGTTATATGTCCTGAGCTCCTCCTGGTACACAATGCTATGTAAATGCCTAAGTTCACACTTCCCATTCCTCTTGATCTTCACCGGCCGCTGCATTCCATTCTCAGGTGTGATCAGAGCGGCTGGTCAGTGAGGAAATGCGAGTCACCCCCATGCATTGATCAAACAACCCATATCAACACGGTGCCGGCTCCGGCCTGCCAACACATGTGCATACATTTCTTTCCACTCTTTGTCAACCCAAATCACCTCTGTATGTCACCATGGGATTATCATATCCACTGTACCTTCCCCCACTTTCTCGTATCTAACTGTTAATTAGCTGCAGTCTATGGTGCAGAACAGCTGCTGACCTGAGATGTTACATTAGTTAGACTTGTACAGAGGCAAACATCTTACATACAGGATGTACGTAGCACAAACTATCAATCCTAATAACACAGCCCAAGTTTTCATATTTGACACTAGAAACAATGAAAATTAGCCTAATTTGGTGTAAGCTAGGTTGCGGCCATACACTTTATGCTAGACATAGTATGTATCATCCTACCAACGAAACAGTAACTTGTTTGGTTAACATTTGATTTTTCACCAGCAACAACCACAAACTCACCTTGTTTCATTAATTTTGTTTGATTTAGCTTACAGAACACTGTCATCGTCTTGTCCACAGTGGCTGCTCTGCTCTACTCCGCTCAACCTCCCGGCATGTTTAAATTGCTGCTGTCGAGGGTGATTTACTCAGGACATTTGTGAGAAAATCTGATATATTTTTTTGTACTTGAAAGACATGCTGTATTTGTTTCTGAAGCATGATGTATTAGAAATATGTTGTATATTTGTTTGATATGTATGTTTTGTATTTGCTAAACAAAATGCATTAGTTTGTTAATGATGTTTTGTATTTGCAAAACAAAATGCATTAGTTTGTTAATGATGTTTTGTATTTGCAAACCACACTGTGTTTGTTCATGGGACATTTGTAAAACATATTTTGCTTGTTTGTTAAGTTTTGGCAGGAAATTAGCTCTATAATAATGCTCTATTGAAAGTAAAGATGACAGGAGCAGCAGAGAGCAGAGAGTGTATGCGCCTAACCTGCTAATCCTCTCCCTCTGGGAAACTATCTGTCAACATCTGCCTTCACCTCGGTCCAGCAGGCGGCCAGTTCATTAATGTGAGCGTCTCAACTTTGCCAACAACAGTTGGCTGTGCTGTGGCCATGCAACCCTGTGACCAGCAGCGCTGACTTTCACACACAAACACACACTGTCTGAAGTGAGTAGAGTGGGAACAACATACTCTATCCTGGGGGTAAGTGAGGAAACCATAAAGATGGGTATATTCCATAACATTTTGCTAACAAAAACACACACAAGCACAAGTTTCCCAGATACAAAATATGCTGTTTGTTTTATGCATACACATTTTTGCAACTCTTTCTGCCTGATTCCATCTAAAAACCACATGTACCCACTTTCTACAAAAGAGGGAACAAAGATGAAAGCAAGCTCTTAGAGGAAGCAGAATGCTGCAGCAGGGCAATTTATTTCTCACTGACTGAAGTAGAGGTAAAGTGTGACAGAGAAAAAAGCCCTTTTTCAGAAAAGTGAAGAGAAAAGGAGTCATTGAGAGCCACAGCATCTCGCAACTTTGAACTTTCAACATTATATGCATGTATACCTTTGCTGGTTCTTTTTCCCCTACAGTGAAATCACAAAAAAGACACGAGTCTATGGATGTGTCTCATACATTCATATGTTTGTTCATGTGTGCCTCCATCCATCATGTAATATCTCCTACATCTAATTAGACTTGGATGAAACTTGGGGAAAGGATGTATAGCATCATTCAGTTCCAACATTTTGTAAATTACACCGACTGGCCCAGTGGGACAGTGTGCAGTTATAAGTTAAAATGAGTTGACATTTTTTTTCACTGATTCACTGACTGGAGGTATGTTTAGCTTTTTTAGCCCAAAACTGACATAATCCCCAAAATGATGGGTGATATTTATAATAGCATTTTGTCTTTGTTTAATGATTAACATTTAAAACCAAACTGATCCGGTGTGCCTTGGCATGTTATTCCTGTGACAGAATTACAATCATTTGTAATTTCTGAGCCAAATGTTATGAATGTTGCCAACTATCATGTTTGCTGGCCACAACAGAGTCTTTACATCTGTATGTGATAATGTTAGATAACATCATGATCAACCTAATCTGTTCATCTTCACATGATTGACTGCAATCCGATTTATTCCATTGTCTGGAAAATTTAGTTGATTCGTTGGGCACATTGTATAACAAATTTATTAACTTTTTTTAATCTTTAAATTTTAAGTCATTCCAAATCCATCCAAGTCATTTTATCTAGTTCCATTCACTGATAAATAGCATGAGATGAAAGTGAAAGCTCCAAAACATCTCATAAGTGAACCTTGGGTTGAGATTATTTTGTCACACATTTGGATCCCATGGTCATGAATAAATCTCCATGCTTAGGACCTACCGAGAATTCTTTCTTTCAATAATCAGAGCAGGTTACTCTCATGAGCAAAGATTTGCTTCCTGTGGGACCTACTGTGACTGTGACAGTCACAGTGTCACAGATCATCATTTAAAGGAGAATACTTAGAGCCCATTCAACTCTGTTTGTGTCTAGTTTGCATTACCTGAATCATCTTACAATGCATGGCATATTGCTTTAACATTTTAGTTTTTATTGTTTGTAAAATACAAGCTTCACTTCTGGCTGGGATGTATATATATTTTTTTTTTTCAACTTTGTGAAGCTGAGTACATTTATGACTGGGACTGTGTCACAGAGGTGTTATTCCCAGTCTGTGGTTATTGTGTGTGTTGTGTAGTGTGTATTTGTATTTATTTTGGAGTATGTGTGTGTGGTGTTTAGCAGCAGTTCTGTTTTGTCCACATATCCCTCTTGGTTAGCTGCCACATGCTACAGCTGTTCCTCTTTGTTGATGCATTTTGTGTTTAGCAAATGTTATCATTACTTTCCAGATTCCTCCCTTTGCTACATTAAGCAATTTTGCTCTTTTACTGGCTGATGGTCCTGCGATTTAGACACTGACTGTTTGGCGTCATTGGATTTTGGAGTTTGTCTATTTGACTCATGCTGCTTTGAGAACTTGACAAAGTGGTGATAATCACCTTTTTTAGAGCTGACATACTGCTAAAAGATTCAATCTGGCTGGTGTAAGTAGTTTGTAAATGTAATTTAGTTAGAGGAATAGTTTTGTATTTTGGGAAATGTGCTTATTTACCTTCTTCCATAGTTCTCAT
Source organism: Siniperca chuatsi (assembly GCF_020085105.1). NCBI lineage: Eukaryota > Metazoa > Chordata > Actinopteri > Centrarchiformes > Sinipercidae > Siniperca > Siniperca chuatsi. Next base: position 1,841,978 of record NC_058056.1, on the reverse strand, counting down.
GTCTGTGTGTTAAGTACATAGTATATTGTTTGCAAATTATAAACCAGCTCATGTGTCAATATTTCCTAGATGCATGGCTAGCTATGTTTGCGGCAGCCAAAACTAAGCCTGTTATCCTGAAAATTCACACTCTGGAGTTGGAGTTCAGTGACTGCCAGCATACTACTTTCCAGACCCTGTTAACATATTGCTCAGTTCAATAGATAATGCATAAATCATTCCATGAGACTTTTCACACGGTCTCACACCACACATCCATTTTTGTCAGGCAGTGAAAAACAAATGTATAACTGATAACGGCACGGAAACGCACTTACAGTGCATGGACAGACAAAAGTCAGCAGCTCTTCTGGCAGCAGCACAGCATCTCTTCCTCTTGCACTGTGTTCACTCAGGCAGGAGTGAGAGTGAGTTACTATGGTTACAGGGACGCTCTGTATCTCTTTCGCTCTGAAACTTTCTCACAATTCCCAATAATAGGTTAGCCTATTAGGTTAGTATGCCTATGAATGTAATTGAGAATATCCCCAGATACCCTGGTTAGGTTTACTCTACCAATTTAAGCTGTGATGTCTGGAGGTTGGCAAGTATGCTGATCAACCATACTTATTCATCGTTGACCATGATTATTGAATTGACATGATTATTATGACCCCTGCGGCGGGTAATGTCAGAAGGCCTACTCATAAAATACACTGACTTCACAGAATCTCACTCCAAACTAAATTGAAAAGTTGGCAGAGTACTGTTCTTCCTTGTTGCAGCCTGATGCAGACCTCAGTTATGAAGTGGGGGCTGGTCAGGTGCTAGTTATACAAGAGGCAGAGGGCAGAGAAGATGAGCTGAAGGAAGAGTGGCAGAGAGAGGAAGAGGAGAAGGAGAAGAGAGTGCAGGTCGTAGTGGTACAAGAGACAGTGGATGGAGAGGAAGAGCAACAGAGAGAGGAGAGAGTGCAGGTCCTGGTGAGAGAGGTGGCTGCAGAGGAGGGGATGGAGGAACCAGAGAGGGGAGAAGAGGAAGAGGCAGAAGAGGCAAGGGGAGAGGTGAGGTAGACCAAAAATGTAGTTATTGTTTTGTGGTCTAGTTCTTTAACACAGAGTGATGTAGAAAAGAAAGCATAGTTTCTGTCTGCATTAATTGTGTCAGTGTAGTCCCTCATTCGTCCAGGAGTGTTCTATCGTAGAAAAGGTTTCAGTCGTAGTCATCTGGACACTGTTTTCAGAATCAAGACGTTTCGGCTCCCATCCGGAAGTCATTCTCAATTGTGAAAAAATGGGACGGGCACTAGAAATTTAAGCTACTCTGTGTTACATAAGCCCTGCCCTCAGGAAGGAATATACCTGAGTATCTGTTGATTAGCTAGTTTCACCTAAAACTGACCTAATTGTTTCCATGATGGCCCAGTAATCAGTAATCAGGCCTATTGTTTTCTGGCTGCACCTACCTCATCACTGTTAAGTACCTGATTAGCATGTGATTGGCGTGACCAAGGTGATAATACACTCTGATAGACTTTGGGCAGATTGAATCTCAGACCAACATTTCTGTTCAAAGAGGGGTTTTCTTTTTTCACAAAAATGGCTTCCTTGACGCCCCGTTCAAACCAACTCTTCTCTCTACTTAGAATCTTCACCTCGCTGTCTTCAAATGTGTGGTACGCTACATCTAAAAGCTACAAAAGCTACATCTAAAAGCTACAAACAAAAAGGCCTGAAAAAAGTGTGAAAGATATTTTTTATATATCGATAACAGATGCAGTTACAGTTGTTGAGACGATCGGCTCTTCTCTCCTCTTCAATAGGAGAGACGAGGAGAGGAGAAGAGATGACCGGAGAGCAGGGGAGAGGAGGAGAGACCTGGAGAGGAGAAGAAAGGACGAGAGGAGAAAATGAGAGCAGAGCAGAGCAAACACACCCATACGTCCAGGTACTTATGAACTTCCTTAAGCCACCACTTGTTCCTGATAATGTTCTTAAGAGCCTCATGGGCCAATGAGCCTCTTACACTGCTTTTTCCCGTCGCTTTCCATGTGCTCATGTGGCGCTCACCAGCTGCATTATGCACGCAGCTGGTTGCACTAATGGTTGGTTTGTTAAGAGCAGACGCATTGGAACAAAATGAAGTAGTAGCTATAAGAATCTGTCATGGTTCGGCTTTGCCTCTCCCTCATCCCTAGTGTTTCCAGCTGTTCTCCCCCTTCCCTTGTGTTTCCTGTTTGTCCCCTGTTGGTTTCTGTCTGTATCGGTGTGTGTGTGTGATCTGGTCTAGGCGTGGCCTTCATTCCCTCTACTACACACCTGCAACCAACTACCAATCAATCATCCAGCTCTAGTAGTATATAACCCCAGCTCTCCTCTCCAGTATTTGCCAGATTGTCAGTTAACCTTAGTGATACAGACATACGGCCAAGTCGTTGGCCTGGTGCTTTCTTGTGTCTTTGAATATCCTGGTAACCTGTGTTTTTCTTTGTGCCTCAGGATCATATTCACCTGTGTACCGTCTGCCTACGAACCTGCCTGCCATCACACTGCTATGCTAACCTCTCAACTCACCACTTCTGTACCTGCAGTTCCTCATGGACAAAGTGTTTTGCCTGTTCTATCTGTACTTTTGCCTTTAGGCAGAGAATCCTCCGAAGAATCTCCACCAGGGTTTTAGGAGTGTGGCTGACTACTCGGTGGAATTTAGGACGCTAGCAGCAGATTTAGGGTGGAATGACTTTGCGGGGAGTGTTGAGCACATGTGTTTGAATGGGCTTAATGAACAGGTAAAAGATGAACTTGCCTCCTGTGATGAACCAACAACCTTTGACTCACTTGTTTCTCTTGCTATCAGGACAACGGGCTACGTGAAAGACAGAAAGGGAAAAAATTGGGTCAATCTCATCCTCCTCTCTCTTCCTGCTCTTAACCACCACCTCTCAACACATTAGAGGAGAGACTGTTAACACAGGTAACCCATCACACTGTTCCCCTGTCCCACTCTGGCAACCACAGTGAAATTATTCAGCTAACCATTTACTTCCCTAACAATTCAGTTTTTTTTTGTTTTTTTTATATAGTGCCAATTCATAACAGAAGTTATCTCATTGCACTTTTCCTATAGAGCAGGTCTAGACCATACTCTTCATAATACGAGAGAGAATTTAATGATGATAATGTAGCGATAGGAATGATGATAATAACAACAACAATTGTAGTAGTAGTTGTTGAGCAGGAACACAGGGGCAGCAGGTTGCCCACATTCACAGATCCAGATTCTGCAGCTCCAGAGGCAGAAATACCTGCTGAAAGCGACAGGAGAGAGCTGAGAAAGCACAAAACTATGGGAGAGAGATGTCGAGTTAGTAATGGGATAAAAATGCATACAAAAAAGAGGGAGAGGAGAAGAGAGGAGCTCAGTGCATCATGGGAAGTCTCCCAGCAGTCTAGGTCTATAGCAGCATAACTAAGGGATGGTTCAGGGCTCACCAAAGCCAGCCCTAACTATAAGCTTTATCAAAGAGGAAAGTCTACTCTTAAATGTTGAGATGGTGTCTGCCTGTCGAACCCAAACTGGGATCTGATTCCACAGGAGAGGAGCTTGATAACTGAAGGCTCTGGCTCCCATTCTACTTTTGGAGACTCTAGGAACCACAAGTAACGCTACATTCTGGGAGTGCAGTGTTCTAGTGGGGTAAAAAGGTAGGTATTATGAGTTATTTAAGATAAGATAGTGCTTGACCGTTAATAGCTTTGTAGGTGAGGAGAAGGATTTTAAATTCTGTTCTGGATTTTACAGGGAGTCACTGCAGAGAAGCTAATATTGGAGAAATATGATCTCTCTTCCTAATTTTTGTCAGTACACGCGCCACAGCATTCTGGGTCAACTGGAGAGTCTTAAGGGACTTATTCAGGCAGCCTGATAATAAGGAATTGCAATAATCCAGCCATGAAGTTACAAATGTATGGACTAGTTGTTTTCTGTTTCATTTTGAGACAGGATGTGCCTGATTTTTGCAATGTTACGTAGGTGAAAGAAGGCAGTCCTTGAAGTTTATTTCATGTGGGAGTTAACCCTCTGGGGTCTGAGGGTATTTTCTCGATTTTCTTCTGAAATTCACCTTTTTAAAAGGCATTTGCGTAACATGATACCCATGTTTTTTATATCAAAATGTGCAGAAAAACATCAGCTCTCTATATGAGGAGGCACCACTTGTCTTAGAGCATTGTGTAAAGAGATAATTTAGCCCTAAAGATGAAAAGTTGAAGTCACATTTTTGAAATTCTTCAAATCTCTTGTGAAAACATACCATTACTCATGTGGACAAATTGTTTTGGTGCTTGAAATGGGTTTACCAAAGTCTTGGGTTCACGAAAGTAGTGGAATATATGAATAAAATTGTAGATAAATGTATAATAGATGTCTAAAATGCCATTTTGTAATATTATTTTTTGTGTTGTCTGTGACTCTTTCATCAAATGTTGAGGGACTGAGATAAAATGGGACTAAATAATGACCTAATACAACATATGAAGTGTCATGGGATGTGTGCAAATTAAATAACATTACAGCAGGTTTTTTTCACAAACCAAACATTAGCTATGTATTTACTTAATGTGCATGTTTTCATGTTTCACTTTTTCAACAAGTTTTTTTAAATCAAATATTTACTAAGTATTAAACACAGAATAAACACACTATTTACATAATGTGCATGTTTTAATTGTCATGCCATGCTGCAAAACAGTTTCTATCCAGCTGAATGTAGAAGGCAACATCACACCCTGATTTCCACAGTGTGTCTTTTCACCTGCCTTAGCTTTGGCAATGTTCGCATCTCCTGTGGTGGCTTTCGCGCAAGGGCCTGCAGCATGGACATCAGCAATAGGTACAGGAAGATGATCTACAGGTGCCTGGGTAGGAGCAGTGTGGAGAGGCGTGTCACAGAGCTCAGCAGTCAGCTCCTCCATGAAAGCTCTGTGTGTCATGGGTTTTGTTCTGTTGGCAAGACAGTGTTCCTTGTGGAGAATGAAGCTGTTAGTGTTGGCAATGTCCAGGAAAAAGGTAGAACAGATTTCTGTATCAACACATGGTTTTGTGTTGTGCAGAGTAATACTGAATGAGCTGGTCTGATCGATAAACTCCACCCATGTGTTGACTGTACTCTGTAACTGGTGTGGGAGAGGGGATTTGTCCAGGAGCCATCTTGTTGTTTCACCTTCCTCTGCACAGTTTTACCAGAGTGTGCTGTGTCAAGTGTAGAGCAGACTGATGGGCCATCCCGGATCCATCTTATGGAGCCTCTTTCTGACTTCCTTGTGAGGGTGTTTAGTTCTGTCCTAGGGCTGTCCTTGAGATTCTCCCTGTAGAGCCCTGAAGAGCTTGGGACTGGAAAAAAAATTGTCCATGTAAATGTTGTAGCCTGTGCCAAGGTAACCTCGTTGCACCAGGGACCAGGGAAGGTTCCAAGATATTGCTCTGTATCTGTCCCGTGGTATGATCTGTGATGGAAGTGCCAAAGACAAAAGGTGATTCTGCCTCCAATAATCTGCGATGCTATCGAGTTTCACCATGGCCATGTACAGAAGCAGCCCAATGTACTAAAATCCCAGATGTTCAAGTCTGTCCATTTGTGTTTTGACACAGTGTTTGTACTGTTTGTACAGGAAAGAAAAGTTTGAACAGGTCAAAGGGTGTATATGTGGAGGTGGAGGTGGAGCTGAGCTGCGGCCCTGGTGTCCGAGCTGGTTGAAACCTGGAGACAGGGGGAGCAGTGTCCAGGTCTTTGTCTGTCTTCCAAGACAGCAGAGCTGGCTGCTGTGTAGGTGGGGGCTCTGGTACATGGGATGCTGGTGGCTGTGGGGCAGGTGCTTGTGCTCGGCAGGCACGGGACCTCTTGGCTGGCTGGGCTGGTGATGATGGCTGTGGTGGAGGGGCTGGTGGTGACCTGGTGGCAGGCAGAGGTGATGATGCCTGTGGTTCACTGAGCCCTGGCAGCGGTGAATCCTCTCTGAAAAAAACTTTTTAGAACATTCACTACTACTAAGTTCACTGAAAGAAACTTCACACCCCGTTCTCTTTTCTTCCTGCAGATCCCCCACACACATCAATTCACACTAAGAGGAATGTGGTGGAGGTGTGTGGCTCTGACTGCTTCTTGTCTGTCCTGTCAGCTAATCTTCTCTGTATGTATTCCAATTTATCATATGAGCTACCTGTCCTGTCCACCCCAAGCAGCAGCAAATCACACCTGAATGAGATGTGGGGGTGGGGATACTCTCCCTTCCATTTCAAAACTCTACAGAGATTTCCAGCAATTTCACATTCAGTATAAAATCACAAACATAAATAAATACAGTTCTATGAAAGACAAAGTCTCATCTGTACAGAACAATATGATAACATAGTCAATGGCCAAAGCATGTTTTCAAAGTGTGAATAGAAGTGAAAAAATATTCCTTTAGTTATTACATTAGTTATCAAAAGGAGATCGCATAGAATAGCCTAAATGTGTATGATTTGGATAAAGAGAATTCAGAAATACAGTACCTTAGTTTTAGGGAATTTGACTGTTTTTCCCACTACTCAGAGTCAGAAACAAATACATGCCTTAAGACAGACATTTATTTATGTATTAAGTGTAGTCTGAAGAGTGTCTATGGTATCATATAACATAATCATGATCCAAGAATTGCGCACAACTAAGCAAGTAAAATAAGTGGGGGTGAGAGGACGCCTTTTTCTGAGGGGAGGCCCAGCGTCTCAGACTTTGCAAACCTTTGATCTATGTGTAAATCCTGTCTTTAACTGGTGCCGACTTGTCTTCAAACACAGGAACCTTGGAAACAGCTGTAGAGCCTGATGTGTGTTTTGGCTGCTTTGCTCCTGTCAACCTTCTTCAGCTGACTTCGACGATTAATTCATCTAAGCCAAAGTAGTTGTAATTAAACTACTTCTTAAAAAGCCCACTCTTGATCCAGGGGTTTTAGCCAACTATAGACCTATATCTAACCTTCCCTTTCTTTCTAAGATTCTTGAGAAAGCATTCGCCAATCAGATGTGTGACTTTCTAAATAACAATAGTTTATTTGAGGATTTTCAGTCAGGGTTAAAAGTGCATCATAGCACAGAGACAGCACTGGTGAAAATTACAAATGACCTTTTATTTGCATCAGACAATGGACTTGTCTCTGTACTTGTCTTGTTAGATCTTAGTGCTGCGTTCGACATCATTGACCATCACATCCTATTAAAAAGACTGGCACATGTAATTGGCATTAAAGGAGCCACACTAAGCTGGTTTGAATCCTATCTATCAGATCGATCTCAGTGTGTATGTGTTAACGATGAGTTCTCCATGCACACCAAAGTCAGTCATGGAGTTCCGCAATGTTCTGTGCTTGGACCAATTCTATTCACCTTATATATGCTTCCAGACAAAATTATTAGGAAACACTCCATAAATTGTCATTGTTATGCTGATGATACCCAATTATATCTATCGATCAAGCCAGATGAAACTAATCAGTTAACTAAACTTCCAGCATGCCTTAAGGACAAGAAAAGGACGTTAAGGATGTTAAATTGAAGTTTTTGTACTTGGCCCCAAACACCTCCAAGACACGTTATCTAAAGATATAGTTACCCTAGATGGCATTGTCCTGGCCTCCAGCACCACCGTAAGGAACCTCGGAGTTGTCTTTGATCAGGATTTGTCCTTCAACTCCCACATGAAACAAACTTCAAGGACTGCCTTTTTTCACCTACATAACATTGCAAAAATCAGGCACATCCTGTCTCAAAATGATGCCGAAAAATTAGTGCATGCATTTGTTACTTCTAGGCTGGACTACTGCAATTCCTTATTATCCGGCTGCCCAAATAAGTCCCTTAAGACTCTCCAGTTGATCCAGAATGCTGGAATAACATAACAGAGTACATGGCTTTTGTGAATGTATCTGTATTGATTTGGTTTATTGAGTTTTAATGTTGTGATGTGTTTTCACTGTTATTTTGGAGCCACATGCTAAGTTCACACAGACCCAGGGTTTTGCATGCTAACTAACTCTCTTTTAACCTAGCACCGTTTATCCTACACAGTTCACATGTACACTTCAATTTGGCCCTTTAAAAGAGAGACACTCTTTAACATACATAGCCTTGCTGCCAATTTGAATTAACTTTCCTTCAGTCCCAGCAATAGCCGCCATTTTGGATCACACACCCATCTCCTTTTGTTCTGTAGTTTAGTGCATTTAGAGATTTAGTTATACTTCATATTGAGTGTTTTTGCTTTTGTTTATCTTTCAATAAATTGTTTCTTTCTGCCAATTTGCCAACCTCTTCTACGTTGAACTCCTTCAACCTACTAGCTATTAATGGTAATTTTGGTTATAGTTATTAATTTAATTATTATTTATAAAAGTGATAGTTTGGTGTATTTTATGAGACTCAATCAATTGATTGGCTTTCATTTTTCTTCTTTAACAAGAGTGTTGCTTCCCGAGGACTTTATTAATTAAAGTTAATCCCAACAGGCGTGAGTCTGATCTGCACAAAATTTTGCACGTGAAATCTATGGACCCTCATGATGAAAATTTATTAAAAGAGTTTTGATACTCCAAAAAATGTGCAAGTTATGAAGGAAGAACTGATGTGATGTCATATCTCCACATAGGTTTGTCCAATTACCACGAAACTTGGGCCAGTACTTCCTCATGCCCCACTGAGGCTCTGTGCAAAATTTGGCACCAATTGGCCGCTAGGTGGCGCTACAGATGTGAAATGTTTATATCTTGTAATTGGCTGCATGGATTCATACGAAATTTGGTTTACCCGATCTAGGGTCATGACTCAGTTGATGACTAAAATTTGGTAATGATGATTGTGGGCATGGCTTATTACAACAAATGTAAATTTTTACAGATTTCGCATTCTAAACTTCACAATATCACAAAGAATCAACCATACGTCCTATAGAACTGACATTTTTTTCAGCACATCCAATCATGTGTGACAAACGTTTGCCTCACTGCAACCTATTATAACATCCTGTTAACTGTCTGATTAACACTTGCCTCAGTAGTTTCTCATGTCTCAACAAGGCTCCGTGCAAAATCTCGTACCAATCGGCCACTAGGTGGCGGTGTTGTTTCAAAATCATGAAATATGTTAACCTACTTTTTCAAACTCCTCCTAGGGTGTGACTCCAATCTGCACAAAACTGGTGATAAAAAGTTAATAAAAGAATTTTAATACTCCAAAAAATGCACAAGTTATAAAGCAAAAACTTCCCGTGGTTTGCAGTCAAAAGAGGAAGTGATGTTATATGTACACGTAGCTCTGTCAGATTAACGCAAAACTTGGGCCAGTGGTTTCCCTTCCCCACCGAGGCTCTGTGCAAAATTAAACTACAATGTCTGAATCAGATTTAGAAATACTTTATTGATCCCAGAGAGGAAACTCATTGATTACAGCTGCTCACTATCACGTCTATGCGCACAGGAATAGAAGTACTAAGTGAAAAGAAAAATGGTTGTCACAATTTAAAAATAATTTCTTATATAATTTGTCAGTCCAGTCAGTCACTAAATGGTGCATGTCAAAGACTTGAATTTAAATGTTCACAGAAATTGTTCTCTTTTTAGTTAATTTTCCAATCTTATTTTCATTCCAAATGCTATTGTAGATGCTTTCACAGAGAGACAAGTTGGTTGAGGAAAGGCAACATCAGTCCCCAACAGTAGCAAGTTCAGAGTAACCAAGTGCAGCACCCATTCAGTTCAAAATCTCTAGTGCACATAGATATCAACCAAAAGCCAATCCATTATGTAAAATATAAGTTGTAAGCAGTATTTAGTAACAAAGCATATTGATTATAATAGTGTCCTACAAAGAACCAGGTAGGATATTGACCTTTGTGATAATGCTGTTTTTTTCCCAAGAAAGGCGTGATTCGTGAAAACATGCCTTTGAAAATCATGTCACAGAAAAAGCAGTTGATAGTTACATGTTAAAAAAAGGGAAAAAAAGTTACAAAAATATAAATGTTACAAAACCCCAAAAACTCTTGACTAAGAAGTGAGAAGGATATTGCATGTTATTGTTGGGACTCCACAGATGAATTAATTCATTTGGGTGATTGTTAACTGAACTTCTGTTAGGAGACTCCATTCTCTTTTGTCCCACAGTCCTGAGAGCCATTGAACGCAACACTGGCCAGTCTGACCAGTGACACGGAAGTCACTAGGTCAATAAAAAGGTCAGCGATGAGTTGTTCTGTCTCTCTTTCTCCTGGAATCCTTCACTGTGGCAGATGGCCATGGCTGTCCCCCTCTCAGTGTGGTCTGCTCACCAGCAGACACCTACCTGAACTCTGTCCTCCTGGCTTTGCCATGTAATCTGATTGGAGCAGAAACACGGAGCAGAGCTGAAGTCTCCTGATCTACCAAAGCGCTGCGAAGGCCTATTAGATCTCTGCAACAAAGTTTAGCGCAAACAGCTGCTACACACAAAGTCTGCCAGCTAACTTCACATGCTACAAGAGCATGAAGCAAGTTAAGGCCAAGCTATTAACTTTGTAAGGACAACCTCTACAAGCAGACACTGCACAGCAAAAGATGCTTCCACAGCAGAACTACAATTCTTCCCAGCTTGGCTCGTTTACAACTCATTGAACACCAGCTCTTTCCCTCCCACGGACGCAAGGTTTTATTGTTGTGATCTTCTATATGGTTAACGTGAGGTTATTAATGTAACTGTAGTTCTCACCCACCGCTAAGATGATGTTAGTTATGTTATGCTCCACACAGAGACTTTGCATGCTAACTAACTCCTTTTAACTTGGCACCGTTATCCTAAACACAATCACACCCGGCAGAGAGAAACTTCAAAGCCCCCGCTTCCTGCCTTGGCGCACGAACACACACACACACACACCCTTTGTTCTGTAGTGTATTTAGACTTAGTCTTCACATTGTGTGTTTTTGCTTTGTTTATCTTTTAAATAAATGCTTGTGTATAATAATGCTGGCTTCTTTAATGTTGCACAAGAGTGAGTAAACCAACCTCTTTTATATTGAACTAGCTCTTGGTGGTAATTCTGGTTATAGTTATTAATTTAATTATTAATATGAGTTCCAAAATGGAAGTGTTTATTATGAGACTCAATTTATAAATTGGCTATCATTTCTCTTCTTTAAGAAAAGTGGTGCCCCCAAGGACTTTATTAAAGTTATTTATCATTATCTTTGATAATTCAGATAGCCATGATTAATTGATCACACCTACACAAGTGTGTGCCCCCCTTTTAAACATTGTGAATCCCAACAATATAATGGGAAAAATAAGTTTGAGATATAGAACTGCAACTAAACCTGCCTTTGATTGTGCACGCTCTTCACAGGAAAGAAACTGGACCTTCCTGTTCCTCTGACAGAGAACATCAATGCACTTTCATTACTCTCAACTCCGTGATCTGCTCTTCCCTAAAAAATAAACAGCATTTGTTGTATGTGGATGTGGTCTAAACGATTTTATCTTCAGGCCTTTCCTGTTTGTCTTTTCACGATCCTTATCAACATATCATGCAGACACACCAGCTTCACACTTATTAAAGCCAACAAAAACATGATAATCATGTCATGAATACCTTTTCAGCTTACGTACTATTCTGTACATATTTACAGATGCATGGCACACAAGAATGCATATTATTGGTGGTGGGTTAATGAACTGTACATCCATACTACGCAGAGGTTTTAAGGATGTAGAGTAAAATATCTTGCAAGTCTAGTACAGAATACAAAAAGAGGACTTGACTATGAACACTCTGATCCCTTAATCACTGCACTCTTGTGGGTAATTCTGAGTTAAATCAACATGTCATGTCACCTCCTGTGCAGACTGTTCAGAAATGTTTCCTTTAAGTTAAAAATAGTTCAGCTAAATATCCCTGTGACATTCTCTGTAGAAATGTTATATGATGTGAGAAATCAAAGTAATTAAAGAACCCAAATAGGACATTTTATTTTGGTATGCTTAACAAAATATTATATGAATACATTACAAATAAAATTGTAACTGTAGGAAAAGTGTCAGAACAATCTGAGATGGTGGGTGTCAAAATCGACTCCTGTATCAAGTTGCAACGTATCCTCATACAACGGTTCGTATGATATCTTACGAAAAGTAATGCACCATTTTTTGTGCATAATCCTACGAATGTCCAGCAACAGGCAAACCGGACCTTTGTCATCATGGTAACAATAAACACATGGTTAATGTTGTGAAACGGTCGTAGTTTGGTTAGGTTTAGGCACAAAAACTACTTGGTTAGGTTTAGGAAAATCTCATGGTTACAGTTAAAATAAGTAAGTTAAGTTAGTAACTCACAGTAAGTCACGTGACGTAAACACGTGACAAACACGTTAAGACTGAGAGAAAGTATAAGGCCCATACTGAACAAAGCAGAGATCGTAATTAATAATAATAATAATAATAATAATAAACTTTATTTATAGAGCACAAAACAAAGTTCAAAGTGCTTCACAGAGAGAAAAATAAATACCACAGTGAATGATAAAATACATGAAGGGCAAAAACAAAATAAGAGATTATAGCAATACATTAAAAACCAATAAAATAAACAGACAGCTCAGATAAGATCAGGCTATGCTTTTGAATAAAAATGCATTTTGACAGGAGACTTAAAAGAAGACACTGACACAGACAACCTAATTTCTTTGGGCAAGTTGTTCCAGAGACTTGGGGCTCTGATGGCAAAAGCTCTGTCCCCCTTTGTTTTCATCCTGGACTCAGGAAGAGACAGAAGACCTTTTCCCAAACTACGTAAATAAGGGATTAAAAGGCCTAAAATATAATCTGTAGCCAAGCCATGAAGAGCCTTAAAAGTAATCAACAAGATCTTAAAATCAAATCTAAAACAAACAGGGAGCCGATGTAGGCTAAAACAGGTGTGATGTGATCGTATCTCTTGGTCCTGGTTAAAAGCCTAGCAGCTGAGTTCTGTACAGTCTGCAGTCGTTCCAATTTCTTTTGATTAAGACAAGTGAACAGACTGTTACAATAATCGAGGGGTGAGGAGATAAAAGCATGTACAACAGTTTCTGCATCACTAAGATTTCAAATAGATCGTATTTTTGCACTGTTTCTGAGGTGATAAAAACATGATTGCACAAGCTTAGTGATATGTTGCTCAAACATAAATTGCTATTAAACAGGACATCAAGAATTCTTGCAACAGGCTTGATATTTTGTGACAGGTTACCAGTAGATGGCAGTATTTGTTTAGTGATATGTTGGGGCCCAATAACAAGGATTTCAGTTTTATTTGAGTTGAGCTGAAGAAAATTTATTGACATCCAATTTTTTATGTCAGACAGGCAGTCCTGCAGAGAACTCAGCATACTAAGGTCAGTGGGCTTGACAGGGAGGTACAACTGTGTGTCATGAAATGAAAAGAAATCCCATGTCTGCGGATGACATCACCCAAGTGGAGCATATATAAGGAGAACAGTATTGGTTCCAGAAGTGAACCTTGAGGCACACCATAACTGATATGGATAAAGGATGACATGAAGTTGTTAATGGCGACACAGAATTCCAGGTTGGACAGATAAGATGAGAACCAGTTTAGTGTAGTGCAGTGCCAGATATGCCCACCCAGTGCCTCAGTCTATCTAGAAGAATGCCATGATCAATTGTGTCAAAGGCAGCACTTAAGTCCAGCAGCACAAGAATTGAGCACATACCTGTGCCTGCATTCATTAAAAGGTCATTAGTGACTTTGAGAAGGCTGTCTCAGTGCTGTGGTGCTGACGAAAGCCAGATTGAAATTTTTAAGTTTCTAGGTTCCATTATTTTCCACAGCAGCATGAAGCTGCTTATAAACAATTTTTTCGAGAACCTTCGAAATAAAAGACAGTTAAGAGATTAACTCTTAGTTAATGGCCTAGTACTTGTAGAATATGGTCATGAGGAATAAGGCATTAATTAGTGTTTTTTAATGACTAATAAAGAGCCAACATGGTACTAACATGCATGCTGATAAGCAACTAGTTAATGGTGAATATGTGTACCCTAATATAAAGTTAACTTATTCATGGTTGCATTTGTTCATTCATTTGTTGTTTAGTAATTATTAGTTATGTCTGTAGTTAGTAGTTTATTGTGTGTGTGTAGTTAGTAGTTTAATAAACCATTCATTTATACAAAAAAACTGGTTATGACTGTGTGAATGAAATATATGGTCACTGTACATAAGTCAAGAACTCTAGCATACTTCAGATCAAGACTAACGTAATTAACTGGCTATCAATTTTCCCTTTTTGAAGGGTGGTGCCCCGAGGTGAATTTAATGTGAGTTAAATTATGTTATTTAATGTGAACACTGATTTCTTGTGATAACCAGAAGTAAGTGTAAATCTGCTCCTTCCTCTTACCAAAATTAAGGTTATTCGCTCAGCCCTCACAGCAAAAGCAGTACGAGAGCAGCAGCAGCAGCTTCAGTGCACCATCTGTGTCTACACAGGATGTGTTCAGGCACAGTATTGAGTGTAGGTCATCCGTGTTTTGTCAGCGCCCATTACACAATCACTGTATCACAAACTGATGTTAGCAGTGCACTTTTCCCCAGTGAATGTTTGTTTGATCTCTTGTTCAACAACGTGCTGGGCATGACGTGGGTTCATGTTTGTAAGTTAGATAAGAAGGAGACTTTAGCAGGAAAGCTAATGTGAATTGTTTGTGGCTTTTGTGTGTAGCAGGCTGCTGTCTGGCTCAGTGTGACCATCTGCTCTGCCTACGATAGAACGCTGATGTTATTGCTTTATGGAAGGATTGATTGGCTGTATCAAAATAAGGTCTCTGTCTATGTAGACTGATGCCTAACAGTATTCCATTAAATTAATGCAGCTAAGCTAGGTGGTGTCATCCCATTATGATTGTTTCTGTGAATTATGCAGTCTTTCAATACGCTTTTAAAAGTAACAAATTCAAATGTAACAAATTCTGTATCACAGCTTTTCACCAGTGAAAAGCTTCACTGCTAAAAGCAACGGATTCGGTCAGGGACAATGGTTGAAGATTCGGTGTTAAAGACTTGAACTGAACACCGCTAGAATATGCATAGTAAACCCCAGGAAGATGTTTCATTTTATTCAGAAAGACCAATGAAGGAAACTATTGACAATCCATTCAGTTGTAGTGATACCTTTGATAAGTGACAATTTTGATGTCAGGGATCATCAAAGTCAATAGGATTCGTCCTCTGGTGACTACGAATGTCTATATAATATTTCATAGCAGTCCATCCAATAGTTTTCCAGATATGCCGTGCTGCTAACTTGGCTCAAAATATGGACACAAGTGGCCCAGAAGTCACTGTTATTAGCTTTTGTCTTGCAGCTAGCAACCATTGTGTTATGCTTGTTTGATACTAATACAAATGTATCATCTACTATACATGTAAAATAGGACTATTGGTGTCTTTGTATGTGTTGTATGTGACGTGTTTGTATTTGTGTTTTGTCCTTAGGTACCACTGTGCATCAGTGATAATTGTTATCATACTAATATCATTGCATTTGCTCAGCTGATCCAAACAAATAGCAACAGTACCAAAAAGAACATTAATCTGCTTTCACTAGTAGGATTGCAGTTAAATTGTTGCAGTTAAATTCTCACATGGAATACAATCCCTTGAAAATAACAATTATTGTGTTTTCATTACCTTAGAACAAGCCGCTTTTATCTACATAGGGAGTGGATCACTATGTTGCACCGCCATGTTTCTACAGTAGCCCAGAACGGACAAACCAAACACTGGCTCTAGATAGGGCCATTCGCATTTTTCAGGAGTTTTGCGGCCACTTTGTGTCGCCTACAATCTTGGAAGGGGAGCGTGATGCGAGTGGTATTCAAATGGTTGCAAACTGAAATTTCACCGCTAGCTGCCACTAAATTCTACACACTGGACTTAAGTATTCTGGTGAATCTATTAGTGTACAGTTCACTGACAAAGAGAGACTGTATTGACCTAATGAAAAACCCTCAATGTACTTGTGAAAGAAGGAGACCTGTCCAGTCAGGTCCAGTCAGTGAGAAAACACTGCAGTGTCAATTAGCATCCTGCTGCTTGTCCCCATGTGTCTGGCCTCTAAAAAGACACATATTAATAATTCAAGGTCATCTCAATCTCACCAGGTCACCAGGTCATTTCCTTGTTCAGTGGGTGGAGGTTTAATGTGGGTGTGGGTGTGTATATGTGTGTGTTATTATCAACAGAGATGAGACTACAGCTTGGTGTGAAAGAGGAGAGAAAGCTCAAACAAAGAGAGGTCTCTACTGTCCCTCTCCACTTTTGTCCGTTCTTGGGGTGAAGTCAGTCTGTCTTGCAGACTGAATGTGAGGCTGTCTGCACAACAAAGGTATCAGTTTCAGTCAGGGGTGGTCATCAACATGTCTGCTTAATGAGTTTGACATTGGCATGGGCACTGTCAGGAGGGAGTCTGGGAGGAAATGCTCACAGCAGAGCATTTAAAGATGACATGTCTTTTCATGCTGTCAATCAAACTGCCATGCATTGTTATGCAGTGCATATACTGTAGACCTAATGCAGTATATTGCTATTTGTCATCTGTGTGCTCATCATGCACAAATGTTACCATGTATCTCTGTTTGAATTGCTATATTTTTTTCTACCAACATGTCCTCCAAACTAAATGACGTTATGGGTCATTTGTTGAAACTATGGAATCAACACCCCCCCCCCAAAAAAACCTAACACGGCACCACACAATTGAGTCTGGTTCTGTCCAAGGTTTCTGCCTGTTAAAAGGAAGTTTTTTCTTGCCACTGTCGCCAAATGCTTGCTCATGGTGGGAATTGTTGGGTCTCTGTAAATAATATTATAAAGAGTACGGTCTAGACCTGCTCTATAGGAAAAGTGCAATGAGATAACTTATGAATTGGTGCTATATAAATAAAATTTAATTGAATTGAACAAGTGTTGGGCACATAACTTTAACAGTTAACTGTTACAGTAATGTGATTACTTTTTGTTTTTTACCAAGGATTTATTGTTGATTTTGTCAGCTACTTTTAGATTTAGTCTTAGCCCTAGTCCTGAGATCAAAAGTCCATGTTAGTCATATTTAGTCAACATTATCTCTTTTATTTTTTGTCAGTGTTTGATTGGGTAAAACTTTGGACATATTAGTCTCATCTTAGTCAAAGAAATCCATGAACCTTTTGGTCTAGTTTTAGAGAAGAGAATGAGCATTTTAATCAAACATCAGAAACTTTAAAATAAGATTTCATCCACTTGATTGCAGGCTAAAAGAACTGGTACTGAAAATTTGCCACAAAGTGATAGGTTGTATGACTTGTATGAATGCAGCTTTGCAGAGAGGGTGAGGTTTGATTTTGTTAATTTAAGTAATCATCCAGACATGAACATGGTCTGATTTGCATATTAATTTTGAACCAACACAATTCAACAAATGAACACCCCTAATGAATGGAATATACTGTCTTTACGTCAACAAGAGACAATCAACACCTCTCTAGCGAGGTGTTTTAACTGATTTGATTAAATTATTTCATTATGACGATGTGTTAGCTTGGTACAGGGGCTTGAGGTAGGGGGAGGCGACTCTTGGTAATTCCAAAGTTGTGTTATTCACATGTTGTGTGTGTTAGCTGGCTTGCTAACGACAGCTTTAGTTACTTTTCAGATTACAATTTTTCAATTAACAATTACAGTTAAAAGCCCTCTTGGATCAGCTGGAAAATGCATTGTCACAAAGCTGAAAACAGGCTGTTTTTCTGAGCTCATTAAAAGTAGACTTTTTAGAGATATGTGGTTCTCACAGGAGAGTGATGCTAAAAACGTATGATGATCTTATAGACCATGATGCATTAATGTGGATTAAACCACCCACTAACAGTATATAAAGTAGTAGTAAAGCACAACATTAAACATCTACAGCAGTACAATGCAACATAGACATTAATGCAGCAGTAATATTAATCTAGAAACATCAGCTATAATAGGAAAACACTGACAGGAGCATTTTACTGCACTATGAATACTCTTGCGTTAAGTACTTTAACTACGTTTGGGTGCAATCGTGTTTCTGTGAAAGTGAGGGTGTCACAATACCTGTAATACCCGCGGGTGCGACACGCCTGGTTACAGATCATCATATAAAACACTTCATTCAAACTGGACAGAAACAAAATAAAACTCACCAAAACCATCTTTGTTAGTCTTTCCACTGTTCCAACAATCACCAATATATAAAATAAATGAAACAGAATGGACATAAAATAAATTAGGTCATTGCACAGAATAAACATAAATAATGACACTAGCATCCATATAAAAGTGCAAATGATAAAAACACATAACAAACCAATAATATATATGTTGTGGTTAATGTAGACCTATATACAGTACATGTAACACTAAGCCCCCTTCATGACCATTTTGGGTCTGTTTCTTGTGAGTAAGCAGGTGGAGGCTGGTATCCCCTCACTAACAGATATCTGCATGAGCACAGTCTTATGTCTTCATCATCATCTTAAAAACTTCTGCTTCCTGGCTTTTTTAGAAGAAAAGTCGATGATGTCAACATATGATAGCTGCTTGCCAATCTCCCGATTGATGGTGATTATAGTAAGTCCACTGAGGTGATTCCATCCCATGGATTACCTTAAGTAGCTTTAGCTTTTAGCTTTGAAAAGGTCCTCTCTGCTGAGGCCACTGTCACAGGGAGAGTGCAGGCAATTCGCAGTGCAATCCACAGATTGGGGTACAGTTCCTTTAGGTGCTTTTTGTGGATGAAGGAGAGAAGCTCCAGTGCAGTCATGCATTCGAAGGCAGGCTTGGCAAGTTGCTGATTTCAAGAGCCAGTTTCTTTCCATCAATGTCATCTTCATTTCCAGTGCTTAATGTGCTGCAGAGCTCAGCGCACAGGTTGGACAATGCCTCACCATCCAATTTTTAGTTAAGTTAAGCAGCACTCCAAATCTGGCTCTCACTTCACCTCAACCTTTCCTTTATAAACTCAATGGTCCACAACCACATTAAAGAATGCAGTTCCTAGCCTCTTCATGACATCTCCTTTAGGCTCCTCTGGTACTTCATATGCAAAGTGTTTCCTTGTGCTTCTAAGCCTCTTCTCTTTAAGCACAGCCTCCACATTCATCTCCTCACGTATATCTTTAGCAGAGGCCTGAGATGCAACAAAGCCTGTGTCTCTGTATCTTGTCAGTGAGGTTTTTGCCTTTATGAGGAGGTCAACTGCCACGTCAAGCTGTATATATCATACCATATCATACCATACCACAAATGTGGAAGCGGTATGACCCAAGCTCCTCTGCCAAAGCTTGTGCTTCAACCTTGGTCAAGGCATCTGTGGCTTTGTCTCTGACCTGTATTGCACAGCCAGTATGCTGTTGACACGGCTCTCCCACCTCGTTTCACTCCAGGATTTCAGTGTCAGAGTCACATGGTCCTTAAAGATTGCCCATCTTTGTGGTGCTGCTGAGAACAGGTTGTACAGTTTCTGTCTGTATTGTCAAAGTAGCTCATGGCATCTGTGGACCCTTTTGCTGCATCAACCACCACTAAGTTCAATGTATGTGCCCCTTGTGGAAGTGCGTGAGGATTTTTCTCCAGCAGCCTTTTTTGAACACCTTTGTTCCTTCCCTTCGTATTGCCCCCATTGTCGTATGACTGTCCTCTGCTGTTGTCAAAAGGAATATTCAGCTCCTCAAGCCTGTTCAGAATCAAAGATGATAAATCAAGACCTGTTGTTTGGGAAGTCACAACAAATCCTAGAAAGCGTTCCTCGATTTTCGGTCCTTTGTCCATTTTAACAGTCCTTATAATGACCAACATCTGCCCTTGGTAGCTTAGGTCAGGAGTACAATCCAAAATGACTGAATAATTTTTGGACTGTTTAATTTCAGTCACCATTGTGCCCAACATTTTCTCACTGATTGAAGCAATCATCTCATTTTGGAAAACATTTCCAAGACAGTTGGAATGACTGAACTGCTCACTTTCCACACAGTCAATGTGCTGCTTCATGACAGGATCAAATTTGGTGAGCAGCTCCACCTGTTTAAAGACGTTTCTATTGTATTGCTGGTGTAATGTGTTTGCAGACCCCCTCAATGCAAGATTTCTCTCAGCTAGAGATTGTATGATACAGATCAAGCAGGCCAGGACTCTTCTCAGCCTCTAAAGTGTCCTTTCGGCTTTGTCTGTGCTCCTGCCTTTTTGTAGACGCAGTTCCAAATCCTTCCGTGTTGCTATGTGGGTTGTGTGCTCTGGACTGCTTTCATGACTTCTCAGAAGTATGCCTGTTTGTACAGTTAGAAAGTCCCTCTTTCTTGAGAATAACTTGCAGCAAAAGCAGTAAAATGCATAGTTTTTTCTCGAGTAGGTAAGCCAGGTCAACTTTATCTTTTCCCCACATATCCTGTAGAGATAACGGTGATGGAGCTTCTACCATTTTCTCTTTTGGGAACTATGAAATCTGGGCTAACCTGAAATGGTCATCTAATTACTATGTTTGTCCTGACTGAATCTGACAGAACTGAGGACTAGGGTCTCTGGGATGTTCATATGATAAGTTATGCAAATATTCAGTTTTACTTAAATTTGTGACATTTGGCACACATTAAAGAGTTTCCCCTTGGGGATCAATAAAGTATTTTTGATTCTGCTTCTGATTTAGACAGCCCGCTGTGTCAAAAATGTTCCCGTTTGTCACTGTGACATTTGGAAACCCTGAACACCCCATGCAGAGGTATGCCAAATGTCAAAATATAAGGGTAAATTCTTCCAAATTTGACATTTGGCATATCTTTGAATGGAACAGTGAGTGTTCCCATTTAGACAATCAGAAAATAAGGACTTGCAATTTAGGCATTGTTATGAAAATTAAGTATGTTCCATATAGAGGCTGCTCTTTAATTCAATTAAATTTTATTTATATAGCGCCAATTCATAACAGAAGTTATCTCATTGTGCTTTTCCTATAGAGCAGGTCTAGATCGTACTCTTTATAATATTAATTACAGAGACCCAACAAATCCCATCATGAGCAAGCATTTGGCGACAGTGGCAAGAAGTCTGACTTTGTTCCAACTTCCTTAAAGAAGATAGCTAACCAAAGGGTCTACAGAGTTGGTGCTTCACATGCTTGATGTAGGTACATAATAAGTGTTTGGTGCAACTTTCAGTCCTTTCAGACCATTCTCTGTGTGAAATATGCACATTTTAATATTTGACATTTGGGTACAACTTACCATTCATTTATCCTACCAAATTTTCCATTGAAATTTATGGGTGGTGTCACACTTCGCACACAGAAATGCTACATGCTAAATGGTCCGAACGAAGATGGAAGTGACCAATTTGGACGTGGCAACGACATACTAAAAATTCAGAGCTCTGACAACTTTAGAAAACAAATGTCACCAATCTGCCCAACTTTCATAGAGGGTGTAAAGACAGTCATGTCTCACCCCATCCTTACTTGATTATTCAAATAAACCAGATTTTTTTTCTGGATGATGTGGAGGGGATTTGGTCATGTGGGCCCGTTCTAGGCCCCACACACACTATGTGTCCAAATATGGGGTCTCCGGGACCGTTTTGAGAAAATATGCACATTTGAAATTTGTAAATATGACACAAAAAAAGCATAAAGAAATCTGGTGACCTTTTGACCTTTGTTCTGGTTTAGGGGACCCTTAGCATGCACTCAGAACCACCAAATTCATGTCAGCTCATCACTGCAACACCAATTTTCAGTTGGAAGGTTGCAGCTTTTGAGCTCAAGGATAAAGGGTCAAGATCCAGTGATATGATTTTCTGACTTTTCCATTTTCTGTGTCCATTTGGGAACATTTCCGCCATGCGGTTACAACATCTGGGAACATTTCTGCCATGTCAGTAAGGACATTTGGCAAACATGAGCACTCCATTCAAAAGTATGCCAAATATATTAAAAAAATGAACTTCAGGATTAAATGTAATCATTTGGCATACCTTTGAATTGAGTGGTCAGAGTTTACATTTTTATGACCACCATGTCAAAAATGTTCTCATTTTTCACTGTGACATTTGACAACCAAGGTTAAGATCAGGTTATGGTTGCAAAATGTCATTTACCATCAACGTATATGTATGAAATTCAAATATGTTCCACAAAATAGGCTGCTTTTTAAGTCTGACTTGGTTCCAACTCCAAAGGATGTTCCCGAAGGAAGATAGCTAACCAAAGGTGCTACAGAGTTCTGAGACAAGGTGCTTTTGGTGCAATTCTCAAGTCATTAAGCCATATGAAAATTGACATTTGGGAACATTTCTGACATTTGGGTTGACATTTCGGTATAACCCACCATTCATTTGTCCTTTCAAAACTTCCCTTTAAAATATATGAGAGGTGTCACACATCGCACGCAGCAATGCTACATGCTAGAGGGTCTGAACCAATATCGGCGTGGCCCAATTCGGCCTGGCAACAACATACTAAAACAAAAATCAGGGCTCTGGCATGTTTAGAAATCTTAATTTGCCCAACTTTCACAGAGGATGTAAAGACAGTCATGTCTCACCCCATCCTCACTTGATTATTCAAATTTACCAGATTTTTTTTCTAGATGCCGCAGAGGGGATTTGGGCTTACTCTAGGCCCCGCACACACAGTGTGTGCAAAATCTGGGGTCTCTAGGATGTTACTATGAGAAAATGTGAATATTTCAAATATTGGGGAAGCTGGCAACCTTTTGACCGCTGCAATACCAACTTTGAGCTGAAAAAGGTTCCAACTTTCTAGCTCTGTGATAAAATATAATATTTCAGTGGAGTGACCCCAGTGTCAAATTTGACACAAGGGATACCTAGCGACCTTTTCACCTTTGTGCAGCTTATTAGGCACCTTAACATGTACCCAGAACCACCAAATTCATGTCAGCTCTACACTGTAACACCAACTTTCAGATGGAAAAGGTTGCAAGTTTCTCGAGTATAAAGGGTCAAGATCCAGTGAAATGCACTTAACGAGTCCCTTAGTTCTGGGTCCATTTGGAAACAATTTTGACGTTTCGGATGAAAAGTGGGGGTGTTCCCAAATGTCAAGAATGTTCCTGTTTGTCATGACATTTGGGAATCCCATCCAACCCATTCAAAAGTGTGCCAAATGTGAAGTTTCAGGGGTCAGTTCCTCATATTTTGACATTTGGCGAACCTTTGAATGCGGTGGTCCCAGTTACCATTTGATAACTGCAGAGTCAAAAATTTTCCTGGGTGTCGCTGGGTGGGGAATGGGCCTAGCACTCTGGTTGAAAATGTGAAATTCAGCCTGGGCAGGAAAGGGGCTGGTGGTCAAGTCCTAAAATAAAAACTTAGAGGTATTGTTATGAAATTAACATATGTTACACAAAAGAGTCAGCTCTTTAAGTCTGACTTGGTTCCAACTCTGAAGAATGTTCTGGAAAGAAGATAGCTAACCAAAGGGCCTACGAAGTCAGCACTCAATATGCTAAAAGAATGTCCCCAAGACAAGGTGAGTGGTGCAACGTTGAAGTCAATTGGGCCATTTGTTGTGAAAATATGGCCATATGAAAAGGTGACATTTGGGAACACTGACTGACTGAATCATTCAAAGGTTTGTAAAATGTCACAATATAAGGGAAAATGAGTGAGTGAAATATGAAATGACTACACATAGCAGCATTGTTTTCATTCAGGACTTGGGTACAAGAACTTTATCTATGACAGTATATATGTATTCAGGACCAGTGTAGGAGCTGTTTTCCAGTGTGACAGAGCCTGCCTGGCCTTTTAACAAGCGGTGCCATCATGTCTGGTGTCCTCTCTGTCACCTCAGGCTTAGCAGAGGCTGAGCAGAAAACAAAGCAGTAATGTCAGGGGTCCTCTCTCTGACCTGAGGCTGAGCACAGGGCGATAAGCAGGGCCAAGAGAGCAGCAGGAACAGCAGAAGAGCAGACGAAAAACCAAACCCATTTAGTATATATTAATATATTAACTCTTGACATTTGGGAGCCATAAACACCCTAAGGCAGGCCTATTCAACTGGCACATCCAGCCCAGAAGCAACCTCCGAGTGGCCCAGCATACATAAATCTATATGTGATCTATATGACAAAATAAGTAAACTACATATAAAGTGTATGGAAGTAGCTAATGAGTGGGCCATCTCGCTTCCTTCTTATCTCTGTTGAGAGTTGCACATGCGCAGTACCGATGGGGCAGGATGTGTATGGATGTAACGATACCACCAATCAGTGCGGTCTTCGTTTGATGAACGAAGTTAGCAGACAGTGAGCAATGGACATCACATGACAATATTCACAACTTTGATTA
This sequence comes from Siniperca chuatsi, assembly GCF_020085105.1. Classification (NCBI taxonomy): domain Eukaryota; kingdom Metazoa; phylum Chordata; class Actinopteri; order Centrarchiformes; family Sinipercidae; genus Siniperca; species Siniperca chuatsi. The sequence continues at coordinate 1,817,566 of NC_058056.1, read as the reverse complement.
ATTTAATGAAAAACCGTTTTGATTCTTTTGATCGGTGGACCCTTACAAACTACAGGAATATAAATAATATTTGTATGCGTGATCTAAGCAGCTAAGCAGCTTTGAGCGCAAGCCAGACCCACCATCTAATTGAGACCTGCGTTTGTTTGTCAAAATATGTAGCCACACCCAACCAGTAAAAGGGAATTTAATTGGGGCTTTGCTTTTAATTGAAATTAATTTAAATCCAGCATTCCAAATGTATGCAGAACCAGTTCCAGCCTATTAAAATGTATGTTGACATCTGGGAATCCCGACCACGCCATTCAAGTGTGTGCCAAATGTCAAAATATCTGGAATGGACCATGTGTCGCACTGACAAACAGGATCATTTGACACTTTTCATGTGTCGCTATGACAAACAGGAATATTTTTGACATGACACGAGGTGCATCTGAAATGTCAAAAATATTGCTGTTTGTCATTTGGACTACTGCCGCGTGGTGGCTGGTTTGGCATAGCTGACAAACGGGAGCACTGTGGCAAAACTTTAAAAAATTGTAGCTTGGGCACCGTAAGTCGTTTATTTTCATAGGGTCCTGGCCAAAAGTCAATGTGGGTCGCGTTGTGTCCCGATGTTTGGGGGCTTCCTTTTGGGATGATGGGGCCATCAATTTGGGAACCCAAGTTCCCTAAACCACGAATGGGCAAGGTTGCTAAATGTAAGGCATGGAGAGATTTATAAACAAGGAGAAGTACTTTAAAACAAATGCAGTATTTAAGTGGAAGCCAGTGCTGAAGGGTAGGGGTGAGGTGCTCCTAGGACCGCATGTGGCAGAGAACTCTAGCATCTGAACTCTGGACATACTGAAGTCTGTTTTACTCCCGACTGGGTACACCAAGGAGAAGGGCATTACAGTAATCTAGTTGGGATGTAATAAAGGCAAGAATGAGAGTCTCTGCAACAGAGTGGATGTAAAAAAAACAACAGTGATGGACAAATTTAGATGGGAGACTTTGCAAAGTGTGACTGGAGAGGCAATGAGGATAGCCTCAGCTTTATCCTGATTAAGTTTAAAGTAATTGCATATGAACCTAGAGTTGACTGGCTACAGTTCGCTGAAGGAGTTTGGCAAGAAATGGGAGATTGGAGATCGGTCTGTTGTTCTTATAGTTCTCCAGGTCAGTACCAGGTTTTTTTTTAGGACCGAGGTAATAGCAGCCATTTTTAGACTGGAGGGAACAGAGCCAGACAGAAGAGATGCATTAATGATTTGTGTCAGCAGTGGGCAGAGCACAGGCAGACATTATTTAATCAGAGGAGTGGGCATGGGATCAAGTAGGTACACGGTAGTTCTTTGTAAATAATATTATAAAGAGTACGTCTAGACCTCCTTTATAGGAAAAGTGCAATGAGATAACTTCTGTTATGAATTGGCGCTATATAAATAAAATTGAAATGAAATGTAATTAAATTGGCAGCTCTGGGGTTACCTTGTCCATTTGCAATGATGGCAGAGTAGTAGGTGCTCTTGGCCTTGTAATGCATGAACAGTTAAGACAGTTCCCCTGCTGAGATGCGTTAGTTGACGACTAGCAGCCTTCAGTTTGCACAGCTCTGGTGTAAACCGTGGAGCAGAATGGCAGAAGGGCACACTGCATGATTTCAATGGGGCAAGATAATTCAATGTATCTGAGAGGAGCACGTTATACATAGAGACTAGATCATTGGTTGATGAGTTAGTGTAATCATAAATGACCTCAGTCTGCAACATGTCCATTAGAGAAAGTATACTAATGCTCTTGAGGTTCCTGTATGTAATAATAATAATAAACTTTTATATAGCACCTTCCATACAGGTGGTGCTTTACCATAAAATTAAGAAACAAGAGAAAAAAATATAAACAGGCAAATTAAAACAAGTGCAAATACTGCATGATAAAACCATCAAATGAATAACAAGCAAAAGAGGCAGCAAATAGCAAGAACAGGTATTCTAAGAATAGAATATATGAAAGATAGAAATAAAACAAAGCAAGCCATATGAACAATAAAATATGTAAAAGATCAGACAAAAGATAAAACAAAGGGAGAGTGTCAGTTTATAGGGAGCAACTCATGAGGTCCGCGACAAAGGCAAAACCCCTGCGGAGGCTGGACTAAAGACCGGTGATGAAGACCGTAATCATCTGGAGAATGGTTGAAGGTCACTGGATGCCAGCGGCAAAGGCCGAACCCTTCTGGAGGTCGGCGATGTGGCTGGAGAACAAGATCGGGGTCTGTCGACAGGGCAGCAGGATAGGAAGCCGGCTATGGGTAGACTGGTAGAGGAGCCGGCAGAACCAGTGATGCCAGGGAACCAGGAGCCTGCCACGCCGGTGGAACAGGAGAGTGCAGCAGCTCAGGGGGATCGCGTGACTGTGGCAGCACAGCAAGTTCAGATGGTTGCAGCCCAAACGGAGTAGGGGATGGTTGCTGCCCAGCAGAGTGTTCAGGGCTGTGCTGCAGTGGCACAGCAGAGTGTTTAGGGGGCCGCCGCGATGCAGGAACTGGTGTCACCCAGGCTGCCAACTGGGGACCAGGCAGGACTGCTGATGGCTCTGGGACGCTGGGCAGCGGTGAAGATGAGCAGTAGTGATGAACAACATCGGTGGGAACCATGCTTCCTTCTGGGGGTCTTCCCAGAAGATGCCAAGACAGGAACAGGCTGAGGTGCAGACTGGAGACTAGCACACAGGAGGTAGGCATGCAGGGATATCTGCTGGGAACTGGCAGGCTGGGGTGCAGGCTGATGACTGGCAGGCTGGGAATCAAGTTGATAGCTGTGAGGACTACCAAAAGCCAGGCGGGTGCCCAGGTATGGGTTGGGAGCTGGGAGCGGCTCAGGACAGGCAGATTGCAGGCTAACATATCCAAGCCTGACTGACAGAGGGAAAGTAGGCTGGCTGCTAGCATGTTGGTTGTTAGCAGACTGTGGTGAAGGCTGGAGGCTTTGCTTGAGGTGGAAATCACTGATAAATTTGTAGCCACAGCCGGCATGACCAATAGACTGGGCCTTGACAAAATCGCTTTCTCCATTAAGGAATACGCAACCAGCCTGTTCTCAATGTCTGTAGAGCCTGCTATGGACAAGTGCAATCTCTACACAACAGATTTTACCTCCTGGAGCTTCTCGGAGAGGGAACCAAAGTCCGCTGGGTCCATGTTATGGTCAGTTCATTCTGTCGTGTGAGTGACACGCAGGGAAACAGGGAACACAAGGGAATAGGACCCAAAAGCAGACTTAGAGACAGAGCAGAGGCAGTTTAGCTAATTTATTACAAGGGAAGGCTTACACGGATAGTCAGGCAGGCAGAGGTCCAAATCGGGAAGACAGTCCAAGACAGGCAAAGAAATCCGACAAGGAGCAGACAAGGTTCAAAATCCAAAAATCCATGCAAAGTCAACAAGGAACAGAAGAAACGTCTAAAATGAACAGAAGGGAAACCATGTGCAAATGCAAACGACAAATTGTCCCTGATCAAAGGAAAAAACCCGGACTAAATACACTTAGGTGGGAATTAATCAAGTCAGGGCCAACAATCTAAACTGGAGGGAAAGCAAACAAAGACAAAGCAAGTAAAACAACAAGGCACACAAGGAGAGGAGAACACTACAAAATAAAACAGGACAAAACCCCAGAGCTATGACACAAAAACTGCCATCCATGGGGTATATTTGATCTCTTTTTTTTCTCTTGTGGTGCAATAGTATTTAAAATATCAGGTTGCTACTAAAAAATCTACAATTTCATTTACTGAGCCATTTATAGATAGATAGGATACAGTAACCAGCCCAGAGAATTTACTGTGGGTCTTGGTGTCTTGACCTTTTACGAACTGTAATTTCCTTTGTGTTTATGGGTGGCTGTAAAAGGGCATCAAAAAATACACGTGATCAAAAAATGTGAAGTCGATAACAAAAACATTAGTAACTCATAATGCTTTTGACATCACTAGATCAAGTGTATTCCCAAGACCGTGGGTAGACTTGGTGACATGCTGGGTGACTTCTAGGTTCTCAAGTAAAGTTTTGAATTCACGTGTCAAGGAGTGACCGTATGTGAGATCATTAAAATGTATGTTAAAATCACCAGCAATGACAATCCTGTCGTGGCTCAGTATGATGGAGGATAAGATTTCAGAGAATTCAGACAAGAAATGAGGATTGTGCTTGGGAGGACGGTAAATAATAGCACATAGCAAAATTTGAATAAGATAACCTCAAAGCTTATAAAGATATTGACAGATAGCTGAATACATTTATAGCGCTTCTTATATACAACAGCAAGTCCACCACCGACATAGTTCAGCAAGCTGGCTATAATCATTTGGATTCAATCATGTCTCAGGTAAAAACACAAAATGAAGTTCTCTAGAAGTGATAAAATCATTTAGGATAAAAGTTTTGTTGGTAAGTGATCTCACTTTAAAAAAGGCACAGCTTAAATAACGTAGCCTGGCGATGTGTGGCCAGGGTGATTGAAAATCTTTCAACTACAGTCTCTCTGCAGCCCTTTACCATAAAATCAAACGATGTAGCTTGTTGTACAGGCACAGTTATGACCTTATATGCCGAGTAATGGACCACCGCAAGACCACCACCCCACCCAGATGTCAATGTTCTTCTCTGGAGGCGATGTTTAAATACAGAACATTTTTTATTATTTGATTATTTTAAATACATTTGATTATTTTAAATACACAAATATTATTACTTTTTCTATATTTAAAATATCTCCAACAACTTTCAGTGCAGCCCCACCCACATCTTTTGTATTTTTTTCTGAAACAAACAGATTAAGATACAGTACATAAAGTAGCTTTGTGTTACACTCAGTGCATTAAGAGTACGTGTGCAGATAATAATGCATGGTGTGATATTTGAAAGTAAGTAAGTTAGATTACCATTATTACTGTTATTTCCCAGAATGACATGTCTAGTCAGACAGTATTACACTATATTACCTGGTTACTGCTGAGCTGTAATGTACTGTTTGTTCAATTTTTACAAAGGGTATTAGATACACAATTAAGTGTCTGACTTTGTGTGCTACAACTATGCAGGAGCTTAAATGTTGTCTTTGAATAGAAATCAGGTTATATAAAGCTGCAGACATACACATCCTGCACTAAACATCTTAGCAGCTGCTTTCATTCTTGTTAAAACACGCCTATGAACTGATTTTTTAATGGAGGGAAATTCTGCTCTTGTCACTTAGTTTTTACGCTGCATTAGTGACAGAGAACATGTCTAAAATTTGTTTTCCTCTAAATGGAGCATGCTGAGAGCAGAAGGAACATTTGCCCATCTCCCCTTAGTCAGCACTGCTTTTATGTTTGTGGTTATGGGCTAAATTTAAAGTACAATCAGCAACAGCAAAGTAAGTCTTTTTTTCTGTTTTACAAGGCCAGATCAGTGGACTTATTTAGTTTAAGTGATAAAGTTTGTGGAAATGATGTGTGAATCTTGAGTTTTCTACTCTGGATGAAATGTTAGTTACATCTTTCTTAATGTTTAAAATAAATGTCAAATGAGAAAAGACAACACCTCTACTCACATTAACTGACCTGATTTAATTTTTTGTATAATAAACAGATTATGCAGGATCTACAGACATTTTTCAGTAACTCCAACAGATAAGGCTGAAATTACTTCAAAGGAATATATGACTGCATAAGTTCTATTTATGCCATAAGCAATATTTTAAGCCACTTGATCCCCTGGATGCCATGTCTGAATAAGGCTTGGAACACGCTGGAGGATTTCTGGGTTGATTAACAGCAGATTTGTCCATCCTGACGACAGAGAGGGAAATCCTAAACACAAGCGTGAAAGATGATAGTCTGCATTGTCACATGCATCGTCCTGACATTAGAGACTGTCCCACCAACAGATCTGGTTTGATATTTACTTGCTGATATCAGGAGCAGAGCTGAAGTGTGTGTCCAGAAAGAGTTGAGCTTACGGCAGGACTTTACGCTTACATATATTTAGGGGTACCTGTGCCCCTAAGTTAAACAAGACAATGGTCCCTATTTTAAGGATGCAAGCGCAACTACCAGGTGCAATGTGGTGGGTGTTGGGCACACAGACTCTACATGCAAAAGGGCTGGGTGAAATGGAATATAGATCGGAGGATGTGGTGATTAATAAATACACCGTGCTAGCCACATCACTGGTGTCATCGCTCTGAAACAGCTCAGCCAATCACAGTGAAGTATGACAACGACAACTTAACAAATGTACATGCTTCTCCTGGAAATCATATTGTTGTCTGCGTGCAGCCGAAGGCAGATGGTGTGTTTTACAGTCAAGTAGTACAGTGACAATATAAATAAATAATAATAGAAATAATTAATAATAATATAAAAAAATAATACATGTTGCAGCTACATGTTGTGGCCTTCTTCAGCAGATGGAGTTTGCTCAGTTGTCATGGAGAAAGTTTAGTTTGTTGGTCACATGGGGAGATGGTGTCTCTGTTTAAAGATGGTCTCTGATGTCAGATGTGACTGTACGCCTTGATCTTTCTGTGGTCGTCCACTGACTTCTGGTCGATGACCTTTGACCTCTTCCCAGTGGATGCTGTGAGTGTTTTTGGTCTGGTGTTCACAGACAGCTGATGTCTGTTTCTGCAGTTCATTCAGACTCTTGTCCAGGGCCGTTGCTGTTTGCAGGTGTTGGGGAGTACTACTGCATATGTAAAAAAAGTTGTTTAAAGCATTTTGTGTCTCCAGAGGGATCTCTGTGAAGTCTGATAAATGTCCTCAAGTCACTTGAGTCAGTGTCAATTGAGTCAGCGTTGGTTGGGGCAGAAGACTACAAGTTTTAAAATGAAAAAAGTGGAGTTAGAAAGAAGTGAGTTTACCAGACCTCTGTAGCCTGCTCCTCATCTCAGCTGCAGGCTCCAGGCTACATTAGCTGCTACTAGCATAACACAACTGAATCTCCAACTGAACCAACAGCCATTGGTGGCCGAGTTGCATTGTGGGTAATGTAGGCATCAGGGTTTGACAAGGGAGAAGAATACATGGAATGAAGAAAATGAGTTGCCAGATTACCACAGATCACAGATGTTTCCAGGCAACCCCAAATGTCACTCTCTAAGAGGAGGAAAAAAAAAGGTTTCATGTGGTTGTGTGCTCACTGTCACCTGTCAGTTAGTGTCAGTTCAGCCAGGATGTTAGAGCAGGGTGACAGTACATGACACAGGGAAGGGAAGGGGTAAAGCTTTGTGAGTTCTTGGTTCAGCTAGAAAATAAACTCAGCCAGAAATGGAAGAAATGTCAGCATACTGAGTCAAAAGAGCACCATAAACTCACCTATCACCTACATGTTGCTGACAATGGAGTTATATGAGGCCATTTAGTGCAACAAAGCTATGAAGTATGTTTTTGTTATGTAATTCCATGTTAGGGGATATATGTATTTAAATATTTCAAATTAGACATAAAACAAAAAAGCTCTGAGTTGACATGCATGCGATTGTAATTTCAGAACTCCTGTCCTACAGTGAATGCTATTTATCATTAATATACCTTTATTGCGATGAAATCTTTTCACCTTCTGCTACAAAATGCTCAGGGGCTGCTATCTATGTACAGTACACCACACTGAACACGCCAGTAGTTTTATGGCTTTAAAATCTCTTCTGTGGTTTTCCTTTGTTTTCTTTTTACAAGATCAGACCTTTAGATTGTTTGGGTCCCTGTGAGGTTTGAGGTCTAAATCTAGTTTATTTGGTTCAGTGTGTGAATTAAGCTGAGAACACACTACATAAAAAGGTGATAATGACTGATTTTGAAGAGTTTTTCTTGTCCACTAGAAATAGAGCATGTCATCATGGATTCCAATTTCTAACCTCCCTGCTGAATGAACAAACTTCATGATTATATTAAACATAGTTTTGTTAACATATTTTTTCTTTCTAGGATTATGAAATCAGTATTTTCTATTTTCTATTCTTGTCTACAGAATATTCAGTAACATATCATAATGTTTAAAATTGTGCACCAAACTAGAGCAATAACGGCCTCCCTATCCAGGCTCTTTATTTAAAAGAAACTGTTATCAATCACTGTCAGTGCTCATGGTCAAATGCATTTACAGTTTTTTACAATTGCTAAGTCGCATTTCTCTATAGGAGACACAGTCAGCACAGCGGCAGTCATTGTGGACTAAACTGTGGATCACTTTTGATTTTTACACAAAATGCAGTCAATGACCACATTGTTCAAATTTCATGAACTGTTTTCTCACTCAAACTAATCCATCTATTTCCACTCCATTTTGCACATGTTTACATAATATTGTCAAAACTGTTCAATTTATGTTCAAAACCTAACATAACTAAAAAGAAATAAAATAAATAAAAATGCATAAACTCCTAATTTGGACACTGAGCGCCTATTTTTATTCCTTGATGACCTCTATGAAAGACCTTTGCCAGGTGAGGCAACAGGGCAGGTGAGGCAGAATCCATGACATTTTGTAATTGTATGTGTGGCATTTAACCATCTCTTCCAGTCACAGAGTAGTTTACAGTCCATCCCAGGATCGTGTCAATTTACCTTCCACCTTACATTCCGCCTTTCCTCATCCCCATAGAGGAAATCGTTTCCTCATAGAGATGGAAAGTTTATGAACACCAGCCACATGATCTGGGGTCTCATTGATAAAACAATGCGTAGGATCGTTACAAAAAGTGTACGTGTGCACAGAAGCCGAAAATGGCGTGCACCCCAAAAAAAAATTCAGATTTATAAAACCGTGCGTACGCACACCTGCAGGCAACTTTCCCTTTATAAATCACAGTCCACCTGGAAATGTGCGCACATATATCAGCCTCATATCCCACCCTCTACACACCTACATTCAACCATAATTGGTCAATGCAAAGCACCACGTGAATATTGATGCATATAAATGAGCCTGCTTTTGGTGAATCACGGAAACAACAACAGAGAGGAAGACAAAAAATACATTTTCTGACACCGCAATCGAGGAGCTTGTGAGGTGGAGGTTAGAAAGCACATATTGTTTGATGGCCACAGCAGTGAGTCACAAACAGAAGGAAATGCAACGAGTTTAACAGGATTATATTATTCCCAGAAGGGGCTTCAGACAGAAAGATAAACATTATATTGTTGATAATATCAAACCTGTGAGCTAATTCTCGTTGGTAACAGCCAGTTGCCAGAAACCCCAGACTGGTTAGTAGCCTACTTGTATTTCCGGGGTGGCGCGGTTCAGTAGGGTTGGTCTGTCTAATGTTGGACAAAGTTCAGCACATAGATCCACAAGCATGGCTCAAGGTTAACTAAATTGGGATAGGCCTATCAGCTAGCTGTCACTGGCTTTATTTCCAGACTTTGCTAATTTACACAATCCATACGTGCAGGTTGTGAAGATGTGACAAGTGAGAAGGTAGAGTGTGTACGCCACTGCTTTGTCTCCAGTGCGCTCTGTGCGCCTGACAGGACTGTCGTGTTCACTGCAGCGATTTTACACACAAAAACCATATGAAAACTAAAGTCGTACTTGGTGATATATGCACAACGCAACGGTTATAAATGAGACCCCAGATGTCTCTCTTGGACACAATGAATGCTGGATGTCTGGATATATCTGCAGAAGATTGCCAGGGATGGATCAGGCATGCAAAAAATATCCTTTCTCAGGTGTATTGCAAGAGAGGATAGAAGGTGTGATGTGTATGAGAACTTGTGGGTTGACTAGCACTGTTGTATTTCTATCTGTAGCCATCCTATGCAGGTACTGTATGTATAGTGAATATGTATAGTTTTGTATTGCATTACAGGAATTACTGTAGTTTTATTTTGTGACCCTTGTGACATTTTGTGAGCCTATTGAAGTATATTCCAGCATTTCTAATTAATCTCTGTGACATACTGTAAGGTAGCACAATCCATGCAATAAAGAAGTGACTAATTTTTTCTATAATGGTTTCTAACAATAGTGGCACTAATTGTAATGTTACCTGTTGTTAGTGACAACATTTTTATATAATGAGTTACAAAGTGTTACTATTGGCAGACAAATGTCAGTGTTCGTGTACACGAGTTGATCCTGGGATGTGTATGAAGTTTTGGTTGCATTATGTATGTGAGATGAACTGTTGTGCTGAGCTGCATGTTGCTGACCTCCTATAGAGAAATGTGACTTAGCAAAATTGTAAAAAACTGTAAGGTTGCTTAGGATGGTCTGAATCTCTTTGTGGTCGTTTTCCATGTCCCTTGGTAGTTGTTTTGTGTCTTTGTCATTGTTTTGTTTTTTGAGACTTTTTGCCTTTTTTAGATGTAGCCACCGATAGACAGGACAGGGGGAGAGAGGGGGGGATGACATGCAGCAAAGGGCAGCAGGCTGGATTCAAACCCGGGCCGCTGCTTTGGTACATGGGGCATGCACTCTACCAGGTGAGCTACCGGTGCACCCATTTTGCATCTCTTTGTCATCGTTTTGAGCCTCTTTGTGTCAAAGTTCGTCAAGCAGGATTGCAGGGAACACTAGGAATAGGACCCAATTGCAGACAACGGAGACAGGCTGGTACAGTTCAATTATTTAATGAAGGTAAATGGTGAATGTACAACAAGCTTACTGGGTAGTCAGGCAGGCAGTGGTCAAGACCAGGGGGAGCAGTCCGAACAGGCAGAAACCGATGAAGTAATTCCAAAAACACAAGCGACAAAGAGAAAAGGTTGGAATGCTTGACACATGGACGAAGGATGAACTGACAAAGAAAAAGGGAAAACTGTCTAAATACACAGGTGAGGGAAAGATAACTAGACACAGGTGAAACTAATCAGGGTGTGGCAGACAATCAAAACTGGAAGGAAAAGACACAAAGGCAGGAAGTAAAGTACAAAACACAAGAGGAGAGGTGAGTATTACAAAATAAAACAGGAAATGACTAAACTCAAAACCCAAAACCATGACACTTTGTGGTCGGTTTGTGTGTCTGTGGTTGTTTTGATTGTCTTTGTAGTTGTTTCACATCTCTTTGATGAAGGAAGGTCACAGAAGGCCGGCGGCGAAGACGGAGAGTCACTGGAGGCTGGCAGCGAATACGGAGACCTTCAGAAGGCCGGCGACGAAGGTGGGACCCCTCTGGAGGCCGACGAACCAGATCAGGGCCCGGCAACAGGACAGCAGGATAGGGAGCTGGCGACGGGACAGCAGGACTGGAAACCGGTGATGGAGAGACTGGTAGAGGAGCTGGCAGAACCAGTGATGTCTGGGAACCCGGATCCTGCCACTTTGGCAGAGAAGGAGGATACTGCTGCGATCCAGCAGAGAATTCAGTGGCGTGCTGCGACCCAGCAGATGGTTCTGCGGCATGCTGCAGTCCAACCGGGGCAGGTGGCTGTGATCCAGCGGCGATTAGGGGGTGATGGCTGCTGCGATCCAGCAGGGACTGGAGGCCGCAGGGGAGCAGGCGAGCATCAGGGCAGCGGGGCAGGCGAGAAGCGAGGTAGCTGAGCCACTGTGGGAGCCACGCTTCCTCCTGGAGGATTTCCCAGAAGGTGCCAAGACAGCAACAGCCTGTTAGCTGGCTGAGATGCTGACTGGAGACCAGCAGGCTGGGGTGCAGGCTGATGACTGGTGGGCCGGGAGTCTGGCTGGTTGCTGGCGGGCTGGGAGTCGAGGTAGGGCTGTAAATCCTGCCTCATGCTGGAGATTACCGCAAGGTTCTCTACCAGAATGGGAAGAGTTGCAAGCCTGGGTCTGGACAGTATTGTCCTCTCCATTAAGAAGTTTACAAAATGCCTGTGACCAACAATCAAAACTGAAGGGTAAACAAAGACAGGAAGTAAAAACACAAGACACACAAGAGAAGGAGAATACTACAAAATAAAACTGGAAATGAAAAACCTTAAACTACCACATATCAGCTCTGTGGTACTCAGTGTGTGAGCTGAGTGTGACAGACAAATGAGCTATCACCATGAGTCAACTTCAATTCGCTGATGAAAACTGTGAGATGTGTTTGAAATCTCCAGAAAAAGATAGCAAGCATACCTTGAGTTAAGATATGCATAATTCAAAACTTTCCTATAGACTCTTTAAAAATTGTGTTTGAATTTATTAAAAAAGATGTAGTACAATGAAGTAGTAATTGTAGGCTGCACATTATTTAATCTAATTATCGATTAATTGATTGCATGTATTATTAAATGCAATCAATTAGGCTGCTTGCACACAAGATGGTCACTAATTTTTAGACAAGAGTAACTACGTTGAACCAGTTATCATTATCTTTATCGTTTAAGAAAAAGGGAAAGTCTATGAATATGGATTAAATGTGTGGACACAGCACTAGCCAATCATTTTGTCTTTGATTTAATTTTTTCTTTTCTTTTTTTATTTTATTTTGTCGTGTCTTTTTAAATATTTTATCCAGTTTTCAGTCTAGCTTTTATCTAACTCTATTTTCATATATTTTAATCTTTTTCTCATTGTCATCATTTTTATCTTTGTTCTGTCTTTTAATTTTATTTCACTCATTACGGTCTACACTTCTCTCTTACTATTGTGTTTACAGTCGTATGTGAAGCACTTTGAACTGCACTAACCTGTATGAAAGGTGCTATACAAATAAAGTTTGATTGATTGATTGATTGATTGATTGTTACCATTGTGTCTGAGACAGGTGCCACCTGTGATGAGACAGGTGATCAATGTGTGCAAACTGGTGCTATATCGTGACATCACTGCAGGACCGCAATAGTCCCTCATTGTATAAAGGTGGTTGAAAAGATTATTTCTCTCTCATGCAGTTCTTCTGAAAAGCAGGCGAAGGCTGAACTCTGACCTCTGAGTTCAATAGAAATAATGTTGACAATTTGTTAGATGAAATCATATTCAGCAAAGCCTTTACCCTAAACCTGTAGCAGCAGAGGCATCCCATTGTGGAAGAAAATGTGTTTTTAGAGGCCAAGAATAACCTGAGTTTGAATCTTTTATCATTTTTAATCTCTGTGGGAGCCACACATTGGGACAATCTACAGAATCCAGACCTGTAAGTACTGAAGGACATGCAATAAGGTGAAACCTGCAGTATCAAAGGACAAGACAAAGAAGATACACAGGTTTAAAAACAACAGGATTAAAGTTATCACTGATTCTGGGCTTTATCCAGAGCATGTTCATATGTCGTTAGATCCTTGGTTCAAAATATTGTTTGACTTTGTCTGGTTACACTGAATGCAAGAAGGCTTTCTTTTTTTAATGACGGGCTGTGATATTTACATATAAAATTATAATTGACAATATAATAAATTGCAGGCATGGTCACCTTCCATTTGATTCATAGACATATGGGCATCTGAATTGACTAAATGATACCAATAGATATATAAAAACTGACAGCTAAAGCACACACTAATTCACAGGCATAATGGCTCTGAAGGTCCCTGCAGTTTTGTGTCTGCTGTTCCTCATAAATAGAAAGCAAATACTGTATTTATTTGATTCCAGCTTGTTTCACGTGCACTGATCTCAGAGGGAAACCCCACAGGTTTCACATCTCTGAATCCAGCTCAAAACAATGTAAACACTTTACGCATTTATCAGGCGACGCAGTGTGACAGTCAGCCACCCCTTCAACAAAATATCTCCTGGGAGAGGCTTTTAGGGCCTCTGTTTCAAGTTGTTTACTTTCTCTGACAGCAACTATTCTGCCACTCAGCCATAGAGAACCATAGTAACAGAAACTGAATTATTCATCACAGTCAAAAGCAATGGCATTCATTAAATATTATTTGGAAAGGAGAACAATGGCGTTCAAAGGCTTACCAAGGCAAAAACAGTCCACATAGTCCCTCATCCTCATTGTGAGAACACTAAACTTTTACATTTGCACGTATGATCCTGCAGGAAGACACTGCCAGTGCTTTCAAGAGCAGTGCAGTCCATGATGAATGGCAATGCTAGTCAGGTGACAGTTATGATGCTAAGCTAATAGAACTGATGTGATTTGTCCAACCAATCAGGTCTTTGTTATCTTTTCAAAGAGAGATGAGAGGCAGACTGTGCGCCTGCCAGCCCACAGCAGAGCAAGAACATCACATCAGAATCACAAAACACCACTAACAAGCTGAGGAGATTATTGCTTTTTTCCCTCTGCTTATTTAAGCCAAATCTTCTATTTCATCTGGCTGGGTAAAAGGAGAGCAGTGTTGGGGAGCCATGGTAAACCCTAAATAAACCATCTTTATATCAGTTGTGGTTGGTTACATTTCATGTACTTAGATTCCTAGTGATCAGGGATGAAACTCCTCACCCCCTATCCAAGAGGGGTTCAACTGCAGACCCTCAGGTCTGTTAGCCAATAGCAAGACCATGAGTTCCCCAGACATGAGGTGTGTCACTTCCTTTGCTGCCACATAAAAAGTATAAAAGCAAGCAAATTCAAATTTTTGTGAGCTTTTGGGGAATTTACTTTAAGTGAACATGCCCTAGAAACAAAACAAAGCAACTGCTAACTAACTGAGCTGACACTCACCACACCATGTAGTGAGACATCCACAAAATTGCAAAACTTCCGGGTATAAAATGCTACTAGTGTAGGTTATTTAAAAACCAAATAAAGTGATGAAATGTTCAAAGATGTGTTTTAATAATTAAATTGTGTGATTTTTTTTATTTCTTCTTATTAGTACTATATTATTCCCTACACCATTGGGTCTACCTATCCAGAGCATGATCTTTAGCTAATGGTAATGTAACTGTAGCAAGCTCGCTACAACTGGGACCGTGACAGACAGAGACATAGGCAAGAGGAGAGAGTTCACAGGCTCACAGGCATCTTTATTTGCATCATGAAAGAACATACAGCCATCATTGTTACACGCAGGCAGGCACACACACACGTGTCTGTGCATATGACACATACAGTACATGCACATCCTGGTGGGGGAGGGAGGTATAGTTTGAAAAGCAATATTAACATTTTTAATATCCATTGTAGACAATACGGCACCAAGGAAGCAGGCAGCAAAAGAACAGGGAAAGCATGAAAGAAATGTTGGAGTATAATCAGTGGAACTTAGATTTTTGGCAAAGGCATGGAATGTGCCAAAGTCAACATTAGAGAGGCAAGTGAAGGGGAAAATAAGTATAATATAATAATAATAATAATAATAATATAAATAACATGAAATACATTTGCTATTCAATTAAGCTGAATTGTTTGGTGTCCTTTTTAGCCATCAGTGACAATTTTACTTGAACAAGTTATTGGAGTGAGGTAAGGGTTCTAGATGAGTTTGAAGGTCCAAAGTTTCTAAAATATTTTACTTGGCAACACAAATTTCTTTACAGAAATATAGCAGAGATCCATATCAACTTCTAAAAGTAACACTTAAGGTAGTCTTCAGAATTTTAGGTGGTTTTCTTGGTAATCTACCAAAAGGTTTCCCAAATGATCTGACTTCACCCTAAATCTGTACTCTCGGTTTACAAATCTGTGCAATGATTTGCAAGTAAGTATCTTATGAATCCGAGAGCGCAGTTTATAACACATAGCTGGTTATAACAATGGCGTTTTGTTTTTTTTTTCAGCTGACCGCAGAGTGGGTTCATAAAGAGGTGAGTGAAACCTGTGAAACTTGTGACCGCTTCTGTTTTGAGAGTTAATAGCAGCGTCAAACGATTCTGTCATCTTTATTACTGTGTGTGATATTTAATGTCACTGTCCTAACGCATAAATAATAAAGAAATAAAAACAATTCATACAGTGGTAGCAGATCAGTGTCACAGACAAGCCAGGCTCCATCGTTTACCAATCACAGCGAACTCCCTCACCAGAGTACTAAATACTCACACCTGTTTCACATCAGCACCTCATCACAGCAGATATAAAAGCACACCACTCACCTCAGTCAGTAGTCTGATCTCGTTCTTACGAAGGACTCTTCATGTTGGTCTCCAAGACTTTCCGTTTTCCCAGTCTCTTACCTACCTTCCTCATGTGTTCATCCTGTCAACGGCCATCTGCCCATCCACGATCTGCAGGCCAGTAAGACTAAGGACTGTATCTGTGTCCAGTATTCATTCCAGTAAGACTCCATCACCTACCCACTTACCTGCATTACTGTGTTTACCATGCTGTTGTCCAATAAACTACCATCTGCTTCCATATCTGTGTCTCCTGCCCTTCTGTCTGTAACAATCAGAAAATGCAGTCATTTTTGTAATGGCCCTTTGTGTCATTTTAGAGGGAACAAATAGGTAATTTGTCATTTCTCTTAGAGGGCATGTTGAAACACATTGGAACAGAATGCGGAAAAAGGGCATCAATGCACTGGCATTCCATTTTTTTTGACCCTAAAGATAAAAGGGAATTTCTTCTGTTTCAAATGTTGAAGTGTAATAAAAATATTGAGATTCTAAAGAATGATGAGTAATTATCACAAATTATCATAACCTCAATATTGAGAAACACGATTTTGATGATCATTTTAGCCATAACTGTGAAGCTATTTTGTGGAGGCTATTCTTGGAGCATGACACTGATTCTGTATGTATGTATTTGACTGAGGGCTGCTAAAGACAAAGCTAAGCTTTAACCCAGTAATTATCCACCCTGAAATTACTGTCCCACCACAGGGATGGTGTTAATTTCTATAAAAGAATACTGTGTTTTAAGAACAAAATTCATAGGTTCACTTTTTTCTAAGAAGTGACCAATTGCTGTACTGGTTTTCACTCTTCCTGTTCAGTGTTTCTCTTTCCTCTGAACGTCATGCAACATTAACATGATGATGACCGATGCCTTTTAGTAGGATGTTCATTAGCCATGCATTAATATGTTTTGCGTCAGCTAATACCATTTTTCTCTTCGGGCCCCCAAATGATCATGCTCCAGATATATACCAGCCAGGGTTGTCACACTGTCGTGTTGTAATTCATATCATTTTCCCATAATCATAACTCATGCTGTCACTATAATTAGTTAACTGTGTTTAATCACACGCAAAATTGATCCCTGGATAAGTAATGTTTCTAGAAATCCCTTCCCAACTGTGATTCTGTTGCCCACTCATTTGTAATGTCGTGCTAATGACTGTGCTCATGGTGGCAGTGTGGAAGCAGAGGGAGATTTGAACACGAGCTATACTGATGTTCTGGCAAAACAACAACTCAATACAGGCCCAGTCTTTATCAATAATTCCCTTTGCCTTGTGCTATACACCTTTGAGGAAAATAACTGGGGGATGCTGGCGAGGCACAGACAGAGGCATGCATGTCATTATGCAGGATGAATTCTCCTGAGACAGCCTTCGATTCCTCTCTGCTTTCCTTCCGTTTTTCTCTCCCTGTCTTCTCCTACATCTCTTCTCTGTCTCTGTCAGTATCAAAGCATGTATAACTCTAATTAATTAGTCCCATAAGACCTGGACAAGTCTGACATAACAGACTTCCTCCTCAAGCCCAGACTGCTGCTTAGCTTTGCAGATCTTGTGACGCTGCAACTTCCTCAGCTGAGGCCTTCCTCTTTGTCCTCAGCTGGACGCACTGGACTCATTAACCGTCCTGAACCCTCTCTAGGTTGTTTTGCCCAGTTTTTCCTTTCTATATTTACAGACTTATGGCATAATCACTACATGTCTTGGCTACGGATGCCATATATTATTATTTCATGATACACTACTGTTCTTATTTTCATGATTACACTTTACTTGGGCACCCATAAGTGGAGGCTGCTGTTTAAACAGATAATGAATAGTGTAATAAAAAACAGTTGTAATAATTAGTTAAGTTATAATTATTGACTAATACTGTAATTTAATAAACATTTTAAAATGTCCTTATATAACTACTGTGTGTTATAAAGCATTTATTAAATGTTTATATAGTGCTTATGAATAGGGATGGTTAAAGAAAAGGGCTGGAATTGTTTGAGGTGGTGTCAAATGGGCCCAGTAGTGCTTTTCTAGACATACAGTATACCTTCCTACCGGCCTATTCAGTTGGCGGTCCGCAGGCCACATTCGGCCCAGAAGCAACTTCTTAGTGGTCCAGCATAAATTAATCTGATATGACAAAATACGTAAACTATAAATATATTATATATTGCATATGAGCCATCTCACTTCCTTCTCATCTCTGTTGAGAGATGCACATGCGCAGCACTGATCAGGCAGGATGTTTACTAATGTAAGAGAGTGATATGCAACACTTTCTCTTACTTTTTAAATCGACTGGTGATGGATGGTGACCTTTGACCTGTGATTAAACATGAATTTAACCCCGCCCCCTTGACCCTCCCTCCCTTCGGGGTGGGTGGCGCTATACATGGACCAGTGAGCGTGAAGCAGGCGTGGTGAGCAGGAGCCAATGGGAGTGAAGTAGGTGTGGCAATGAAAAAAATCATGTAAATTAAATATGATTAAATAATTTAATCATTTAAGTGAAATCAATAGTATCAAAAGTATAAAAAATTATTTACAAACTTCTACCATTTGTAAAATCTAATTTCAGGAGAAAAAGACATGTCCTTCTCTGTTATCTGTCTGGTGCAGAGTGAGGTGTGAATGAATTGGAAGAATGTGGGACGGTAGGCAGAGCTTGCATGAACCAATGGGAGAGCAGCAGGTGGGGTTAGGGTTAGCCAATGGGAAGATAGGTTAGGAGGAGCTTGCGTGAAACGAAAAAATAAATAAAAGCTGAATTTTTCTGATCTAAAACATCAAACAAGATGACAAGTTATCAAGACCCAACCAAGAAACAGGTGTTGTATTGGAGTCGGATCCAGATGCCTCCCCCCAACTTGCTACAGGACGAATGGGTTTTAGAAGATGGAGGTGTGTGGGGATATGCGAGCAACTATGAAGTCAACGAGGTTTGTTTTTACCGGCTGAAGAAAGGAGAAACATTTGGCCCCCTCACTCCAAAAGCAACGCTCACATCAATGGACTGGTCTGTGCTGAGTCTGCTGATTTCAAACAACTTCAGAGCGACCCTCAGAGCAAACAAAGGAAAGGAACCTGCGGCAAAAGACAAACAGACACAAATGCTTGTGCAGGTTAAACAGGAAATTCCACCCATGCTTGCCCCGAAAAAAACTGTCTCCCTCCCCCGACTGGCCTTCTTCTTCTTTCTTGGTATCCTCAGCTCCAAGCGCCTCACCAACCCACTCTCCCAAGAAAGAGGACGAACCTGATGGGGTGCTCTCTGACCTATTTCTGAGAGCCATGGTGGTTTGCCTGTTGAGCAAGGTTCTGACAGCATACAGATCTGAAATCTGTAATGTCTGTCAAATTGATCACCTGAGTCAACTACAACACGAATGTCTGTTTGAGATGTCAGATTATTTCTTCCATCGGCACTACGATGAGTTGACAAAGCAGCTTTGGACGGAGCGTTTTATCAGAGCCATTCAATGGGTGCTTCATGCACACCATATCCACGTGTCTGCATATAGGGTCCACTGTGTTTCCGAGGCCTTACTTCATAACCTCAAAATGACAAGACGCATCAGAGAGAAAATAGAGAAGATGTACGACGCGCTGATCAGACAAGACGAGAAAAAGATCGAGCTGATGAACTATGTTGCGGACTTTTGGAAGGGAATTGAGTGATTTTAAAAAAAGGGTAATTATTGCAGAAAACTTGTGACTTTCATAGATGAACATGTAATCAATCAGTTAATCAATGTTTTAAATCAGGTGATTAAAAACAGTCACCCATGTTGTGGATAACAATGTTTTTTTCTTAAGTGACGAAGTCGCTAGACTAGAAAAGATTTTGGTCAAATATTGGGATCAGATTGTAAGCAACATATTGAAGTCGATAACTTTTGTAAAATCATAAAAGAGATGAGTTAAGATTCTTGCATGAAAATGTCTCATCTGTTTACTCTTTACACTTTGTACTGTAGAGTTGTTGTGAGTTATTGTGTACAAAAAAAGTAAAGGATTCTGTTGAAGAAACGTGGAAATAATCTTTTTGCATTACGCGACAAAAACAAATTAAAGATGAATTTTAAGGAGGGAGATTTGCTGAGAATATCCAAATTGAGAGGAGTGTTTGATAAAAAAATAAACAGAATTATACCAATTAATTGTTTATAGTAACTGAATGCATACCTCGCCAACCCTCTGTGTACAAACTGAAAGATTATGATAGAGAACCTATCCAAGGCACGTTTTACGAAGCAGAGTTGCAAAAAGTCAAGGTTGATAAAGACAAAGCGTTTCAACTGGAAGAAATTTTTGACGAGCGCGTTGTCAGGGGTAAAAAACAAATGCTGGTGCATTGGAAAAACTGGCCTGAAAAATTCAACAGCTGGGTCAAGGCAAGCGACCTGAAAAATGTATAAAAACAATAGGTACATCGAATCTGATTCATTACAACATGGACCAAATCTCAGGAGAAGGGTTCTACATGGTCCTACCCACCAATGCCAGTCTCAACGTATTTAAAAAATAAATATGAGCGCAGCTACCATGTTAATTTAGCGCCAATCAAAAGAGACTTGATTTTCAGGCAGGAGGTCAATAACATCACCTAATTTTTTATGCGTGACGGAGAGATTTTTAAACAGGTCTAGCAGGTGTGAGCCCTTCACAATCTCTCCCTTATGGACAAACTCTCCAGAGGGAGCCCATCCGCTCTTGGTTAATTTCTTCATAATGTACTCTGCATTGTTACGGTAGCGAGCAGGTAGGTTTTGCAACACCTCGTTAGCAATTTTATCCAGCATTACTAGTTTGTCTTCTCGCTGATCTTCTTGCTCCCCAGTTTCTTTGGCTAGAGTCAAAGTGATATGACGGTCTTCTTTCTCAACTTGTTTGAGCAAAACTAGGTATCCTTGCAGCAGAGCATTGTATTTTTTAATTTTTTCATGAGCGTTCAAACCCTTTTCATTTAACACATCCCTCATTTTTACATCCAAATCATTTTCGGCCATTCGTCTCATTTCCCCGGTGTTGGGAGCAGAAGCTACCGACTGACTTGGCTGCTGAGGCAAAATCCAAAACATCTTTAGACTCATGATTTATCTTCTAAGAAGCGCTACAAGCAGCTCTCCAAACATCGGCACCACTGCTGACAGCAAAGGTAAAAGAAAACCTCCAGACTGTTTTCTCAGAGCCTGAGGATAGGGGAAGTTGGTGTTACAGTAAGGATGGAGAGATGTCATATCTATACAAGAGATTGTCTCGTTTGACGCAGCAGTGTGTCTCAACAGAGGTTCGCCCTCCGTACAAAGCTTCATGGGGTGACAATGGCTGTGGAGCATTATATTGTTTGAGAAACTCCTTCAACCCCTGATGAGATTTCTTCAACATCATCCACGTATGCTCACGCATGATGAGTTTTACATTGTGCATGGCTTCTAACTCAAGTAATTTCTCCTCACAACTCGCCTGAAACTCTCTGAAGGGACGGCCTGTCAGAAGACAGGTGTCATGCGCTTGATAGCAAATTGAACAGGCATGATAGAAACTCAAACATATTTCACCCCAGCAATCTCAGCATACCAGTCTACAAAGAATTGCCCGAGCTGCTTTTCCTCCTTATTTAAAGCATGTTGGATAGGGATGTCATGGGTGTGTGACAACCACACTAACCATTGGATACTGCCGTTCCAAAATGTTTTGAACTGATGCCTGTAGTCGTCCGGGGAGGAGCTTGCTAAAGTTTTCGGTGGTAGAAAGTTTGTAAGAAACACCTTCATGCATGCCGACGCAGTGGTTGCTCGGCTGAAGGATCAACGCCGGTTTCATCGATATACTGTTTTCTGAACAGCATGCAACCCTCAGCGAGAATGTCCACATTGTTTTGACAATAGAGGTGTGCCTCTTTCATGAAGTTGAATGTGCCATGCTGCACCATCTTGTACCAGTTGTAAAAGTCTTTTAGTTGCTCTGTTGTCATGGTCTCAATACCATAAGACTGAGAGGGTGGGTACTCACCTGTGTAACTCAAATGGGCTGTGAGGAAAGTACCCCTTGATTTTATAATTGAAATGCTTTGGGCATGACTGCTTACCGCATAGTTAGAAAGGACAAAGAGCCAATGTATCTTTGTTTGTAATCGATATCGGTGACACAAAGGCCTTTTGACCTTTGCATAATCAAAGAGGGTTTTAAACCCAGTTCGACCATGACTTTGATAAGGAGATAGCTGTCAAAACCTCGGGGATTGTGTGCTATAAACACTGCATTTTTGTACAAAGGTCGTCTGAAAGGCAGTCAAAACTCTGGCACAATCTGGGCCCTGAGAGCTCCATGTTTTACCATCTAAGGGTCGTATACACACTAAAAATGGAACATGAACGCTGTTCTCGTTGACAGGTTTCAAAATCATGAAACACCACTTTTTCATTGTGTTTTGTTTCAGGGGGTAACGTTTGGATGTAGCACTGATGAACTTGAGTCAGATCAATTTCTCGCCGCAAATTTTACATTTCACAGTCTGACACTTGTGTTGTTTACCATTACCATTCATGACACAGTAGTACAGCCTTGCACATTTGGTAAATTTGTTGTACAAGGCACAAGTGCTGGCATATGTTTGGTCAAATAGAAAGGTGAGCGGCAAGTTCTGTTGCATTGGTCACACGGACGATGGACACATGGACGGTCTGGACCTGGGTCTGTTTGCTGGAGACAAAAAAGAGAGAAACAAAGAGAAACATTAATTTCATAAACGGACAGAACTTATAAACACAACTGTCCCATAAGGCTGGTATATAAACAGACATACAGACCTCATAAACGTGTGAGTGAGTGAGTGTGTGTGTCACAACTTGTTGTGAAGACAAAGGGTAAGGACCCAGAAACAACAGTTTTTACCTTAAGAGAGACTGACAAGAATAACAAATGCAAAAACCCTAGAAATTCACCTTTATAAGCTTTTCCCTATACAGTGGTGTGAAAAAGTATTTGCCCCCTTCCTGATTTCTTTTTTTTTTTTTTTTGCATGTCTGTCACACTTGAATGTTTCAGATCATCAAACAAATTTAAATATTAGTCAATGATAACACAAGTAAACACAAAATGCAGTTTTTAAATGAAGGTTGTTATTATTAAGGGAAAACAAAATCCAAACATGGCCCTGTGTGAAATAGTGATTTTAGTCAGTGTTGTTGAAACACTGACATGGTTGAAGTCACCCGAGATTAATATGAGTGCCCTCGGGTGTTGAGTTTGGAGTTGTACTATGGCGGTGTGAATGGCATTGCACGCCGATGCCGGGTTAGCAGAGGAGGGGATGTAAACGGCCACAACAATGGCATGTGAAAATTCAAGTGACAGATAATATGGCCAGAGTCCCACAGCTAACAGTTCAATGTCCAGGCTGCAGATACTCTGCTTGATGTGACCAGGGTTACACCATCTGTTGTTGACCAGAACAGCAAGCCCGCCGCCTTTCCGCTTACCGCTCCCAGCGTGATCCCTGTCGGCCCGAACAGTCTGAAAGCTGTCGATGAAAACGTTATGATCAGGGATATCCTGGTCATAACCAGCCATGTTTCTGAGAAGCACATCAAACTACACTCACTCCGTCTGACTCCAGGCTAACGCTGTTAGCTCGTCCATTTTATTCATCAGTGATCTCACGTTGATCATGACGAGAGAAGGCAGACAAGGCTGAAATCTATTGTTCTTAAGTCTCTTTTGTCTGCTACGGCAACAGGCAGCATGCACGTTGGCGCATGCGCACCATCAATCTTTGTGGGCTTTGTAGATAATTGGGTGACCTTTTGGGGAAGACCTGGTCTGATTAGGAGAGACGGCATTCATCCCACTTTGTATGGAGTAGCTCTCATATCTAGAAAACTGACTGATTTTAGTAGTGGACCTAAACCATGACAACTCAGAGTTGAGACCAGGAGGCAGAGTTGCAGTCCTACATGCTTCTCTGCGCTTCCAGAGCAGTTACCCACCCAAAACTCCTTAGTGACAGTGTCTGCCCCCCGACCACTTAAATCAAAAGTTAACAGAAGAGGAGTTATACATAAAAACCTAAACAAAAATGCTGAAATAGCACAACAAAATTGGAGAATTAAATGTAGATTCTTAAACATCAGTATCATAATGATTTATTTTGTCTTACTGAAACCTGGCTGGGTCATGAAGAATATGTTAGCCTAAATGAATCCACTCCGCCCAGTCATATTAATACTCACATTTCTTGGCACTGGCCAAGGAGGTGGAGTTGCAGCCATCTTCAACTCAAGCCTATTTATCAACCCTAAACCTAAACTAAATTATAACTCATTTGAAAGCCTTGTACATAGTCTTTCACACCCAACCTGGAAAGCACGACAGCCAATTCTATTTGTTATAGTGTACTGCGTTCCTGGTCCACATTCTGAATTTTTATCTGAATTCTCAGAGTATTTTATCAAGTTTAGTCCTTAAATAGATAAAGTAATTATTGTAGGTGATTTGAATATTCATGTGGACGTTGAAAATGATAGTACTGCGTTTATTTCATTATTAGTTTCAATTGACTTTTGTGTGTACATGAACCCACTCACTGTTTTAACCACACCCTTGACTTTGTTCTGGTCTATGGCTTTGAAATTGAACATTTAATAGTCTTTCCACAGAATCCTTCATTATTGGACCATTATTTAATAACTTTTGAACTGCTATTACTGGATTACACACCATTAGGCAAAAACTTCTACTCTAGATGTCTATCTGATAGTGCTGTGGCTAAATTCAAGGAAGTGATCCCATCTGCATTTAATTCAATCCTATGTCTCAATATAACAGAGGACTCCTATGCAAATTGACCATCTAGTTGATAGTGATGCAGGCTCTCTGCGAATGACACTAGATTCTATCGGCCCTCTACAAAAGAAGATAATAAAAAAAAGAAGGTTAGCTCCATGGTATAATCCCCAAACCCGCATATTAAAGCAAACATCACGAAAACTTGAAAGGAAATGGCGTTCCATCAAACTGGAAGAATCTCGTTTAGTAATCTTGTCCGTATTGCCAGAGCAGCTTATTATTATGTTATGAATTGGCGCTGTATGAATAAAATTAAATTGAATAGCCTCTTTTAAATCTCTTCTTAAAACTTTTCTCTTTGTGAAAGCGTTTGGAAATGTTTGATATGTCTTTATTGTTTTGTCTGTTTCTCTCTGCCATTGTTTATTCACATAGAGCTTAACATTAGCTAGCTGTCACGTGGCTAGCGCTAGTTCCAGCAATCTTCTGCCAGACCAGCATAACTTCAGTTAAAGGTTTACTTTAACCCAGCCCAGTTCTATGTGAGAAAACAGCAGCAGAGAGAAACAGACTTACTTGCTGTTTGAGAGTTCCCGGTGAACTCATGGAAGCCTTTGCCGTAGGTTTACAGTGATGCCAGAAGTTTAGAGCGGACCAGAGGATGGCTGGTTCAGGAAGAATGACATTCTGTATGCAGATGTAAATCACCCTCTTCTTGCCCCTTCCCCTTAGACCCGACATCAAGCTTCTTAGTCAATCACAGCGTGATAAATGAGCTGCCATCTGTTTCCACTATACTCCTTCCGTTTCCACTATACTCTTCCGCACACATGCATACATTCTTCTCTTACATGCATATATTTTCTTCAGACATACTTACATTTTCTTCTTACATACATACAATATTAAATTTATACATTAGCTGCATGCGCATGAGAGCAAAGCTATGAATGTGTGCGTTAAAATATATGAATATGAGAGTGAAAATAAATTTATGTGAGAGTGAAAATATATGTATATGAAAGGAGAATGTATGTATGTGAGAGTGCCAGAATGTATTATGGCTCGTACGGCCCCTCATAACAGTCGGGCATGCTTCTTTAATATCTTTGGCTTCAATGCATTCGCTGTTGTAAAAACTGCTTTTCTCACACTTTTTCCTCTTTCTTTCCTTTCTTCCTATTACAAATACACAAGGGAGGAGAAAGGAAACCATTTTGTAGAGTATTTTTGCACACTGTACAGCTCCCTGCAAAGCCCTACATCATCTTTCACCCTGAAACACATACTCACTTTCCAGGTTTTGGAGCACTTTAAAATAATATGCTGAAGTGCATGAATTTTGCAGGCTTGAAGGTTAGGGGGTGGCAGACGTGTGCATGTTTGTTGAAATTCCTCTTATTTACAGTACGGTCACAAATTGGGACCACAAAAGACACAATGTAAAACACAATGTAGTGTAGGCTTACTGTAAGTACATGTTTACACTAACAACACATGGATGCATTATCGTATGTGACTGCCTTCAAACCAGAAGCACAAATGGGCAGAAAATATCAAGAAACTGGCCGGGAAGAAGTTAACACAAATGACTTGTCTCTCGCTTTGAAACAAATAGCTTGATACCTGTCCATGCAGACAAATTGGTTCCAAGTAAGGAGGGGTAAGAAGAGGTGGTGGTGCAGGAGATTCTGGACTAGACAACTTGATGAGTGCTGGTTGAGGCAGCTCCACCAGGCCCAGTAGCACAACACGCCGTGGCCATGACCGGAGCTGTCAGCACAGATAGCAGCCACCAGCCTCTTTCATCTGACGCCGAGTGAGAAACATGAGTGAAGTGAGCAGCCAGGCGAGCTACTGTGTTAGTCCGCATATGCTGCCATGTGCTTTTTCACCAAGGTACACACCATCCACAAACATCAGTCTGGTTTCACAGATGCATCCATTCATGCTAACATAATTTTTGTTCCCTTAAAAGCTGCGTTCAAAGTTCATTTAAATGCTAATTATCCCTTAGGAAACCGAGGCCTAGGGTTTTTCAGTTTAACTGTGGAACTGTTAATACTTTGGTTTTAAATGCTCATTCACATCTCAGTCACAGTCAGTTTATAGCTTGGTGTTGTAGTTGTAAAAGCATTTCAATGAGGCAGAGCTGCTCTGGAAATAGAAGTAATCAACGAGAGTTAAGTTACATTAGGGCATAAGTTACATTAGACTGAAGCAGCATGTTTGCAGATTTACACTTCCACTTATTTTATTGGGTAAAAGGCTTGATATCAACAAAATTGGCATCTTGCTCAATGATTTTTTTCATGAAATGCTTGTGTTTGATGAAGCTATATATTCAATTTCATCTGTATAGCATTAGTGCTAGATTATATTGTTCCATCAACTCCTGTTTCATAACTGTAGGCAAACCATGGCATTTTTGTTGACCAGTTTATACTCCCGCAGAGTGGGGTAATATAAAAGTGGATGGTGAAATGCTGCAAATTGGCTACAATGCTCAACACCTGCTACTACAATTATTATTATTAGTCTTCTTCTTGTTATTATTATTATAATTATTATTATTATCATTATATTACTATTATAATTTTATTAATATTAATATTATTACCATTAACATTACTATTTCTATGTAAATAATATTATAAAGAGTACGGTCTAGACCTGGTCCATAGGAAAAGTGACCTATGATTACCTACAACCTCTGCACAGATACATCTACGTGTATCTTTGCAGAACTGTAATTCCAGCTTTTGCCAGAGCCACACCAATACAGATGCCTGCAGCCACGCTAACCTTGATGATGGAATGTTCTGACTTATCTACTTACAGACTCAATCTATAAGGATGGTGAACACTGCCCCATCTACAAACTGCTCTCAGTGAACATCATGAAAGAAGAAAATAAATATTAAACCCAACTAAAAGTTGGTCAAAGCATAGGTTCATCTCTGAATAAGCAAGACGTGGCTGTTCAAGTCATTGGAAATATCTGAAAAGGCCTCCAGAGAAAACTCCTAACAAGAAACCTGATAGATATTTTCTGTTTACCAACACTGGCATACACTAAATGCTGCTCACTGGAGTTAAGGATTAATATCTGCACATCCACTCAGAACACCTCCATACTGTCATTCTACATCATGCTATGTTAATTTTTATTTCTGTGCATGGAGCACATCATTTTTATTTAGGACATATGCACAATTCATGAAATATTATTAGATGCTAGAGAATTGATATTCTATTTTGTATGCAGTGCTGTAAGCATATCTGAACTCAGATTAAATGCTCAAACTATGGCTCCTTGAATGTTTGGATAAGATGAGGAACATTCAGATGAAAAAAGTTCTCATCATACTATGGCACAGCTGATTAGCTCCTCCAAAGCTGGGTGAGCCTGGTTTGATTGTGGACAGACATTTAACTTTAGACTTTGTTTACTGCTTTCTGAACAGATGGATTAAGCTCTCTATCACAGCATATTTGTGTACATATTGGATTACTTTTTTATTTGGAGCAGAGGAAATTAAGATGTCTTTGGTTGGAAAATGTTTTCAACAGCAAAAACATTGCTGCATTTTCCTACCAACAATATGCAACAAATGAGTTTACAACTTGTCTGTTTGTCAGTCAGTGTGTCTGTCTGGTTATTTAATGTAAAATCTGTAATTTGTGCTGAACAATGATGAGGTTAGTTGAAGTTAGTCTCACTGTCTGGCCACATTGTCATGAAATTTGGGATGGATACTTATGGTCCTTGGAGAGATGATTCATAATTTTGGTGGCCCCTGACCCTTACTCTACAGTCACCACCAGGTCAGAATGATGGCTTTGACTAACACACTTCATGATACATGGCAAAGTATCTCCAAAAGTAATAGTCAGGTTTCCAGGCTTGAATCTGTGTACAAGTAGGGTGTTGTTGTCACTGCCAATTATAAAACTTACCAAGATTTCTTTTTCTTTTTCTCTTTTGCTGCACACATCTGGAATTCTGTAATGCAAATTACAGAATAATGTATAAAATTACTGTGGAGGAAGCAGCAGGAAGAGGAATAAAAAAACGCTAAGAATGTCACATTCTACTTCTCTGTCCCTCCCTCCAGCCACATCCCCACTTCCTCAAACCCATTCATTGCCATTCTCTTCCTGTCCACCAGAAGGACTTTCCTCCTGGGATTTTGTCCTGTCCCAGTCACCTCACTCCTACATCCAGCCACCACCTCCTCACCTGTTCCCACTTTCTCTCATCAGCCCTGCAGCAGGTGAGTGATTGAGTGGGTGGTGAAGGTCAAGCAAACCTTCACCACCCACTCAATCACTCACCTGCTTCCCATTTCCCCTAATCAGCCCAGTAGTACATATACCAGGTAATTTGCACTAGTACTCTGCCAAACTTGTTACCTGCCTGTTTTGAGCCTTATTTGTTTTTGGACTTTGGAGTTCCTTCTTGCCCGTTTGGACTACGTTCCTGGTCTGCCTTATGATTCTGTAAGCTTGTGTACCTTCATTTGGTTAAAAAAAATCTCTGAACTGTATCAGTCTGCCTGGTTGTCTACATTTGGGTCCTATCTGTGTTGCCCTGCTCACACCAGCTATGACAGAATGATCTGGCCATAAAATGGACTCAGCAGACACTCCCCCTCCACTGCCTGCCTTTTTCCTGGCATGACTTTGGAGTGACACAGGATGTTGTTTTTTATTTTATTTTATTTTATTTATTTATTTATTTTAATGAAAAGCCAGGCTTTATAGAGTCCCCCACTGTCTTCTAGAAGCGGGACCCTGAGTTTGCCTAGTTGGTAGCATTCTACAGTTGGAAGTTCCACGCTAGCTCTTCCACTCATCCTGTTTCTCCTAAGCCTGTCACTTTATCCTCCTCTGCATCTCAACCTACACCTCAGTTAGGTAACCTCAAGCCTGTTGCCTCCAGCCTGCACTCTGGTTGATTTAGCCTTGGGATCGTTATCCTGTGCTGCCTGCCTCCCCTGAGCCAGCTAGCTCCACATGCCTGCCTCAATCCTGTGTTTCCTGAACCCCATGAGACTAAAGTGAAACAGTTGAGGAGCTAGCCTGATGTCCAGCGGCCATCTTTCGAAGGGACTCGCCTTGCCATTTTCAGGGGGAACCATGGAGTCCCCAAAAGAAGGCGTGGTCCCCATGGCTCCCGACACCATTGGCTTTCTCAGCTGCCCAGCGCCACAAAGTCTCAGCTGGCCACAGTCTCCTGCTCCACCTCCATCCACCCAAGGTCTCCTTCTCCGCCTTCGTCCAGTTCCCTGGCTCCCCATGTCTTTGGTTCCTCGTTCAAACTTATGCCTACTTTCAGTAGAAAATTAGCTAACCATATACTTTGTGCAGAGGTGGTCAAACCTTTGCAATTTAAAGTGGGCCACCTACTGCTCCCATGTTCCTGCTCGAATTAAACAAATTTAAACCAAATTTTAAATGGGCTTTTTTCTCAGCAGCAGAAAAAGCACTGATGATACTAATAACATTAACAGTGGCTCCATCCAAAGCAGTACATGGAATTCAGCCATCATTCATTTGATTATTTACACTTGTGCTTTTCCTACTGTAACATGTCAAAATGTCTGTGAAAAGTCAGCCATTTTTCCACTAGAGGAATTGATTATTATTTATTATTATTGTTGTTGTTGTTATTATTATTATTATTATTATTATTATTATTCTCCTTTAGCATCCGTTAGGTTATTCCTAATTAGGAACCATATCACTGTCCTTTTAAACGATAAAATTAATCTTGCTTAGAGCATGCAACATGACTTTCCATACTAAAAGACTTATCCTGCTGGAATTTTTTTTTTTTTTTTTTTGCATAGCTCTTGATCTGTATAGTCAGGTTCAAATAAATAGATGTGTGATATACAGTATAAATGAGAAATAAATGTTAGATATTTTTGGTTAAATTAGTTTTTCAGAAACCTAAGGATGATGACGTTGCTAAACTGTGACTATTTGCTTGCCTGAACATAACAATTAGTGAATCTTTAAAGCGGCTGTAATTGATATTTTTATAATAACAATGTATCAAATACCAATGTGAGAACAATGTGAAAGGAGTCGCTCATAATGATGAACCTGCAGAGAATTATCAGCTGAATCTGCAGTTCCCGTCAGCTTTATGAAGCTTCATAGTGAGTTTTAGCTCATTGTTTAACTGTCCAACTGCAACTTTACTGTTTTCAGTGAAAAAACTCTGATAAACCCACTGTACACTACCTGCTCAACAACAAAGAGCAGACAGACAGTCAGAGACTAGCTGGTGAACATATTGAAGCGTTTAGCAGCTAAATATATTTAATTCAGGAGTTGGTGGAGATCAAAAATATATCTAAAAGACAGTGAATATTGGACTTCCACTCATCAGGTGACACAAACACAACTCCAAATGATCATGTTGCTCTGTAACTGCTGGAGGTGTAAATAAGTAACTGTTTGCTAACAAGTTCTCCATATCAACTTAAAGGTGATGATATGTCAATGTTGTGTTTACAATTTGTTTCCGCTCATAATGATGAACCTATGTGTCAGATGAACCTAGTATAAATCACTTATTGTAGGTTTTAATGTGACAAAGGTTAAACGGTGTTACCAGCTTCACATATATTGCACTGAAGGTGTCCTTTTCTCATGTTCTCTGAAACTGTCCAACACGTTTACAAGTGCACTGTAGTTTTGTGGCTGTGATGATTGCAGAATATTGACATTGTTTATGATCAGTATAACTGCACAGTGATCATACACACACAATGATCTGATGTTCTGACACAATGTAAACCACTGAATTTGGTCCTCTCCCTCCACAGACATGGGTCTTTCAGCATCCATAACAAAGTGGCCTTTTACCACTTGTCGCCATAACAACACCTCTCCTTTCACTCACTACAAAATGCCATCTCTCTACTTATTCATAGTGGAAATGTGTCTTCAAGCCACATTCTGAGATTTTATTTTCACATTATCAGGTATGGATACTGATAAAGGGCAGGACATGATGAGTTGGAGGATACAATGAACATGGCTACAGCGAACAGTGCTTTGTGCTGGTTTTGGGTTGTAAGGTGTCAGTTATTTTGATCACATCACACGGAATTCAAAATTTGTCTCTACATGAAAGAGGAGATACTGTGAATGTCAATATTATGAGACATAAGATTCAATGAACACACACACACAAATACACTCTGGGATTAGACTATATGTTGGTTGGGTAATAAGCAGGATCTTAAATGAAATATCAGTCATATTATACATATTTTGTCAACATTGATGTGATGAAGAATCCTCCCTGACTGCAGGTACACAAACGGAAAAACATTACGATGTCCCTATTATTGAATAAGCGTGGTGAGTCACCCTGTCTTCAAGATGCACTAAAGGAATTCTTTAGTCCAGGTTTCAGAGGAGAGTTTAAAGGCAGAATAAGTACAATTTGTTGGTTGCTGTTTGTAAACACACTATTCAAAGTTAGCCCCTCCTCCCTAGCTCAGACTGAGAGAAAGCTAGAGAGTGAATGAAGAGAGTGAGCAACGTTGGCCAGAACACAGCAGTGAATCAGAGAAATAAAACGTTATTTTCTGATTTTTTTTCATAGCAGTTACATTCTAAAGCACAAATAAACACGGCCACACTTCCACAAAACCCTGCAGGAAGGAGTCACATTGTCGGATTTTGTGTGAAAGCAGGAGAAGCAACACTTCTGTCTCTGCTCTGCCTGTGTGTGTGCAGACCTGCTCTGTCAAAAGAGAAGCTCTTTATACATCCATAGTCTTGCATAGCCAGACCTATCTGCACTAACTGTACAATTAAAAATAGGCATTAATAAATGTGTTTACAAATTAATTTATTAATCTATAAATTAACTGACTAAATTAAAGTAATTCATTATTTGATATTTTAATGGGCAATAAAAATAGGAATTATAATATATAATAAATATGAATCCATCAATAAATAGTTCAATTTAAAAAGGGATTTACAAAAACATAAAACAGTCAAGTACATAATTTAAAAATAATTAATTTATAAATAATTCATGGAATTTAAAACTATTTGAAAATGCAGTTTAAAAAAATAACTGGATTCACAAAATTAATCAGGCATTTAAAAGGGCAATTTCCTTTCCCATTTGCATTTCCATTTTCCAGCTGTTTTTCCTTTTCCTATTAGCTATTCAATTTGCTTTGTCATTTAGCTTCTCCTTTTAGACTTTTATGTGACGCATTGGGCCTTACTCTGGTAAAACGAGGTAAAATAAAGCAAATTAGCCATGGGATGTAACAAGCTCTCTGGTTAGAGAGCTGCACCTGCTTCATACCAGTTGGTGTCTCTGACTCTGCCTCAGCTCAATGTGTGGATTTCCTGCCTGCTCCTTTGGACTTGGTTGCCTGATTTGGACTACCTTTACTGGTTTCGACCCATGCCTGCCTGACCATCCCTGTAAGCGTTTTGTATATTGTCTTTTTATTAAATCATTGAACAACACCAGCTGTGATTCTGTGCCTGCATGTGGGTCCAACCCCTGTATTTCCTATGTGTCCTGTTAATCATAAATAACTTAAATTAATAAAGTCCTCGGGTGCACCACTCTTCTTAAAGAGAAAAGATAGCCAGTTGATTGAGTCTCATAAAATACACTAAACTATCAATTTGGAACTTAATTAAATTAATAACAATAACGAGAATTACCACCAATAGCTAGTCAGTTGAAGGATTTGGAGTTCAACATAGAAGAGGTTGGCAAATGACTCACTCTTGTGCAACATTAAAAGAAACCAGCATAAGTATACACAAGCATTTCTTTAAAAGATAAACAAAGCAAAACAAACAATATGAAGACTAACTCACACTAAACTACAGAACAAAGTGTGTGTGTGTGTGTGTATGTGCGCCAAAAGGAATGTGTGTATGTTTCTTTGTTTCACGTGCACAAGCATGAACCCACATGGTCATAAACAAAAGAACATGTGAAGCGGGAGCTTTAAAGTTTCTCTCTGGTGTGTGTATGGTTGTGTTCAAGTCAAATAAAAGGTATATGTGTGTGGTTTGTTTAGGATAACAGTGCCAAGTTAAAAAGGAGTTAGTTAGCATGCAAATATGTATGAAGCATAACAAACTAACATCAACTTAGCGGTGGCTGAGAACTATGGTTACAATAATAACCTCACGTTAACTATGGAGAAGATCACAACAATAAAACCTCAATGAATGGACAGCCTGGCTGTCCACACCAGAAGCACATTTCTCCGCGCCGGTCAACAAGCGATTCTGCTAGTTTGTAATCACAGTAAAGAGCTGATCTTTAGAATAACCTCATGAATTTACAGTATAACTTTAAGCTTTTCATGTGTTTCTTCGGGTCGTTGCTTCTTCTGCAACAACAAAGTTAAAAGGATTGCCTTGTGGGATCTGCGGGGAGGGACACACACATACGTGTGTCTGCTTGTCTCTTTGTTTAGAGACAACTCACAAATGTGACATAAGTACGTAATTTAACACAATCACAAACAACAATGATATTTCATCGGGGGAATCACTGCATGAGAACAGCTTGGAGAGGGGCAGAGAAATCAAAAGGGTTCGCAAGCATGGGATGATATTTATCAGAATCCGATCATTTATATCATATAATATAAATTTATAATAGATTATTAGCGTGTTTTCTTGCCAGATTCGCACAGGGAAAGAATAGACCAGACGCTGAAACTATCTGCTGCGAGCTGACCACGGAGGTCCAGCCCAACTGGTTCCTGCTGTAAGTATCTGAAAATGAAAGTTGGGATTATTGCATTCTCATTTTTACTCAAATTACACATACATATGTGGATAATACTAATGTAGAATTTAATTTTCAAGTTTACATTATCATGTGAACATAGTCCCATATATGCTTCCATAGTGTCTTGGCAATGTCCCTTAAAATTCTTTATATCAGTGTTGGACATTTTAAGAGAGTGAAAGCCAACACAAAATGCCCTGGCTCAAACACATACACTTATGTTCCTAAAACGGTCTTCTTGGTGCCTAAACAATGTTGGTAAAGATAGCTAGGGTGTGAGGTGGGCGCGGCTCTCTAACCAATCAGAGTGCTTGTTACATCCCATGGCTAATTTGTATTGTTTTACCAGCACAAGGCCCAAAGTGTCACGGTAAGGCTAAATGGAGAGGCTAAAATATCAAAGAATACATTTGTAAACAAATGTATTAAATAATTAATTTTATTGTACAATTAGTTAATAATGAAATGCTTTATTACTATTTCTGAGACACTTGTGGTCCTCGATAGTAGATCTTAAACTGGCACTAGCATAGGACATAGTATCACCAAATTCAATAGAGGGCATGAATTGTGCTCAGTAAATTCAT
Organism: Siniperca chuatsi; assembly: GCF_020085105.1. Lineage (NCBI taxonomy): Eukaryota > Metazoa > Chordata > Actinopteri > Centrarchiformes > Sinipercidae > Siniperca > Siniperca chuatsi. The sequence continues at coordinate 1,782,427 of NC_058056.1, read as the reverse complement.
GGCAATGTGTCTACAAAATTTTGACATTTCTGGCTCCAGCCCCTGACAATGCTGACCAGGGCAGAGATGATGGATGGATTTTCAAAAGTGAACATTTTGACCCGATAGTGGTGCTAACGGTCAGAGTGTCACCAAAAACAAGAAAATTCATCCTCTTGTGATCATGAATATCCACAGCAAATTTAATGGAAATCTAATCATAAGTTGTTGTGGTGGTCGTTGGTGTTTTAGAGATGTGAAGTGGAAGGAGTTCCTTCAGGTGTCCATGGTTCAGGGTTTCCTAAGAAATCAGGTCTCCAGGTCCACTTTGTGGCTATGAAAGAGTTATTACTTCTTTATAATAGGAAGGTGAAGGATGGAAGAACATGTCATTTCTCTGCCCATCAGCACAACCCCAGATTCCGATTTAAGACTGTGGATCAGTTAGTTAACCCAGCCTCTCCTTGTGCCCCTGCTGATTGTGAAAAGTTTATTTTGCATTTTGCTGGTAAGGTGGAGTAAAAAAGATCTGATATCACCCCCAATCCTCCCGTGGATCACCCGCTCAGCGATTCTTTGAGCAATTTTTCTGCTGTTACTCTGCCTGAACTCACAGACATCATGTATCTTATGAGAGTATCCTCCAGCCTTCTGGACAAAATCCCAACTAAGTTTTTATTGGAAGTTATGGATTGTATTGCGCCCCTTTTACTAATTATTTTTAACTGCTTGCTGTCTACTTGTTGTGTCCCAGATTACTTTAAAACTGCTTGTGTCCAGCCGGTCCTAAAAAAAACCTAGGCTTGATCCCACCCTTCTGGATAAGTATCGCCTAATCTCCAAATTGCCTTTTATTTCGAAGTTTCTCGAAAAACTTGTATCTAAGCAGCTTCTTGCTGCTGTGGAAAACAATAATACCTTTGAAAAGTTCCAATTTGACTTTCGTCAACACCACAGCACTGAGACAGCCCTTCTCAGAGTCACTAATGACCTTTTAATGAATGCTGACGCAGCCATGTGTTCAATTTTTGTGCTGCTGGACTTAAGAGGTGCCTTTCACACAATTGATCATGTCATTTTTGATAGACTGAGGCACTGTGTCACGGAATAACAGGCAGGGGACACCGCGATGAAAAGGTGTAGACTGGACACTGGAAGAGTCTGGTCCTAAACACGAACGAGGTCGTACACTGAGTGTGGAGAGTGGAGTGGTTTTATACTGGGTGTGATTGGGGCTGATTGAGGGCAGGAGTGTAATTAGGAGCAGGTGTGGGTGATTACGGGCTGGTGAGGACATAACAGGCTGTGACAGTACCCCCCCCCTCCACGGCCAGCTCCTGAGGGCCGAACCCCCCCTCCCCCCGACGCGGTGGACCGCCCCCAGGAAGCACGCCGGTCCGGGACGCGGGCTGACGAGTCCAGGGGCGTGGGGCTGGTGACCAGGGGCTTGGGTGGACGGGTGGGGCCCGACGCCTCTGGAACCGTTGCAGACTCAGGCTGACTGCGGAGGCGGCTGGAACCGTTGCAGACTCTGGCTGACTGCGGACCTCCGGGCTGGAAACCGGAGCGGACTCTGGCTGACTGCGGACCTCCGGGCTGGAAACCGGAGCGGACTCTGGCTGACTGCGGACCTCCGGGCTGGAAACCGGAGAGGAGAATGGCGACTCTGGTGGCCGGACCTCTGGGCTGGAAGGCGGAGCCTGGGGACCCTCTGGAGACGGACGGCGAAGGCTGGGACCCTCTGGAGACGGACGCCGAAGGCTGGGTCTCGGAACTGGAGGCAGGCGGCGGCGGCTGGGCCTCGGAACCGGAGGCAGGAGAGCAAACGGGTTGGGGATGGGTTGACGACCACATGTTTGGCAGGCCAAACAGTGCCAAGAACTGGCCCAGAGAGTGGAGGACCGCCTCGTCCCGTGCTGCCAGGGATCCCGCCCAGTACAGCACCGGGCCAGCCAGCCGGAGCACCACGAAGGCCACCCGAGACGGTTCAGTCGGAAACTGAGACGGGTGTAGGAGGAAAACCAGGTTGCATTTGGCTAGAAACTCTTCGCAATCACCCACTGAGCCTGAGAAGATCCCAGACTGCACCAACTCGTTAGCTGCTAGAGGAGGGGAAGGGAGGCTGAGGAGGTAAAGCTTGGCCAGACCACTCAGGTGGAGGAAAGGGTCGTCGGAAATCCTGGCTGTCATCTTAGCTGTATAGGTCCGACCTTCTGTCACAGAATAACAGGCAGGGGACACAGAGATGGAAAGGAACATCTTTATTCAGACGACAGCCAGAAGTGGAGAGTGCGGAGATAGGTAGAGTGGATCTGGGGAAGTCACCGGAGGGAAGCCACAGGAGACTGGCGAGACAAAGGAGGAATGGAGAGAACTGGAGAAACACTGGAAGAGTCTGGTGCATTGAGTCCTAAACACGAACGAGGTCGAACACTGAGTGTGGAGAGTGGAGTGGTTTTATACTGGGTGTGATTGGGGCTGATTGAGGGCAGGAGTGTAATTAGGAGCAGGTGTGGGTGATTACGGGCTGGTGAGGACATGACAGGCTGTGACACACTGGGTGGGCATATCTGGCACTGCACTAGACTGGTTCTCATCTTATCTGTCCAATAGGATATTCTGTGTCAGCATTAATAACTTCATGTCATCCTTTTCCCATATCAGGTACGGTGTGCCTCAAGGTTCAATTCTGGTTACTGTTCTCCTCATACATGCTTCCCTTGGGTGATGTCATCCGCAGACATAGGATTTATTTTCATTGTTTTGTGGATGACACTCAGTTGTACCTCCCTGTCAAGCCCACTGACCTTAGTATGCTGAGTTCTCTGCAGGACTGCTTGTCTGACATAAAAAATTGGATGTTGATAAATTTTCTTCAGCTCATCTCAAATAAAACTGAAAAGTATGTTACCTTCACCGATCATCGAACAAGTAGAAGCTACAACTCTGATTGTGCAGCTGAGGGTCATGGGTAGCGATCCGCCTTGTCAAACTGACAGAAAAAAACATTTCTCAAAGAAGTTGAAATCATTCAAACTGATGGTCATAACATTAACTTATTATTGCTGTGTTTCTATGTTGAGGAACATTGAGGATTTCAGTAAAATAACATTTTGAAGTGGGAAGTAACAGTGGGGAGAAGTATTTCCAGAACTAGCAGCTCTTCGCACTTCACAACTTTATACTTTGGATCAAAGTGGCAGACCATTGTTAGACCCCACTGCTAATGATATACAGCTAATGTTTATTTCAGACTATCAAATGCCACATTGGTCAAACTCAGATCTGTATTATTATAGATGCATCTAATAAAAACAAAACATTTTTGATGTTACAATTCAAAGCTGCTGAACTCACAAGCGCTCAAAGAATAAGTGCAATTTACATTTTTTCACTGGAATATACTGGAAGAAAGCACAGAATTAAGCCTACATTATTATGTATCGAGCTGTAGAACAGCTCTGTAAAACCCCATGTCAGTTGACTCCTAATGCACACAGTTTCACCACCAGTGCAACCAGCAGAGGATCCAGGGGTGTTACTGGAGTCGACGTCATCAGAAACGAGCTGATAGTAACAAATGTAACTGAATCCATGGAAATGATCCTTTAAAATTATTTTACAACTTTTATTACTGAATCCACTTTGTTATTAACTTTTACAGTAATGTACAGTCACTTTATTATACTATCAACTTATTGTGTCTTTGCAACTTAAGTTTGTTGCCTCAGAGATGATCAAGTAATTCTTTCCTCTAGACCAAAGAATTATTTATGAAGAATCAGTGATGTTACCATGTACTCCAGAGGTACAAGGCAATGTCATGTTGACTCCAATCTCGGCCACAATCTGGGACACTATCAAAATGGGGTGTTAAGTTGGCTTTTAAATAAAGCTTATAAGTTTTGATCCCACAAAGTTCATTCCAGGGCTCCAACAAATTCCTTAAAGCAGCAACAATTGATGTTCTTGCCCACTTATGGGCAGTTGAAAAAAGCTACAAATACAACCTGACCTTAGTCACCTCATAAAGTTTCTCTGATAAACATGTTAGCAAACAGTTGCCTATTTACACATCCAGCAGATACAGAGCAACATTAGCATTCTGGCAACCTGAAAATTTGATGTCCAATATTCATTCTTCCTTTAGTTCTGGTTTGGTCTCCACCAAATCCTGAAAAAATATCAGACTCTTTAGCTGCTAGTAATGATAATAATAATTAGACTAATAACTTCCAAAGCCAGCTTTACAAAGCCCCTCAGGTGGCACTTAGTCCTGGGGAGACCTCCAGGAACCAGGACCCCCATCCAGCTGGAGCTCCATGCATTCCTGGGCAAGATTCTCCCAATGTGGGAGCCAGCTTTACAAGGCTAACCATTGTTGCTCTATAGTGCCACTAGGTCCTGGTTCCTGGAGGTCTACTTTAGTGAACTTCACCCTTAAAAAGCTGTTAACTCAGGCCATGTTCGCAAGCCCTTGGGAAGCCATCACGTAATTTCAGAAATGAATTGAAAAGCAAAAGCAACTTTTGAAGTTCATTTTTCTTTGACAAAATGAAAATTTCTGAGAATGTTTGAATAAAAGGTAAAACCCTGTGGATACATTATTTTGTCAGAACTTGCCACACTTTTCTTTAGACTAAATGATACTTCCAGATATGATCTCCCCGTGATCCTGTTTTACCCATTTGTTACCTTCTGGATTTTTTTCTTTGTTGTTCTATTGGACTACTCTTTGGATTATTCTTTGTTGGACTAGTAATATTTTTTTAAGCTACCCTTAATTGTTTTGTGTTGCATTTTGGAGTAAATAATAAAGTCACCTTTTGTTCATTTCACAATTCCTGGGTGTCTTGTCTGCTGTTGGGTCCACTCTTGAACTGAAATGTGACAACCTGTTCATCAACCCTGAAAATGAATATTATGATATTATTGTTACGGACCAACAGGCTGGAGACACCGAGGTGGAGAAAGAGATGTTTATTTCTCAACACAGCAATGAGCCAAACAGTGGCTGAAAGGTTAAGCCACACAAGAGTGCTGATACCATCCTTTGTTATGTTGGAATAGGAGTTCAGGAGCTGGAGAGATGGACAAGAGAGTACTGGCGACATGGGTCTTGGAGACAGGATTGAAGAAGAAGAAAGGCGGCAGTCCAGCGTAGTCTGGTTCTGCAGGAGACTGAGTCCTTGTATAAACGAGACTGGACACTGACTGAGGTGAGTGGGGAGTCTTTATACTGGTGGTGAGGTGATGCTGATATTTTTCTGTTCCTCTAGAGGAGATTATTGTTTTGGTGAGCGTTTCCCCTCAACACACTCCATCAGTACCTTAGTGCCTGTAAAGCCTGGAGATTTTCTCTATTTGCAAACATCACATGGTTCTCATCTGTGAAAAGGGGCTGTAGCACCATTCCAATTCCAGCCTCCATGATCCCGATCCCCATTTCTCCTTCTTGTTTCCTGGGTCTTTTCCAGGTGTTGATGCCTGGTGAAAGTCCTGCAATCCCACCAGTGATCTCATCTCTCGGACCACAAAGGAGGGAGGGGGAGAACAGGCTGGTCGTTTTGGATGTGGAGGGCAAGCTCAGAGCTGCAGGGGATTGAGAGAAGGAGGGAAAGGGTTAGGTTTCACTAGAGGGAGAGAGCTGAGTGGTGAGGTGTTGATCTGCCTGAGCAGTCAGCTGAGCCTCTGTGCAGCTTTCAGGCAGGCAGCGTTTCTAAAATCCTGACAACGGTGTTGGTTGTGCATTGCTTACTCTATAGTAATAATAGCTATGTTTGTATAGCACTTCATAAAATATGGAGTTAAAGTGCTTCATAAGATTAAATACGACAACACAGTAAGACAGAAACAGTAAACATTACAATATACAAAACAATAAGGACAGCAAATAAATACAGAAAAGTATGATTAAAATGGTGAAGGGGAGGGGAAAGAAAAGAGAGAAATCCTATAAAGCTGAATTAGTGTTGAAAGGATTTTTATCAATGGATTGATATCAGTAGTCAACAATTAATGTCAATCAAAAACTATCAAAGAAAAATCAAGAAAGCATTTTTGGGCTCTACCTTCACAAAAGAATTTGATCGCTGTTTTATTCTTCTACATATTTTTAACTGTGGATCAGATGAAATTTAAGACTAGGCTTATGATGGTCATTTGTCTTTATTTTGGACATTTTACATACTCCATGATTATTTGATTTAACCAAAAAAGAAATCAATAGATTACTTGATAATGAAAATTATTTATAGGCATAGTGCACTTAAAGTTGCACTTAACAAAACTTTTCTATATCAACAATGAATCAAATGACGTGTCATGCAAAAGTTGTCCCCCATAGTGAAAATCCACAGAATTATCAACACCTCTGCAGTCCCCCTCAGCTCTATGGAGCTTTTAAGTCTTTTTTTAGCTCTTTATTTTGGTTTTACGGCCCACAAACTCCACTCTCATCAGCCTCGTTTATAGCAGCAGCAGGCAGCTGTTTCCAGTGAAAAAGCTCTGATAAACCCACTGTACACTATCTGCTCAGCACCAAACAGCAGACAAAGTTAGAGACTAGCTGGTGAACATAGTGGAACATTTAGCAGCTAAACAGACAGATAACTTGCTCAGGAGTTGGTAAAGACCAAAACCAGAGCTAAAAGGAATTACACTCCTGGACTTTAAGTAAATAATACATTCAGTGCATTTGTAATACAACACATATGATTATGGAGCATATAATATAAACCCTTCAGTCTCAGGAATCTAATGGCTAGTGAATTGAATATTATCGTTGCCAGATTTGCTTATCGTGTAGCCTGCATTGTATTGCAGTTTATTTTGAAAAGTGAATCCAGTATTTTTCATGAGCTAAATTACCAATTCTTGGTGAAAAAGCCTCATGTTCTTCAGTTGATCAAACATATGTATATCAACACTTCACTGTGAGTTAGTCATTGCTACTGTCCATGAAAGTAAAGATCTGTTCATAAACCCACTTCAGGGAAGGAACACATGTAATAACAGAAATCAAACAATGTCAATACAAAAACATCAAAGCCTCCTGCTTGCTGTTGACAGAACAGAGAACAGCATCCCATTGTTGCTGCCTATCAGTCACTGAGTCTCAGCTTTCAGACATGTAGAAAGATTTTAGGGAAAGGTTATATTTTCTGAGTCCTCACACTCCTACTGAAGAGGAGTATCGACTGGAGGTGAATCCACAGTTATGGTCGACAGTACTTCTTTTAAGCCTGGGCCCAGCAGTTTTATTTACAGACATTGATTGTGGAATAAAGTAGTGGGCTTGTACGTGCAAAACACCTGCTTTCACTGCACTTTTTTGGTAGAAATAACTCAAATGTTTGGAGATGCAGCTTGAATTGACTAAAACAGAAAAGGCAGTTGAGTGTGTCCAATATGTTGGCTGTCTGACTGTGTTCATAACACACATTCCTAGCCATGACAGTGAGTGTGAGAGCCTTTCTTCACAAAACAATGGAAAGTTTACTGTAGACTTCTGAAGTTGTTTTTGGAAGAGGATTACATGGGGAGCTGCATCCAAATTCTTGCTTTGAAGCAGAAGTTTATCTAGCTGCATTGTCTCAGAGTGAGTCTGCAGGCAGTCACAACTGATTACAGAGGAATAAGTCACTGTTTGTTGGTCCTGGAGTTGATATTTGTGATGGAAATGAATCATGTTGACTCGAACAAACAAGCACCCTTTGGGGGATTTGTATGGTGGAATTGAGAGCTTAACACACAACTGAAGAAAACAACACTGGGGTGCTGGTAGCTCACCTGGTAGAGTGCACGGCCCAAATACAAGGGCCCCCCCCCCCATTTCCTGTCTCTTTTCAGTTGTTCCTATTAAATAAAGGCAAAAAAGTAATCTTAAAAATAAAAGAAATAGATAAAACACAAGCCAAGGACTCAAGGTAAATTATTGTCATTTTAAAACACAGGGTTGCACAATGAGATGTAAGTTGTAGCCCCTTCATGCTACACACACATAGAACATATATACAAATATTTTAAATTTAGAATAGAATAAAATAGAAATAAAAACAACAATATACACATATACAATTATTTCTATATTTACCTATACACATACACATCCATAAAGTAATAATTCTTTATGGTATATGGTATGGTCATCATCTTAATATGAAAAAAAAACTTGACATCTGGGAAGTAAACATTATCAATTTAATGACACATGCACAGAATTTGAACCCCCCAAATCATGGCTGGAATAGTGTTGTGTGGCCCGGTCCGAGCCACTTTGTTTGTTTCCCGTTTACAGAGCCAGGGCTGTGTACAAACACCGGACGTTTTTTTCAGCGCACACACTGAACTGACAGCTAGCGGACAGTGAGGAGATATTCGCTGAATTTGACAAAAAAGACGTGTATTCGCATACCCCACCTTTAAGCAATGGAAGTACTTTCTGCCAGATTGGCATGTACATTTATGACTTGCAACCACCATTGTTTTCCTTTTATTTTCAATGAAGATACTTTAATACAATAGTTTTAGATTTACAAGAACAAAGGTGCAACTTTAGAATTAGAAGAACTCCAACACACTGTCTCACTTACTGCTGAAATATAAATAACGTTTCTGTCTATCCGACCTTCATCAGGTATACCTGTTGACATTGTGATTTAATAAACATTTCAGCATTAAGCGAGACAGTGTGTGGGAGTTCTTTTCATTGTTTTCAGATACAAGAACAGCCACTATACACACATTTGGTTCCACAACTATTTATTTATCTACAAAAATATAAATGTGCAAAATACAACGTTTGTGTGCTTTAGCAGGAAACATGGGACGAGGGCTGCTGGTGGTCGCAGGGGTAAACACACTAGTCCCTGCAGCCTGCAGGTCAGTGTGCCCACCCAAGAATCATGTGGGCCATATGTGATTTACCTTCAGTCGACTGGTCATCCGTGTCTTCCACCATGGCTTCCAACAGCGCAGTAGCTGAGTTTTTCGTTGTTGCTGCTGCGCCAGAGAAGGTTGGCCTGTGACCCAAGACTGCATCCAGACAAGTGATCCAGATAGTCAAACCACTTGCTGGTCTGCCGGTTGGAGCTTGACCAATCAGAAATGTTCAGTGCACCCCCAAAGTCATAACAAAGTCTTATCCTCTGCTGGAAACATCACAAAAAAAAATTTAAAATCAGTCATCAACCAGCCAAGATCAATACGGACCTCATCAAGCTAGTCATGGTCAGTTGACCTCATTCAACAGTTCCGGGTCATTGTGACCTCATCGCGAAACATCAGAAATCACAAACAATAGTTCCAGCATTTGGCAGAATTTTCCTATGATGAGTCGGTGTATTCTTCTGCCATGAAGTTCTGCATTGTCTCTGCATTCTGCTATTGCTACATCGACTTTATTTATTGTTTTCCATTTTATTTAAGTTGGCCTTTGCTGAAAATAACTTCTGTTTGGTCTTATGACCTTTTATTTCAGTTCACTGCTGCCTGGTAAGGTAAGAATCAGAATCAGCTTTATTGGCCAGGTATGTGAACACATAAAAGGAATTTGCCTCTCTCTCAATGAACATACAAAGAAATAGACATAATTACAGCTAAAAACAATGACAACAACCTCAATAAGGTAAACAAATATTAAGCTACTATGTGCAAGATAAAAATATATATATATTTTTAAGTATAAAAACAACAGTAACATTTTTAAACAGTAAGACAATTAGTGCAATGGTGCAGAGTGAAAATGACGCTGAAATAAATATGATAATGTAACAGGTTCCTTTACTTACATGAGGTAGGTGGATATTACAGCATACACTATGTACAGCATGCACAGATTAAAAAAAATATAATATTTATGTAAACAATTAGGTAAATTTACAGGTACAGTGGAGTTAGTGTCACAGGGTTATTGCACAGGGATTGTTCCTGACTCTATGGAAGTGGTGTTAACTGTTAATCAGAGTGATGGATCGGCAGGTTAAACTTTCTGAACTGGGGCAGGAAGTACATCCTCTGCAGGGCCTTTTTGATGATATAGGGGTGATGTTGGATGGCCAGTTTAGGTCCTGGGAAATTATGGATCCCAGAAACCTAACGGCTTCCACAGCAGACACAGTGTTGTTGGATATGGTGATGGGGAACAGTGGTGGGGGGCTTCTCCTGAAGTCTGTCATCTCCACAGGTTGTTCTGACCACACCAGAGGGCCAGCTGTTCAACCTCCTGTCTGTATCCAGACTCGTCACTGTCCTGGATGAGGCTGATGACTGTTGTGTCATCTGCAAACTGCAGGAGTTTGACTGATGGGTCTCCTGAGGTGCAGTTGATGGTGTAGAGGGAGAAGAGCAGTGGGGAGAGCACACATCCTTGATTGTCCTGGTGCTGGATGTGATGTTTCCCAGCCTCCCCTGCTGCCTCCGGTCTGTCAGGAAGTTTGTGATCCACTGACAGTTGGGGGCTGGGACAGTAGGCTGGGTGAGTTTGGTATGAAGGATGTTTCGTATTATAGTGTTGAACGCTGAGCTGAAGTCCACAAACAGGGTCCTTGCATATGTCCCTGGAGAGTCGAGGTGTTGCAGGATGTAGTGCAATCCCATGTTGACTGCATCATCCACTGACCTGGTTGGCCGGTAGGCAAACTGCAGGGGGTCCAGCAAGGGGGCCTGTGATGTCCTTCAGGTGGGTCAACACCAGTCTTTCAGGACTTCGTGACTACAGATGTCAGGGCGACAGGCCTGTAGTCATTTAAACCTGTGATGGAGGGTTTTTTGGGGACCGGGATGATTGTGAAGAGTTTGAAGGAGGGGACTTCACACAGCTTCAGTGATCTGTTGAAGATCTGTATGAAGATGGAGGCCGGCTGGTCAGCTCAGACTTTCAGAAAGGAGGGTGGCCAATAGGAGGGAGGGAGAGCAATAGGTGTCCTTTACTACAGTATATCAATGGTCTGGAGTGTTTGTATCCCTGTTGGGACACTTACTGTGCTGTCTGTATTTTGGCAGTTCATGGCTGAGGTTTGCTCTGTTAAAATCCCCAAGAACGATGAGGAGGGAGTCAGGATGGTTTTTCTCCATGTTAGTTATCTGGTCAGCCAGTTGTTGTAACGCCTCACCAACACAGGCCTGAGGTGGGATGTAAACACCAACCAGAATAAACGAGAACTCAGCTAAAAACGGTTCAGTCTATGAAAAAAGTCTCTAAATGAGGACTGAATGATTTGCTTAATACTGTGACATCTGTACACCAACCTTCGTTAACGTAAAAGCAGATTTTCCCGATAGCTCTGTTACGCGGTCTGCTCAGAGGAGTTGGATATACTTCAACCCTCACTCCACACTGTCGTTGTACACGACGGGACAAATAATGTCATGTCTAGATGATTAGCCAAGCTCCACCAGGACATTGAATCTTATTTCTTGGGGGAGAAATAAGGGAGGTAATTGTACCTCTGCCAATACTTTTAGCTTTTATCACTATCCCCTGTGAGATAGAGCCTTTATTATCAGTGGATGGGTATCTAACAAATTAAAATTTAATCTACAATTCCATCCTTGATAAAACTGCACCATTCAAGACCAGGAAAACTAAACGCATGTCCCAGCCATGGATAAATGAAAACATCCGTAATCTTAAGCGTAAATGTCGTAAAGCAAGGGATCAGTGGGAGGCATATAAGCTCCCTGGTCACCATGAGGACTTAAAAGCTCTGATGAAGGTTTTTAATGCAAAGGTTAAAAACTCTAGACACACCTACTTTGCAAATCTCATTGAATCTAATATTTCTAATCCAAAGATTATATTTAACATTGTAAACCATGCCACTGATGCTCCCTCTGTCCCTTCTGTAAACTCCGACTCCTGAAACCTGCAATGATCTTTTAAACTTCTCAAACTCAAAAAATCTCCCTCATTCGTCAGAGTATTACCTCACCCATAGACCCCCTGTCAATCTGTGTACCCACGACGCCTAATACTAACTTTGCTAAATTCAACCCTTATACTGGATGTCCCTCCATTTTAATACTCCTAGATCTCAGCGCAGCATTTGACACAGCTGATCACACCATTCTCTTGTCCCACTTAGAGAAATGGGTGGGCTTCAGGGGCACGGCCTTTGAGTGGTTTAAGTTCTACCTTACAGACAGAACTTTCTCTATTGGTATTGCTTAGTCTAGGTCCTCCACCTCTAGGCTGCATTGTGGGGTTCCTCAGGCTTCGGTACTTGGCCCGATTCTGTTCACCATTTACATGCTGCCATTAGGTCAACTCATATGACCACACAACATTAGGTTCCATTTTTATGCAGACAATACCCAGGTTTATAACTTCTGTTATGAATTGGCGCTATATAAATAATTGATCTCAGCTGTGACCCAAATAACTTCTATTTGGCACTGACTCAAATTACAAACTTTATTACTCTGCAATGTAGAAACCTTGGTGTTTTAATTGACAGCAACCTCACTTCGCATACAGTCTTGCTTTTTTCAGCTTAGGAAAATTTCTAAAATTAAGCCATTCCTGTCTACCAAAAATCTTGAAACAGTCAAACAGTTATTCCATCGCGGCTAGATTATTGCAACTCCCTTTTCTCAGCAAACAAATCCCTCTCATCTCTACAGTTAATCCAAAATGCAGCCACCAGGATTTTAATAGTAGGTACCAAAAAACGAGAACACATTACACCGGTCCTGTCATCTGTGCAATGGTTGCCTGTTAGTTTGAGTTGATTTAAAAATTTTAGTTCTCACTTTTAAAGCCTGTAATGGTTTGGCCCCAAGCTATATTTCTGACATTTTAACTCCCCATGTGCTGTCACGAGTCGTGAGGTCTGCAAATGCTGCTCTCCTGGTGGTTCCTTAATCCAGATTAAAAAACAAGTGACAGAGCATTTGCCATCAGGGCCCCAGCCTGTGGAACAACCTTCCAGAGGAGATTAGGATGGCTAAGTCTATCTCTTCATTTAAGTCACTTCTTAAAATGCACTATATTCTAGCCTTCCTGTGATCCTCTAATTTATTGTGTTTTATGTTGTTATTGCTTATTCCATTCGTTGTTTTCAGAATCAGAAATACTTTATTGATTGAGGGGATTTTATTGATGATACTATTATTCTTTGTGTTTTTATGTTTAATGGCTTCATTTTACCCTGTAAGGCAGATTGTAAGTCTTGTTATGGTAAGGTGCTATACAAATACATTTTATACTACTCATGGCTACACCACCCCCTTAAAATATGATGACGTCACTATGGGGTCTAATCACCAACAACTATCACATTTCTCATCTTAATTGTGCACATGGCAATAAATATATTATTGCTCATTCAAAATGAATGGGGTTGGGGTACTATTCACGGCTTCACCACCCCCTTAAAATATGACGACATCACGATGGAGTCTAATCACGAAAGACTATGACATTTCTCATCTGTTCTGTGCAACTTCCAGCACTTTGTTGTATTTTCTGTATTTGGTTGTTTTCTCTCTTTGCATTATTTTTTTTCAGCGCATGTGTTGTCAGATAGATGAAGATGTTTTCTTCATTTTGTTCCAAACTTGGCTTGTAACAAGAGAGGGAGTCAAAATGCCAATTAAGTTTATTTAATTATTGAGAAAAATAAGATAGGGTGTGGAGATGTGGAGGGAATCAGTGGTGTAAGGCATGTGTGGATAAGTGAAAGTTTCTGTGTAAGTGTTATAGGTGGAAACCTAAAGTAAACAACAAGGGTTGTGGAGACCATGAGGAGTTGTTAGGGCTGCCCAGCAAGAGAGAGAGTGCCCTTAGCCACTCTCACCTCTAAGGTGCAGCCAGTTGCAATTTACAGTATTTGTGTTTTGTATATTTGGATGTGTTTTCTTAAGTGCAGTGTGTTGAGCTCTCAGGACCAGAGATTTGACTTTTATCATGTCACTCACATGTCAGGAATCTTGTTGCACTATGACATGGTTCTGTGATAAAGATTACACACTGGAGGCCTACAGCACACACACACACACACACTCTACCTACTCTGGCAGTACAGTGACTGGGCACCTAATGAGCACAAGATAACTATGCGTGCAGATCTGCTCTCTGTGGGCCACTTGTCTTGGCTGGGGAGGCTGTTTAAAGTGGGTTCCAGCCCCAGGGCAGAGCTGAAATATGCAGGAACACACTGTAGGAAAATGAAGCGGAGAGCAAGTTCTAGATAGTTCCCGGGGTATTCGCTTACATAAATGAGGCGAGACATATTGAGGCTAAGTCGTAACTTTCCCTTCTGGAAGTTGCAAACTGTGAACAATGCAGGGGCAGAAAAATCCTTTTTTTTTTTTTCTTCTTTTTTTTTTTTGTTATTCGCAATGTATGTATTCTCAACCTGCTCACTGTGGCCTTTTCTCCCTGTGTATCCTTTTCTGCTTGGTTTGTTACTGGGAGGAAAAATATGAGGGTACTTTTGTGTCTTTATTATGCTATCAAAAATAGATTTGAGAGCAAAACTATTGATACTGCAATCAAATTTTTTTATTGCAAGTAAAATTCATTTGTGATTTACAATGTATTGATAAAAAAACAAGGTTTGCTTTTGAAACCAAAAGCTTTGGTTGCTGTTAGCTGACTCTCGTGGGCAGGACCTGCGCTGAAAGATGTAAGACACGTCCCTATTGGCCAGCCTCGATCAGAGTGACAGGTTGGCAACAACCACTGTTAGTAGACAGGAGATGGAGTTTTGAAGCCCATGGAGAAGTTGGAGCGGGAACAGAGAAAAGACAGAAAATCAGTGCACAGGTATGTTTAAACATGACTTCCGTCTTAGTGATAGCAAAAATGTTATGTTTGAACTTGTGCACGATGATTGCTTTCCTTTAACAATCTGTGTTATTGTAATTGGTTAAAAAATATATATATTATTTTGTCAGCCTGTAGCTGCTAGCTTAGCTCAATAAACTAGTCACTACCGTTACATGCCAAGGCTGCTTATTAGCCTGCATGACATTGTGCATGTAGCTACTAATTAACAGGACTATTTGTGTTCAATGATTTAACATTTTCAATAGTTGTGATGTGCAGTATTATTTAATCAGCCTCCATCTTAATGTTAGTTAATTTTAGTCACTTCCTCATCTTAGGTGTCACACGAGCTGAGCTGTCTGGGCTTCTATCCATCTGTTTTTATGCGCATTTTCGATTTTAATAATAGTGGCAGAACTGTGACCTGTCAGATGTGACCTGTATGGAGCAATGAGGAGAATGTAACCTTCCTCACATTAATACATGAAGCAAACAGAAATGTCACATTTCCATCGTGTTTTCTACATTGTTTTTTTCACCATTTGAGGTTTGTTTGGTGTTCACTTAGTGACACGATATTGTTGATGTTACTGGTTAGAGAAAAAATATTACTTGTTGTCCAGTATTGCCATGCAGTATTGTTCATACTGCTTGTGCATGACCGGAATCAATTTTTAATAACATTTATGGTTTGCTCTGTATGATCACATTATTATGTTATACCTTTAATAAGCACATTGTGATTTTAAAAATGATAGTCAAATCAAGTTTTATGTTTTTACTGTAGATTGTTTTCCAAGCTGACACAGAGCCTAATCATTTGAATGGATCATCATGCACCTGGCTGCAAGCAAAGTTCTATGCATCCATCTTGTGGCCATGCTGTTTCAGAGTGCCCATTTCAGCATGATGCAGGTGAAGGCAGTACCAACTATGACCTGCACAAGCAATCTGCAAACATGGCATCGGCCACGGACACAGGTAGCTTTGTGCAACATTGTGTAAAACCCTATGACAATAACTGATGATATATTACAGTTTTTTCTAATGGCTTGAGCACATTTTTTGTTACTATTGGCTATTTTTGCAAAACTCTACACATAAATAAGAAAACCCTTCACCAAATCAGCAAAACATTTTAGCCCTTCTGCAAAAGCTACAAAACCTTGCTTAACTCTTCAAACCTTCGTAAAAATGGTATTTGCGTATCAAACCGTTAACACAAGCCATCACATTAATAAGCACACAATGCGCCACACTGATGGTATGAATAAAAAACACATCTGGCTTTTGCTTTCTCTGTGCACAAGCTATGTCAGTTTGAGGTCATACTTTTGTCATAGTTCTGTAAACATACAGGGATCCAAACTTCAAGAACTGGTGTTTATTTACACATATCAAAACAAAACAACAAGTGTTTTTTTCCAAGACAAAACACAAAATAGTAATTTCACTGAGAAAAAAAAATTAGTTTACATCGTGTCGTCTCTCTGGGTCAGGCCACAAAATTTCGTCTACATCACATGCAATGTCTTCTAGTCCAAGGCACCGGGGAAAATATCTTCTGGAATGCCGTATCCAGGCCTGACATGATGCCTGGTCAATATCCCCACATGCCTTCTCCATTGCCTGTAAAAGGGCTATGCGTTGATGGGGATGACGGTCATAGACCTTCCAGCGCCAGGCAGAGAAGAACTCTTCAATTGGATTCAAGAATGGAGAGTATGGGGGGAGGTTGAGTACAGTGAAGAGCGGGTGATCTGTAAACCAGTTGCGTACCAAAGCAGCCCTATGGAAACTAACATTGTCCCATATGATGCAATATCTGGTCTGCTCTGGTCTCTGAACATTAGTGAGCATGTCATGTAAGGTGTCCAGGAATGTAATAATGTGTGCAGTGTTATATGGGCCTAGGGTTGCATGATGGTGAACAACACCATTTTGACTAATAGCTGCACACAAAGTTATGTTACCACCACGTTGTCCTGGGACATTGATTATGGCACGGTGTCCAATAATGTTCCTGCCACGTCTCCTTGTTTTAGTGAGGTTAAAACCTGCCTCATCCACAAAAAGCTGCTCATGACCCATGGCATCTGCCTCTAGCTCCATCACTCTCTGGACAAGACAAAACAAATGCAGCACAGCAGACTCATGCACAGTACTACAGTATGCACTTCCAGATTCAGTACCAATGATACTATAGCTTACCTGCACATAGTCATATCGCAGCAGTTGTTTTACACGTTCACTGTTTCTTTCAAAAGGGACTCTGCAGATTTGTTTCTGTTGCGGGCAAGTACATGACTTAATACAGAAATGCTCACATTGTGTATGTTTTGGAAGGTGTTGTCATCCTCAATTATGCGCTGCTGAATTTCTCGTAGCCTTATGGAATTATTTGCAATCACCATATTGACTATATGGGTCTCTTGTTCTGCAGTGAACATTCTTCCTCTGCCCCCAGCATCTGGACGTCTTGCAATTCTGTAAAGTAACAATTTCAGTATTTTTACATGTATGGTATTGTGGTGTTTCGCATTAGAGTATGGCAGTGCTACAAAACTTAGTGCAAAGTGACTGTACTAACCGATTTTCATTTCGAAATGTCCTTATGATGCTTGCTACAGTGTAGCGGCTCAAGTTAGGCTGAACCCGTTGGCCAGCTTCCCTCAGGGTCATTCCATGGTTGATTACATGGTCCACTATTGTAGCTCTGATGTCATCAGTAATTCTATTTCTTACTCTTCTTACCCTTCCTCTTCCCTCTCCTCATCCTCCTCTTGCTCGTCCTTGTCCTCTAAATTCACCTCCTTGTCCTTGTTGTCCTCTCACTCTCGCTTCTTCACCTTCGCGTCCTCTTCCTCCTCCTCTTCCTCCTACTTCTTCACCTCCATGTCCTCTACCTCCTCCTCTTCCTCCTACTTCTTCACCTCTGCGTCCTCTTCCTCCTCCTCTTCCTCCTACTTCTTCACCTCCACCTCCTCTTTCTCGGCCTCCTCTAATTCTCACTCTTCTCACTCTTCCTGCTCCCTCCATGGTACCCCACATGGACAGCTTAACTGTGGCTTATTTAAATTGCTTAGGCTGATTGCAAAGTGAACTAATTATCTAAAACAGTTTTCACATGTGACAGTGTGCCAGACAGTTGGCAAAATAGTGTAAATAATAGCCATACGTGTATAGTTTTGCTAGGAGTGTGTTAATCATTTGGAAATTGAGTGTAAAGCAGTGAATTGTGTTTACAGTTCCGCAAAAAGAGTGCTGTACAGTGGATTGTACCTACAGTTTTGCAAAGTGTGTTACAAAATTGCAAACTGAGTGCAAAGAAGTGTTTGTGCTTTTAGTTTTGCAAACTCAGTGAGTGGTTTTGCTATAAGTATTAATAGTTTTAGAAGTTGTGCTATAAGAATCAGGGTTAGGGTTTAAGCATTCAGAAAAAACTGTAAAGCAAGACATTTAGGAGTTCGTTCATCAAAATGAGCAGTAAGTGGCGCCAATTTTCGAATTATAAGAGGGCGCAACAAGATGATGTAATTGAGTGAGCGCCAATCAAACCTCAAATGATGAAAAAAACAATGTAGAAAACACGATGGAAATGTGACATTTCCGTTTTCTTAATGTTTTAATGTGAGGAAGGTTACAGTCTCCTCATTGCTCCAAACACATCTGACAGGTCACAGTTCTGCCACTATTATTAAAATCGAAAATGCGCATAAAAACAGATGGATAGAAGCCCAGACAGCTCAGCTAGCGTGCCACCTTGGACGATTCTATAGCTCATGTTTTACGTCCAAGGCCAATATTTAGTGCTAATAGGCTTTTTTCCCAGCAGACATTTTCACTTATCACAGTAGGAAAACCACAGGTATCACTAATAATAATAACAATGGCTCTGTCCTATTCAAGTGTCCCAGTAAATCATGACAGTGTGACAGTGAGCCAACATGCACAATAGCAGGACCCTGAAACTGAAGCAACTAAATGGAATTCAGCCATCATTCAGTCAAGTGAAAAAGGCCTATTGTATTATGGTGGTGATAGAAATCAAGACTGCCCTAGGAAAAAGCATTTTGGGTGCAGCATTAGTTGTTTGTTTTAACACTCTAAACAACCAATGTTTCTGGTTTTTAAATAGGTGACCTCTAGTGGGGGTGTGAATTATGACTGTCAGAGCCACAAGCTGAAGTAGCACAACATTTATTTAGTGCTGCAATACCTCTTAGGGAGGAGCTCAGGTTGGACGGTGACGTGTCTGACGCCGCAGATTACAGTTCGCATCCTATCTACTACCAACAGTAAACCTTGGTTTCTTTTAACTATAATAACAATTCTTACCTAACCAATTAAGCAGTTTGGTAAGTTTCGTCAAACTTATCCAAAATAATTCTCAAATCCAGAGGAGGTATAAATTGCAGATCTAATAAAATCCATACGCAAATTTCATTGGCTCTAGTGCAGTAACAAAATTTGAAGCTCAGAAATGTTATGTTTCTTTGTAACTTTTCTCCTAAAGTGTTGTGTTAAGTCTTGTACCTTGAACCATTGCTAACACTTTGTCATTGTTTGTATTGTATTTGTATTCACATGTTAACTGTGAGTCCTCCGTGCACACCAAAGTTAGTCACAAAGTTCCACAAGGTTCTGTGCTTGGACCGATTCTATTCACCTTATATATGCTTCCTCTAGGCAGTATTATTAGGAAGCACGCCATAAACTTCCATTGCTATGTAGATGATACCCAATTATATCTATTCGATCAAGCCAGATGAAACTAACTAGTTAGCTAAACTTCAAACAAAAGACCTGCCAACTTTCTGATGTTAAACTCTGACAAAACTGAAGTTTTTGTACTTGGTCCCAAACACCTCTGAGACACATTATTTAAAGATATAGTTACTCTAGATGGCATTGCCCTGGCTTCCAGCAGCACTGTAAGGAACCTCGGAGTTATCTTTGATCAGGATTTATCCTTTAACTCCCACATGAAACAAACTTCAAGGAATGCCTTTTTTCACCTACGTAATATTGCAAAAATCAGGCACATCCTGTCTCAAAATGATGCAGAAAAATTACTGCATGCATTTGTTACTTCTAGGCTGGACTACTGCAATTCCTTATTATCCGGCTGCCCGAATAAGTACCTTAAGACTCTCCAGTTGATCCAGAATGCTGCAGCACGTGTACTGACAAAAACTAGGAAAAGAGATCATATCTCTCCAATATTAGCTTCTCTGCACTGGCTCCCTGTAAAATCCAGAATAGAATTTAAAATCCTTCTCACCTACAAAGCTCTTAATGGTCTAGCACCATCATATCTTAAAGATCTCATTATACCATATTATCCGACTAGAACACTGCGCTCCCAGAATGCAGAGTTACTTGTGGTTCCTAGAGTCTCCAAAAGTAGAATGGGAGCCAGAGCCTTCAGTTATCAAGCTCCTCTCCTGTGGAATCACATCCCAGTTTGGGTTTGGGAGGCAGACATCATCTCCACATTTAAGAGTAGGCTAAAGACTTTCCTCTTTGATAAAGCTTATAGTTAGGGCTAGTTTGGGTGAGTCCTGAACCATCCCTTAGCTATGCTGCTATAGGCCTAGACTGTCGGGAGACTTCCCATGATGCGCCTCTTTCCTCTCTCCTTCTCTCCCTCTCCATCTGTATGCATTTTATCCCATTACTGCATGTTACTAACTCAACATCTTCCCTCTCCTGTAGTTTTGTGCATTCTCATTTCTCTCGAGGGGCGGCTGTGGCTTAGTGGTAGAGCGGGTCGTCCACCAATCGAAAGGTCGGTTTGATCCCGGCTTCCCTCAGTCCACATGTCGAAGTGTCCTTGGGCAAGACACTGAACCCCAGCTGAACCCCCAGCTCTCAAGGGCTGTGCCTTCGGTGCGTGTGAATGATTAATTAGTTTCTTTGTACTGATGAGCAGTGTGTGAATGCGATATGTAGTGTGTGAAGCGCTTTGAGTGGTCAGAAGACTAGAAAGACAACAGTCCATTTCTCCTGGACTCTATCTCCTTCTGTTGCTTTCAGCAGGTATTTCTTCCTCCGGAGCTGCAGAGACTGGATCTGTGGTTGTGGGCCACCTGCTGCCCCCGTGTTCCTGCTCAGCAACTGCTGCTACAGTTGTTGTTATTAGCTTTGATGCTGACAATATTTTTCCTATAGCTGTCATTCCTATTATTACTAATTTATTAATATTAACACTACAATTACTATTCTACTATTTAAAAAAAAATTCTACCTGGTCTTTGCATTGTGCCTTTCTCACCCCCCCCCCCCTCTCTCTCTCGGATGGCCAGATGGCTGCCCACCATTGAGTTTGGTTTGGTCCAAGGTTTCTGCCTCTTAAAGTAAGTTTTTCCTTGCCACTGTCGCCAAATGCTTGCTCATAGTGGGATTTATTGGGTCTCTGTAATTAATATTACAAAGAGTACGATCTAGACCTGCTCTATAGGAAAAGTGCAATGAGATAACTTCTGTTATGAATTGGCGCTATATAAATAAAATTTAATTGAATTGAATTATTGATAATTCAACTGGGAGAACTTCATGCCCATCCACATGTTAGAAACACTCCAACTACCAAAAGAGAAATTTAATGGGACTGACTGCAAGGACTCTGGCCATTGTTGTAACTCTGCCCAATTCTCTACTTTTTTCAACCAGTGAGACTATTGCTGCAGTGTGTGTTATATTTTGTGAAAGTACATGCTGTAGACATTGGGTACTCTTACAGAATGTTTTGTGCTGCTGTGGCCCTTGGCTGGAAAAACATATTAGCACCAAGAGAGAGTGGGATGAGGTGAAAACACAGGAACATGACTGATCTCCGTCTAATTGCCTTTTTTCGGGTGTCTCTAGAAGAGTATGGTAGGCAACTGGTGGGTTGTGTTTAAAAAGACACTGCCAAGAAACAAAGCAAAAACAGTGGAAGCAGTGAGGTCTTCTACCGGCTGGGATGCATTGAATCTTTAATGAAAGCTTAAGTTCCAATCAGAAATGCTTTGCTTATGCCAGCTAAAAAAAATTTCTCTCTATAAGCAGGCCTGTAGTCAGCCGCTACCTTAGATATAGATGCCAAAACGCTTTTTTATTGCTCATCTGTAAAAATAAAAAAAAAGAAGCAATGAAACGTAAACAGCTCTTCCATTTGCTCATTCCACTCATCAAAGGAGATTAATAGCTTTTATTGTATCATAATTTACATGAAATCAAAGTCAGGAAAATTTAATTATCCTCCTGCATGAACGACACTGACATTCTGTTAAAGAGGGGGAACACACAAGGATGGAAAGCAAGGCTCAGTTGATTAGATGGTCAGGCCCACAGTTGTTCACAAAGATGATCTGTTGTCCATGTGGATCTTTAAAGCTCCACTGGACAATGTTTCTATGCCCGATAATCTGACTAAGTTGCCATTTAGTTTTCAGTAAATTTTTCAGTCTGACATCGTATTAATCTTAGGCATGTGGGGTTATTTGTTCTAACCAATCAGTAGTGACTGACATATCCAGAGGGGTGGGGCCAGAGGGGTGACCTAGGGTAGCATCGGCCAGAGTCAGAAATTTACACGTTGTTGGCTTTCTAGTATGATGGATGGATTGCTGAACAGGACTACCGAGGACTGGCCCATGGGCTCCTGGACCAAAGCCTCTGTATGAAGTGACCGTTAAAGTGGTCATATTATGCTTTTACCCTTTCCTTTATTGTGTTATACAGTTGTGGTCAAAGGTTTTGAGAATGACATAGTAAGTAGTTTGCTGCTTCAGTGTTTTTAGATATTTTTGTCAGATGTTACTATGGTATACTGAAGTATAATTACAAGCATTTCATAAATGTCAAAGGCTTTCATTGACAATTACATAAAGTTTATGCAAAGAGTCAATATTTGCAGTGTTGACCCTTCTTTTTCAAGACCTCTGCAATTCGCCCTGGCATGCTGTCAATTAACTTCGGGGCCACATCCTGACTGATGGCAGCCCATTCTTGCATAATCAATGCTTTGAGTTTGTCAGGATTTGTGGGTTTTTGTTTGTCCACCCGCCTCTTGAGTATTGACCACAAGTTCACAATGGGATTAAAGTCTGGGGAGTTTCCTGGCCATGAACCCAAAATTTCAATGTTTTGTTCCCCGAGCCACTTAGTTATCACTTCTGCCTTATGGCAAGGTGCTCCATCATGCTGGAAAAGGCATTGTTTGTCATCAAACTGTTCTTGGATGGTTGGGAGAAGTTGCTCTCGGAGGATGTTTTGGTACCATTCTTTATTCATGGCTGTGTTCTTAGGCAAAATTTTGAGTGAGCTCACTCCCTTGGCTGAGAAGCAACCCCACACATGAATGGTCTCAGGAAGCTTTACTGTTAGCATAACACAGGACTGATGGTAGTGCTCACCTTGTCTTCTCCGGACAAGCTTTTTTGCTTACTAGCAGCAATATCCTTGCCTGTGAAGCCCTTTTTGTGCAAAGCGATGATGACGGCACGTGTTTCCTTGACCCTAACCGTGCTTAACAGAGGAAGAACAATTTCAAGCACCACCCTCCTTTTAAAGCTTCCAGTCTGTTATTCTAACTCAATCAGTATGACAGAGTGATCTCCAGCCTTGTCCTGGTCAACACTCTCACCTGTATTAACGAGAGAATCACTGACATGATGTCAGCTGGTCCTTTTGTGGCAGGGCTGAAATGCAGTGGAAATGTTTTTTTTTGGGATTAAGTTCATTTTCATGGCAAAGAGGGACTTTGCAATTAATTGCAATTCATCTGATCAGTCTTCATAACATTCTGGAGCATATGCAAATTGCCATCATAAAAACTGAAGCAGCAAACTTTGTGAAAACCAATACTTGTGACATTCTCAAAACTTTTGACCACAACTGTATATCTTTTTTGTGCATTTAATAGGTTTGCAAAGTGAAAAAGCCCAAATTCCACCCCAAAGGGAGTTACCCTCTCCCACAGAAAACACTGCTCCTGAACTGCCCTGACCTGCCCTACTCTGCTTCTGATTGGCTAGTAGTTCTTACCTAGGTACTGAGCATGCGCAACTCCGAACAAAGATCGAATAGAAGTTAGATGCCTCGCTCGATAGTTAAAACGGAGCGTTCAAGACACAGGGTGAAAAGAGGTGCTCTAGTAATGTGCAGTATGAGCAAAAATATTGTGGTAAACCAATTGTGGTAAACCCCCAAAATAAAATGAACCTGAAAATGAGCATAATATGACCACTTTAACCAGGGTTTTAAATGTGTCTTCAGAAATTTTTACTTATTTTACAAAATGTTCCCTTGCAAAGACCTGTACAGTTATGTCTATCTGACTGGGGAATTTGCTGTCTCTAGTTATCTGGCTATGGTACAGGATGATGACATCCTCGTTCTTTACCCACAAAGCTCTAGCTAGCTCTAGCTTGGTTGCATTTTTGTTTGTTTTACAACCAAGGAAACGGCTGCCAATGAGCACAACACCAGACCTATTCGAAAGTTCCATTGATAAAAGGTCAGGAGACGTGGACGATTCAGAGGTTCTACACGGGTCTCGCATCCTCATGCATGGGTTGCAAGTATGACGTTTCTTTAAACGTTTTCTAAAAAATAGTTTAAAAGACACATCTAAATGACTGAAGGACATACAACATGTGACAAACTTTTCAAATATTTTTTACAAATACAATATTTAACTTTTACCCATCACTAAGGGAAAATAATTTTCTTAGCACTAGCCACTTTTTTGTGAGTTCAGTGCATTACATTAATTCTTATTTTGTTACTACTCTTTGTTATTGTTACTATTACTATTATTGTTACTATTATTGTCATTATTATTCCTATGACTGACATTCATATTATTATTAATTTATTAATATTTCCATTACCATTACATTATTACTTTTTGAAAATTCTGGATTCTAGATGGTATTGTATTGTGCCCCCCACCCCCTTTCTCTCTCTCTCCCTCTCTCAATCACCATTGAGTTTGGTTCTGCTCGAGGCTTCTGCCTCTTAAAGGAAGTTTTTTCTATCCACTGTCACCAAATGCTTCCTCATGGTGGGATTTGTTGGGTCTCTATAAATAATATTATAAAGAGTACCGTCTAGACCTGCTCTATAGGAAAAGTACAATGAGATAACTTTCGTTATGAATTGGCGCTATATAAATAAAATTGAATTGAATATTAGGAGGCGAAGATTTCCACTTCAGAAAATCAATAAGCTATTAGATTCCTTAAAGTAAATCAGGACCGGATTCAGCTCAGACTTCGGTAAAAAAACATTTGTTTCTGAATTTTGCCCTATGTTTCAGGTCGTGTATAATGAATGCCTCATGAATCTTTACAATAAACTGGGGATTAAGCTGTGTCTCCGTACGCTGATGATCTTTCATTGTTATATAATGTTATGGACCCCCACACTACTGCTTTAATAATTTTGTATGACTTTCGGGATATAGAATTAATCTCCATTAAAGTGTGATGTTTCTTTTTAGTCGTGTCATTGTTTCAACTCCTTTAACATCTTTCCTATTTCAAATAGTGAAATCCAAAAGCAGTGTTTTGTTCAGAGTAAGCTAGACTCGCCAATGTTTGTCTTATGTCTTTGACATCTGTTGGTGTAAAGCATCAGACCAAGGAGGACAGTGAACATATGAGCACTGTGTGAACGTTACTGACATCTTCTTGCTTGAGTTCTAAATTTTGACACCTCCAAAATTCAAAGAGTTGTATCCCTTCAGAGTTGGTGGGCTGGATTTTCATAGCTTTAACTGAAACGTTATCTCCTTCGGCAGACCAGCTGGAAGAAAAGTAGAAAAAGAAGCTGAAATAGGGAGAGAGAAAGAGGGATGTCCAACATGCTCAGATTGAATTTACAAGAGTTTAGTTGAACAAATAGCTTCACTGGATGGGGGGATGAATCTGTAGATGAGGACACATCCAGTCAGTGGGTGGCAGAGAAAGCAGCTTCTCATGGCCCCACAGATCAATTGTTTGAATTATTTTAACATCCCATGATCAGACTTAAATATGAAGGAAATTAAAGTTCTGTCTCACTTTTGTTTTGTTCTCAAAGCCCAATTAGACAGTAAGTTTATGTAGACATAGTTTGTTTCTTTACCATGTGTTTGTACATCTGAGACTGTTCACATAATCTAAGCCTGAGAGCAACTGCTATTGTTATGTTATTGCTATGAATAGCACTGCTGCTTATTGTGATTTGTGGCTGAGGGCATTGAGAAGCTCTGCAGTAACACAGAAAGTAAAACTTTCACTTATTCCACCACTTCATACCAAAAGCCAACACATTTTGTTTTTGCCCCATGTTTTCTAGGCTTCCCTTTGTTCTCAATAAATAATATCCAAACATGAAAGTAACCAAAGTAAACAGCAAGCAACTTTTTTGCTGCTGTCAGACCTGTAAGATACACTCTTTGTTTAAAATATAGCCACAAGCGGCAATTCCGGGGTTCAAGCCAACACAGACCATTAACACTTTAAAGGTTTTGATCTGTACCTGGTCAAATGTGGTCTAGATGTGAAAGAAGCAGTGAAATCTCCAAAAAAGTAGTGGAAACTCAAGTTTTGTGATGATTGGCCCAACGGCTGTTGACTTTGGTCTATTTATGTGCTGAGCCACACCCCTTTTGAAGTTCATTGGTCAATATCTTGAAAACTAAATAAGATATCAACAAGCTTTACACAACTTATGATGATCCACCAACAATTTGGTAGCAATCGGACCTACGGTTTAGGAGGAGAAAATGTGTTTTCAAAAAATAAAAAAAAATCTAGTTAGGCAGACTTTAGTGGTCCAAGAGGCTTTTTGTAGAGCACATTGAGTTGGACTTGTGAGAAAAATTTCAAGTAATTTGGACTTACGGTATGAGGGGTGTGGCCTGTTCAAAATAGCATTTTTGGGCCTAAATTACAGCGCCACCATGTGGCCAATTGGGCTCATATTTCTGTGGAATATTATTTTGCGCCTGTTTTTCAGGCATGACACATTCTGTCCCAAACACATGAGCTGTATGTATCAAACTGTCATTTGTGCAAGTGTTTGCACTGTGCATCTCTCTCTTCATTGCATATGCATTTCAGGGTGGATCTCACTAATAATAGGAGGAGACGTGTTTCCACTGGATTTCCTAAGGTCATGCTATTTGCAACTGTCAGTTTTGCAGGGAAAATTCTGCAAGACCAGGAGTAAACATAACAGAAGTGGGATTTACACGAGTGGCAAGGAAGGCTACAGTGGAAGTGCATTAAATATAGGCAAAAAAAAATTTTTAGAAACAAAAATTAAGCAATTAGAACTTTATTAATGAACATAATATCTGATTACTGTAATGCAAAGGTAGTGATTTTACATTTCATTGATGGTAAAGTTACAAGTTTTCTTTATTCTTTTCTGAAAACATTGTGTGTTTGGCTGCATTTACCTCAGTATTAACATCCATATCAACACCACCTCCACCTGCTGCACTCTGAACTCTCTCCCTCGTTATCTTTTTCTCCCCTAAGCCCCCAATTTATGAGAACTGTGGTTCCACAGTATGATTATCCCCCAAATTGAAGTAAAAAAATCAACTATTTAAAATTTCACCCTGGGGGTGACAGGTGGTGTTTTGGAGGTGTGCAGTTGAATTAAGGTCTGAGTGGGGACCCATGTTGTCAAACTTTGAAAACCCCTGCTGGGGACTGAAGAACATGTGGCTGCATTATTGAACTGATACTAGTAACAACAGTGGGACCTGAACTGAATGTTTTTCTTTTATCTAAAATAAAAATATTTTGTATTCCCAACAAGAGTATTAAACCACATTCAGTCATTCTTTTGGCTCTGTCAATATTTTAAAGGTACCACTTTTTAATAAGTAACCCTTTATTAAGGGTTTATAATTTGTAACCAATGGCTTTATTAATGGTTAATACATGATTATCTAATGCTATATCAGTTATAAGCCACCAATAAAAACACCTTTTGGGTTGCTAGGTTGTGAGAAATCCCTTTGAATGCTTGGATTGTATAACCACTTACCAAAATGCATTTATTAACACCTTAAGTATTTATTAATGGATTACCAACATTTATTTGCATTATTATAATTATCATTATCATCACAATTATCAAACAGAAAGAATAAAAAAACACTGACTGTTCTTATAAATGGCTTATAACTGATCTGTAAAACATACATGATAATAAAGATTTTGTTATTACTAAAGTTGTACCTTTTTAAAATTTTAAAAAGTTTATATATGGGATTTTTTACACATCATGAGAGTTTTTCACTCCCATAGAAAGTAATTACATCCCATTTTTAAAACTGTTTTCACATTTTGGTTAAAAGAAATCTGAATGATGAGATGACATTTACCCTACAGAGAACATTCCAGTGATAACTTGACTCTGTGGTTGGGGTCAGATTACGGCATGTTAAACAGGCCAAAAATGGTGTTTGATTGATGACAGCTCATCACTCAGTGCAGCTGTCAGAGTGTTGGAGCAACTCTGTTAGCTAGAACCGCAGCCTTCTGACTTATGGCCGCCATCTCCTGCTTTAATGGATATTGTTTTAGCGGTATATTTGCTTAGGAAGGCTTATACTGGCTTCTCCAGTTAATATGAGGAAGTGTGTGTGTGCGTGTGTGAGGTGGGGGCACTGACCTGGAGGCTGTAGCAGAGCCTTGCCAACATAAACTGACTCGCTTTTTGGAATATTTAAATTTGCCACAATAAATCAGAGCAGAGAGCAGAGGCCTGCCAGTCTACTGAAACACTAGACACTGCATGTGGGTGTAAGTGTGTGTGTGTGTGTGTGTGCGATTGTATAAATGTGTACATTCTTATTTGGTAAATTCACCATGTATACAGCACGCAGCTATAGATACAAGTGTAAGTGACAGCAGCCTTTCTTTAGCTTTATGGTTTGATTTAGTATTCTCTGGTCTGCTGCCAGGAAGCTGCAGTAAAGGTTTACCAGCATGTTTTGACTCCTGTTTAGATTTACATCTGTCTTACACTACATCAAGCAGCTCGGTATTCAAGTACACAATCACTAGCCAGCTTACGTTAGAAATAATACCTGAACAATCAAATATTTATATGATTTTGATGGCTAACATGGGGACAAGAAACCAGTGATGCAAGGCTAATCACAGATGTACCTGCAGAATTCATTCAATTGTTAAGAAAATTCAGGTATATTACAATTTGTGTCTTATTTTCTTGGTTTTGGGCATCAGTTCTATTACATATGATAATGTTGTAATCACCATGGTAATTGCTGAGATCTGGGAACATGCTGACATCACTATAATGAAGTCTGACAGGGTAAGAAACACACAATAAGTCCTCCAAATTACAACAACAAACAAAATACATTGTTTGAAATCCATAGAAGCATTTTTTTTATCTGACGCCCTATCGGTAGGACAATTTTTGTCAGTGCCTTCCAAAATAGTTACAAATGGCCATCACAGTGATATGTAACCATTTTACCAAGATTCATAGTAGATTCATATTATGGTTAAGGCTTACATGAAAACTTCTTGGTTATGGAAAATCTAGGTTCAGGTTAAAACCACTACTTCAGCATGGTTAAAAGAAAAACTACTTGAATGATCGTGGTTGTTGTTAAAGGAAACAAACGTTGACTGGTGATAGGAAATACGCATGCACTCCTTGCTACGAGGTTTTCTGGCTTTATAATAACATCACGGTGCCTCTGCTGTTGTTCCTGATGGACAAGAATCATATGGCCAGTAGAAGTCTCAAATTCATCTAATTGTTAAAGGAAAATAGTGGTTTATTACAATTTGAATCTTTTACGTTGGATTGACCCAAATGCAGAATACAGAACACTGAGATAGGGAGCTGGTGCAATGAAGAATTACAATACATGTTCTTTAATGATACATTTTAACTATTAGAGAAAAAATCCATCATGTCCTGCTCTCAACCAGTACCGATTTATCTTCAAACACAGGAACCTTAGAAACAACTGTAAAACCTTATATATATTTTGACTGCTTTGCTCCTATCGACCTTCTTCAACTAACTTTGACGATTAATTCATCTAAACCCTCAACCTGTCTCTTAGACCCCATTCCAACTAGGCTGTTTAAAGACGTTTTACCATTAGTTAGCACTTCTTTACTGGATATTATCAATCTGTCTTTATTAACAGGCTATGTACCACAATCCTTTAAAGTAGCTTTAATTAACCGCTTCTTAAAAAGCCCACTCTTGATCCAGGGGTTTGTAATGGCAAGAACAAACGGACTGGATGATTGTATAACATACACATGACTCTCTGATATAACATATAACATATATATATATATAAAAAAACTTTGTCCTTCACCCTCCGCGGGTGGTCTCATCCTTCGAGCTCGGGTCCTCTACCAGAGGCCTGGAACCTTGAGGGTTCTGCGCAGTATCTTTGCTGTTCCTAGTACTGCACTCTTCTGGACCGAGATGTCTGGTGTTCTTCCAGGGATCTGCTGTAGCCACTCCTCCAGTTTGGGGGTCACTGCCCCGAGTGCTCCGATGACCACAGGCACCACTGTTGCCTTCACCTTCCAGGCCTTCTCCAGCTCTTCTCTGAGCCCTTGGTACTTCTCTAGTTTCTCATGTTCCTTTTTCCTGATGTTGCCATCACTTGGTATTGCCACGTCAACCACAATGGCTTTCCTCTGCTGTTTGTCCACCACCACGATGTCAGCCTGGTTCGCCATTACCATTCTGTCAGTCTGAATCTGGAAGTCCCACAGGATCTTTCTCTACCACCTTTGGAGGTGTTTCCCACTTTGACCTTGGGGTTTCCAGTCCATACTCAGTGCAGATGTTCCTGTACACTATGCCAGCCTCTTGGTTATGGCGCTCCATGTATGCTTTTCCTGCCAGCATCTTACACCCTGCAGTTATGTGCCGAATTGTCTCAGGGGCCTCGATGCACAGCCTACACCTTGGGTCTTGTCTGGTGTGGTAGATCTGGGCCTCTATCGCTCTGGTGCTCAGGGCCTGCTCCTGTGCAGCCATGATGAGTGCCTCTGTGCTGTCCTTCAATCCAGCCTGCTCTAGCCATTGGTAGGACTTCTTGATATGAGCCACTTCAGTTATGTTCCGGTGGTACATCCCGTGTAGGGTTTTGTCCTCCCATGATGGTCCCTCCTCCAGCACGTCTTCCTCTGTTCCCCATTGCCTGAGACATTCCCTGAGCACGTCATCTGTTGGGGCCTTATCTTGGATGTACTTGTGGATCTTGGATGTTTTATCCTGGATAGTGGCTCTCACACTCACTAGTCCACGGCCGCCTTCCTTACAGCTAGCGTACAGTCTCAGGGTGCTGGATTTGGGATGGAACCCTCCATGCATGGTGAGGAGCTTTCGCGTCTTAACGTCTATGGTCTGTATCTCTTCCTTTGGCCACCTTATTATTCCCGGAGGGTATCTGATCACTGGCAGGGCGTAGCTGTTTATTGCTTGGGCCTTGTTCTTGCCATTGAGCTGACTTCTTAGGACTTGCCTTACTCGTTGGAGGTATTTGGCCGTTGCTGTCTTCCTTGTTACCTCTTCGAGGTTACCATTTGCCTGTGGTATTCCAAGGTACTTGTAACCATCCTCAATGTCTGCTATTGTTCCTTCTGGGAGTGAGACCCCTTCTGTGTGGACTACCTTCCCTCTCTTTGTCACCATTCGACTGCACTTCTCAAGCCCGAATGACATCCCAATGTCAGAGCTGTAAATCCTGGTGGTGTGGATCAGTGAGTCGATGTCCCGCTCGCCCTTAGCGTATAGCTTGATGTCATCCATGTAGAGGAGGTGACTGATGGTGGCCCCGTTCCTGAGTCGGTATCCATAGCCAGTCTTGTTGATTATTTGGCTGAGGGGGTTCAGATCTATGCAGAACAGCAGTGGGGACCAAGCATCTTCTTTGTATATGCCACATTTGATGGATACTTGTGCAAGTGGCTTGCCATTGGCCTCAAGGGTGATTTTCCACAGCCTCATCGAGTTTGCAATGAAGTCTCTTAGAGTCCTGTTGATGTTGTACATCTCCAAGCATTCAGTGATCCATGTGTGCGGCATTGAGTCATATGCTTTCTTGTAATCAATCCAGGCAGTGTACAGGTTGGTGTGTCGGGCTCTGCAGTCTTGGGTGACTGTTCTGTCAACCAGGAGTTTGTGTTTGGCTCCTCTGGTTTCTCTGCCAATGCCCTTCTGTGCTTTGCTCATGTATTGATCCATGTGTCCACTTATCTTAGCCGCGATGATGCCTGACATGAGCTTCCATGTTGTGGAGAGACAACATTGGCCGATAGTTGGATGGGACTGTACCCTTTGCGGGATCCTTTAGGATCAGGATTGTGCGCCCTTTGGTAAGCCATTCAGGGTGCGTCCCATCTCTTAGCAGCTGGTTCATTTGTGCTGCTAGGCGCTCATGGAGTGCAGTGAGATTCTTTAGCCAGTAGGTGTGGATCCTGTCAGGGCCCGGTGCTGTCCAGTTCTTCATACCTGAGACTCTTTCTTGGATGTCTGCCACTGTGATGGTGACTGGATTCTGTTCAGGGAGGTTGCTGTGGTCCTTTCTCAGAGCCGCCAGCCACTGTGCATCGCTGTTGTGTGATGCCTCCCTCTCCCATATACTTTTCCAGTACTGCTCCATTTCCAGCCTTGGTGGGTCTGCTCTGCTGTTATTACCCTGCCATTGAGCGTACACTTTCGCAGGTTGAGTTGTGAAAAGCCGGTTTATTCTTCTGGCTTCATTATCTCTCATGTATCTCTTTAGGCGGCTGGCCAAGGCTTGGAGCCTTTGTTTGGCAGTTTCAAGTGCTTCAGGTATGGGCATCTGGTTGTATTTCTTGGGCACTTGCTTTCTCATTGCACCTCTCTCAGCCTCTGCCTCTTTCTCTCTCTCTCTCTCTCTCTCTCTATATATATATATATATATATATATATATATAGAGAGAGAGAGAGAGAGAGAGAGAGAGAGAGAGAGAGAGACCCTTTTGTTACCTGGCACATAACTGTTTGGCGTCAATACTTGATCTGTGTATGTTTGTTTGGACTGCGTGATGAAAACAGTACATTGATGATGATAATGATGAGATGGAACTACAAAACATGCTATTGACTGTTATGTCCAGACTTCAGGGACACTCTTCTCCCCAGAGCAGATTATACTGATGTATGTTTGGCTGCTGTAAGTCCGTCTGCAGACGCTTGAAGTAAACCTACAGAAAGACAATCAGAATCAGAATCAGAAATACTTTATTAATCCTTGAGTGTTTCTTTATTCCGCAGAATTGCCGCTACAGGTTTCAAGCAACTATTGACCTATTTGAGGATTTTCAGTCAGGATTTAGAGTGCATCATTGCACAGAGACAGCACTGGTGAAAATTACAAATGACTGTCTAATTGCATCAGACAGTGGACTTGTCTCTGTACTTGTCTTTTTAGATCTTAGTGCTGTATTCGACACCACTGACCATCACATCCTATTACAGAGACTGGAACATTCAATTGGCATTAAATCCTATCTATCAGATCAATCTCAGTTTGTACATGTTAATTGTGAGTCCTCTGTGCACGCCAAAGTTAGTCACAAAGTTCCACAAGGTTCTGTGCTTGGACCGATTCTGTTCACCTTATATATGCTTCCTTTAGGCAATATTATTAGGAAACACTCCATAAACTTTCATTGTTATGCAGATGATACCCAATTATATCTATCGATCAAGCCAGATGAAACTAACCAGTTAGCTAAACATCAAGCATGCCGTAAGGACATAAAGACCTGGATGACCTGCAACTTTTTGATGTTAAATTCAGACAAAACTGAAATTATTAATCTTGGCCCGAAACACTCCGAGACACATTATCTAAAGATATAGTTACTCTAGATGGCATTGCCCTGGCCTCCAGCACCACCGTAAGGAACCTCAGAGTTATCTTTGATCAGGATTTATCCTTTAACTCCCACATGAAACAAACTTCAAGGACTGCCTTTTTTCACCTACGCAACATTACAAAAATCAGGCACATCCTGTCTCAAAATGATGCAGAAAAACTAGTGCATGCATTTGTTACTTCTATGTTGGACTATTGCAATTATCAGGCTGCCCAAATAAGTCCCTAAAGAGATCATATTTCTCCAATATTAGCTTCCCTGCACTGGTTCCCTGTAAAATCCAGAATAGATTTTAAAATCCTTCTCCTCACCTACAAAGCTCTTAATGGTCAGGCACTGTATTACCCAACTAGAACTCTGCGCTCCCAGAATACAGGGTTACTCGTGGTTCCTAGAGTCTCCAAAAGTAGAATGGGAGCCAGAGCCTTCAGTTATCAAGCTCCTTTCCTGTGGCATAAGATCCCAGTTTAGGTTCAGGAGGCAGACACCATCTCCACATTTAAGAGTAGGCTTAAGATTTTCCTCTTTGATAAACCTTATAGTTAGGGCTGGCTTAGACATAACTTAGGGATGGTGAGTCCTGAACCATCCCTTAGTTATGCTGTTATAGGCCTAGACTGCTGGGAGACTTCCCATGATGCACCTCTTTCCTCTCTTGTCCTCTCCCTCTCTATCTGTATGCATTTTTATCCTATTACTGCATGTTACTAACTCGACATTTTCTCTCTTCCGTAGTTTTGTGCTTTCTTGTTTCTCTTCTCTCCTTCTGTTGCTTTCAGCAGGTATTTCTACCTCAGGAGCTGCAGAGTCTGGATCTGTGATTGTGGGCCACCTGCTGCCCCTGTGTTCCTGCTTGACTTAACTGCTACTACAGTTGTTGTTGTTATTGCCCTTGTTACTGTTATTGTCATTATTATTCCTATGACTATGTCATTCCTATTATTATTACTTAATTAAGAAAAAGTGATTGCCCCCTAAACCTAATAACTGGTTGGGCCACCCTTAGCAGCAATACCTGCAATCAAGCGTTTGCAATAACTTGCAATGAGTCTTTAACAGCGCTGTGGAGGAATTTTGGCAGACTCATTTTTGCAGAATTGTTGTAATTCAGCCACATTGCAAGGTTTTCGAGCATGAACTGCCTTTTTAAGGTCATGCCACAACATCACAACAGGTTTCAGGTCAGGACATTGACTAGGCCACTTCAAAGTCTTCATTTTGTTCTTCAACAGCCATTCAGAGGTGGACTTGCTGGTGTGTTTTGGATCATTGTCCTGCTGCAGAACCCAGGTTCGCTTCAGCTTGAGGTCACGAACAGATCAGAATCAGAATCAGAAATGATCCCCGTAGGGAAAGTCTTTGTTACAGTAGCTCGTCTTTACGTCAGTGCACACAGGAGAAAGTACTAGCAAACAATATGATACACTATAAAACACTATAAAAACAGGTCAGAAAATAAATTAAGTATCAGGTGGGTATAAGTATAAGATAAACTAAGTGTGAAGTACCAAGTGGGTTTACCGGTTGATGATGATAATACAGTATAATAATAGAATGTAATAAAATAAGTAATAAGTAGTAAGCAGAGGTGCATGTACTGTCAGGAGTAATAGAGTATAATATCAATAACAATAAATAAGAAAAACTAACATGGGAAAACTAATATTGCACGGGAGTTGTACACAGAATATTGCACAATATTCAAGTATGGCAGAGATGTAATGATCAATGTCCAGTTTAGTGACCTAGGGTCATACAGACTAACCCTTAGAGGGAGGAGTTAAAGAGTTTGATGGCCACAGGCAGGAATGACTTCCTGTGGCGCTCTGTGGTGCTTTTTGGTGGGATGAGTCTTCCGCTGAAGGTGCTCCTTTGCTTGATCAGCACGTCATGGAACGGGTGGGAGACACTG
This sequence comes from Siniperca chuatsi, assembly GCF_020085105.1. Lineage (NCBI taxonomy): Eukaryota > Metazoa > Chordata > Actinopteri > Centrarchiformes > Sinipercidae > Siniperca > Siniperca chuatsi. Next base: position 1,746,846 of record NC_058056.1, on the reverse strand, counting down.
TGACAGTTGTCAATCTTAATGGCCAGGGAAATGAGTTGGTCTAAGGATCCCGGTTCATCCCGGGAAACTAATTCATCCTTAATCACATCATTTAAAGCATTTTGAAAAGCCCCCTGCAGAGCCTCAATCCACTGCTAGCTCTGCCACACTGCAGGAGCCCTGCCAGAGAGAGAGCAGATGTTTAGCAGCATCTTTGCCACAAACAGAGTGAACAAATACCTTTTGCATCTCTGCAGTGAAGGCATTATCGGAGAAACACATAGCTGACTGGCTCTCCCACACTGCTGATCCACAGGCAGTGGATCCGATCATACAATTTATCAGATAAGCTATGCGAGAGCAGTCAATGGCATAAAAGAGGGGCTGCTGCTCAAACACTAGGGAACACTGAGTTAAAAAGGCTCTCTCCAAGATCTCCTTCATATTGTTCCGGGGCAGGGGAGAGAGAGAGACTCCTGGCTAGGAAGAAGCAGAGGGCATATCAGAATCGTATTATCTTAACTTTGTACATCATTTCTATCTGTAATAATAATATTATACTCACTAAATGAATCGCTGAGATCTGAGACAACAATCGAAAACAATTTGCCTGAAGGTAAAACTTGGTGGAATGAAACCAAAATGTTACTACAGTGCCAGCCACTCGGAATGGACGGTCCCATCCGGAGTCTCTTTGGCTCCAATCCAATTTCCAGCCATTTTTCAGCCACTGGGAGCCACTGGAAATTGCAAAAACAAGTGACGGAGAACGTTTTATCCAACCAAGTAACTTAACAGAAGGGAACCAGTGACAAAGGGAATCCTAGACATGCCATAGTGTCGTCACGGTGTGATGGAGCCAACTTTCACACCCACAGGAAACCCCCACAGAAGTGTGTCTTATTGAGTTTGTGAAGAAGTTCAACTCTAATTTCAGAATACTTGGTGAATTGTTTTTTATATTTCTAATTTACACTGTATTAACATTGACAATGAAATAGCTTTGCATGCTCCATTCACAAAACACTTGTGGAATTTTTTCTTCAGTGGGTTTGTGTTTGCACCAGGTATATCAAGATAAAGTTAAAAAAAGAAAATATATAAGAGCATATATAAGAGCTGTGTTTGGGCTCTACAGCAAGTAACAAATAACACCAAATGCATAGTGTTACAAAGGCCCTGACATTCAGTGTGACGATCTGTGTGACAATGTCGGGGCTGGGAGATTGAATGACACACCAATGGCCCATTAAGTACGAACAGAAAGGTACACTGTAATGCTAATGATGTGTTTGGGCTCTCTTCCCTGCCAAGATAAGCAGCAGATGTTTGTTTCACCATTTAAACAGTAACTGCAATAAACTCCTTTCTTACCCACAGAGAAAGTCCCCAGACTCCTTTAAGAAATGCCTTGTTGTAAATTCGGCAAATGTAATACATTAAGTTATTTCTTTAGTTATTTCGTTTGTGTAAAAAACATTGTGACAGTTTGTCCCAGTGTGTTGCTGTACCGCTGCAGATAAAGTCAGCCGTACAGATGAATTCTGCGCACACTGTCATACACAGTTATTTCTTACTTTATATCATTAATTTTCCACTGGTATTGCTCACATTTTTTCACACAGTTCTGTTAAATAGTATATCTTGGCGCTTTTATGGCACAGAATAGAAGGTATAATCAGTAACTAGAGGCGTGTCTTTCAGCTGTCTCGCATGCTCATTCTCTAAATTTGAACAATAACCTATATTTTGTGTTAGCTAATGCATGAAAACAACAATCTGTATGTGTTTTACAAACGGCTTCAGCATATTTTCATTATCTTATAATATGATAATAACAAACGCTTCACTAAAAGTGTGCACTGTGTGGGAAGCACACTCCTTCAAATATATAAAATATAAGAACAGCTGATTTCAGGCGCACTGGGTCAATGAAAATGCCCAGCAGCAAATTTGAAGTAAAATGGTCACAGCAGTCTGATGGCAGTAAACCGTTTCAGCTTTCATAATCACTGCTCCTCCTGCTGGATAGATAAAGCATTGCAACTGGTTTCCTCACATGGTGCATAGGGGCGTTACAAGTCGGGCTGTGTTCACTACGTCACCCAGCAGGGACCCAGCACAGCTACAGATCTGCATGGGCCCTGTCATGGAGCAGCCGGCAATTATAGACGGCCGCATCTGTAATAATCCCATTGCATCAGAAAACTGAATTCAGACAACTACGGTAAGTACAGAAGGTCAAAGCTGAAGAAGGAAGTTGATCTGTAAACTGTGATGGATGTTTACAACACAGGGTTTAGGTAACATTTACACCATTTGTCTGTATTTTCTCTTCCAAATAAGTTTGACTTACCTGGAGGTTTGTTTCTAACCTGTCTGATCATCCAACTGCCCACGTTTCTTGACCTGTTGAACTTCCTTTTAGCAATGTCACCGCATTCCTGGATCTCAAATGGGCAGTGTTATTATATTGATAGGAATGATGGCCAAAAGTACTTTACATTTCCTCCCAAATCACTTTGAAACTCAAATGCTGAGTTTCATCAGCATGTAGTACTGATAAGAGTATAATGAACCATACAGATGCTGGTTTATCAGACCTAAGATGAAGTGTTGTTGCTGCTGTACGCCCAATAAAGAGCAGGTTTAAGTGTGGAATTTAAAGAAACTCTGTCATCCATATTTCAAAACCTGCCTGGACATGGACTGAAACAAAGCCTGGAGTGAGTATATACTTGTGTCTGGCAGGTCCCAGTGGAAAAGGATCATTATCAGTACTCCTAACATGGTAGAATGAGCTGAAACTCAAACTCAAACTTTTTGACATTACTTTGTCAGGTTTCTCCAATTTTCCATTTGTAATGGACTTAAAGCCTTTTAGTGTAACTTTAAGTATACAGCTGAAGGCTAGAGTTGCATGTTTTGGCTAGAGGCGATGAGGGAGCTGGCCTCTGGCTTGGAAGCTACAAATTCCAAGTTACAAGCTGCTGTCAGTCGTGTCCAGGTTCAGTAAAAGTCTAGACAGTGCAGAGGAAACCTGCGGGGGAAACAGGCCTACACCAACCCGCATTTTAACACTGAAGGAAAGTGCTGCTGTTAATGATAGCTGGGAGTGTATGGCTCTTTATGAAGGTGGTGTGTGTTTGTGTCTGTGTGTGTGTGTGTGTAAGTAAACAACTGTACACCAACAGAATGATGTATAGGTGTCATTGTAAGAAGGCCTCTCCCATTAATCAGCTTTACTGGTTACATAACCTTGAGAATGTGAGTTACAGTATGTAAAACAGGCAGAAAAGACTGAGGGTTGCCTGGCTTTATACTGTATACTGTATAGCTGACTTTTATTCTGTTTTGTTAAATATGCTCCAGTTGTTATCATTTTGTAAAGTGTTAGAATGGTAGTACTTGAGCATAGACTGTCTCATACAGAGACACTTTGTCAGTTGTTCCAGAAGCCATAAACTCAAACAAGGGGCAAAAAGGTGGAATGTGGTTGGAGTTGGGTTGAGGTACAATATGCAAGTGGAAATTAGTGGGATAACCTCAAAGACCTGGCAGTCCATCAAACACATTCCCAAACATGCTCAGTTTTGTAGCAAACACTTTCTGGAGAGGCAGAGGGCATGACAGAATCGTATTATCTTAACTTTGTCCATCATTTTTATCAGTAATAATAACATTATACTCACTAAGCAATTAATAGAAACTGGAACATGTAATGTAATCCAGATATATACCATAATGTTCAATATAAAACGACCTTGATTGTAAGACTAAAGCCCCCCCCGGGCCTACTTCGTCCTCTCTGGCTACAGTGGACTACACCGGATTCGCCGCTCTGGAAGAGCGCATATCCACCTGTGATTGCTTGCAGTGTTATAATAAAAACTGTTGCTACCACAATCCAAGTACCACTTCCTTGGGTTCTGCAATTGGCTTCTTAGATCGTGCACTACGACACGCCTGTAGCTTCAGTCACATACTCACACACTCCTGCAGTGATTATCAGAATCAGAAGGTGCAGATTAATGTGACGTGTGCAGATGCTGTCCCAAACTGACAGCGACTTAATGAAACCAACATCAGAACAAAAGAATAGATATATGGACGCACTTTATTTATAATTCGGCAGAAAGGAAAACACAATGTACTGTACTAACGGCAGACAGAGGGACGCCCTGTGGCTACAAATTAGGTGGGAAGAATACAACCAAACTGGAGCGACTAACTGCTAACTGTAAGTCCTAATGTTAACTAATCATATAAATTTGCTAATGTTAAGTCACTGTTACTGGGCAGTTGGCTATGTCAGCTTGTGGCATATCTGACTAACGTTGGCTGGGTTAATATGTTCAATGCTTCAAAGCTTGTGAGATAAACATGCAGGGCTTGACAATTTAATAATAATTAAAAAATTTGCATATTTTTTCTGAGGATATGTGTAGGACTATCTCTCACACAATGGTTGAGACAATCCCAAATAGGGCTAGTGTATCCCTAGGAATTATGTTAATATTGGTTGATTTACCAATGACAACTTTCAATGCCAATGTAGGAGGTAGTATCGTGTATATGTAACAATGCATATATGAAACTGACATTTGGTGTCCTCTCGAGACAGATACAGTATTTGATGTGTGTTTTATTTGACTCAAGTCTGTGTAATCCATAAAACATCCATAGTGTAACACATACTGTATTGTTGTTCCTTAAATGTTATGTTTCCTCTATGGAAAGACTGGGCATTTACAAGGTACACTTCATCTCCCCAGTCTCATTTCTCATTCTGAGCATTTAGATGAAAGCTCATTGCATTCTGATGAAGGCTGGGCCTTGGCCATGAGCTCTCCAGCAGTCTGAAGACTCAGTGAGTTGGAGTGAACTCCAGTTATGAATCCAGCAGCTGGCTTTACTGTGTAAACAGCATAATAATCAGTCTTTTACTAAAGACCGGGAACAATCCAAAACAGAGTCTCCATGTGCAGTGAGTGTGGAAGTCAGAGCACACTAATGTATGTGTGGAGCTGCAGGCGTGGTGTGTGGATATTTTTTCCAAGCTGTTTGCTTTAGAGTGGGTAATGTGATCGTCAATCTCAGGGCCAGGGTAAAAACGTGTGGGCCAGCAATAAATTATTTTTAAGAACTTCCTGGGCAGCAATGACTGCAGACTCAGAAAATAATCAACACATTCGTCTGAATGTGAATCATTTCCATTCTTTTTAAAAGTTACTACAATGGACAGATTCATCTACTGAGCATACATGTTTTGAGTCTACAATTTATGCTTTTGGGTTGGAAAGAGTTCTGTTGGCTTCATCAGACTAAGGCAGTTTGCAGCTGAGTGGGAAGCGGTCAGAATGAGAGTCAGCACCCCCAAGTTTGAGGCCATGGTTCCATGCCGGAAAACGGTGGATTGCTCCCTCCAGGTTGGGAGTGAGTTGCTACTGCAAATAGTTCAAGTATCTAGGGTCTTGTGTTATACTTTGAGGTTTTGTCGTATTTCCTGTTATATTTTGTAGTATTCTCGGACTCATTTCCTTGTTTCTACCACTGTCAGCCGGTAACCCGTTTTCCATTACACAGACCTGTATCTGCCTACCTGCCTGTTACCTGTTTTTTGCCTGTCTGCCTGCCAGTCTGTCTGCCTGTACCGGCCCGCTAGCAACCAGCCAGACTCCCGGCCCGCCAGTCATCAGCCTGCACCTCGGCCCGCCAGTCATCAGCCTGCACCCCAGCCTGCTGGTCCCCAGCTCATATCCCTGCATGCTTACCTCCTATGTGCTAGTCTCCAGTCAGCATCTCAGCCTGCAAACCAGGTGGTACCTCAGTCCGTTGCTGTCTTGGCGCCTTCTGGGAAACCCCCCAGGAGGAAGCATGGCTCCCACAGCTGCTCACTTGCACCGCTGCCCAGCGTCCCCGGACTCCCTGCTGGATCGCAGCAGCTCCCAGTCCCCGGACTCTCTGCTGGATCACAGTCGCCTCCTTTCCCAGCTGGATCGCAGCAGCACCAATACCTTGCTGCCGCTGGATCGCAACTGCCTCCTGCCCTGGTTGGATCGCAGCAGCAGCCATCTCCAGTCTTACGTTTCTGTTAAATTGAGTCAATCAGGAGATAGATAGGCGAATATTTCTGCAAACATTCGGATGTTTTTTGTATCTGTCCTTCATTTGATCTGTCCATATTCAAATAATGTATTCGTATTCGGTTACATCCCTACTGCATATGTGAAAAAAGTTGTAAGCCTTTTATGGCTCCAGAGAAAAGAGTCAGTGTCAGTTGGGTCTAAAGACTACAAGTTTGAAAATAAAAAAAGTCTGGGGGTGTGGAGTTAGAAAGAAGTGATCTTACCAGACCTCTGTAGTCCGCTCCTCATCTCTGCTTGAGGCCAGAGGTCACTATTAACATAACACCCCTGAATCTCCGACTGAACTGTCGGCGGTCTTGTTGCATTGTGGGTCGTGAGTCCTACAATATCAAATCCAAAATTACAGAGCACACAGTGAGTTTAGAAAGCCATACATTTCAGCAAGTAAATTGAGCCATTAGTACTGATCAACCATCCCTTTGGTAATTTCCTGTTAAATGTTTTTATTCACCTTATAGTATTGATTTATAGTAATTTCTCTTACCTGTATTATAGTGTATTATATTCTGATTTGCTTAGTACTTCTGTTCCTGTGTGCACTGACGTGATAGTGAGCTGCTGTAACAAAAGAGTTTCCCCTCAGGGATCAATAAAGTATTTCTGATTCTGATTCTGATTCATCACCTCCTATGTGCAAACATTTCCTACCATCATTTAAGAGGATTAAGAATTTAATTTTGGCAAATAGGGCAACACTACAGACTTAATTTTGTAGGAAGTGATATCCTTCTCTGCTGCAGTTTGTGATTTAAGCTCACAAGATGTCTGAACTTTACATCAAACCTTGTCTGCTGCAGTGTTCATTATGCACATGAGTAAGGCAGCCACCAAAATCCTGTTTAGACAATCCCAGGAGGTAGCGCTGTACTGTACCAAGCACCGACAAGCGTGCACCGGAAGAACCTGAGGGGATTATGAGTGATATCCTGATGACCTAATACATTTCCCAAAATTCTGGAAATCCCATGACCAGAGGGAATTTTGGAAAACGATTACATGTTGAACTTCAAATATGAATAATTCTGTCAGCTGTAGTTCATTAGCAGTATAATCAAATCACAGTTTTTTTTAATGAAATTCATAAGAAGTCTCTAAGTCAGTAAGCAGTAAGAAATGTGCTATGGTTGTTGACAACTCTGTGAATGCTGGGGAGATTAGCACACTCTCCAAAATGTTTATGTGTAGGGCTAGGACTGTGTAAAGCAGGATAACCACGTCGAAAGTGAATAAGCACATCTCCCATAGTGTTGAACTATTTCTTTAAAACATTTTGCATTTATTTTATTTTCAACAAGAAGCAGATATCTATGAAACCTTTATGAAAAAAAAAGAACTGGATGAAAACATGTGCAGGGGTTGAATAAACAGGACGTGTTCTCTGACATGGCAGCTGTTTAGAACTCCACGCTGTCAAGTAAAAACACTTCATTGGTGGATGCTGCTGAAAGATGGAGATGGTGCACAGAGGGCAGCATTACGTCCCTCTGCTGCCAGCAGGGCCTTTGATGGGTAAGACCTCACTGTTATTTTTACCTCCAACCTCCTTATCCGTCCTCCTCACCCCTTCTAAGTAAATAAATAGATAAGGGGGTCCTCCAACGGGACAAAGAGGAGTGGGGGTAGAGCTGGGATAGGTCACGACAGCTGGGTCAGGCCAGTGTTTTATTTATTTATTCACCTCTATTCACACTCTATTTATTTTGATTTGTTTTCCATTTCTTTCTTTCTTTTTCTTTTTTCTTGCCTTCTCATCCTTGTTTTCTTTGCTTTCTCTTGCTTTAGGCCGCCCCCAGACCCATGGGAGGTTGCTGGCCCATTGTAGGTCAGATCCCCTCCAGAACAGCTGCCACACGCTCACGATGGCACCTGTTCATTTGGGTCTGAGGAGCAACTTGAAAGAGGACTTAGTGGCGATCAGTCCATCTTTCACCAAAATGTCCCATACTTGTCAGATCGCCGCCTTCTGGGAAGTCACTGATTATGGAAGGGGTGAAGAGATTTATAATATATAATAAAAGATAATTAAATAAGTATGCAAACAAATCAGTACGTGAGTAAATAAATAATTAAACAAACAAACAAAAAACAGATTGAAGGAAGAGAGGAGAGAGTTAGTTGTTGAGGGACAAGGGGTAGTAAATGTGAGACAGTGGTAATGTAATCATATGCGTATGATGGGTGTATGTATGTTTGTATATGCAGGTGTGAGTATGGAGGTATGGGTGGCTTAGTGATATTCACTAACAGGCAAGACTGAAACTAAGATTAAAATGTGTGATAAACAGAGTCCAGGATTTAAAAAAAAGTGATGTTTGCTTTCTTTCAGAGGCTCTTATTTTTTCCATTGCTATGTGTTTCATGAGAATATTGATCAATAATTGATTTTTATTATTTGTTTTTGACTGAAGATAAATCACCAATTATGCACAATGACAGAGAGAGGAAAGCATATATGTTGCCAGAGTGCAGTGTGAACATTTATCTGTGTTGGAAAGACCCATTTTGTATTTGTGGTGTGTGTCCTATGGAGAATTTTGTACTGGATTAGTTGTAGATTTGTGTTCTTTGTCATTTCAAATGTATTTTTGCAGACCTGTGTCCAGAGGTTGGTGTCAGATGGGAGAGCTCAGTCTCTTTCCCATTTAGTGGTTGGCAGGTGTATGTTGTTGTCTGTACTGGGAATTGATTTATAGAGGTTAGAAAGAATTTTGGTTGTTGTAGAACATCTCATTATCTCTTCTACTAGTGAGGGTGGTTCGAGAGAATTATTCATTATATTGACTTTGTTTTTAATAACTGATTGAAATTGTAGGTACTGTAGGACTCCATACCTCTGGATCAGGTCTTTAAATGAGATGAATAAGTTGTCTTGAAATAGGTGGTGGAGATGTGTGATTCCTTTCTGTTTCCATGTGTTGAGCGGAAGAGATTTGTTGAGCTGAACGTCAGGGTTATATCAGAGAGGGGTGTGCATGCAAGGAGCCATTTGCTAATTTCAGGGGTTTTCCACCAGGCTGTCAGAGATTTTTTTAGCGCTTGTGGTCTTTGATGTTTGAACCAATAAAGGATAAATCAGAAATATGTATGCATTCTGATTGTTCTAATGTGATCCATGCGTTATGACCTGGGTTTGACTGGATCCATTTAACTAGGGTTAGGGGTAGGGTAAGGGTTTAGTAGTGGAAAAAATTGGGTCCATCTAGACTCCTTTGAGTTTATTTTTCTGTAAAGTGGAGCTGTAAAGCCTAATTTAATTTAATAATTTTAGAAATGTTATTTTTCCAGTAGAGGCGTGATATGGTAGAGTTCAGTGACTGGAACTATTTGGCTGTAGGTTTTATAGGAATCATAAAGAAGAGGTAATTGACTTGAGGTAAAACTTTCATCTTGATGGTTGCTATTCGCCCAGTTAAAGTGAGGGGAAAAAAAAAACATTTTTAGGAAAAGCGGGTTCAGTATCTAGCAGAGTTGTTTAAGGAATTCAGCAGTGAATCCTTCCATGGGCCAGGTACTTTATTGTTAGGCATTTGTGTAAGAGCATTTAGTCTATAGGGTGATAGTGGGACATCTAAAATGTCAGCTTGGTCTGTGGAGAATTGTGGTAGTTGCAGATTATCTAGAAACAATTGAACAGATGTTAAGTTAGGATAATTTTCTGGGGAATATAAATTGCCATAAAAGGTGAGGAAAGTCTCATTTATAGCTTGAGGTGATTGTCTATAATTCCCCGAATTCCTAACTGTTTTGAACGACTTCTCTCTATTCCATTTGAGTTGATTTGCTAAACAAATATAGTTTCTACATCTACTAATGTCACCTCCTCAACACATACTGCAAAGTTTGTGCAAGTCAATGAACCTTCAACTGCATCCACAAGTTGACAGTAGAATATTGTGGTTAAGCTGGGACATTCCCCGTGTGAATGTGTGAAGCTGTGTAAAATAATGTTATGTGTCATGTATATTCCATAGTTATATCAGCTCTCCCTGGATCAAATAAACTGCACTGAAATCTGCCACAATGAATGCAGGGACCACATGATGGAGCTGCAAATGTATTTTTGGATTTATGTGTAATACAATATATACAGTTTGGATTTGATGTGACGGCTGGTTCATCATGATGGATGGTGTGTATATCTCACAAACGTCAGCTGAGCTCCTGCTATCATCTGACTGTGGTGCTATTGTGAATTACTGCTGTGCAGAAGACTTACTGTAATATACAGTGACAGCTAAAAGCTGCTGTCAGGCTGAGTGTCTGTGATTGTTTTCATATTATCCTCTTCAACAGGAGACATAATATATTTCAAAATAAAACATGTTAAACATGTAAATGTATATAATGATGTGATACATTTGCATTAATTTAATTTGCCTTGATAATTTATATTTAAAGATGCTCTAATCAGTATTTTTATATTAACAATGGATTAAATAACTCTGTAATGTGAAAGGGGTCGCTCATAGCAACAAACCCACATTATCACCAACTCTGCAGTTCCACAGAGCTTATTAGCATCTTTCAGTGTTCTCTTAGGTTTTGGTGGAGACCAAAACAGACCTAAAAGGAGAGTAACTATAAGACTTACATTCATCAGGTGGACACAAACACGTCTCCAAATGAATGCTAATGTTGCCCTGCAGGATTACTAGATAGACAACTGTTTGCTAACATGTTAACCATATCAACTTAATATGATAATAATATGACAATGTTGTGTTTATAACTTGTTGTGCTAAATAAATTAACACAGCTTTAACAACTATTTAAAATACTGCAGACCCATTTTAGAATGTTATACACAGCAGTACAACAGAAAGCAAAGTAATAATTTTCAAAGCAGTCACAGAAATTAGAACACTGTACTCAGGTGTGAGAAATGTGAAAGAGATGAAGCAGAGAGACAGAGAGCACGAGAGACACGTGATGGGGCCTAGTTGTTATCAGGTTATCACAGTTCATAAAAAAAGCAGTGCGATGACGTCCATATGGAAGCAAAGGCAGGCTGTAATAATTAGATTTTTTTAAGCAACTCAATACCTAATAGTAAAATTCACACAACTACTGAATACTTAATGTTGAAATTTAAATATCATTGAATTTGTAGCAGTGAAACATTTACATATCATTTAAAACCAGCTATTTGTATTTGTTTTGAATTCCCGTCTTTGCATTTCCGATAGGTGATTTCAAGTGTGTCAAGTATCAAGTGTCAAGTGTATTAAGTAACCTGAAAGGACAGAGGTTTGACTGATTCCATTCTGGCAAGAGCCTAGATGCTCTAGTTATAACTTTTTATTCGTCAAAGTAGCCTATGTCCACTAAAAAGGCAACAACAACACTATGGAAAGGATCCCTGTAAAGATATACCTTTTTATTAAACAGTAAGATCCTTTTGTTTAACCACAAACGGCCATTATATCGCTCTTGCTCGCAGCCAGACTCCATTGAAAACCCCCCAATAATGTTACCTTGTAGATCATCGTTAAACACACTTCATTCAAACAGGACAGACAAAATAAAACTCACCAAAACCGTCTCTGTTAGTCTTTCCACTGTTCCAACAATCACCAACTCTGGTTTGGTTGAAATATATCCTTAATTCACCAAGTTAGATGTGAAAAGAAACAGCATCCAAGTCAGTTTCACAGGGAGGAACTCACATGCACTTACATGCACACACGGCCAGACATTCTGTATAAAGAAAGCACAGAGAGGCTCCAATAACAACAAAGGCAGAGGGAGTGTGATGTCATCCTCTGCTCAGGATGCCACTACTCCCCTATATCTTTATATAGCAAATAGTTGTTTTCTGCTATATTAATGTTCATAATCTCATATACAGAACCTTTAAATTAGCCCACAGAGATAGGGAAAACCAAAGTATAATTGTTCAGAACACATAAAATACAGAGCAAAATTAATGCAGAAATTAGAATTTTGTTTGTGTTATTTTTTTATGAAATGTTTAAAGAAAAGGATTATAACATTACTACATAGTTCAGCCGGTGCAGTTCTGTGCAGTTGTTTTGTCTACTGTATTGTGTATCTACTGTGTACTGTACTGTACTACTGTATTGGATAATAGAAACACACATCTTCCAAAACATACTTTATTGCTACATTGTAATGTAAAATGTAATGTAGGTATTTTAATTTCTGTTACCAACACAGAGTTGCCTTACTTAACATAATCAGTAAACAGCACATAGACACATATGCACAAGAGGTAGAAGTGCATTGTTTATAAAAGGACAAAAATTGTTTGGTCACTTTATTTAACTTATGAGTCATCAATGTTTACAAAAAAAAGATAAAAGGCTAATTGGCTGATCACAGTTTTTGCTCATCATTGTCATCAGGTAGCCAAAAGAAAACAAAACAACAATGGAACATGGAAACCTTGAACTAATGTTCTTTTGTTTCTACAACTGAAATGTATGTATGTATGCATGTATGTGTTAATAACTTATTCATCATCACTGGGCACAGAGGCATCTTGACCATAGCCTGAAACCGTAGTGTTTGGCTGTTGTGTCTGGGGGTGAGACTGTGAAATTGTGGTTCTTCTGGTAAATACAGTAGCTGCCAGAGGAACATTTGGTTAGGGTCAGGTGGTGCATGCAAGGCTGGCGCACTGTGCGTAGCATCAGTGGTCATCACTTGGGTGATCATGTGCTTCATGGCCTGGTCACTCTCCACAGCTCATGGTCTCACCACTGTTGCTCTATCACTGATGATATTAGGGTGGTTAACTCCTTCATACTACTCTTCTTGGCAGTGCTAGCTTAGGGACTACCAGTGTTGGCTTTGGATTTAGCAGGCGGTTTGCCCCTCACTCCACCTGGAGTGAGGGGCGTGAAGTGTTTGAAGTGCTTGCTGCCCCTTCTCCATCTTCTCCATCTTCAAGATCATTGTTGCTCAACTCACCAACACTGCTCTCCATTTCTGTGAAGTAGAAAGTTAAATGTTACTGTAATACAATACAGTACTGCTACAAGAAAACAATTATATAATAGGCTACTTTATATTAACTAATTACATCTATAGCATGCTTGACTATTTAACCTTCACAGTCAACACAAGTGACCTCTGTTCTCCTAGCACAATTTGCACACACAGGTTTGCAGCATTTGCAGCTGGCGTCATGTGTTTTATTTTGATTATTGATAGCTTCTCCAAACCTGGCATTGCCTCCGTTTTCAAGTGGTGCTCACTGCAGAGCCAAATGGACTAGGTCCAGCTCCACCTCTCTGGACCTAGCGAAGCTCCATGAGATTGGTTAAGGTTAGGGTAAGAATATCAGGGTAAGCCAATCAGAGTAGGGCAGGTCATGCCTTCACCACCCTAGGAAAAAGATATATCTTGGGCCTCACTGATAACTGTACAGAAGCACAACTTCATGACTATTCACTGATTTGGGTGAAACTGGATCATATTTTATGGGGAGAAAATATTTTCTAGTTTTCCCTCCGATGTCCTATGGCTGCTCAGCTTCAACTCTGTGATTTACAGGGTTTCCTGATGGACAGCTTTACTTGTTGCTAAATTGGCTAACCACTAACTGCTACTAACTGTAGCTGTCGTTAGCGGGCATCCAGTCTCCGAGACTGACAGGGAATAGAGTGCAAAAGTGATTTACAGAGTTTAACTACTACTGCTACTGTAGTGCAGTAAGCTGAGTAAGCATGGCTAACTGAGATAACGGCACTAAAGTTAGCAGCAGTTAGCAGTTAAATACCTTAGCAACAAGAAGCTATCTGTCCAAGAGTAAACTCCGTAAATCACCTCGGTACTGTATTCCTTGTTCGTCTCAGAGGCAGTGTTTGGTCCAGGTCCAGCCATGTTGACTGAGAGGCCCCCAGGTGCCAGGAGCAAAGAAAACCACCACAGTACTGTATTCCCTGTTTTCTTCAATGGTGTTAGGGTGCGGCTGAAACTAGAGGGCCTAGGACTAAGCTTCACCCATCGTCCCTGCAGTGAGCAGCCTCTCTCCATTTTGGTGTCTGCTGCAGTGGTTGCTTCTGCTGCTGACTGGGACCTTGTGCCAACTGCCATGCTGCCCTTTTCCCGTCCATGAACTCCACTCTCAGCTTCTCTGTCAGTTGCTGCATGAACTTCCTCCGGGCTATTTTGCTGCTGGTGCACTCCTTGAAGAGGACTGATCCTAGCTAGGTCAAGGATGTTATAGGATACAGCCACTGGCCATCTACATGTACCGCCTTTCACAGAGTACACCCTTGCCATCTGATCTAAGACGTCCACGCTGTACTTGGTGTTGTTGTAGTACGTCACCGACTCTGGCTTTGCCTTCGTCCCATCGGTGATGCCCACCCTTGTGTGCATGGAGCTCAGAATGCACACATTCTTCCTTGGCTTTCCCTGGTAGATGGTGACTGTTGCATGAGCATATTTCAGCACCCTTGTGCTGAACAGCTCTGTTTTCTTTTTTGTGGAGGGGGGCAACTCACGCTTCCAGGGTGCCAACCAGGCTGGTCTTCTTGGCCTGTAAGGCGGTGGCCAGTTTGAGAGAAATGAGGAAATTTCTTCCCTTCCCCAAGAATGGCTCCGCCAGTCTCAGCAACACACTCTCCCACGAGCTGACCTCTGCTCCACATCATCTCCTTTCCCAGACACAGAGCCCCGTTCAGCAAGTATTTTGATTGGACAACCGCAGGCAGCCAAAATTTGATTTATCAGGCTTATTTCCCATGTGTTGAATAAATCTGCACCGGACCTTGGTGGGGAACAGCTGCTCATCGATGGTTATGTTGGCACCGGGCTATGCTGTTCTGAACAAACTTGTTCCAAGTGATCGACACCAGGGCAAACTTGTCATCCTGCAGACTCACATGTCAGGTCTCCTTTTTATCAAACCACAGGAATGTCATTTTCTCCCTGAAGCGATTTCTGGTCATGATTTCCTTGAAAAGAGGGAAGCCCATTTTTAAGACCACAGGCTGCCCACCTCCATGTTTTCTGCACCCTGTGGTCCACGGATATATAATAGGGCACATCTTCAATGTTGTGCTTCATGTGCGCTGTGGGGCCAGTAGCTTCAGTCAAGACATTATGGCTCTGCCATCTCCCTGGATGTTCATTTGGCTGAAGGACCGTCCACACTATTCCATCCTTCCCCTTTCAACAGCCACCTCCAGCCAAGTTGACTCCAAGGGCAGGCTGAGCACTCCACTTGGCCCAAGAGCACGTACTGGTTTGGAAAGGCCTAGAACAACAATAATAGCCTAATAATAATAGCATAATGATAATAGACCAGGGAACAAAAATGGTTTGGCCCCATAATGGCCCAAAATCTTGAATGACGCCCCAGAATCCACCCAAGTTCACTGGTCTGGGTGCAATCAACCCAACAAAAATTGCAGACCTGCCCTATACTGGTCAGAGTCTAGATGCTCTGGGAAGCTGGCTTTGCCAGAACTGCCCCAAATGTAAGCCAGTTGACAGTGTGTAAAAAGTAATGACTGACCCTGTATATTGCCAGAACTAGGAAATGTTTAATTAGTAATATAAAACCACATGCCAACATGCCATCTACTGTTTTAAATCACCCTGAACCTTGCAAGGCCAATGCTGACATAGAGTCAGCTGTTTGGGACTAATCTACGTCATGACATTTATATTTATAAAAAAGAATGTTAACACCCTCTGGCCCACCTCCCCCAGCCTTTGAGGGGAGTCTATGAAACCGCGCTCATTTTCAAATATATGCAGATCGAGATGTATCAATCACAAGAGTTTATGCTAGTTTTTTCTAACCCTCTGCTTATTATTTTTCAATTTTGGCACAATCGTTCGGACTTTTGACGGCTGTAGAAGCACCATCGGACTGCATTCTTTCCTTTGATGATGATCCCATGATAAACAGCAGGGCTACGGCTACGTTCTGACACTCCCCCACAGACACACCCTCACCAGAGAGCCTCTCAGTCTCTCTGAGCCGCTAATGTAGGCTCAGCTACAATACAGGTACCACACAGAAACTTTTACAAAGGGCCATGAATGTGCTTCTAGTGACTGTCAAAGCTCCAGCAGACTCTGTGTTTCCAGTGCAGACAGAAAGTCTGACAGCTGCTGCTCAAGGCTGGTTAGCTGTCTGTCGCTCACTCTGGTTGATGTCTCCTTACCTCCCGCGTCACACACTACCTAGCCACGAGGCCACACCCCCTAAAGTGCTTGTCCTGTGCAGTCCTCTGCTGCATTTTTTTGAAAATGCTGGAAGGGAGGGAGCCTGCAGAATTTGAGTGTGCAGTTACATTTTAAAGTTCCCTCCAGAAATGTTTTAGGATGTATAAAAATACGCTGTTTTGAATAATTTGTAATAATTTTTACACAATAAAAGTTCAATTATCTAGTTAAATTTCTTAAAATGACATCTATTCCTTCTCCCTCATTGAAAAATCCTGAATCTATCTCCCCAGAATAGTTTCTATATAATAAAAGTGAATATTAACATTAACATAAATAAGAAATTGTAGAAAATATAAAATGTAGACAACAATAAAATACAACACTGATCTTTTGGCACTGCTGTCTGGTAATTAGTCCAGTCCTCACAATATTATACAATTAGCTTTGGCTATACAATGTAAACATAAGCCTATAGACCATGGCTGCAGTTTTATGTATAAAAATAGTAAAATATAACCTATACAGCTGTGTGGCTCCCCCACATTTCCTTTTATACATTTTCAAATATATAAATATTATTTATACTATGGCTTGGCTAAATACTTGATGGTTATTATTTACTGAGAGATGTGCATCCATACTGCCCAGTATGCCCAGCTAACATTTTAAATTCAATATTCAATCAATAGTCAATGTCAGTCCATTGCTTTCCATCTTGCATTAGTCCAGAGTTGTAACTAAACCTTGACTGAGAGACTAGATAATCATTGTCTTATTTTAAAATTATGTGCGCCTATGCGGAGTGCAATCACACCCATATATTGTCTGGACTGGTCCCCACAGAGATTGCTGCCAATATTGTGTTCCTGCAGGAGCAGAGGGCTGCAGTTTCAGGACCGCAGTTCTAGGACCGCATTTCTAGGACCCAAGTTTTTCACAAGAGCACCACCTAGTGAAGTGGATAACCATAAATCTGCTACCATGGCAGTATTTTCTGTTTAAGTACTTATAGTTTTAAAGGTTCATTCCACCCAAATACTACTTTCTATCCAAGTACCTATAGTTTAAATGTTTATTCCACCCAAATACTACTTTCACTCTAGCAATTCAACTTGGTTGGTAAGAGTTGCATGTTGGGCAATTTGTATAATTACCATAATTAGCTCATTATCAAAAGATGGAATCCTATGCTGTGGCCTTTGCAGTCACTGGATCTTAACCAGATATTTGAAAGGTTGGAGAGAGTCAAGACACAAGGACGACTCTGGGGGCAGACTCATGATTACATACAGTGTATATATACAAAATCCCCTTCTCACCCCCTGTGGGGTGGTACAGTTTGTGTCATCCTCAAGCTCGGGTCCTTTACCACAGGCCTAGGAGTTTGAGGGTTCTGCACAGTATCTTAGCTGTTCCTAGGACTGCACTCTTCTGGACAGAGACTTCAGATGTTGTACCTGGAATCTGCTGGAGCCACTCTCTCAGTTTGGGGGTCACAGCCCGAAGTGCTGCCAGTACCACTGGCACCACTGTTGCTTTTACATCTTTTCTAGCTCCTCTTTCAGCCCTTGCTATTTTCCGAGCTTCTCGTGTTCCTTCTTCTTAATGTTGCTGTCGCTTGGGATCGCTACATCTATCACCACTGCTTTCTTCTGCTGTTTGTCAATCACCACAATGTCTGGTTGGTCAGCCATCACCAGTTTATCAGTCTGGATTTGGAAGTCCCATAGGATCTTAGTTCAGTCATTCTCAACTATGATTTGATTTGATTGACGTTGATGATGACTTGTGCAATTGGCTTTGAGTTAGCTTCTAGAGTTGTTTTCCACTGCCCCATTGAGGTCTTAATGAAGGCTCTTAGTGCCCTGTTAATTTTGTACATTTCTAAGCATTCCAGTAACCATTTGTGTGGCATTGAGTCGTAGGCTTTCTTGTAGTCAATCCAGTCTCAAGTGACTGCTCTATCGACCAGTAGCTGGTGCTTGACTTCCCTGGTATTACTACCAATTCCCTTCTGTGCCCTGTCCATGTATTGAGCCATGTGCCTTCTCATCTTATCTGCTATAATGCCTGACAGGAGCTTCCATGGTGTGTAGAGGCAGGTTATTGGTTGCTAGTTGGATGGAATCGTTCCCTTCTGGGGATCAATCATAATCACGACTGTCCGTCCTTCGGTTAACCATTCTGGGTGGGTCCCATCCATCAGCAGTTGGTTCATTTGTGCTGCCAGGCATTCATTGAGTCAAGTCAAGTTTCTTTATATAGCGCATTTCATGTGACAATGTGTTTCAAAATAAAAGCAAAGAAGAAAAATACGCAAAAATCATGCATACAAGATAACAACATATAAGGAGGTATAACATATATGGAAACATATAAGTTAAGATAAAAACAAGATAAAATGGTATTACAATAAAAATTGAATAAGATAAGTAGGTATTATCATTATTATTATTAAAAAGGAATAATAATGATAAAAATACTGATTCTATGATAAAAAAATTTACCCATTAACCACACACTTTAAACCTAACTAAAAGCTTGCGAAAAAAGAGATGTTTTTCGTCCATCCATCCATCCATCCATTTTCTTCCGCTTATCCGGGGCCGGGTCGCGGGGGCAGCAGTCTAAGCAGGGACTCCCAGACTTCCTTCGCTCCAGACACTTCCTCCAGCTCCTCCGGGGGGATCCCGAGGCGTTCCCAGGCCAGCCGAGAGACATAGTCCCTCCAGCGTGTCCTGGGTCTTCCCCGGGGCCGCCTCCCGGTGGGACATGCCCAGAACACCTCCCGAGGGAGGCGTCCAGGAGGCATCCGGATCAGATGCCCTAGCCACCTCAGCTGGCTCCTCTCGACGTGGAGGAGCAGCGGCTCTACTCGAGCTCCCCGTGTGACTGAGCTCCTCACCCTATCTCTAAGGGAGCGCCCAGCCACTCGGGCGGAGGAAGCCCATTTCGGCGCTTGTATCCGCGATCTTGTCCTTTCGGTCACTACCCAGAGCTCATGACCATAGGTGAGGGCAGGGCGTGGATTGACCGATAAATCGAGAGCTTTGTCTTTCGACTCAGCTCCTTCTTCACCACAACGGTCCGATACAGCGCCCGCATCACTGCAGGCGCTGTACCGATCCGCCTGTCAATCTCACGCTCCATCCGTCCCTCACTCGTGAACAAGACCCGAGATACTTGAACTCCTCCACTTGAGGCAAGGACTCCCCACCTACCCGAAGAGAGCAAACCACCTTTTTCCGGTCAAGAACCATGGCCTCAGATTTGGAAGAGCTGATTCTCATCCCAGCTGCTTCACACTCGGCTGCAAACCGTCCCAGTGCATGCTGCAGGTCCTGGTTTGAAGAAGCCATCAGAACGACATCATCTGCAAACAGCAGAGATGAGATCCTGTGGTTCCCAAACCGGACACCCTCCGACCCCTGACTGCGCCTAGAAATTCTGTCCATATAAATTATGAACAGAACCGGTGACAAAGGGCAGCCCTGGCGGAGTCCAACATGCACCGGGAACAGGTCTGACTTACTGCCGGCAATGCGAACACAGCTCCTGCTCCGGTTATACAGGGACCGGACAGCCCTTAACAAAGGGCCCCGGACCCCATACTCCCAGAGCACTCCCCACAAAGCGCCCCGGGGCACACGGTCGAATGCCTTCTCCAGATCCACAAAGCACATGTGGACTGGTTGGGCAAACTCCCATGAACCCTCGAGCACCCGATGGAGAGTATAGAGCTGGTCCAGTGTTCCACGACCGGGACGAAAACCACTCTGCTCCTCCTGAATCCGAGGTTCGACTATCGGACGAATTCTCCTCTCCAGTACCCTGGAGTAGACCTTACCGGGAGGCTGAGAAGTGTGATCCCTCTGTGATTGGAACACACCCTCCGGTCCCCTTCTTATACAGAGGACCACCACCCCGGTCTGCCAGTCCAGAGGCGCTGTCCCAGACCGCCATGCGATGTTGCAGAGACGTGTCAGCCAAGACAGTCCCACAACATCCAGAGACTTAAGATACTCAGGACGGATCTCATCCACCCCTGAAGCCTTGCCACCAAGGAGCTTGCCAACAACCTCAGTGACTTCGCCAGGGTGATGGATGAGTCCGCCTCCGGTCCCCAGCCTCCGCTTCCTCTTCGGAAGACGTGACAGCGGGATTGAGGAGATCCTCAAAGTATTCCTTCCACCGTCCGACAACATCCCCAGTCGAGGTCAACAGCTCTCCACCCGCACCGTACACGGTGTTGGTGAAGCACTGCTTCCCCCTCCTGAGCCGTCGGACGGTTTGCCAGAATTTCTTTGAGGCCGACCGATAGTCCTCCTCCATGGCCTCTCGAACCTCTCCCAATCCTGAGTTTTTGCCTCTGTGACCGCCACGGGCTGCAGCACGCTTAGCCTGCCGGTACCTGTCAGCTGCCTCGGGAGTCCCACGAGCCAACAAGGCCCGATAGGACTCCTTCTTCAGCCTGGCGGCATCCCTTACTTCCGGCGTCCACCACCGGGTTCGGGATTGCCGCGCGACAGGCACCAGAAACCTTGCGACCACAGCTACGAGCCGCCGCATCGACAATGGAGGTGGAAAACATGGTCCACTCGGACTCAATGTCCCCAGCCTCCCCCGGGATCTGGGAGAAGCTCTCCCGGAGGTGTGAGTTGTAGACCCTGCTGACAGCGGGCTCCGCCAGACGTTCCCAGCAGACCCTCACGATACGCTTGGGCCTGCCAAGTCTGTCCGGCTTCCTCCCCTGCCAGCGGATCCAACTCACCACCAGGTGGTGATCGGTTGACAGCTCCGCCCCTCTCTTCACCCGAGTGTCCAAGACACGCGGCGGAGGTCAGATGATACGACAACAAAGTCGATCATCGACCTCCGCCTAGGGTGTCCTGGTGCCACGTGCACTGATGGACACCCTTGTGCTTGAACATGGTGTTAGTTATGGACAAACTGCAACTAGCACAGAAGTCCAACAACTGAACACCACTTGGGTTCAGATCAGGGGGGCCGTTCCTTCCGATTACCCCTCTCCAGGTGGCACTGTCGTTGCCCACGTGGGCGTTGAAGTCCCCAGTAGAACAACGGAGTCCCCGGGCGGTGCACTGTCTAGTACCCCTCCCAGGGACCCCAAGAAGGCCTGGTACTCTGCACTGCCGTTCGGCCCATAGGCCGCCACAACAGTGAGAGACCTGTCCCCACCCGAAGGCGGAGGGACGCGACCCTCTCATTCACCGGGTAAACTCCAACACGTGACGGCTGAGCTGTGGGGCTATGAGCAGGCCCACACCAGCCCGCCGCCTCTCCCGCGCAGGCAACGCCAGAGAAATGGAGCGTCCAGCCCCTCTCGAGGAGACGGGTTCCAGAGCCCAGGCTGTGCGTGGAGGCGAGGCCGACTATATCTAGCCGGTAACGCTCAACCTCCCGCACAAGCTCAGGCTCCTTCCCCCAGCGAAGTGACATTCCATGTCCCTAGAGCCAGTTTCTGTGTCCGGAGATCTGGTCGCCGAAGCCCCTGCCTTCGGCTGCCGCCCAGATCTCTCTGCACCGGCCCCTTACGGATCCTCCTGCGGGTGGTGGGTCCACGGGAGGACGGCCCCACGTCGCTCCTTCCGGGCTGTGCCCGGCGGGCCCCGTGGGAAAGGCCCGGCCACCAGGCGCTCGCCGTCGAGCACCCACCCCGGGCCTGGCTCCAGGGTGGGGCCCCGGTAGCGCCAATCCGGGCGACGTAACTGGCCTTGGTTGAAAATTCATAGGGGGCTTCTGAACCGCTCTTAGTCTGACCCGTCACCCTGGACCTGTTTGCCATGGGTGACCCTACCAGGGGCATAAAGCCCCAGACAACATAGCTCCCAGGGTCATTCGGGTACTCAAACCCCTCCACCACGTTAAGGTGGCGGTTCAAGGAGGAGCTTTGTTTTTCGTCTGCTTTTAAAAGAATATACTGTTGTAGCAGACCTTAGTTCATGTGGTAGAGAATTTCAGAGAGGAAAACAATAATGACTGAAGGCCATAAGCTGATTTAAAATTGATTCTAGGTATAGTGAGGAGACCTTTACCTGATGATCTAAGGGATCTGACCGGTGTGTATTCAGTGAGCATGTCAGCGACATAGGAAGGAACTAAGAGTGCAGTGAGTTTCTTCAGCCAGTAGGTGTGGATCAGGGCCTGGTGCTGTCCAGCTCTTCATACCTGACACTCTGTCTTGGATCTGCCATTGTAATGGTTACTGGATCTTGTTCTGGGAGATTGCTGTGGTCTGTTCTTAGATCCACTACCCAATGAGCATTGGTGTTATGTGATGCCTCCTTCTCCCATATGTTCTTCCAGTACTGTTCATTCTCAGTCCTGGATGGATCTGTTCTTGTGCTATTACCTTGCCACTGAGAGTACACTTTGGATGGTTCAGTGGAGAACATACAGTTTTTTCTGCAGGCTTCTGTTTCTCCTGTGTATCTCTTCAAATGGGTAGCCAGAGCTGTGAGTCTTTGTTTGGCAGTCTCCAGTGCCTCAGGTAGGTTAGGTAGCCCTTTCTTCCTTGCACATACATATATATATATATATATATATATATATATATATATATATATATATATATGTGTGTGTGTATTTTTATATAATAAACAATAACAAGCAACAATACATTAAACAGATTCACCCACCCACCCACCTACCCACAAAGAAAAAAGGCAGGGTGCTTTTCCTTGCTCAAAGAGAGGTGTTTAATGAAGTAGTTAGGTTTATGTGACAGCATTGACTGGCAGTGGATGCAGCGATAATGCCATTGTCATTGGCAATCTAACCCACATTTGTGAATGGTATACCCTAAAACATAAGAACATAGAATTGTAGTATTATTATATTTTATGACCATATTATTTAAAAGTTTAAATTATGAATACCCAAAATCTGAATTAAGTATCTGGTCATCACAAGCAAATCAGAGAGGGTCTTCTTTTGATTCATTGCTCAAATGGAATTCATTGTAACATATGTTTGTAAGTGTCACTGTCCTGTGAGAACCTAGTATCTCAAAAAGTCAACTTGAGAAGTAGGAGAATTTTCTCAACCCATAAAGGAACATTTAATCCTTCAGTTGATCACAAAATCACCACATTTGGAGATAAATGTTTTTTACTGGACAGGAAGAGTACAAAAAATTGTAATCTGAAAACTGGTGCGGCTGTGGCTTAGTGGTAGAGCGGGGCATGCCATTAATCGAAAGGCCAGGGGTTACATATTGAAGTGTCCTTGGGCGAGTGTGTGAGTGGGTGTGAATGATTGGACTGATGAGCAGTTAGCATGCCATAAGTGTGTGAATGTAACGTGTGAAGCGCTTTGAGTGGTCAGAAGACTAAAAAGTTATCCAATTTGGTGACTATACTTTTTTAGAAGTATAAAGTTGCATAAAATAAGTAACTACCTCGAAATTGTACTTAAGTACAGTACTTGAGTACTTGAGTGAACATACTTAGTTACATTGGGCTTGCCAAAATCACGCCTGTTTCATTAAACAAATAAACAGTTAATTTTGCAGCAAGCTATCATAAGCTAACAGATAATTGTTTGTAGTGCCTTTAAGACTATCATAGTTAGCTAACGTTACTCACACTTTGGCTAGTTAACGTGAACTTTGCTGTCCAATTCAAGACACCAGAATTGTTTTTAACATTAAGCAAATAAAACTTGATTCATATTCAATACTCACACTCTGCTTGTCATCCATATTGTCCATAACCTAGAAATGTGGTTATCCAATTTGGTGGGTAGCGCTTTCGTGAAAAACGAGGGTCCTAGAACTGCTGTCCTAGATATGCTTTCCTGAAACTGCAGCCTCCTCTATTGCAGCAACATGCTACTCGTTGCTGCTGGAAAGTGCAAGTTTCGTTCCTCCATGCGCATATGAACGCATATGAACGTGCGACGCAGTTGTCTTTTCTGTTGGCGTTTATCAAGCGTAATAAATAGTTGTATTTCACTCTCGCTTTTGTCAGGCACAAAGTCACACAACACAGCCCTGGAAGTGGCTGGCAAGAGAGCAAGACACAGACAGACCAAGAGATGCACTGCCCAGCTAGCTTTAGCAAGACAGGCAGACTAGAGAGAGATGCACTACAAGCTAGCACATCAACTAATGCGCTGACTTCAAACTTGGAGAGAGAGAACACAAGTAGTTTACCTGATTGTTGTTCTCGCAACAGTAATCAATCTCTCATGGTGTTTTTTCTCTTTTCATGACTAGAAGAATAGTTCAGCTTCATCACCTCATCAAAGTTGTAAATATTGACACAAGGGGGAGGCAGGGCCCTTGCGTAATTTGCAACTTGCATAGTGAGCGTAAAGGGCTGCCCAGCTCGGCCGGGGCTGAGCACTGGACGGCCCCAGCCCAATTTAACCCCTGCCCTCAACATCCATCTGTTTTCAGTTAGAAATGACACCATCAATATCTGTTATAATAATTTATTTTAACAGACTAATAAGTAATACTGTCCATAACATCAGTATTAATCTGTGCACTATTTTCAGACAGTGGCCATGAGCGAATCTTGTGGCACGCTCCTCAAGCAAGCTTATGTGAACCTTGGGTGTACCCTAAAAATGGACAGATAAGGGGGGCAGACAAAGACACAGTTAGTTAGACAGTCAGACAGTCAGATAGAGAGAAAGTATGGGTTATACCTACCTTGGTATAACCATAACAGCATCAGAGAGTTTCATCACGGCAGTGAATGTACTAATAGAAAAAGCTTGAAGAGCTCTAAATGCATGTTAAGAGAAAATTTTATAATTTCCAAATTCCAAATAAAATTTGGCTTTAAATATATGATAGTGCCATGCAGCCCATTGCTCTAGATGGTAGTGAAGTATGGGGTCCACTTAGTCATCACAGCTATACCCGTTGGGACAAACATCCAACAGAATCTTTACATGCAGAATTCTGCAGATACATTTTACATGTACACAGAAAAACGCCAACAAATGCATGTAGAGCAGAATTAGGCAGATACTCACTGATAATTTAAATTCAAAAGAGAGCGCTCAAATTTTTTAACCACCTTAAATACAACCCCCGAAACCCCCTCCATTCCAAAGCCCTGCACACCCAAGAGCTGAGCCCAGAAAAAAGTCCCCTATGTCAGTTGCTACTGAGACTACTACTGCTACTTGGAACACTGAAAAGAAACTAAAAGCCAAAGTAGATCAGAATGTTATCTGGCCCTAAAAATAGATTATGAATCAGCAGAATATCTCTGTGCTGTCAGAGACAGAAAGCAGAGACAGATCCTAACCAAGTACAGGCTCAGTAACCAAAAACTGGCAATTGAAAAAGGCAGACAAAAAAATTCTGGCAACCAAAAGAAAACAGAATATGTGGTCAGTGTTCGACAGGTGAGGTTGAGACAGAGATGCACTTTCCCCTATAATGTACAACATTCAGTGAAATAAGAAACATTTACTTTTTATTAAAAGTAAATAGCTAAATATTGTATGATTAAGGTTGACACCAACTAGTGTCAGGGATACTCCAGGCTCCACTACCCACTAATTATCCACACCTGCTCCCAATCACACTCCTGCTCTACATTAGCTCCCAATCACAGTCAGCATAAAAGCCCTGCACGCACCTCAGTATGTGTCTGACCTTGTTCATGATTAGGACTCTCCATGCTACTCTGCATTATGTCTATTCGCCCTGTCTCCAATGAGCTCCCTCTCCAGTGAGTTCTTCCGCCTACAGACTTCTCTCTCTTCATATCCACAATATCTGGTTATCATTCAATAAAAGAATGTTCTGTGTCCATCCCGGTGTCTGTTCCGTAATAGAAGGTCGGACCTAACCGAAAGGATGACAGCCTCGAGCCCCGATGGACCCTTTCTGGACCTGGAGGAGATGGTTCAACAATATCTCCTCACCCATCCTTCACCACCACTGGCGGATTGTGAGATGACGCAACCAGGGACCTTCTCAGGCTCTGCAGAAGACTGCGAGGAAGAGGTGTTGCCTGGTCTTCAAGCGGCACCACAGCAGCTCACCCCTCCTGAGCTCCTTGCCAGACCGCAGCAGCTCCCCGCTCCCGGACTCCCTGCTGGATCGCAGCAGCGCCAAGCCCTAGCCGATGCTGGATCGCAACCACCTCTGCTTGCGTGTTGCATCACAGCACGCTGCAGAACCAACTGCTGGGTCGTAACAAGCCGCTGCATCATTGGCTGGGTCACGACGGCAGCCGTGCCCTCCTTCTCAGCCAGAGGAGCAGGTTCTAGATCCCCGGACACCACCGGTCCAGCCCGCTCCTCAGCCATCCCGTCATCCCGTCACCGACTCCCTGTCCTGCTGCCCCATCGGCCACTCCCTGTCCTGCTGTCCCGTCACCAGATCCATGTCTCGCTGTTCCAAAGCCGGCTCCCAGTCCTGATGTCCAGACGCCGGTTCCATGTCCTGCTGGACCTTCGCCGGCTCCTGAACTGGTTGGCAAGCCTCCAGGGAGTTCCCACCTCTGGCCTCCGGGGGGGGGGGTTCCTGCCCTTACCACAGCCGGCCTCCTGTGACCTTCTTCCTGTGCCACCAGCACTTCGCCAGGCTTCCAGATGGTATTGATCTTCATTGCAGATTGCATGAGATCAGCTCCTCACCTGTCCAGTCCCCGGGCCATCCGCCCAAGGTCCCCAACTCCTTGCCTGTCCAGTGCCTGGGTCATCCTCCAGAGGTCCTCAGCTCCACCCTGGTTCTGCTACCGGGTCATCCGCCCGGGATCCTCCGTAACACCCAGGACCAGGTTCATGGTCATCAGTCCGAGGCCTCCCAGCTCCACACCTGCCCAGGCTCCGACTGGCCACCCGGATGAACCCACTCCCTGAGGTGGAGGACGACCACCACGTCTGCGGCCCTCAGGAGCTGGCCGGGGGGGTACTGTCAGGGATACTCCAGGCTCCACTACCCACTAATTATCCACACCTGCTCCCAATCACAGCGATCTCCCTGTCTCGAGCGTTACACCTGTCTCCAGCGATCTCCCTCTCCAGTGAGTTCTTCCGCCTACAGACTCCCCTCTCTTCATATCCACATCCCGATGTCCCCTGCCTGTCTGTTCCATAACAATTAGACAATGAACTTTCAGAGTCAATATTGATAATATAATTTCTGTAGGAACTGGACAATGGCAGAATGTGTATTCAGGTCTTTTACTTAAGTAAATGTAGCAATAACTGGGTAAAATTACTCCCCTACAAGTTAAAGTCCTGTGTTCAAAATCTTAATTAGGTTAAAGTAAAGGAGAATTAGCAGCAAAATATACTAAAGTAAAAGTACTCAACTGGCAGAAGACTGTGACACACTGACATTATATTATGAGATTATTTTTATGGATGCATTATTGTGTATGCAGCATGTTATGCATGCTTTTCTGTAACCAGCCACAACATAACTTACTTTTACAAACTGCATTGTCATGGTACAGTATTAATAATAAACATGTGCAGTGGTTAAATTGGGCCGCGGCTATCTGCGGCTCAGCCTCGGCACATGCAGCCCTGTACGCTGCCTACACAAATTACGTAGGACCCCACAAATTACTGTAATGGCAAGAACAAACGGATTCTGATATAATAACATATCAGCCTAATGACAGGCTATTCAATTGAAGTTTGCTTGATGAGCTAAATAGGGATAGATAAGGACATGTGGGGGTTTTTCTTCCTGACACTTTCCCCACTTCTCTGGTTGTTTTTTTTCCTTTCCTACATTTAACGTTTGTTCTTAATTATTTTGATTAGCATTTTTTTTAAAAAGGTTTTTATGCTAAAAAGGGAGGAATTGTAATGGCAAGAACAAACGAACTCTCTGATATAATAACATTCAAATGCTATACATAATTGTTTGACGTCTATACTTCATCTGTGTATGATTGTTTGGTGTGCTAGATGAGAACAGTACACTGATAATGATGACATGGAACTACAAAACATCCTAGTGACTGTTATGTCCAGACTTCAGGTACGCTCTTCTCCTCGGGTTGAGGAGCCTGACCCTGAAGACTGGATAAATAATTGATGCTCCTTTCCCTCTGTACTCATTCAGAGCAGATTATACTGATGTATGTTTTGCTGCTGTGAGTCCGTCTGCAGACGCTTGAAGTAAACCTACAGAAAAACAAGTGATTGCCCTGAGTGTTTCTTTATTCCGCAGAAATTGCCACTACATTACACAAGGACCCAGCCCCCCCTCGTGTCAAATCAGGTGTCAATGTTTACAACTTTAATGAGAGTGAAATGGAACTATTCTTCAGGTCACAAAAACTGAATGGCGGGAATTCAGCAATTGGGTAAACTTGTGTTCTCTCCTCCAAGTTTGATGTGCTAGCTTGCAGTGTATCTCTCTCTCTCTCTAGTCTGCCTGTCTTGCTAATGTTAGCTGGGTAAATGGTTTACATGGCTCACGGGTCAGGTAGGAGGGCCCCTTAGTAGAACTTTGCTTAGGGCGGATGGCAAGGTAGGGAGAACAATAGGTCAGAAACTGAGGTTTAATAACAGAAGGTAAATTGCTCTGATATTCTGCATCATACAGGATTATACAATGTATAAGGTCATAGGCAGAATGGAAAATGTTATTACTATAGCACACGCTGCACATTTGAATACTCCTGTTGTACACTTATCACAACAAAGTTGCAACACTGCAGGCTGGTGATGAGCAGCTAATAGAAAGCCAAAATGCCATTTTACATTTGAAGGTATTTAGAATCTGTATAGTTAACATTATCTAAACCAGCCCAATGGCTGTACAAAAATCAAGATCTTGAACTTGGGGTTTCCTGACCTACATTGTGGGCAGTATGGCAGTCCAAAGGTGTTACAACAGTGGCCTTTTCATCACTGGTGCCCATCCTTGCTACTACTGGTTTCTCAATAACATCAGTTTTCATAGGTGTCAGCAGCCTGCAAATATTACATACAATTTCAGTGTACAATGGCTATGTAACAATGCCACTGAGTGCAACAGACAGTGCAGTTTTTCCTACATATTTACCTGTGTCACTGCATGACAGGATGCCTAACACTTTTACTGTCTTTCACAGAAGTACACTCTACAAGGTTTGGGGACCCACTTGACATCTCCTTGCTACAGATTGGAAACACGTACAAAGACTTCAACATTACAGAGAAATTTCTAGCAGAAGCTATGGGCATCAGTGTCGAAGACCCTTGTTGAGACAGCTTTTGGCTTAGCACAGAAGGGGGAGTGTGCTGTCATACCAGCAGCCCATATTGCCCACAAAGTCTGTCAAGTTGCACTGAGATCCTCCACCTTATCCACCGCTGCCTCTTGGGGAGTACATGCTTGCCCCAACAGTGTGTGTGCATGTGTGCACTGAGGTGGAGCACTTCCACCTTCCAACGACAAGAGAGCAGGCAGCAGACCAGGAGTGGCATTAGCTCTGTAGGCCTAGGATCACCTCTTTGTGTTTTAGAGAGGTGTGTTTTGTGAGGGGAGCGAGCTCTGCAGAGTCTCTCGCAGAAAGAATCCTCAAAGGAACAAGGCAGACTGCAGAAATGAGAAGAGGTGCAGACATAGAGTTTGAGGTGGTAATGGAGTACTGCAGGTTGAAAAATTTGTTTTGCACATTTGTAGATTTTCGTCCAATTTGTACCTCATCAATCTGTAGAAAAAATCCACTAATGTGTATCATAATACACAACTATCTCACTATCAGAGCGATTTGCAAATATGCATAACTTACTCTGTAAAAACGTATTTTAATTTAACAGAAAATGATAGAGATTTTACAAATGTATATAGTTTCACCACAAATACATGTAAAGTGATATTTATGCATTTCTGGATCCATTTTTACATGTGAAACAGGTTTTGCACATTTGCAGATTGCTTCCTGTCAGCTTGCGGGCCACGTGACATTTGTGACTTCCCTCCTGTTTATTTGTGGAATCGTACTGCAGCAGATCTGTAAAAAGGAATCTGTAAATTGTGGTGCAGTTACTAGCTACACCAGCAGGTGGCAAGATTTCCTCACATGAGCTGACGGAACTAGTCTGTAAGCTACTGGAAGAAGGCTGAACAAGTCATCCAACAACAGGAGAAAACCAGCTGGCTTCTACCAGGAGGTGAAAGACAAGGTGGAGCATCTTTATTTAACCCAACGGTCGTGATTCAGCATCGGGTGCATCATTGTCATCTCCAGTGTGCAGTTGTTGAGTGTGCTGTGCTTTGCTTGCTTACTTATTGGCGTCACCTACAGTTTGCTAACGTTAGTGTTAGCTAGCTGTGCAGAGGTGTACAAGCTAGCTCATGTGTTAGATCCTTTAGTTCAGGGTCCTGTTTCAGAAAGCGGGTTTAGTGAAAACTTTGAGGGAAACTCTGGGTTTTCAGTTCTAGAAAGAGAGGTAACTTAAACTCTGGATCAGTTACCATGGTAACTGACTCTGTGACCTAGCCTGGTTTTCAAACCCTGAGTTTCTGTCTCCTTCCTCTTCCAGAGCCAGACACGCTGTTTCATTTCCTCATTCATTCCGTTCGTGTCAAAGCGCTGTGATTTAGATTGCTAAAGAAGTGATAAGTTCATCAAAATACAGTAATTGTAATATAAATATGTACTGTATATTTTGCAATGAACATAAAGAGAAATTATTTTTTTTCAAAGATTTATTTGTCAATGACAAAAATAAAACATTTCATATACAACTTATGTCTCATGGGGACTGTGTGTGAAATGTTTTCTGATTTCATATATTTTACTGTATGCATGGTTTGATTTCATACATTCTACTAGATACACAAGAGAGAGAGGGGGCAGTTAATTAAAATGTGGCATTTCGACATATTAAACCAGTCAAAGTCAAAACATTTAACTTAATAAAAATACATTTCATATACAACTTACGTCTCATGGTGATGGTGTATAAAAGATGTTTTGTGATTTCATTCAAAGTAAAAACATAACTTGTATTTGTACATAAAAATGTATCATAGAATATGTATCAAATCTGCAAATTCAGAGAATCCCGTTCTTGTTGAAATTGTTGTGTAGTGTTATTGTTTATCACAAAGAGAGACAAAAGAAAGAGAGGAACAATGCCTGAACAATTCTTTGTCTCTGACAGAGCCAGAATACAATAAGGAAACAAAAGTAACAGCACCATGCAGTGACACACCTATCATTCCTTTCAGGGTAGTGTGGGATTTATACTGTGAAAACATCTCACTCTGTAAGAGTAAAGATGAAGGCACATGACATCTCATCTCTGCAGTCAATAAGGACTTGGGTGTCAGAGTACTTGCAAAACACACTTGGCATCTTGGCTCTAATTGTCTCAGGAGATATCCATATCCCAACAGTGCCCAATAAGGTGTACAAAAAATTCACCCAAGTTTTTATTATCCTGCTGACGATGGACTGATGAATGTTGAAACGATCACACACCTTTCTCCTTCAGACCCAGCGACAGGTACACCAAGAGTAGGAACAGTTCATCAATCATTGGAAGGCAGCGGCTCTGGTGGGGGTGCAGGGGGGACATTTCTTAGTGGTAATAACAATAGTCATTGCCTGGTCAGCATAAATGTATGTATGTGTTTTAATTCGATTGAATTAGATAGTAGTGTTCTCTTGGGTGCTGATTTATCAGCAAGCTGCTTTTTTAAAATTAAATGATGTAATATGAACAATGCCTAACAGTCGACAAAGTGGCTCAGCATCCTTGTCAGGAGCTGCTGTTGTGCTGGAAGTGGATGACCATGTACCAACATGCACAATTCTCCTCAATGCAGGTTCGGTCTGTCTCCAAAATGCCTGTAGATGGTGGTAGCTGGCAAATCTAAAAGAGTGAAAGAAAATTATTATTACCTTTTTTAAATCAAAGCATAACCCATTATTGATGTTTGCGCTGGTAGATATTGCCAGGATGCGGTGGCAGTACAGGGGCAGTACACTGGCCTAAATGTTTTGCTCCTGTTAGAATGAATTGCAGCATAATCTGAAATGTAATCACCTGATTTTAAAATTGACTCTACTATAAACTGCACCTAGTGTATACCAGCAATGACTGGGTGAGTAGAGATTTTTATCATGTTGTGGGCCATATTCTCGTTTTTTATGGCTGCCTTTTTATTTTATACTTGTAGTTCTGTGTTAACATCAAACTTATCTTGCTTTAATTAATTTACTTTAATATGGTCCTGTGTTCACAAGGTGTCCACATAAAAGAGCTCTCATTGGTCACCCAGTATAAATAAAGGTTAATGAATGAATATGAACACAATCTAGGTCTGCAACTAACCTGAATAGCATATGACATAATACGTACCTAGTATAGAATCTGATGTCATCATCCAATGCTCAAAACCTCTACAAGCCAAACGACTGCTTCAGTGTAACCTCAGCCAGTCTCTTGTGCAGCTCTTCTGTCACCAGCTGCTGGTCCTCTGTTTTCTCGCATGCTGTATCCAAAGCTGATGGTTGTTTGCATCGTAATCATGGCACTAAAGCAACAATTCAACATCCATCTCTTCCTCTTCAAACGGCAGAGAGTAGTCGTTTCAGGAAACAACACAGGCACAGCCCCCTCTTTCAAGAGTCGTCGCACACCTTGAATGACATCCATAAAGACGAAATGTCTACTACAGACTGTTGTGGTCCTCTTGATTACCAAATTCTCACGTCTCACATTACGTATCCATATTTTTCTTTAGTTTTCGTCCTTTGGGCAGTGGTGGAAACCTACAGTGTAGTTGAACTTCCCTGACATAGCGCATTGAAGTACACAGCAGAAATCACTTTAAGGATTATCCCACTTCTGATACTTAATTGGTTTTGACAAAGACATTTTCTTCTCACTAATATTCAAATATTAAAATCGAATAAAATGGCAACACTAAAAAGTACTAGCTAGGTTAGCTGATTACCTAAAAGTCCATAGCTGTTGCTGCTGTCTGGTCAGTTCATGTCAGCTAGTTAGCTAGCTAACAGATTATTCCGCTTCTTGTACTTTGTCTGAAAAGGACATGATCTTCTTACTGACGATCAGATATTAAAATAAGATAAAACGCTAACAATTTTAAGTACAAATTGATCAATAATCGAAACTCAATATCCCAGTCAGTGAATTTTGTTACTGTTACCAGAGACGCTGCTATTACCGCCTTCTCCGACAAGCAGAAGTGAAGAGACCAGTTTTCCAGTTTGGTCATGTGATGTTCGACATAAAGCCTATTAGACGCCGATCCCTTTTACTGGCAGTGTATGGCTACACGTTTTTGATAAATAAACACAGGTCTCAATTAGACGCTGGGTCTGGTTTTTATAGAAGTTCTTTGGATGTATAAAACCTCTTAAAGCCCACAGGGTCGCCTGCTTGAGCTAGTTCTAAGCTGCTTAGATCACGCCTACAATTCTAAATGTTTAAACGTTTGTCAATGTGGACATGCTACACATCGTTAGATCAGTTAGATTCTCCACAGTTCAATCGTTCAGTTAAGTTTATGGAAGCCATAAGCACCAAAGTATAATTAATTCAGATTTACCTGCATGAAGCAGTCGGAACCCCAATGAGGATAAAGAGGTCCCAGGTAAATGATTGACATTAACCTGATGTGTATCTGGCCACATTTTCAAATTTTATTTAATTTATTGACCATGAGAAATGGTCGTGTAGTCAAACAAATAGAATTTTTATTGACAAGAGCTTTTTGAATTTTAATATTGATGTATGAAGGGCTTTTGTGTATTTCATGCTGAAAGCAGGTGCTCTCCCCCCTTCTTCTCAGGTTGGGATGGTGACATGGCCTCACTGCTACTGCTGGTCTACCTCCTGCCACCACCACCAAGTGGAAAGAAGGGAGCTGTGGACCATGTAGTCAAGTTTCATAAGGTCACTGTGTCCTGATTTACATTTTTATTCATCCAATAGGCCAACATTTTGGCCAACTATCATACCCTCCACTGAAAACAAAGGAACTATACAGGTGGATTGTCTCACAGGTAGAGAGTAACATGATGGGGTCACATGACTGTTCAATATACACACTGAATAGAGTAATTTTCAGTGAGGAAATAGTATACGGAATTATGCTCATTGCCTGTTGTCAGTCTTTACATTGCTATTGACCTTGTGCTTATTACAGTTATCAGACTCAACAAATCTGTTGCTGTTTTTTATTGTTGTGCCATTTTTGCTCATATTTCCATATTTTTTGCCCTTTTCCAAGCTTTGCATTGACTGTGCCACACCTTTTATAATGCACTACTAATGTGTGGTCAGTATTACCACCATTTGTATTTAATACCAAGGCACACTAGATTCCTGCACTTAAGGTCATTCATTGCTCCCCAATCCCTTGTGTACAACATACAACTACATAGTTAACAGTGCTGAGCTATTTGTTGGGTGTGGACCAAGTGTCCTGTCGGACCAAGTGTCCTGTCGGAATTGATTGCCCTGCATCATTTCGTTTTGTATTGTTTGTTATTGTTAAAACACAATTACAATTTTAGCCTACTGCGTGTTACTCTTTTTATTATTGTTACTTGGTCCAATTTTATATCCTTCAGCTCCCACACACAGCCTCATGACTGTTCCCCCAGTGAAGCATCCGAGGTCCAACCTTCCTCACTCAACACATGCCTGAGACAAGAGTGACTGTATTCCAGGTAGAACAATGCACTGAAGGCCTGAGAATTTGGGTAGTGTGATTTGTAACTGTATAGTACATAATATAAGGCTCTAATGAGCCCTTCTAACCTTGTCATTCTCTACCACCTTTGGAGGTGTTTCCCACTTTGACCTTGGGGTTTCCAGTCCATACTCAGTGCAGATGTTCCTGTACACTATGCCAGCTACTTGGTTATGGCGCTCCATGTATGCTTTTCCTGCCAGCATCTTACACTCTGCAGTTATGTGCTGGATTGCCACTTCAGTTATGTTCCGGTGGTACATCCCATGTAGGGTGTTGTCCTCCCATGATGGTCCCGCCTCAAGCACGTCTTCCTCTGTTCCCCATTGCCTGAGACATTCCCTAAGCACGTCATCTGTTGGGGCCTTATCTTGGATGTACTTGTGGATCTTGGATGTTTCATCCTGGATAGTGGCTCTCACACTCACTAGTCCACGGCCGCCTTCCTTACGGCTAGCGTACAGTGCTGGATTTGGGATGGAACCCTCCATGCATGGTGAGGAGCTTTCGCGTCTTAACGTCTATGGTCTGTATCTCTTCCTTTGGCCACCTTATTATTCCCGGAGGGTATCTGATGACTGGCAGGGCGTAGCTGTTTATTGCCTGGGCCTTGTTCTTGCCATTGAGCTGACTTCTTAGGACTTGCCTTACTCGCTGGAGGTATTTGGCAGTTGCTGTTTTCCTTGTTACCTCTTCGAAGTTGACATTTGCCCGTGGTATTCCAAGGTACTTGTAACCATCCTCAATGTCTGCTATTGTTCCTTCTGGGAGTGAGACCCCTTCTGTGTGGACTACCTTCCCTCTCTTTGTCACCATTTGACTGCACTTCTCAAGCCCGAATGACATCCCAGTGTCAGAGCTGTAGATCCTGGTGGTGTGGATCAGTGAGTCGATGTCCCGCTCGCTCTTAGTGTATAGCTTGATGTCATCCATGTAGAGGAGGTGACTGATGGTGGCCCCGTTCCTGAGTCGGTATCCATAGCCAGTCTTGTTGATTATTTGGCTGAGGGGGTTCAGACCTATGCAGAACAGCAGTGGGGACAGAGCATCTCCTTTGTATATGCCGCATTTGATGGATACTTGTGCAAGTAGCTTGCCATTGGCCTCAAGGGTGGTTTTCCACAGCCTCATCGAGTTTGCAATGAAGTCTCTTAGAGTCCTGTTGATGTTGTACATCTCTAAGCATGCAGTGATCCATGTGTGTGGCATTGAGTCATAGGCTTTCTTGTAATCAATCCAGGCAGTGCACAGGTTGGTGTGTCGGCTTCTGCAGTCTTGGGTGACTTTTCTGTCAACCAGGAGTTGGTGTTTGGCTCCTCTGGTTCCTTTGCCAATGCCCTTCTGTGCTTTGCTCACGTATTGATCCATGTGTCCACTTATCTTAGCCGCGATGATGCCTGACATGAGTTTCCATGTTGTAGAGAGACAGGTTATTGGCCGATAGTTGGATGGGTCTGTACCCTTTGCGGGATCCTTCAGGATCAGGATTGTGCGCCCTTCGGTAAGCCATTCAGGGTGCGTCCCATCTCTTAGCAGCTGGTTCATTTGTGCTGCTAGGCGCTCATGGAGTGCAGTGAGCTTCTTTAGCCAGTAGGTGTGGATCCTGTCAGGGCCCGGTGCTGTCCAGTTCTTCATACCTGAGACTCTTTCTTGGATATCTGCCGCTGTGATGGTGACTGCATTCTGTTCAAGGAGGTTGCTGTGGTCCTTTCTCAGAGCCACCAGCCACTGTGCATCGCTGTTGTGTGATGCCTCCCTCTGCCATATGTTTTTCCAGCCTTGGTGGGTTTGTTCTGCTGTTATTACCCTGCCATTGAGCGTACACTTTCGCAGGTTGTTCTTCTGGCTTCATTATCTCTCGTGTACCTCTTTAGGCGGCTGGCCAAGGCTTGGAGCCTTTGCTTGGTAGTTTTGAGTGCTTCAGGTATGGGAATCTTTTTATACTTCTTGGGTACTTGCTGTCTCATTGCACCTCTCTCAGCCTCTGTCAGTTGTTTCTCATGGTCAGTTGTTTCTCATGGTTGCCATGTAGCCAAGCATATATATATATATATATATATATATATATATATATATATATATATATATA